>NC_065595.1:46545949-47168449 GCF_024542745.1 Macaca thibetana thibetana | reverse complement strand
CATTATTTAAAAAAATTAATATTTGTTTTTATTTCCCCTTTCACTCAAAAGTTGTTTAATAGTAGGTTTTAAAATTTCCAGAAAGGAAAATTTTCTGTTTCCATCTTTTGTTTTCAAAAGTGGTTGCTGTGTTATTTGAAAAATAAATATTCATTAACAGCTATATTTATGTTATAAAATAGGACCGTTAGAAGTAAAGTATTTCCTCTTTTGTCATGGCTTAATGCTTTTTGATTTAAATTATATTTTGATATCAGAATTGCAAACTCTGCTTTTATCATGTTTTATTTGTCTAATACATCTTTACTTTATTTATAACTTTTCCGCATCATTCTGTTTTTGGATTGTCTCTGTATACAGGAAGAGTTAGGTCTTGCTTTATGAGATAAGAATTTCATTCACTTATTTGTAGAAAAATAAATTTGATCTATTGACTGCATTGTTATGCTTAGTCACTAGCTTTGCCATTTTATCTTATAACTGCATGTATTGTGTCATATTTCCTTGTTTCTTTTTATGTGATTTGATTTCTTTGCTGTTTTGTTATTTATTTATTTATTTATTTATTTATTTATTTATTGAGACGGATTTCGCTCTTGTTGCCCAGGCTGGAGTGCAATGGTGTGATCTCGGCTCACTGAACCTCCGCCTCTCGGATTCGAGCGATTCTCCTGCCTCACCCTCCCAAGTAGCTGGGATTACAGGCACCTGCCACCACGCCCAGCTAATTTTTTTGTATTTTTAGTAGAGATGAGGTTTCACCATGTTGGCCAGGCTGGTCTCAAACTCCTAACCTCAGTTGATCCGCCCACCTCGACCTCCCAAAGTGCTGGGATTGGGGAGTGGGCCACCATGCCCAGCCCAGGATCTCTTGTATTCTGATTTTTGTATCTTGAAGTCAATGAATGCTCAATGAATTAGAGAATCAGAATTTGTTTTAATACTGAAAGTCAACTGAAAGATATCAAGACTGATATACAAGCCTGCTCTTAGGAAATCCTGCATGCCACTAAACGTCTTATATGTTAGATACCGTGTTGCTGAAGGATTTCGGCTGAATTGTTAGCAAATTAAAAGGTAATGAAGGAGTGCCCCCTGATATTTCAAACCTGCTTTGTTCTAGACTACAAAGTAATGGAGATAATGAAACTAATGGAGGAATAGGAAGTGAAATCACATTCACTGGCCATATGTAATGGAATGGTCTAGGTATTTTAACATAAGTTACTTTAACATCAGGAAGTAAACCAAATAAAGACAGGACAAGAAATAAAGCTGCAAACTCATTAAAAAAATAGTTTCAGCTCTTGTTAGTCTATTTTCTCTTTGTTATTCTGATTGTGATTTATATTGTTCTATTCTTAAGTTCACTCACTGTTTCTCATCTGTTTTCTCCATTCTGCTATTGAGACTATCCATTTAATTTTTAATTTTAGTTATCGTATATTTTAGTTCTAACATTTCCTTTAGGTTCTTATTCATATCTTCTATTTCTTGCTGAGACTTCCCATTTTTTCATTTGTTCCAAGCATGTTTATAACTGATTGTTGAAACATTTTTGTGAGGACTGCTTTAAAATCTTTGGCATATAATTCCAACATCTGTGTCATCTCAGTGTTGGCATCGTTGATACATTTTCTTATGTAAGTAAAGATGTTCTTGGGTATGATGACTTTTGATGAATACCCAACATTTTATATTATGCTATGAGACTCTGGTTCTTGTTTAAATCCTGTGTTTTAGTAACACTTTGACACCTCTCCTATGTGGGAAAAGTTGACTCTGCCTCCTTACTGCCAAATGAGGTAGAAGTCTAGGCATAGGCTCATCTATAAACACAGCATAAACACTGTTTACAGTGGCTCTCAATAACTCTCTACTATATACAGAGATAATAGATATTATTTAAAACAATTTATTATAAATGGGAGAGGGTAAAGGGATGTAAAGTATGGTTTCTACACTTTACTTGAACTGATAAAATTTCAACACTAGAAAATTGTGGTAAGCTGTGTATACATAATGTTATGCCTAGACTCAGCTTCCTATAACACGTGGGTGGATGAGAGGAGGGTACTCCTTGTTATCAATACATGGGCTGGAAGTTCAGGCCCCCCATGTGACCTCTATCATGAGGATTTGCCTATTATACCTGAGCCCTGGTAGAAGCCTAAGCTCTTCCTTAGGCCTACTCCAACACCGCACCGGCAGGGAAAAGAAAGGATGCCTTGTTACCACCAATCGAAGGTGAAGGTACAGGCTCCCCATGTGGTCTCTACTGACACTGCCGGGATAGGGGAACCTTGTCAACACCTGGCATGGATGAAAGTCTCAGGCCCCCAATCAGCTTTTTCTGATACAACCCTGGTATAAGGGTTTGGGAGGTGTGGGAGTAAGAGGGCTTGGGGCACCTCATCATAGTCAGGTAAGAATAGACATCCAGGCCGGGTGTAGTGGTTCATGCCTGTAATCCCAGCACTTTGGGAGGCCGAGACAGGTGGATGACAAGGTCAGGAGTTCGAGACCAGCCTAACCAACATGGAGAAACCCATCTTTACTAAAGATATAAAAAATTAGCTGGGCGTGGTGGCACGCACCTGTAATCCCAGCTACTCCGGAGGCTGGGTCAGGAGAATCGCTTGAACCCGGGAGGCAGAGGTTGCAGTGAGCCGAGATTGCACCATTGCACTCCAGCCTGGGCGAAAGGGTGAGACTCCGTCTCAAAAAAAAGAAAAAAAAAAAAAAAGACATCCAGGATGCCCATATGGTCTTTGCTGGCATGAGTAGGGATAGAGCCACGGGTTCATGGGTTTCTTCTTGGAATATCTGGCTGGCATAGCACAGTAAGTGTTGTGTCTTGCCTGGCTGTCCCTTTCCTGGTCCTGTGCTTAGAGACAGTAGACCTTTGCTGGTGCCTTTTTTCCTGCACCCTTGGCATCTCTTGGTAGTCTGCTTCTTTAATACCCTGCCTAGTATATATGAAACAAAAAAACAAAATACAAAATCCAGGGAACTCATTTATGTACTGTCCCTTGGATCCCCAAATTGTCAAGCCAATTTACTTCTTCCTTTTCACCTTTTAACATTTTTATATTTTTGTGTATATATGATGTCCAGGATTTTTAACTGTACTTATCAGGAGGAATAGGAAAGTACATCTAACCCACTCTATCTTCCCTGAATATGCAGTCTCCAGAACTATCCTCTTTACTGCATGAATAAGATCAGTGTAAGTCTAGATAGTTTTCAAAATATAAACATTTGAGATTAGATATATTTGTTCTTTCATTCATAGAATATTGAGGCTTTAAAAATAATATTAGTAATAGCTACCAGTTATTAAGCACTTGGTATATGTCAAATACTGTGTTAAAAATCTTTTAAAATAATATAGTTAATCTTCAGAGGAAGCCTATGAGATGCAGATTATTATCTTCACCTCAAACTTAAAGAAACTGAGGGAGCTGAGTGGGGTGGCTCACACCTGTAATCCTCGCACTTTGGGAGGTCAAGACAGGCAGATCACTTGAGGTCAGGAGTTTGAGACCAACCTGGCCAACATGGCAAAACTCTATCTCTACTGAAAATACAAAAAAAAATCCAGGTGTGGTGGCACACACCTACACACCTGTAATCCCAGCTACTGGGTAGCCTGAGGAATGAGAATCACTTGAGCCCAGGAGGCAGATAGGCAGAGATTGCAGTGAGCTAAGATCATGTCACTGCACTCCAGCCTGGGTGACAGAGCGAGATGCTGTGAAAGAAAGAAAGAAAGAAAGAAAGAAAGAAAGAAAGAAAGAAAGAAAGAAAGAAAGAAAGAAAGAAAGAAAGAAAGAAAGAAAGAAAGAAAGAAAGAAAGAAAGAAAGAAAGAAAGAAAGAAAGAAAGAAAGAAAGAAAGAAAGAAAGAAAGAAAGAAAAAGAAAGAGAAAGAAAGAAAGAAAGAAAGAGAAAGAAGGAAAGAAAGGAAGGAAGGAAGGAAGGAAGGAAGGAAGGAAGGAGGGAAGGAAGGGAGGGAAGGAAGGAAAGGAAAGAAAGAAAGAAGAAAAAGAAAGAAAGAAAGAAAGAAAGAAAGAGAAAAAGAAAGAAAGAAAGAAAGAAAGAAAGAAAGAAAGAAAGAAAGAGAAAGAAAGAAAAACAAACAAACTTTGGTTCATAATAAACAACTTCCTTAGTTCACACAGATAGTGAATGGTGGAATTTTGTCTCAAATCCAGTTCATAATCTGAAGTATTTTTTATGTGGAAGCCCCTGTGGCTGACTCCCTTTAGGAAATCTAGTAGATACCTAGATACTAGTAAATAATCTAATAGGTAAAGATCAGCATATAAGCTAACTTGACAGTTACACTGAAATATGGAACTTAACTGAGTTGGCAGATTTCACCATACTACCTTCTATGGATGACAAGCATTTTAAATAATATCTCACAAAATGTTAATGCAATTATCTTCCATTTGTAATCAGTCTCTTTCTTGGCTCTTTCTCTACATACTGCAGGAATAATTATCTTCAATTCAGAGCCAATCCAGACTGATGGAAGAAGTATGTAGCACAACCTCTATTATAACTTCCAATGGGTCTTAAAACAGAGTCATACTTGGGATCCAAAGCCCACCATGAATATTATGTTCTTTCATTCCCTCGCACTCCTCTCCCATCAGACTTCTCCATTGTGAGCTAAAGCCCAATTAGATATTGCAGGCAAGCCCCATATGTACACTCTGCTCCTTCTTTTAACACTCTTGATCTCATTGCTATCATCTTAACTTCTAATCCATGAGCCTCATGGTGCAATCCTGTGAATGGCTATCCTTTCTCTTTCTTGACAGACACCCTTCCCACATGACCGGATGTGCTGCATGTCTGCTTTTTCTGGGCAGATCTCCTGGAAAGATCTTCCTGAGCACTGATGCAGGGTGAGCCTTCCTGACATAGATGTTCTTCAAGGCATATTACTTCTGCTATTGGAGACTGCTTGAATTACCCAAGTTTGAAATATCTTTTGCAAATATCTTTTACATCTATGGTCGCCAACAAAAAGATGTACATATCCCAGGAAACATGTAAGATCATGTGTTGAGGAGCTGAAAATAAATATTAGATTTTTCATATTTATAGGTTTTTTAATAAACAAGAAAAATGGAAAAAAGGATACTTCTCTATTATTTAATATGTAGAGTGATGCTGGCATATATACACGGAGACAATGTGAAGTATCCTGGGGAAGAGAAGAAAAGAAGTTATGCAACAGGAAAGCCCTGATAGTGGCCCTCTGACTCATTGATTAAAGTTACTGAGTGAACTGGCTTCATAGAATATACTGTTTTAAATGGTAGAATTCTTATAACACTTTGTAAAGATATCAGAAGGAACACTGAAAACCTTTTGTACCACACAGCAGTTTGAAGATCCAACGGTGAAGTACTTTCAAAAGTCATTGAGCTTAAAGATAAGTTATATGCTTCCTTTTTTTAAATAAAAATACATTTGTTTTGATTTTATAGGTCTTTTTTATGGTAACACTAACTGTCAGCAGTATGTTGTCTACAGATATTTGAAGAAATAAAAGTATATGTACCTAGTTACTTATTAACTAAATGGGACAGATACCATTTTAACTGAGAAAAATAACTTCTTTTTCAAAAGAATCTCATAGTATAAAGGAACATGTTTAAAATATTACTATTATTATGCAATTCTGTTTTTGAAATGATCATTACTTGAACTCTAGTAAAAAGATTGCCATACATGGCCAATTAAAAAAAATTGAAACAGTATTTCTAACCTCTTATCTTCTAAATGAAAATTTCAGAAATGTCTTTTTAACCAATTTGCTAAAATTATTAAAATCTAACATCTTCCAATTGGCAAGTAGTTTGCTAAAGCAACTGGTTGGCACTGGAGAAGATGGAAATGTTAGCTGAACTTCTACAAAACTCTTCACATCACTGGCAAATATGGTTGAAATATGTATATCACGATTAATCCAGTGAAACCTTTTACATTAGTCATATGTATCTTTGTGAAGTGCCTTTTCAGCTCTAAAACCATTAGAAACTGGATGTGAAGTCAGTCTAATTTAGAACAAAATTAGCTCTACTTCTGATTTAGTTAGTTAATTTAGAATTAAACAAGCTTTTAAAAAATAGTTTTAATTACAGTGCTTTCACTAAAAACAAATATTGATTATTTGATATTTTAATGAGAACAGAAATACTTGCTAGTATTAATAAGTTAACTAAAATAAAGAATAAATGTGTAGTAATCTTTTTTTTTTTTTTTTGAGACAAAGTGTCACTGTTGCCCAGGCTAGAGTGCAGTGGCATGATCCTGGCTCACTGCAACCTCTCTCTGCCTTCCAGGTTGAAGCGATTCTCCTGTCTCAGCCTCCTGAGTAGCTAGGATTACAGGCACATGCCACCACACTCAGCTAATTTTGTATTTTTATTAGAGACAGGGTTTCACCATGTTAGCCAGGCTGATCTCGAACTCCTGACCTCAGGAGACCCACCCGCCTCAGGCTCCCTAAGTGCTGGGATTATAGGCGTGAGTCAACACTCCCAGCATCTTATTTAATCTTTAGAACTTTATAATTTGTATTTTATTTATGTTTGATAATATATAAATTTGCTACTGCACTAATATAGTACACAGTTGTATAGCAGTAGCATATGTATCAATATTTTATATATCATTTTAACTCTGGGTTATATGCTTAGAAAAATAAGTTGCAAGAACACTGCCTCTGATGTTACAGCTGCCTTGTAAATCATCTCTGAGGCTAAATGTACCCTCAAACTCCACACCACAGTGAAATGGGGACCAAAAAAGAGCTCTTCACCACGAACTTGCAAACTTATAGCTAAAGCTATTTGCACACAAATACATAAATGCACACTTACAGAACAAGTGCAAAATTAACAATACGTTACCAATAATTATTGAATTTAGGTGGAAAATATATGTGTTTATTCCTTAGCTTTTAGTTTTGTTTAAATATTTTTAGGGTGAAAAGCTTGAAGAATAAAACTCTTTATCTATATATCTAGTATAAAAATAACTTTATTAATACATTTCCTAAATATTCTTCTATTCAACAGTAATTATTGGGCTGCTGTTATATAAAGACATTCATTTGAAATGATTTTTTTGATATATGCCTTAATTTCTCATTTCTGTCTGTTCACATATATACAGTTCCTAGTTTCAATGAAAGAGAGAGTGGAATCTTCACTGATTAAGAAGCGGCAAAGAAAAGTATTTTTTTCTATAAAGCAGCTTTAATATATCAACTATTCTAACACAGAATTTATTCTTGGCAGAATGTATTCTACAGCTGCTATTTATATTCATTCTTTTGTAATCTTTTCCTTGTCAATTTTTAAAGAGGAGGCCAGATAAAAAAATAAAACTGAAGAGATTTGATTCCTTAAACAAAACAAAACAAAAAAGTGCTGAATATTCTTTACCATGGGAACCACCTAGAAGACAAAAATGTACACTGATTTCCAAAGCACCCTTCCAAATCTTCAGCGTCATTAAAATTAAATTTCACAGGGTTTCTTCCTTCCGTATATCTACAAACTGGGAATTAAAACTAGTTCCAGTAAGGAGGTTTCTACACATATATGAAAGGATTTTGATGACATTATAATAACCAACAGAGTGGAGCTGGAGCAATTTGTGATGATTTTGAAATCTCAAGACATTTAATTTCTGTTATAAAATATTAATAAAACATCTGACATGCTAACAAAATTATAAAGAAGTACATCACACAGGAGAGAAATTTGGTGGCATCGATCTGGACTCCAAACTGAGTTTTTTGAACTCAATTATGCATGTGCCTACTATTAACATTTGTGCTAATTGTGTATTTAATGAAGAGAGGCAACACTTTCAGAGACAGACATAGTCATAACCTCTTCATAATCAATGTATTTCAAAAATGTGGGGTAGGGCAGAGTCTGAGCTGGTGCTGTTTTTACATGCCTGTAAGTAGAAGTGACTTATTTTATAAAATGAATGTGGATAGGTTTTTGCTGTTTTGTCATTAGGAGTTTGTGGTTCCACATTCTTTACTGCCGCGGGAATTTCAGGGCATAGTATTTCTTATTAGGAGGGAAAGAAAGAAAAGAATACCTGAGGATGATCATAGTACTTTTATCCACCGAGGGGTGGATAACAGAGTAGCATAAGTTGCTGCAGTCACAAAGTTTAGGACAAGAGGCCAGCTCCTAATTGTTGGGAGCCATAAGATAGCTGGAATAATATCTAATACAGCTATGCATGTGTACTAGAATCCAGCAATTCAAGTAAATAGATGACAGATGGTGGGAACCAAGCTTCTCGTTGTAGTGGGAGGTCATAAATAAGTAAGGAGAAAAGGATAGGATGATCCATGTGGAAATGAATTAAGAGTTGGAGACATCAATATGAACTCATGTTTGCCTTAATATAGATACAGATTGTTACATCCAAAAATGTTTACAGATATCTATATAAGTCATGTACTGCATAATAGTGTTTTGGTCAATGACAGACTGCATGTATTATAATATGTGTTTTCCCGTAAGGTCATAATGGAACTGAAAAATTTCTATTTCCCAGTGACATTGTTGCTGTTATAGCATCAAAAAGCAGTGAATTACTCATGTGTTTTGGTGCTGCTGGTATAAACAAACCTACTACACTGCCAGTTGTACAAAAGTATATCACACATACAATTATGTACAGTATATAATACTTGATAATACCAATAAATGACTGTGTTACTGGTTTATGTATTTACTATGTTATACTTATTACAGGTATTTTATAGTGCACTCATACTTATTTTTAAAAGTAAACTGTAAAACAGGCTCAGGCATGTCCTTCAGGGAGTATTCAGAAGAAAGCATTGCTATCATAGGAGATGACAGATCTATGCATGTTATTGCCCCTGAAGGCTCCCAGTGAAACATTGTGTAGGTGGAAGACATTGATATTGATGCTCCTGACCCCATGTAGGTCCAGGCTAATATGTGTGTTTCAGTATTAGTTTTTTACAAAAAGTTTAAAATGTAAAAAATAAAAATAAAATTAAATAGAAAAAAGCTTATAGTATAAGGATATAAAGAAATATTTTTGTACAGCTGTACAACGTGTTTCTGTTTTAAGCTAAAGGTTATTACAAAAGAGTCAAAAAGTTTTAAAAAATTAAAAAGTTTATAAAGTAAAAACATAACAGTGAGCTAAGGTTAACTTATTATTGAATAAAAATTTTTTTAATTTATTTAGTGTAGTCTAAGTGTACAGTGTTTATAAAGTCTACTACAGTAGTGTACAGTTATGTCCTCAGCCTTCATGTTCACTCACCATTCACTCACTGACTCACACAGAACAATTTCCGGTCCCGGTCCCGGCAAACTCCATTCATGGTAAGTTCCCTACACTACTGTATCGTTTGTAGTCTTTTATATTATACTCTTATTGTAACTTTTCTGTGTTTGGATATGTTAAGATACACAAATGCTTACCATTGTGTTACAATTTCCTATAGAAAATAGTACAGTAACATGCTGTAGAGGTTTACATACTATATAAACATACTATATACTGTGTCATATGGCATTGGTATGTAGTAGACTATACAATCTAGGTTTGTGTAAGTGCACTCTATGATGTTCACACAATGAGAAAATTGCTTAATGACACATTCCTCAGAATGTATCCCTGTCATTAAGTGACTCATGACTGTATATCAGTTAGGATATATACATGTATTTTTTTGAACTCTTAGCTGAGAAGAGCTAAAAATAACACTTCAGTAGCAACAAGTGCTACACAATAAAGAACGTGGAACTTCCCACTACAAGCTTGGTTTCTAATACTCTTCTCCAATAAAAGAACCAGTACTCCTCAGGAAATGAGGATACTAGGACTGGGACAGGCAATATAAAAGATTCACTGGGGCATCTTCTAAACCAGCAAATAAGGAAATGCTCAAAGAAATAGTGATGGGTATGTGTCAAAAGGACACAGAAACCATCTGAAAGAATTCTGAATCACCAAAGCTGGAACATTTTGGGCACCAAAATAAAGAAAGATGTATTAGAAAATAAGTCAGGCTGAGGGCAGTGGCTCATGCCTGTAATCCCAGCACTTTAGGAGGCCAAGGCAGGCAGATCACCTGAGGTCAGGAGTTTGAGACCAGCCCTGATCAACGTGGTGAAATCTCATCTCTACTAAAAATACAAAATTAGCCAGGTGCGGTGGTGCATACCTGTAATCCCAGCTACTCGGGAGGCTGAGGCAGGAGAATCACTTGAACCTACGAGGCAGAGCTTGCAGTGAGCCAAGGTTGTGCCATTGCACTCCAGCCTGGGCAACAAGAGCACAACTCGGTCTCAGAAAAAAATAAGAAAGAAAATAACTCAAACTATAAAATAAATATCAATTACCTCACAGTGATATTAGTAATAAATAAAGGGTATTAATACTGAATAAATGGGAAGAATAAACAAATTTCTTATGCAGAAGAATACAAATAATTTATGTAGATACTTCATTCATTCTTAATGTAACTGCACATAGTGACTTCCTTCCAAAATGTACAGTATGAAAAGGAAGGTGGGTACAAGAACTTTACTGTAGAGAATCCTGACAAACACTACTTCAGCGATGTAGCCAAGGTCAACATCAAAAGTAATAAATCATGTTGATAGTATGTACTCTTGAAATTTTGTGATTAAAATGACACTTAAGCTTTCTGGCCTTCGTTTAAAAACAATAACCTCATTCTAATTATGAGAAAGACATCAGACCAATTCCGATGGAGGGACATCCTATCACAGATCTGAAAATATACCTGACCCGTAGTTCTCATAACTGTTAAAGTCATCAAAACCAAGGAAAGTTTGAGAAACTGTTACAGCCAAAAAGAATCAAAGGAGATATGACAATATGGTAACTATATGAGTATGGTACCCTTATCGGATCCTGAAACAAAAAGAACATTAAGTAAAAAGTGATGGAAGCCTGAATAAAGTATGGGCTTTAGTTTATAACAATATGAAGTTGATATTGATAACATTAATTAATCAACTGTGACAAACATACCATAATAGTATAATAATATGGGACTCTTGACTGATGTATAGGGGAATACTTTGTATACTTTTGTAATTTTTCTATAAATCTAAAACGGTTCTAGAATATAAAGTTTATTTATAAAATAATTATATAAAAGTTTTTAAGGAAATCAAATACATGTTCAGCATGCTTTACTAAATAAACATATATACATACAAAGAAGAAGAAAATAAGAAATGTTCTTTACAAGTATATGTGATTAAAATATGTCAATAACTGACTCAGAATCTCTTTGTGGCATATATATTTCAACAAAATCCGAGATATAATAATATGTATCCTCGTTTTCACTTTTTAAAAAATAAAGAAATATTTTATAGTAGAAAATTGTATTCTGTTGTGTGAAGGTGTAGTTTCTCAGAATAGGTGCAAGTAACAAACTTTGACTCGCATCACATCAAGTTTTATCTCAGCTCTGTCATTTGCAAGTTGTATGACCTTCTGCAATTTACATATCTGCAGCTTAGCTTCCTCCTCCCTAAAACAGGAAGAAAAACAGCGTTGCAGAATTTTGCTCCTTAGCTCAGCTAAAACTGAGTTTTTGTCACACAACTGGGAAAATTTAGGCACACAGACACACTGAAGAGTGAGTGGAGCAGGATTTTATTGGGCAAAAGGGGGAAAAAAAGAAAAAAACTCAGCAAAGTGAGATGGAGTCCTGCTTACAGGTCCCGCATCTCACAAATAGATTCCAGGCCACAACACAGGAACGTGCCTATGGCTCCACCTTGTTTCCCCAGTGTGCATGTGGCATGTTCAGACAAGACCCTGGGCAGTTCCCCCATCTGCACAAAAGCATCTGATGTAAACACTTGTGGGGTGGGTGAGAGATTCTCCAGGAACTTATTTTTATCTGCCTAGGAATTTGGCTGTCTCATTCCCCCCTTGAAAGATGTACATCTAACTGCTGTTAGGATAAGGATAAGGATAAGGATAAGGATAAGGATAAGGATAAGGATAAGGATAAGGATAATGACAAAGACTGATCTTAACTGCTCCCTGCCAACAGGGGGTTCTGTTTTGGGAAAACGGCAGTTAGAGCTCCCTGAGAGGCCTATCTAAGGGTCCCCAAGAGAAGGGGCCATCGTCTGAGGCTCCAGTTGCATGACTGTTTGGAGTTTCATGGCCTGAAGGTGACAAGAGACAAACCAGGTTATTAGAAAACATGTATCAAAACAAAGTAAGTGTGAGGCAAGTACAACTCAAAAATCCTGATGACTTTTACCAGTTTGCACAATGAAATGGAAGCCAAAAGCATGACTGGTAGAAACTAAACAAAACAAAACCATTTACCCTTTTTCTGGCATGTCAGTCTTCTGAGTTCCTTTCTCCTGTGCCCAATCCTACGCCAATCAGTGTAAGCTTTGGGAAATTAACTCTTCCCAGTTTGGAGGATGCATTTGAGTGAAGTTTTCCATAGTACAGAGACACAATTACTTATTAGTGAAGAGGGGACAGAGGAGGAAAAAGGAAAAAGGAAGGCGTTTTTTTTCAGAGGAGTCTCAGGGGTTCAGGACACATTTGAAAGTGGTACAGACTGCAGATGCATGGCTACTTATCTGGAAAGTGGGGAGCAGGCATCTCTGGTTTCTTTCTCTTCCTAGCAAATACCCAGGGTACTTGAAGGAGAGAAAACGAGGCAATCTTCTTCCTTTCCTACATGCTTGTATCCCCAAGTCCTGGCGACCACAACAGGGTGCCACCCAGGGTGTCAAAGCAGATTTCACCTATGTTAACAGGAGGTACAGGGACGAGAATATCTGCTTGTACCCACATACACCCCATCTCCCCTGCTGTCAGTAGCCTTTGAATTCCCTAGACCTCATTTATGCCATGGATACTGGCATGACTTTTATCCATGAAACAGGAAGCTTGGCTTAATCGGCAGGAATTAGTCATGCTCACCTGCTATATGCCTTTTAATTTCCATTATCATCTACCTCTGGATCCCTCAAATCCAATTCTCTTTCCTAGGGCTTTCACTTGAAGCTTGGAATTGAGTTTGGGAGAAAAACGTGTTTTGTGGGTGTTGTATGGACTCCTCATAAGCTAAATGCTAAGGTGAAGATGTGGAATTGAGTCATCCCCCAACAAGGGAGAGAAAAGGATCTCTTGTGAAGTGCTCAGTTAACTGGTAGCTATAGTCATGTTGTTAAGATTTGCGTGCATGGAGCTTGACTTTGGTTAGCTCCCTTGGTCTTACTTTCCCAAAAAGGAAAGCTCCAGGTAATGTGCACCCTATTTATATCCATAAACCGGCAAGATTTGCAGGATAGTTGCTCAGAACTAGAATGTTGATCCAGATTTTTACATTAACAATCCCTCTTGTTCCTTTCGAGCTGCAGCTGGAAATTGCTGGTTGGTTTACAGGAATAAGCACAGTTAGTTTAAAATGTAGGCAAACATTTAAAAAACAGCTAATGAGTCTAGAATTTAATGACAAATGTATGACAAGTTGTGCAACATAATTTCTCTCTCTCTAGTCCTCATTTGTGTTAAAAACAGATCATGATAGGACTGCATTGTTTGCAAAATATAATTTAGTCTTATACTTGGCCTTTTTATTTACACAATGTGCAGCAAGAATAATTATTTCTACATAGGTCTTTTAGGTTGGCTTTGTTCTGTTCCCCAAGGAATCTCAGATAAGACCTTTTAAAGCCTAGCCCAGCCATGGGTTTGTATCTGCAAATACCTGTGTGTTGTGTAAACTCCTCTCTTCTTGAGATTCAAAGAGCATGTGGTTTCTGGGCATGTCGAAAAGTGACAATCTTTACTCACAGCAAGTTAGGAACCCTGTACAGGGACTGTGTAAACAAAGGTAGGAGGCCACTTTTTCCAATAGGCTCTTATTGGCTCTGAAAGTTGAGCTTGCCTCCTTAAAGGGAAGTATACTCTTCCAGTCAAAGCCTTGGTAAAACACCAGTTCCTCCAAATGTGCCTTGTTGCAAAAGAAAATGCATTCTTATTGCACTGCAGCAAACAACTATATTGCCATAAGTTAAAAATACTCACAGATAGTTTCCACATTCTAGAGGAACCAGGCAGAGAGAAACAAACATGCTCCAAATTTTGTTAACATAGGAGTATAGCTTTCTTAATTATTAAAGGCTGTAAATAGCCCAAAATAAGTTTCCTTGACTTACTGAAAAACAAAACAAGGATCAGCAATATTCCAAGCAAAAGTCAAAAAGATTAAGTCAGTTTTCTATTAGTTCAGTCCACTCAGTTAATTCTTATTTTGATTGATATTTGTGAACATTTCAGCTCTTCATGAGTTGAGTCTGGTAGGTTTTTCCTTTATTCTAGTGTTACAGTCTCCAAAATTATCAGAAATCTGCATTTGAGAGCATCTGTAAAAGTACTATAGTTGATTATAAACCATGTTTTGAAGAGGATCAAAACAAGACAGCAATTATCTCTGAAGCATAAAATGTCCAGGGTGGTTATAGTCAGAATCACAACTGGCAAATAAATTCATTTATCTCTATGGCATACAATAACTTAACAACCTTGCAATTTATAGCATATACTCAGCCATTAGAATTTTAGAAATATCATTAAATTTTGGAACATATATTAGTATTATTCACCCAAAATGTAACCTAAATAAGATTGAACATCATTATGGCAATCCCATGTAACTAAACATGTCAAATAATCCTGTTTACCTCTCTTTTGGAAACTCCAGGGGTGCTCCGTAGCATCCAAAAGCCAGACGTTAGGAAAGACAATTTTGAAACTGAAGTTTGATATTGAGAAACCTGTTAAATACGTGAGAAGTTTAAGTCACTTGAGACTATGAAATAGAATTTCTGATGACTATAAATTATTTATTTTGCCAAAATGATGATTCAGAAATATTAAAAAGAAAAAAAAAAAAAAAAAAAACCCTTTACAAATTTTGCTAAAGAGCAGATTAGTGCCTTAAAAGTACCTAGTTGTGGCCAGGCATGGTGGCTCACGCCTGTAATCCCAGCACTTTGGGAGGCCGAGGTGGGCGGATCACGAGGTCAAGAGATCAAGACCATCCTGGTTAACATGGTGAAACCCTGTCTCTACTAAAAATACAAAAAATTAGCCGGGCATGGTGGTGGGTGCCTGTAGTCCCAGCTACTCGGGAGGCTGAGGCATGAGAATGGTGTGAACCTGGGAGGCGGAGCTTGCAGTGAGTGGAGATTGCACCACTGCACTCCAGCCTGGGTGACAGAGCGAGACTCCATCTCAAAAAAAAAAAAAGTACCTAGTTGTGCTTTTCTTTCAATGCTCAATTTACAGAAAACCCATATTATACACTTTTAAATGTAGTCAATATATTCACACATGGAATTTTTGCAAGATTAATTTTTACAGTCCTTCTATCACTTCTTAAACCCTCAGCTTCAACTTATGTAATTCAAATCAATCCTTCAACCAACGCAAGGCAGGAATTTACATCTCCATGCCTTCTTATAATCTTTTACTAAATACACACTTTACTGTTCTTACACACTTTATATGTAAATATGTTTCCAGTAGTCTCAATTACATATTATAATGGTAACTCCTAGCAATTTTTAACTTTAATGTGAAACCTGGTAAGTTGTTTTAATTATGTACAAGGTACAGCCAGGGTTTTACTCCTTCCAGAACAATTAAGGGTGTTGTTAATTCCATATGTCCCAGGCCTTACCAATTGTTAAGCAGGCAAGTTGAACAGTTTTCAAAAACCAAAAAAGCAGTTTATAACCTTAAACAATTTATCAAACCTAGAATCTGACCTACATAATTTAGTCCACCTATTTACATTTTGGTGACATTTGCATTTTACCAATGATCTTTAAGGTTGTTTTTATTTTTCAAAGATTAAAGTCACAGGAACTGAAAGTTACCACAGCTTTTATCTTCCCTCTAAAAATATTTGATCCAAGCACTTGTCTTCCTTCAGGCCAATTAATTAGAGCTCTTTTTATAGACATCACACACACAACACATATATAACTACACAAACAGGCAGAAAAAACACCAGGAGCCATGAGATTTTTCATTTGCCGATCTCCTGATTGGATTTTTGTCTTCTCATGCATGCATTAAGAGTGGCAAGACACAACAAAGAAAAAGAATTCAGTTGACTGAGAAAAAACCCTTTTGCCAGCAAAACAAGATTCAAGAAAAGAAAACATAAAGGCCTTTTAAATATACCTATAACTTGGATATCCACTTTTAATTAGGCTTCATGCTTCTTAAGAAAATCCTTTTAAATCCCTTGTTCCCGACATTAGCCACACCAAGTGGAAAATATTTCTGGTTTTACCAAAGGTGACTCCCAGGGGCTCAGAGAAAGGAAAATGCAAAGTGGTTCATGGAGGGGAAGAGAGTAAACAGCAAAAATTATGCAGATATCAAACCAGAAAGGACTCATTCCTTGAGCCAGGATTGAACTTGGCCGCCATTGTAAAATGGTGGAGGCTAAACAAAACATTGCCATGTGTTTACGGGTCACATTCCCAAGAATATAAAACTAGATGGGAACCTGCAGCAAAGTTAACTACTGACCATACAGAAAGTCATGCAAAGCACATCAGATTGGCTACAGCTTAAGGCCAACCTCACAAATCCGTTTTCATAACTAAAATTTTACAGATAATGTCAACAGTGATTCTTATCATTCCTAGACTAGTAAAACATCTTCTAAAAGAAAAAAAAAGAAAAGAAAAACAACAAAAAAAAACCTCTCTCTTAAAAGTTAACTCCTGGCTAGGTGCAGTGGCTCACACCTGTAATCCTAGCACTTTGGGAAGCTGAGGTGGGTGGATCAAGAGGTCAGGAGATCGAGACCAGCCTGGCTAACCGGGTGAAACCCCATCTCTACTAAAAATCCAAAAACTAGCTGGGTGTGGTGGCACGCACCTGTAATCTCAGCTACTCGGGAGGCTGAGGCAGGAGAATTGTTTGAACCCAGGAGGTGGAGGTTACAGTGAGCCGAGATTGCGCCACTGCACTCCAGCCTGGTGACTGAGCAAGACTCCGTCTCAAAAAAAAAAAAAAAAAAAAAGTTAACTTCTGACCTGGTGTAGGAAAAAAGAAAAGCTTAAAGTGTAGGACTGTGTTAACTGCTTTCAGGGTTAGAGGAAAGGAAGAAAAAAGTTTAAAGTGCAGCCTTGAGCCTGGGGGAAGTACCTCTTATTCTTATACAAACGGCTTCCTGGCCCCAGCTGGGAGGGGGATGGGGGAGCTGCAGGTGCCTGCAGTTATTGGGGTGGGGTGGTGCACTGTTTCTTCTACCCTCAGAAGAAGTCAGAGGACAAAAAGGCTTAGAAGCAAATGAGCAAAAGATATTTTGGTTCACATTTTACTCACCCTTCCTCAAGCCCCACATTGGGCGCCAAAATGTTGCAAAATTTTTCTCCTTAGTTCAGCTAAAATCAGGTTCTTGTCACATGACCAGCAAATTTAGACACATAAACACATTGAAGGGTTAGAAGAACAGGATTTTATTGGGCAAAAAAAGGAAAAAAATAATAATACCTCAGCAAAACGAGATGGAATCCTGCTGCTAGGTCCCCCACCTCACAGATTTATTCCAGGCCACCACACAGGAACTGAAGAAGCCAGTCTCCTCTTCCAGCTTATGGCTCCACCTCAATGGGTGCACTCCACTGCAGTGCACATGTGGGCATGCTCAGACAAGGCCCTGGGCTGGTTCCCTCATGTACACAAAAGCACCTGGTGTTAACACATGCAGGGTGGATTGGAGACTCTCTGGGGACCCCTTTTCATCTGCCAAAGCATTTGGTTGTCTCAATAGTACATAATTTATAATATTCTTGCAAATAATAAGTAAATCAAGTACTTGTTACCATGCCAGTGGTATAATAAGTGATCAATAAATGTTAGCTAGTATTGTTAATATAATCAGTACATTCCCAAGAAGCATCTATTTCTACATGTGTATTGTCCTTAACATGAACAAATATTTGACTATTTTGATACATAAAAATGTTAATAAAATTTCTCTAAGTGTGGCATTGCAAATAATATGAGAGTCAGAAAATTTTATATTGATCATGAAAGCATTGAAAGGAAGAGTCCAACTGAATCTCCCCTCTCCTCCTTTCTCTTTACTTCTTTTTCTCTCACTTCTTCCTTTTCTGCCATGATCCTTTTATATATAGGAGTGACAATGACTTTAAAGAAATACAAGGATAAATGGAGAAGTCACATTGTAGTGTCCTAGACTGAGATGTTTCGATGTAATTTGCAGAGATGTTTCGATGTAATTTGCAGAGATGTTTCGATGTAATTTGCAAAAGACTGATAATTATATTAATCCAAACTGGTGACATATAATCACTTAATTATGTCTAACCAAAGATAGTAATATTCAGATATACACTGCCTAAGCAAAATGAGTGAGTAAAACAAATGTTATCTTTATTGCTTGGAAATGCATACATTAGTTTATTCAGATAATGGTCGACAAGTCATACGTACTAGGCTTTGGGTTAATCATGGTGTTACAGTGCTGCAATAAAGATATAATTCCTTTTCTTAGAAGGTATCCAGTTACTGGGGAGGATTGTGAGGATTAACTACTAAAAAGAAAAGACATTTGAAGAAATAATGGCTGAAACATTTCCAAATTTGGTGAGAATTATAAATTCATAGATGCAAGAAGCTCAATGAACCAAAAGCAAAAGAAACAGAAAGCAAACTATACCAAAGATTTAAAATAAAATTGCTCAAAACTACTGATAAATAAAAAATCCCAAAAGCAGTCAGGGAGAAAAAAGACTGGTTAGGAACACAGGGACAAAGATGAGGATGACAACAGATTTCTCATCATAAATAATGCAAGTGAGAAGACAGTGGAAGGATTTGATACAGATTATATACCAGCAGCTTCACCATTCCCATTTTTGGGTAGAAATCAATTGGCAAGTGGATTCTGACATTTATGTGAAAAATCAGTGAATCCTAAAAAGCTAAAACAACTTCAAAAAAAATAACAAAGCTCAAGATCTTATACTACCTGATTTCAATATTTATAATAATACTATACTAATTAAAATGATGTGATATTGGCATAAAGAAAGTCACATATAAGAATGTAACCCAATAAACAGTGCTGAAAAACACCCATATAATCATGGTTGATCAAGTTTTTGACAAATGTGCCATGATAAATCAATCAAGAAAAGGATTTTCTTTTCAACAAATGATTATGGAATAATTGGATATTCATATATTAAAACAATAAACTGATACCTGTAGCTCACAGCACACATAAAATCCACACCCTAACTCAAAGTAAGTCATATACATAAGTTTATGAGCTAAACCTAAAAAATCTCTAGAAGAAAACAAGAGAAAAAATATGTGACCTTTGGTAAGGTAAAAATTTCTTAGATACGATACTATAAACATACTCTATACACGCACACATACACACACAGACACACACACACAAATTTGGCTAATTGAGTTTCATCAAAATTGAGATCTTCTGCTCTTCAAAAGATACCATTAGGAAAATTAAAAGATAAGTCATATACAGGGATAAACTAGCTATAAATCACATATATGGTAAAATACTTACATGCAGTATATATGAAGAAGTCTTAAAAATCAATAGTAAGTAGATGAAAGACACAGTTTTAAAATGGATAAAATATTTGAATACACATTTCACCAAAAATACTGTGTCACTTTGTAAACATACTTAAAATAAGATGGAGCAATTTAAAAATTTGCTCATGTATTTACCATACAATACAACAATTCCATTTGTAGGCATTTACCAAGAAAAATGAAAACATGCCCACAGAAAGACTTGCACACAAATGTTCATGGCACTATTATTTATAATTGCCAAGAGCTATAGACATTCTAAATATACTTCAGTTTGTGAATGGATAAACAAAATGTTGCTTATCCATAAAGTAGCATACTATGAAAAAGAAAGAGACAAACTACTGATAAATGCAACAAAAATGGATAAATGTAAAATAGATTTGCTAAGTGAAAGAAACCGAACTTACAAGATTGCACATTATGTGATTCCATGTCCTGGAATTAGAAACTGGATTTCACTTCAAATGAGCATGAAGGCATTTTTTGGGGGATGGTCAAACAGTTGTAAAATTAGTTTAAGGTTGTGGTTGCATAAACGTATATATTTACAGAAATAAAACCTCAAATTATAAAATTACATTGGCTAAATGCAAGGCATGCAAGTTGTATAAATTTATAAATTCAGTAAAATTTATGAAACTTTAATAAATATAATTCAGAGAAACAAAAGAGAAAATCAATAAGTAGCCTATCATACATCATAGAAATTGAATTTGCTGTAAAACCCTTTACACACATACACACACAATTATAACTTCAGTCCTATGTGGTTTCAGGAATGAATTCTACAAAACATTTAAGGAAGAAATAATACTAATCTAACAACTATTCTTTCAGCATTTTGGCATACAAAGAAGGAACAAACTTTCCAATTTATTTTATGAATTGACCAATACTATAGTAACATATCTAGAAGATATTAAAAAATCAATAATAAAGGATTAAAATTCTTCATGAGCATAAAGACAGACATCATAACAAAATATTAGAAAAAGTAAATCCAGTAATATATAAAAGTAAACTTAAAATGAATAAGAGTGGTATATTATAGAAATATAAGGTGTAACATGAGAAAATGAATCCATGTAACATACTACATCAGCAGAATAAAAATATCTTATGATCATATGAATAAATACAGTAAAGTGCCTATAATCCCAGCACTTTGGGAGGGTGAGGTGGGCAGATCATGAGGTTAGGAGATCGAGACCATCCTGGCTAACATGGTGAAACCCCATCTCTACTAAAAATACAAAAACAAAATTAGCTGGGCGTGGTCGCGGGCACCGGTAGTCCCAGCTACTTGGGAGGCTGAGGCGGGAGAATAGCATGAACCCAGGAGGTGGAGCTTGCTGTAAGCTGAGATCGTGCCACCGCACTGCAGCCTGGGCTACCGAGCAAGACTCCGTCTCAAAAAAAAAAAAAAAAAAAAAAAAAAAACCCACCGGAAAAGCTTTTGACAAAATTTAAGACCTATTCAGAAAACAGGGAAGGAACTGTGAGCTTTTTAGGAAAGGAGGAGAATTTTCTGAATCAGATAAATTGTATCTGCAAAAGTCATGCAGCCAATATGATACTTAAGTGAAACATGTATCTCTTTACTTCAACTTTAAGGATGTAAACAGGTAAGTGTGTTTACTCTCACCACTTGTGCTCAGAATTGCTCCTTAAGACCTAGTCAGTGCAATAAAGCAAGAAAAATAAACAAAATTTATTAAATCAGAAAGGAAATATAACTTCCCTTATTCATAGACAACATAATTATTCTACATATACATATAAAATACTACTTGAATCTATAACACCAAAAGTGAATTTAACACCATAGTATATAAGATCAACATTGAAATATCAATTTTATTTCTATATATTATTAGCTAATAAACCAAGAATCAAATTTAAATACTATTTTGAATAGCATAGAAAATATCAAAACTTGGGAATAAATGTAACAAACATGTCCCAGAGTACTACATCAAACATTTTAATACATGGCTGATATAAATTCATGAAATCCCTCAAAAATGAATTCGACTTTATGGATATACCAATTTTGATACTGTGAATGTCTTTCTAAATTAGTCTACAAATTCAATGTCATCCATATAAAAATGGCTGATTCTTTAAATTTATTGTATACAGAAATGCAATAATCTAGAAAGTCCATAACAATCTTGAGAAAAATAAAATTTTAGGATTTATGTATCTCATTTCAAGGTCACTATAAAGCTACTGACATCAAAGCAGTTTGTTATTGGTATAAGTGTAACCAAACAGGTTAATACGATAAAATATAAAGGCCGGAAATAGAGTCATACATATATGGTCAATTAACATTTGATCACAGTGCCAAGTCAATTCAATTAGTAAAAGTAATAATGATAAACTGTATAGAAACATCTGGATAGCCATGTGAAAAACATTAGATCCCTGTCTCATCCTATAAACAAAGTTAGTTACAGTTAGATCATAGATATGAATGTAAAACCTAGACCATAGAGCTTCTAGAATAAAAGAAAGGAGAATGGCTTCTTAAATTTGGAGTAGGCAAAGATTTCTTGGGTAACACTCAAAAATCCTAACCATAAAAGAAAAAAATATATATAAATTAGACTTCATCAAATACACCTGACACCATTACAGAAATAAATAGATGGAGCTACCAATAGGGGAAATTACTAACAGTCTATTAACAGGCCAAACTTATCTACGGTGATTGAAGTCTGAGAGTGGTTGTTTCTGTAGGCATGAGGAGTGACTGGAAATGGCATAAGGAAACATTTGGGGTGATGAGAATGCTCTGTATCTTGTTTTGGATGATAGTTACTAGGTAATATACAATTATTAAAAGTTATCGGACCAAACATTTGAGACCTATACCTTTTATTTTATGTTAATTATACTTCCAGTAAAAAACAAAAGAATAGAAAATTTTCAAAACTTTAGAAATGTTATTAAAGTGAAACACTCCTTGACTACATAGAGAACTTAGCAATAAGCCCACAAATAGAAAGGGGAGATTAGTTTTATAAAATAGAAATTAACTAGATGATTATAGGTTAGGTAGAAAAGTGATCTAGACAATCTACTATGGAGTTAATCACCTCTTGGTCTGAAAAAGGGGAGGGTCTCGAGAGAAAAGAATTTTCTACTAAAAAATGCGCATTGATTAAAATTCCTACCAGCAACTCAATCCAGATATTGTTAAAAGGCATGATTCATTATTTTGACATCTAAATGTCATAACTATCTTTGATCCTTTTCCTTGGGGATACCTTGCCTAAATGTGATAGAGTGGTAGAAAGTCACGGGGAGTGGGTGAGCAAGAATCTCTTTTTCTGGATCTCTCTATTCCCACACAGAAGATAAATAGGCTTAGTTCTATCCTCACTCCCAGCCTCACTGGGGCTATGAAAATGCTGAACAGATTTCTGCCACTGCAGGGTCATTGTTCTCTTTTTTCTTAAATATAGTCCTACTGCTTTACTCACTAATAGGTGGGCCTCAGTGGGGGTGGCAATTCCTGCGCTCCCCGCCACCTTTATTTCTTTCCCCATATAAGCCAATGAACAATTGGATGACATTTCCTTGGCCACAATGGGCTCCTAAGAGATCTTCCAGTTATTCCTGCTATTTAGCTAATCAATCATGTCACCCCTTGGTTACTGGAAGTGTGTTGGCTAAGATGATCAGCCGTGTCCCCTGCAATAAAACTCAACAGGAAAGCAATAAGAATTCTTCAGTTACAAAAGGAGCCCTATCTCCCCATCACTTCAATCCATCCTTTTAAAAGTTGCAGAATAGCTTTATATCTTCCTTTGAGCTTTTGGTGCTATGCATAGAATGGAGAGGACGTTCCAGTATCAGGTTACTATCTAACGGGTATACTTCCTATGTTTTACTGTACAATGTAAAATAGCAGTTAGGTACAAAATTACTGGAATAAATTACTTGTTAATGATCCTTCTGCAGTTCTTTTTTGGGGGTCTCCATCACAAAATTTACTCTTTTGGTAAACATGAAAACGGAGGGAAACATCATATCAGTAAATGACCAAGATTCCGTTATGTCTGAGACAGTAGCTGTAATTAGAATTCTAGTCTTTAGGAACGAAGAAATTCTTTCTACATAAAGATGAATTTAGCAGCATGTAATTTTCCTTCTAATCCACTAAATGTGGGATTGAATTAGAGTTTACCTAGAAAAATCTAATTTGTAGTTTTGAAAATAAGCAAAAAGGTGTTAGACTGCAATGTTGAAATTCTGATCACATTATATATGCATAAGATAGCATCATGCAAAGCTTTATTTACATTTGCTAAGTGTGTGTGTGTTTTCATCTTGTATAAACTAATGAGTGGTGTTGTTAGGGAATATGTGTATCCCTCTTTGTGTAATGGATTAAGTGTGAGTCCTGTTAAACGCTAGGCCATAAATCAGACTGTGTTCTCTATGGCTAATTAAGGGTTTAAAGGGGAAAAAGGTAAATTCTTGAATGAAGGGCTCTACTCAGAAGGAGAGTTTGTTGTTGCACAAAGAAAGGAGAGAGATAAAACAGAAAAAAAGAGCAACTTAAGAAAGTGAAAAAGAAAACTACGGAAATACTTTTAGCTACTTTTTTCTATTTTTCCTCAGATTTAAGAACACTTTAGCTGCCAAGGGTCTGGATATATGATGAAAAATTTTATGTTTCAACTAGTGCACTGAAATATACAAACAATACAAATTGGCCAGAGAATTAAAAATGAGTCTCAAAATAGTTCTAATTTGTCTTTTTAATGATATGCTTTGACAATATAAATGAAATAACCTAAAGAAAAATTTTGAAGAAAATAAAATTTTAATTTTCTTTATAGCTACACATATCTTCATAATTAAAATATGCTGAAATCTTAAAGTATTAAACTGTTATAGATTGCAAGTAAAAATAAAAAGATCACAGTTATCCTACTCATGTCATAGTGGAAGAATTGTCCCAAGTTTAGATAAACTTACTTTCAGGTAATATTTTTAAGACTTCTACATGTTCCTGAAGTGAAGCTAATTTGTTTATATTCATAGGATAAACTGACTTTAAATAGATATAATGAGGGACTCAAAAAGTAAAGGATATGTAGGAGTAGAATGAAAGGGACAAGGTCAAAATTCATTTGCCCTTAGGAGCATCACTCAGTAATACTTGACTACACATAATGAATAATAGTGATACTTAGCTTTATTTTACTTTACATTTCCTAAACTGTTCAGTAAACTACAAATAGGACAGGAAAAAATGATACTAAGTAAAATGATGAAACTCTATCTTGATTTGCTGGACGTTTGTTGTATTAAAAATAAAAGAGATCATTTTCCTTTATTTCCAGTGGTTTATTTTTTATTCAGTAAATATTTATTGCACCTTAGAGTATGACAGGGAATTTGCTTAGCACTTGAAATTTAGTGAATTGAGCAGTGGACAAAGAAGACAAGGGGATCACCTTCATGGATTTTCCAGACCAGTTAGATTCTAAATGATCATTAACAAAAGATGTTTAGAAAAATTAAAATTACTAAATGTTATTATTTGAAAATTCAGAGATTCTAAGCTTACGCACAGTCAACAAACTTACTTCAGAAATAAAACCCATGGGGCATGGCCATCAGACCAACAAAGACCTCTTCCACCTCCCCTACCACCCTGGCTTCTATTCTCATCCCTCATCTTTTATTACTCCTTCCCCACTCCACCTACTGTTCTGTGCTGTTCCTGCTGGTGGGATTTTGTGGGAGAGGAATGGAAGATATTTCTATTTGATCCAGACTTCCTCCCACAACATTCGACAGGCATGTGGATGGTAGCCCTGTACACAAGGAGTCTGAATCCGAAGGAATCCCAGCCCCCTATCCCTGCCTGAAACACCTAAAGTTTCCCATATTTGGTGAACTCTTTGATTAGGATTCATCGTGAAAGTCTGTATCTCCTGAGGGACCACAGAAATGAACAAACAACTTCTGTCCTCAAATCCTTAGGTGTCTCTTTTCTGCTCTTGGAGCCTCACATTAACTTAGCCCATTTTCCAGTAAACCTCCATTTTGTCCAGTAAACCATTTTCCAAGTCCTCTATTTTGTCATATGTAAATTAATATTTCTTACTCTGGGTTATATACCTATTGTTTATTGATTGTTAAACATGTTGCAATAAACATTACAGGAAATGAAAAAAATCTGCTGGAATTGATGAGAGGAGATATGCACAAAAGTTTACATTGTTGAATTCAGAACTATTAGTAGGAATGGAAATGAAGAAAGAGGTGGAAGGCAGAGAAGGTGGTGCTACATGCCAATTGAACTCTGGAGGGATCTTCATTACTGTATAATTGGGACGGGGACTCAGACAATGGAGGATTTACAGGCAATTCTAACTGGAGCATGTTCCCTGAGTTACTACTCATTTAAAACAAGAGTTCTTGAAATATATGTGATCTGATATGAATTTAATTGAATGTAAGCAGTGCTTGGTAGATGTCATCTATCTAATTTAATATTTTCCTAGGTTTCAATTGTCCTGACTGGCCTGTACTGCATTTGTGTGTGAAAAAGCTTTTCTCCATTCCTACAAGTGTGAATATTCAAATCCTACCCGTTCCTCAAATCCCACCTGAAAACTTCTCTTTATTAAAGCTTTATTTAATCTCCCCAGCAGAGTTTTTTCTCCCATTAATTTTCACAGAAATTTACTTGTACATTTCTTATAATGTATTTCACTTTATGTTGAAAAGCTATTCATATAATTAACCAAATTATAAAACATCTGTAATTGATTAATCTATTCCCTGCCCCCTGCCACAAAGTCAATGTAGAAGAAAGAAATCTAACAATGGTCTCTTTGAAATGGTGGCCTACTCCTCTTCTTGTGCTCTGTAAAATACGTTATTTTGACATAGACTATTCACCAAGTCTTTAACCAGACTTACCTGCTATGGACTATTTATATTCAAGTACCCAAAAGGTGAGGCAGAATCTAAGAGTGAGTTCATAATATTGGTTCTTATACTCAACTCTCTGTCAGAGAATGAATGCATAAACAATAGCTTTTTTTAAAAAAACCATCAATTTACATCTGTTTAAGTAGGACAATATATTTTCTCTTCTTTAATAACCAGAAATTGGCCTTTCTGTGAAATAACTGAATATGTATTTTTCCTTTAGCTGGCTCCAAAACTTCTTATTAGGTACTATTTCACAGAAAATAACAAATTATATGTTATGGTCTGATTGCTTAAAATAGGTATTTCTGAGTAGAAGAAAAAACAGAATGAAAATACTTTGAAAATATATCAATTACGTTAGCCATAAAGAGAATTCTGGAAAATAAAAGCAGATGTGAACGTGATTCAAATTTAATATATTTGAAATGTAAAGTAAAAATATAATACACCTGGATAGAATTATGCAAATTGCATGGATAAAATTTTCCCCTAGGGATAACTTCAGCGCGTTCTCTAAATCCATTTTAGAAAAAGAAAAAGTGGAGATAATCTTTTGATATTTTCTAAAACTGATGCATAGCCTTTTCCTCAGTCTAATCAATTAATAAAACAAATATTCTAAAAGAATTATATGCAGCTCTATATGATTATGAACTGTCTCTGCTTAAATTTTGGTAATCAAACATTTTTATTACTTCAGTCATTTGACAGTGCTCTCAAAGGAATCACCTTACTCTAATTGTTCTCATTCTCAGACATAAATCTTTTCATTAGATGTAAGCGTTCATTTTCTAGACATGAGTAGTTTTAAACAGGCAGTATGGAATTGAATAAACAACATGAGATTAGGGTCAAAAGACTTGAGTTCTTAAAAATGATTTAGCAAGAGATCTTGGATACGTTGTCATGTTTTTGAGTTTCATTTCCTCATTTGTACAGCAGAAGGGAAAATATATGTTTAACTGAGCTGTTTTGTGGATCAAACGAGATAATGTGTATGAAAAAACACAAAGTACTATTTATATGCCATTAATATCCTATTCAGGAAATAACTTCAGAAAAATAAGCAGGTAGAAGTGACCTTTTTGTTTTCAGATACTCAAGACAAATACACATAATTACTGTGTGGGTCACAGCGTCATTTTTTTCTTTGCTTAACAATAACTCTACCAACCCAAACTAGAGATGTATGAAGTTGAAAAGATTACCATCAACTTTTAAGTCTTAACATATTTTTTGGTAGTTCGCTAATAAGGATAATAATCCAACACTTCATGTATCTCAGACCTGAAAATTATAAATAATTTTAATACACAAGCGTTAGCTTTTCAGTTTTTCCCATGTGCATCATGTTTTACTCTACAGAATGTTGACTACACGCTGTTTAAAAATAATTAGCGCTACGGTACGGCATTGCGTGGATCCACGATCTCGGCTCTTTGGTCCTGCATTGTTTGAGATGCTGTAGGTGGTTCAACATTGTGTTAAGTTGCACGTACATTATTAGTTCTGTATCCGAAGACATTGGCTCTGTACCCTTTCAACAAGGCTCTGGGAGTTCCCCCAACCAAGCAGAGACAGGGTTCAGGGAGTCCAACAGAGTAGAGTAGTGGGGAGTGTGTATGAGTGAGAGTGCACGCGTGAGCGCACAGGACAGAGGCGTCGAGGTGCGGGGCGGACTCCTACACAAGTTCCAAAGGCCACCGTGTCCGCGGCTTTCGGCCCGAGCGGGACAGGGGGAAGCGGGTGGAACGGCCTGCACCAAGTGGGCAGCGCCCCGGGAATTTGGCGGCAGGGTTGGAGGGAGAGGGGTCTCGCGAGGGTTTCAGGGCGTGGCTGGAGTAGGGGGCGCGCGGCGAGTGTGCGCGGGTGTGCGCGCGCGAGAGGGCGAGTGTGAGCGCGGCGAGTGTGAGCGCGGCGAGTGTGCGGCCGCGTCGCCATTCCCCGTGACGTCAGAGTGTATTGTTGTGAGCGGGGCCGAGCGGAGCATCCCCGGAGCTGTCACCGCGGCGGCCGCGGCGGTGGCGCAGCGCGAGCCCCGCACGAGCGAGCCCGGCCGGCGCCGCCCCCGCCCCTTGCCCAGGCCCCCCGCCGCCGCCGCCGCCGCCGCCGCCCCCGCCCCCGGCCCGCCCGCCGCGCGCCGCCGCTGCCGCGCGCGCCCCCACCCACTCCACCCCACCCCCTCGCTCCATCCCTCCCACCCGCCGCCGCCGCCGCCGCCGCCGCCCGCGCACCTCCCCCCGCGGAGCGAGTGCGGGTCACCGGGTCACTGGGTCATTGTCTCCGCGCCCGAACCCCGAGCACCCCGTGGAATCCCCCACGTCATCATCAGAACCATCAATGAGATGCAAACATGAAAGACAAGAGGAAGAAGAAGGACCGCACCTGGGCCGAGGCTGCCCGCCTGGTACGTACCGCCCCCCACCCGCCGCCCGCGCCTCCCGCCGGCCCCGCAGTTCGCCCCGCGCCGCTCCGCGGCGGCGGAGACGGCCACTTCCAGCCCGAGCCGCCGCCCGCTCGCCGGGCTCCTGCTCTTTGTTATTCTGCGGGAGTGGGCTCGCCCGGGGGCCCCTGTGTATGTGCGTGCGCGCGCGGAGGGGCGCAGCGATTATCTACGGGAGCCCCGCGTCCGGGATCGCCCGGGACACTTCTCCCCGTACTTCGCTCTCGGGGCTCGGCTGTGCCTTCTCCACGGGTGAATTTCCGAGCGCTCGGCGCCGCTAGACTCCCCTCTCTGCCGCTCCGGAGACCTTTGTGTGGCAATTACCACTCCCTCCCGGCCCCTCCACCCCCCGGAATTTCATCAATAACTCTGTGCACAGTCTGTGTGTATGTTCGACGTTTGTGAGTTCAAACATTTTACACGTGCATGCACGGTGTGTGTCCGATACGGACTTGTGGGGCGTGTGCATGTGGGCTAGGTGGTTGCGTGTCTGTGTGCCGTGTCGTGTGCATTATGTGTGCACACTGATAGTGTATGTTTTGTGTGGTTCCAGTTCGTTTGTGTTTGTAGGTATTGTGCTCTGCTCGATGTTTGTGTGTACATTCTGTGCACGTGTGTGCAATTTGTGAGTGTGTGTCTGTGTGTATGTGTGTTTGGTGAAGTTGGGTCAGTGTCATTTATAGTGAGAGGTTATTAAGAGTGTACAGCTAGGTGTATTTTACTGCTGGCTTCCTGGGCGGTGTTACTTGGCTGCTTTTCCTTTTCTTTAACCTTTCGGAGCTTACGTTTTAATCATCGAAAGAATGTCTCTATAGAAATGCCGGTTGGCAGAGGGGCGTCGGCGTCTTTGGTTTGATGCATGTATATGTGTGGGTTTTTCTTTTCTTTCTTTCTTTTTTCTCCCTATCTTCTTCTTTTAAAGGACAGCTGTGAAAGGATTTTTCAAAAGGATATTTCTGTACAGTGTGTCTCGGGAATGCCAGGCATTACATTTGAAGCTAAGCCTTTCAGGGTTTTGGCTGCATAAATTAAATATTTATTCACCAACTTACTATCTGGTATAAATTGGCCAAAAGAAAGCAGACTGCGTGCAGCGGGGGTTTTGGGAGGGGGGAGCAGGACGTGTTATTGGGTTGACTTTGTAAAGATTGTTTTACTGTAACTGTAGTCATTTTGAAAAGCATTTGAGTAACTACATTATGCTCAAGGAGAACATTTGTCAAAAGTAATTATCTGAGTTTGGTTGAAGGGCCTTGCTCTGGTATGTATCTGGATTCTAGCAAAGGGTTTTAGATAATTGGCCCTATTACCCAGCGAAGAAGTGACAAAGTCCTTTTTAATTGCAATCTAGTTATTGGTAGCTGGAGTGCCCAGGTCCCTTTACTTAATCTCTTAATTTCGTAGTGTTATTTCTCCCCTTATCTGTGATTATGTTAATCGCTAAATCTCTCACTCTGTGGATGAATGGGCAGGTGATAGTGATTCTTTAATGAACTGCATCTGGAAGAGGAAACTAAGTTGTCGAGAAAATGTGAGAAGTAAGCAGTAAGTGTTAAGTAGATGCCAGATTGATGTTATCACTGAGTTTTTGCTGGAGCATAGTACATTACTTATTGTTTGCTCGGCCATTAATTCAGAATTGTGTGGGGATGTGCAAGGCTTCTGCAAATGCATTATTCAGGTTCCGTGGAGTGGCAATCAAGTACTATTAGAGAGCTTCAGTGTGTATTTTAAGCAAGTGAGCAATGAGTTGATTTATAAATATTTAAAAATAATGATTCATGAATTAGCCATATCTGCCTGCAGAGAATTATTTAATAAATAACATTACTCTGATGGAATTTAAAGCTAGCTATTTGTATTCAATCAGTATATGTTACTGTTCTGGAAGATACTGTGTTTTATTTGATCTAATAATGATATATCTGTATTGATAGAATTTGAAAGAGATTTCTAAGTCACAGGTTTTTGTTAAAAGTTGGGTTTTCCTCTCGAAAAGTTCGTTGATGGGAAAAGACACACTAGGAGTCATCAACACAAAAGAACGATAGACCAGATGTCTCTATTTTAACCAGACATATTGAACTAGTAGTTATGGTAATTTTTCAATTTGGTTCAAGTTATTTTTCCCCTGGTAGTTGTATAAATGTGTATGTGTTCAAAATGTGACAGTTAAAATCAAATACTGAATAAAATTGCAAGGAATTGTACTGGAAATGTCATTTTCAGAAGTTTATGATTTATGTAAGTAACTTATCTGATTATTATTTTGTGAAGAAAGGGGAAATTGATCCATTTGGTTAATGGTGATAACTGGTCACCATTAACCAAATTAATATTTGGTTAATTTTCATTTTCTCTTTATGATTACATGAATGCATATGGACTTGAACTCTCTTCTAAACTTGCATGATAAATTTTACTTTTATAATTGATAGCATTTCTTTATACTCAATTAAAATAAGATATTTTAAGCATTTCTGTGATATAGATACTATCATTTTGTATTTTACAATGCTCCTGATGATTTTGCTGTTGTTGTTAGGGACTTTTAGCCTTTTCTTCATCAAATGTTAAATGAGGTGCCTGATTTTAAAAGTAAAGACTCAGGATGGATAGAAATATATAACTCAATATGTGGTTTTTGCAATAAATGAACTAAAGAGAGAGTACTCAAATTAACATTAAGAATGATGATCTTCCAATTCATGCAGAATATGTTATATCTCTCTCTCTTGCTGGAGTGAGTGTGTGTATGTGCGCGCGCATGTGTGTGATTTTCTTGAAAGATAGGACATCAGGGGAGAGGAAATGCAAAATAGATATTTTGAACCATGACCAAAAGCTTATGTATAAATGTAGCTTTGCCTTCACTTAAAGAAAAATATATGTGGAAGAGAATATTTCTTTCTACTGTAACTAAGACTTTCCAGTTCACAACAGAATTTCTATTTTCTTTCTTTGTGAGAAAAAGTATATGGTTTCCAAATTTGTAAACTCTTGAGTGGCAACTCTAGGGATTTTGTTTTAGATATAGATGCAGCTATCAAGCTGTATCATTTTCCTCAAAGAAGTATGTAATGCTTATATGGGTTAGGCTTGCTTACTCTATGAAAGGAGGAGTGGTGGTATAATTTGCCTGTGTTTCAGGAATGCAGTGATTATTAACAGGCTGCCATTTTACAACAGTAATACCACAGCTTTTTTTCCCCTTCTTTTTTCTTCTGCCCTGCATCAGTTGCAGAAATTTCAGCCTTTAGCCTCCTCCCCTCCCCCACAGCCTTCTGCAGTTGTAGTTGTTACTTTGCGCATTGCCATTTAATATGGAGTCGGCTCCCAAACCAGATGCATTTTCATCTGTTTTATCTGCTCTTCTAAGGTTGTAGAGTCTCAGAGGATCCCACAATCACATGGAAGTATCTTCTGTCTTAATATTTGTAGACCACAATAAGAATAAAAATCAAAATCATAACTCATGTCGAGCTGGGGCTTTGACTTTAATCCTTTTGACTTTTATCTCAAGTCTTCACTCTGTTACTATAAATACAGTTTAAACCATTGTGAAACGATCTTCATGCTTCTTTGTAAAAAATGGGGATTTGACAGGACTTTGTTTTACTGCACTAAGGGGTTTCTTTGTTACTGGCTTAACACAGAACATACTGTTATTTATATATTTATTCTAGGTTAATTCTTTTTTGACATGCAAAAATATTGCTTTGAGAAGTGCTTTTTGATATCCTCATCACTTTGTTCTATAGGGAATGCTGCTTTTAAGATAATAGTTTAATGTATTAATTTGTTCCCTGAGTTTCCTTTTATTTGTTTTATTCCTTACAATCTTTGTTTAGTCTCAGTGACACCTGAAAATAAATCTTAACTATTTCAATAGCTTTGTGCTTGGTAACATGGCTGATTCATTTACTTGTAGTTTAGATACATTCACACAGATAATGAACATTAGTTTGTTGATTGGTTTCTCTCTCTCTCTCTTTCTGTCTCTGTGTGTGTGTGTGTGTGTGTGTGTGTGTGTGTTTCTTGGTAGTTCAAGGTGACCTTTGGGTAAAACATTTTTAATGACAAATTCACCTCATTGTTGGAAGAAGACAGGCACATAACCTTTTACAACACAGCAGGGTTACTGAAGATTTTAAATCAATTAAAATTTGGTGAATCATATTGTGTTAAAAATTAATCTACACTGTGCAAAACATTCACACAGATTTCGTTTAATTAATAAAGCAAATCTATGTGAATGTTTTGCACAGTGTAGATTGTTTTGCATAATGCATTACATTCTAAATAAACTGTTAGGGTTTCTATAAAATAAAGCTGAATGGTATTGGTAGTTGTTAAAATTTTTAAAAGGCAATTCATAATTGTGTAATGTACTGGTTGCCTTACCTTTTGTCTTTGTATTTGAGAGATAAATACAATTTTTCAGGAGTGATAAGCATGGTGATAGGGGAGAGGGTGTGTACTGCCATTGACATTTTCTCACTGTGTTAATGGTATTTTGATTTTAGGTTATAATCAGGCATTCAAGAGCTGAAACATTTTGGCGTGTGATTTGGTTCACCCCAAAGGTACACAAGAGCATAACTGACAATGCAGTTGGATCATGAACCTGGCGAATACAGTTTTGCAAATGTAGTTTTATTTTTAATCACTAAAATTTCAGTTGGTTTGATTCAGCTGTTTTCTGTGGTCTGCGCATAGCATCATTTCTTTATATCTATACTTCATCATCTCTTCTTTCAAACATGGAACCTAAATTTCTGTTTTACAGTTTGAAAGATAAAAAAGAGTTTAACGATCTCTATGCCTATTTAGAAAGAATATGAGTTTCAAGCTGAATAAAAATGTACTTGAAAGAATGAGTAATGGGAACTTAGACCTGGTGTTTAGGTTGTTAATTTTTTATTTCCTGCTGACATGAAAGTGAATTTTAAGAATTGATTATTTCTTAAGTTTTTCTATTTTTTATTTTTATTTTTGACAAATTCCTGGGTAACAGATGATTTCTTAGATGCCAGAAATGGGCTATTTTCTAGGTGTACTGTGGTTTTTAGACTTGTAGAGTTGTACCTGGAAGGGAATTTCACTACAGAAAAGTTAACTGATAAAGGAATTGAATTCAACATTTAATAATGTAGTGATTTTTAAACTTCACTGAAATGCATTGGAGAAGTGAAATATAGCCCCTAAACACGTTGCAGGCTCCTACATATATGATTCAGATGCTGTAGAGGATAAAAAGATATATCCTTAAGCAGTATAAAGTTTGGTAGAGGAACAAGAAAAAGTGGAGGATGACTGAGCTGACACCATCTGTAGGTGACACATGAATGATCAAGCAGGTGCTCATTTACAGATTTACAGAAGGCAGAAGCTATGTGGTGTGTGGTGATCGTGGAATGCTCAATGGATTAGATTAAACTTGGTTTGGCCTTGAAATATGAGTAAGTTTAAACAGATGAAGAGAGAGCATTCTAAGAAGAGAGAACGACATGGGCAGAGGTGAGGTGCAGGCAAGAGGATAGGGGTGACGAGTGGAGGGATCTAGAAATACCAGAAGACTTGGGGGCATAGGCACTGGGATAGAATTGAAACTGTAATTGTGATCAGACTGGGGAGGGATTTAAAGCCATTTTAATATTCAGTGAGTTTTCCTATGGGGCTGTTGTAGTTAGGTGGTGATAGAAAGGGAATTAAAGACTCACTCCCCATTCCCCCCCCACACACACAAAGAAGCACAAAACAAAATGAATATCACTTATATCATAAGTCTTACGACATACATTTATACAGTGATGGAGGGTGCACCAGTGGTCTGAGGGTGTTTCTGAATGTTTTCATTACTTGGTACTAAAGAGTCTGAAAACAAAATTAAATGATACAATTTAATTCTGTCTCATGTCCTTTACCAAATGAGGCAAAGTGAAAAAAAAAATCAGTAAATTATATACATTACATTTGTGTAAGACTTCTTAGTGCACTCTGTTCCCTAAAATACCCTGTTGAGATTAGTCAGTAGCTAGGACTATCCCAGTAACTGTTTCTGAGAGTGGTTTAATGATATCCCCAATATCATCATCCTGTCTGTAAAAAGCAAGGCTGGGACAATATATATATGTGTGTCTGTGCATGCACACACATACACATATATACACATTTTATGTTTATATGTGTGTGTGTATGTATGCGTGTGTGTATGTGTGTCTCTGTGTGTGTACGTATGTATAATTTTCTATGTAAACTCTCATTTAAAAAAAAAACAATATGGGTGTTTAAACTGATGTGAATTTAATTGATCTGTTGCATGGAAGCGTAGGGAGGGCCCAAGTCTATATCATACTTATTCCCTGCCTTTCGGGTTGCCTACATATGTATTCTCCTCACTCAGTCCCTTCCTCTCACTCTCTCTTCCTCCTTCCTTCCCTCTTTTCCTTCTGACATTCTGCTTGAAATTATTATCTTCCTTTACATTTTGAACTTTTCCTTTAAAGTTCATCAGTGGCAGATCCTGGCTCCTTCCTGATAGGGCCAGGAGGAGGGGCATCTGTATACAACCACTTTCAGCTATTTGCCAGCACTGAGTGCCTTGATTGTTCTGCTTTTGTCCCTGCACAGTTGGTAGCTGCCAAAATCTAGCCCTGACGGAAACTTTCCCTGAAGAGCCCTTGTGGAACAAATAGAAACATTATATGATTAGCCACATTGTTTTCATTATTAAACAAATCTACATAAAGGGGTAGCAATTAATAGCTTTATCAATCTGAACTTAGACACCTACCTCTCCTCTTCCCTCAGTATTCCCACTTGAAGTAGTAACAATTAACTGTTGCTGGTTTTAATGTCAGCAACTGACAACACTAAATTGGGAATAGGCACTTCTCCTGGTTGATTGACATATAGCCCTCTGACACATTCTTTTGTAGTTTTAAGGCAAATTTATGCCCTGGGGTTAGCGCCAAAGGGCTTGTCAGAACATTGCCTTTAATAGCTGAAATATATAACTTAAATGACATCCAAGACCTTAGCTTTGGTGGAACTCTTAGAATCTGAGGAATTCTCCAAGGCAGTGCAATTTAGATTCAGTGGACAGGCTTAGGAATTGTAAGATTTTCCTAAATATATACATGTATAATTTATGATACAATTATTTATCATTGCTTTATTTTGCATATCTGTAGCGTAAATTAGTCCAGAGAAAACTAGATTATGATTTTTTAAAACAATTGCACAATTGGTATTTTTGGCAGGTACGTGTATTCCATTTTTCTTCATGCATCTGTTTATTTAAAAAATAAAAGTCAATCATCGTAATTATTTATGACTTATAGAAGGGAACAGGATGGACCATCCTTTATTCAGAAGGTGAATGACATTTCTAAGATACTATTAACCATAATGTATTAGAACCTATTTTAATAATTTTCAGGAACTAGAAATTGAAATTGGATCTTTGGGTTTGTTTTCCAGCTCAGTCATAGAGTCATGATACAGTGAGGCTGTTGTTTATTCTTCATTTTTTTAACGTCAAAAATAAATTACTACATATGTAATCTGCACATGCATTAAATCCTTGTTGACATAGCCACAGAACTAAGTCACTGCCTGGAACATCAGGACTCTGTGACCCTCCACTCCCACCACCACCCCAAATGTCCACACAACAAATAAACCCTTATTTTAACAAGTATATATAATAAATTGCCTTCTTTTTTAAAAAAATGTATTATGTCTTCAAAACCTTGCAATTAGAAATTGTTGTAATATTTTTCTTTTCATTTCTTGTCCCTCTCATTTGTAAATCTCAGAAATTTAATTAATTTTTAAAAATCAGATTTCTTGATGGTTTTCTTGATGGTTTCATTGCTCTCTTTCCATCACTTTTAACTCCTTCCTGCTCACTTGAGTGTCCCCTTCTCTCAGTTGCCCCTTGAGTGTTGGTATATTTCAGGATGTCTCCTCCCCCTCCTCTTTGCCCCACACCCTTGGTCAGCTTGCCTAGCCCAATGGCAAGTCTCCTCTGATAAGGATGTCAGCCCTGATCTTTCCCCTGAATTTTAGGATTTTGTTAATAATTTCTTTTGTCTATCTTCATGTATTGTAGATATTTCAAATGAAATTTATCCAGTTCATTTAAACATTTATTGGATACTTTCAACAATTGTGTCATGCGTTGGGCAAAGAAGAATGTGACAGCATTCCTGTCTATTAGGGGGTTATCTATGTGTTCCTAAGCACATGGTGTCCAGAGAAAGTAGTAGATTCTGTCTTCTGAATATAGCTCACATTTAACTCCTCCTCTTTTCATTCACTACATCTTACTTAGTTCTGACCTTCCAAATAGTTGTGTCTCTGGTCTCTTTTCCAAATCTTACTTACTGAAGCTGTAGTTATTTTTTAAGAACAGTTATAATCTTACTGAGTCATTCCTGTTTAAAACGTTTGTGATTACCTTTAACTGAAAGTACCTGAGGCCATGAGAAGCCCTTTTCAGTAATGACAACACTGTTTTAAAGTGATAAATCATTGCATTTTCTAATAATATACAGAATTTAGCATGTTTTATTTATTATACACCACACCACCCCTCCCATCTTGTAGCAATTTCTACAGACTTAGATTTATGTTCTATTCTTTTAAAACACATCAAATTAGTTATTTTTAACACTAGTTAATTGATTACATTTATCAGCTTATTTAATCAACTTCTATGTTCAACTTTCTTATATCACACTCCCTCTTTCTAAATTGCTTTTAACAGCTTTATAATTTTTATGTGAAAGTCTTTGGGTAGCAAACATTCTTAGTTTTTGTGTGGTGAAATGTTTTTGTTTTGCATTCACCTTTAAAAATATTTTTTATTAAACTTTTTAACTTTGAGATACAGACTCACATGAAGTTATAAAAATTAGAAAATAAAAGGATGAGTAGATGGTCACATATCCTCACCCTGTCATTATTCCTCTCTCCTGAAATCCTTCCTATCCTCAAAATATTGAATCTGAATACAGTCAAGATTGGGTACAAAAGTAATTAAAAGCCACCCTTTTGAAGCATTATCCCCTGAATTTGTGGATTACAATTAAAAAAATAAAAGGAGAAACTTAGTAGGAAAAAACAAAAAGATCTCATGTTACCCCCACCTTTGAATGATAATTTAGCTAGTTATAAAAGTTGGCTGATAATTTTTTATCCTTAGTACTTTGGAAATGTTCATTTGTCATGTTCATGCATCAATGGATGTGATGTCTGCTCTACTGTGAGTTAAATTGTTATTCTTAAAGAGGTATAATATACATTCTGTATCTGATAGTTGCTACAGGTTCTCTTATTTTTGAAGTTGTACAGTTTTATTACTCTGTCTTAATGTTTATGGGTGGACTTGCCTTTATTCTACTTAGTGTCTATGTGTGTGTATATATATATTTGCTTTAAAATGTGGATCATGCTGTGGTATATAACTTATTGATTGCATTTTATCACTGTCAGTCTATGAATTATTTGAAGTATTTTAAGATTCCCCTTAATATCTAGCAAATTGTTATCTAGCTTATGGGTTGGGGATGATGCAAGAACAATGGGGAAAGGACTCCCTTAATTCTGTACATGATACAGTGATGAATGTATTGGTTTTATTATTCAGAATTGTGGATTGCAAGCAACAGAACACAACTCCTCCTAATTTGAGTAGAAAAGGAGCAGGTTTTTTTTTGTTTTGTTTTTTTGGAGGTCATAAACTATATCATATAATCAAAAAGGATCTGGAGAATGAGGCCTGACAAATAGGGATCACTAGAGGCTGGGCAGTAAAAACACACAGACAAGGTCATGCTTCAAGAATAGTCTAGTTGGAATATTGCTGTGGGCACTAATACCATCAATAATAATCACCACCATGACTCCATGCTTATTGCATGAGACACTGCCAGTGTTCCCCATATGTCATGAATAGTCTCATAATTTGCTGTCTTTGCATCCCATGTTGAAGATTAAAATACACATTGAGGAGAATCAAATTGGCGGACTCTAGGTCCCATGTCTGTACCTTAGCTGCTAGAGAGCGATGAGAAAGTATATATGGCCCCTTCAACTCCTGTAGTGAAATATCTCCATTTGAATTTTCATAGCAACAATAAAGTCCACAACATTAAGGCTGAATGCCTTATCCCTTTCCCACTCTCATCAAGTTTTCTCCTCCTTTCTTTCATTTCCCAGTAAAGCCACCACCATTTCTACATTTGTTCAAGCCACAAACCCTCTTGTCAGTGTTATACCTTATTATGTTTTTTTTATACCCAGTAAATCACAGACTTCTGCCACCTTCATCTTTTTGCTTCTACTCTGAATTCAGATCCTTGTTTTTAAATACTACACTTATATATCCATTTCCACTGTCATTTACCTTAATTCAGGCTGTATATGGGTTATGGAGACAGTGTAGATTAATGATGGTCCTAAGAGTCAGGCAGATTTGAGTTTGAGTCCAGATTCTGCCACTTACTATGTGTTTGACCTTGAGAAAGTTACATAACATCTCTCAATTTTATTTTCATTGTGTAATAAAGTAATAATAATATCTACCTTAAAGAGTAGTTGGAGTATTTAAATAAGATAATGTGTGTAGTGTAGTTTTGTGTCTGACGTTAAAGATGCCAGTTAATGTTAGTATCTGGTAGCTTCCATCTTGCGAAGTTCCTGCAACAACTTTGTAATTAGTTTCACTGACTCTAGAGTTGCCTCCACTGAGAATGATTCTTTTTGCATTTACAATCACTTATTTAAAAGTGAAACTGGTTCATGGTACCCGCTTTGAGTCTAAGTACTGTAGGAAATAGATGGTATTACTCTGAAGGGGTGATTGAAGAAAGTTAGGGTACAGTAAGAGAAACGAACAGGATATAGTGAGAGAAAAAAGGCTTGCTCTGACTTTCAAATCAAGATAACTGTTTTCTAGTACATTGATTACAACATAGATTGGAAATGTTTGCAAAGTAAATAATCTCCTTTATACGTGCTAGTAAACTATTCTTAAACTTAGTGTTGTAGCCTCCTTTTAAGAGTATAGGAGTTCTATATAATGGAATAACCTTAGTATATCAATCATAATAACATTTTTACTAAAGGACAGTAATACCTTTATCACGAATTAATAATAGCAATAAGAACTAGTAATGATTGGGTACTTATGTGCTTGATGCTGAACTAAACTTGTTATATGCATTATATTGCTTAATCCTATGAGTAAACCTAGGAGACATTTTATACTATTATTCACATTTTTCAAATGAAGAAATTGAGATTTAGAGTGTGTGTTAGTTGAGTTTCTCCCAGTTACAAGTGGAACAAATTTAACTCAAATTAGTTTAAGGAAAAAGGCTCACATAATGGAGAAATCCAGGAATGAACTTCAGTTCTAGGTGATGTAGGGACTTAGAGAATGTCATCAAGGTATTTGCTTTCTATGGTTTTTTTTTTTTTTTTTTTTTGAGACGGAGTCTCGCTGTGTCTCCCAGGCTGGAGTGCAGTGGCGTGATCTCGGCTCACTGCAAGCTCCGCCTCCTGGGTTCACGCCATTCTCCCGCCTCAGCCTCCCAAGTAGCTGAGACTACAGGCGCCCGCCACCACGCCCGGCTAGTTTTTTGTATTTTTAGTAGAGATGGGGTTTCACCATGTTAGCCAGGATAGTCTCGATCTCCTGACCTCGTGATCCACCTGCCTCGGCCTCCCAAAGTGCTGGGATTACAGGCTTGAGCCACCGCGCCCGGCCTTTCTATGGTTTTTTTTTTTTAGCTTTGTTTTTTTCTTGGCTTCATGGTGTAGGCAGGATTCTATTCAGGTATTGGACAAGATAAGATGGCCACTGGCACCACCTACGTATGTTGTCAAACCTTAGCCAGGACAGCCTAAAGACAATCTCAGTCTCTTTTCCTCTCCCAAGCCCATATCTCTCTCTTATTTTTTAAATGCCAATCCCAAAGAAGATTTTACTTTATCCTTGCTTGGCTGATATGCCCATTCCTGCACCAACAGCAATGGCCAAGATCAGGTATCATGATTGATTGCTATATAAGGATCACATAGAGAAGACAAAAATTACACAAAAGCACCAATAAAAGGCAGATGGAAAGTATGCTGGAAAAACAAATTATAAATGACATTGCCTTTGCTGTATAGATGGTGAATTAACTTGCTTAGCTTGTAAGTTGTGGAGGAATGATTCTAATCTAGGTCTGCCTGACTTTAGACCTTAAGTGTTCTAATGTAGGTACTCTTCGTTCATTACTTCTGGTATTATTTTTATGATATTTATTTTATGCTAAATATATGTTAAAGCTCAGGCAGCCATTATAAAGAACCTAAATATCTCTTTGGTCTGTTTCTACTGAAGCCTACTTTCCTGATTTAGAGGCTAGAAGTTACCATGGATGATTTCTGTTCTATTTTCCCCCACAGACAAGTTTCTTTATGGTTATATAGGAATAGTCTATATATAATATTTATAATATAGTTTGACACAATTTAGAATCCAAGTACTATTTAGATCTTAACACACTAAAATATACATTTCTTCGTGGAGCTTCCAGGTACTTTTTGGATGCAAGTAAATATTTTTATTCACTATCTAAAATGCCAAGAAGAACCTTTATTGATCATAATCCTTAGATGATATTAACTTACCAAAGAGAACAAATGTTTCTTCTCCATTGAATGAATCCTCACTCATTTTCTGAATATTGAGATTAGGTCAGCATCAGATAATGATTCCTTATTTCATGTAGAAATTTGTGGACATTAGTCTTATTGCTGCCATTTTCTGTTTATTCATTTGACAACATTTCTCCTTCCCTAGAGCCCAAGTAAATCAAATGTAGTGTTTCAGAAAATTTTTTTTCTCTCCTTCTACCTCTTTATAACACATTTTACTTAGCTTTGTGGAAATTTATCTCTACTTTTTCAGCTTGGAAAGTGGATGGTTCTGAGAATTGATGTTTTTCATGCTCAGTCCTGGGCAGAGTTGCTACTATTTAAAGAGAAAACACATTTAGTCTGGGTCCACCAGGATCTTTAATGAGAGAATGCGAAAAAGAAACATGCTGTTGAATGTAAACAAAAATATTATCTCCTATTCTCATCCTTTCTCCAATTTTTATTTCTTTGTCATTTTTTTGCTAATGCTCTGTTTACACACCACGTTCCAGTAACTAAATAGGAATAGATGGTCTGTCAGCAGGAAAAAAAAAATGAATGCATAAATCTAGATATTGCATTTCCTTTCAATCTTCTAATGATACTTTTTTTGTTTTTTTTTTGAGACAGAGTCTGGCTGTGTCACCCAGACTGGAGTGCAGTGGCAGGATCTTGGCTCACTGCAAGCTCCGCCTACTGGGTTCACGTCATTCTCCTGCCTCAGCCTCCTGAGTAGCTCAAGCAACAGGTACCTGCCACCTCGCCTGGCTAATTTTTTGTATTTTTAGTAGAGACGGGGTTTCACTGTGTTAGCCAGGATGGTCTCGATCTCCTGATCTCGTTGTCCGCCTGCCTCAGCCTCCCAAAGTGCTGGGATTACAGGCGACACTACTTATTTTTTTTTGGAATTCACTGTTTTCTGAGCTCAGCTTCGTAGTAGGAAATGCACTCATGAAAGTTAAATGCATTTTTCCATTGGTTAAAAGCTTTAGTGGAGAATGAAGCCCTTAATCCGGGGAGTCTGCCCTCTCCTATCTTTGTATGAAATTTTATCTTTTATCTTCTTGGTGCTAGGTGCTAGTGGTAGGCAGTTCATTTGCTTCAGTTCAAAAGCAAATCTAAGCACATGAAAGGTATCATCTAGAGAAATGGGTAATGGGGAAACAAATAATGGGACTTTAATAAAACAGTGTTTGAAGTTTTTTCATGTGTGTTTGTACATGTTTATATTAAATAGAATCCACAACGGAAAAAAGGTATTTTAAGTTATTTAAATAAAAATCTTTCTCTGTCTTTAATACGTGAGCAAGTAGATATCACCTTATAAGGATTAGATTGATGACAGTTTTTTTCATTTTTCCTCCTTAGGGGACATGTGGTGGCATCATAGTTCTTTGCTGCCTTGAATTAGGCATAACCATTTTTGTTTTGTTACCTCTGACTTGCAGCTTTTACGGGTCAGTATTTTATTCACTTTATTGCTTTTCTGGTTGTATTGATCACAGAAGCTGGTGACAAGATGGAATTTCAGTTAACTTGGTTCTTGGCCGGAAATGTAGATGTCAGTGAGAAATAAGCATTTGTTTCACTCTGCTGAGATTTTGGGGTTGATTTTTACTGTTGCATATCTCTGCCTATCCTGACAGAGTCAATCTTTATAAGAAAAACAGGTGTTTTTATTCCAGGCCACCCTTTACTTTTGTTTATGAGGCACTAAAATATATAATTACATGCTTCAGAGATCTGTTAGGAAAACAAAGTTAAGTCCCTTTGTTTTTTTTTCCTTCTCCATTACATTAAATTGATTTGTAAAATCTTCCTTTCCAGTATTTATGTTTTGTTATTTTAAACTCGTAAAACCAGTAAAAAATTTTTTCATTACAAGGGAAATCTTTTTGTATTCTGTCTTAAGATAATCTTGTTTATATTTTTGCCTTATAAAATAACTGTCTTTCCTCCCATTTGTCTACTGAGGAGGAAAGTTTTTTAACCAGAGAGAGTAGAACAATCATGGTTAACAAGGAATTGAATTCCAAGATTGTTGAAAAGATAGAGAAAGGGCACCTGGACATTTTAAATGAGTTTAAGTTCCCAAGTTGAGACAAATTGTGTTTCATTGAAAAGGTATGGCCAGATTTCCACACCACTGAGAAGGGGAAAGCAGACACTGTAACAATACTTCTTTCTTTCTTCCTTTCTTTTCTTTCCTTTATCCCCCTATGCCACTTTTTTTTTTTTTTTTTTTTGACCTAGGGGAGTGCTGGGAGAGAAGTACCCCCACCAGCAGATTATATTTCCCAGCCTGTCTGTCTCAGAGATTCCAGTCTATGTTTCTCATCCATTGAGGGCTCAGTTACCCTCGGGCTGTTTCCCACCAGTTTCCACTCTTCCCTAGATATCCCATACAGAAACTCCTGGCAGCTCACAGACTCCCCATTGAGCCCAACCCCTTCATGTAGGAAAAGGGGGGAAAAATGAAGAAAACTGGTCTTGAAAGCCTGCAGACTTTCATACCACAAGGAATGTGTTGACCACATGCATCTTAAACCAGACGAATGATGTTTGTTCAATCCTTCAACTTACTGATATTCAGCCATATCTGTTTCATGCTGTAAACTAAAACCTCAAAACCAGGAGGTTTTTTCCCGTCCTTCTCACAAACAGGGATTAAGTTGTAACTACACAGTCCCTTACATATTAAATTGTAATTTTGTTTATGGCATAATTTATCTGCAGGAGGCATTGATTTTCACAGCAAATTCCTTTATCTTTAAAAATTTTAGCCTTTATATGGGTATGCAGCCACTGAAATATTATTATAGGTGAGGCTATCTCTGAATTGCTAAGGTCACAAAACTAAATCTCCCATATTTTTGTTTTAATTTCCCATAATATGGAGCTGATGTATTTTACATTTATATCCCCTATGACTGGAACACCTACAGATTATCCAGATGTTTGTATTATTATATGTCCTCCATACCTGATGGCAGGCGTAGTTATCTTTTAAACCTGAATGCAAGGGTAATTAACAGCACTCTCAATACTTTTTCTATAGATAACTTACATTGAAGAGATGGATTCCTTGTGGGCCTAAACCCTACTGTCTGTAGCTGAGCGAATATAAGAGAACAACATCTGGCCTAATTTATCTTTAGGCAAAATTTAATAATGCTGAATGGCAACCTCTGGGAAAAAATCTAAGCAAGACTTGATGTGAGTCCTGATTTAGAGTTGGCTAATAGGTAACTCTTACTTTGTATTTCTTTTTTTCAAAGGGATGATTGTTTTGATCACATCAGAGTTAATAATTTTTCTTCCTTCTGTCATCAAAATAAACGTGATATTACAGTATAATGAGCTCCCAGCCTGGTTGTAAGCACAACTCAGCTTGTAAAATCAGGACTAAGGAAGGCTGGGAAGCAACAGGGACTATCTGATTTCATGCAGAATCTTTTGTTGGCAAAGGCAAGTTTTAATACTCCATTGACTTCTCAAAGAGATCCACCTCCTATTTCATACCAACAAATGCTGGCTGATTGAAACCAGTCCTGCTTGCTTATAAATATACCTTAATTCCTCTAGCACATAGTTTAAGAAGACGAGAAATGAGGGGTAAACTGGGGAGGGTTGGAAAACTTGGCTCATATTAAGGTAGGTAGTACATCAAGAAGCATGTAGAAATATTTGCCCTGAATTCATTTAACATAAATCTTTATATATATATATGTATGGAATCTCACTATGTTGACCAGGCCAGTCTCTCAAACTCCTGACTTCAAGTGATCTTCCCATCTTGGCCTCCCAAAGTGCTGGGATTACAGGCATGAACCACCATGCCTGGCCTATTTAGCACAAATCTTGATGCAGATATTTTAATTATATCATAATTGAGTATAGTAAATCAGGGTGGGAGTTCTTTGACTCGGATTGTGGTATAAACCATTATGGTAAATATTTATGCATGACTCAAATTGGAAACAGGAACACACATTTTGCTTAAGTCTACTGGTCTGTAGAAAGCCTGTGGTCTAAAATCTAAGCTCTTAGGACACCTGCTTCATATTTTTAAAATGTTAGTCCTGTTTTTGAAGGCTTGGAATCAGGAATTTCTTCACCTATTACTCATCAAAGTTCTAGGTAAAGAACTTTTACCACTAGAATTATTTATAACTTTGCCCGTGGACTCCCACTGTTGTAAAATGTTTAATTTTTTAGATACTACTTCTGGATGGATCAAGTGCATATTTAACAAAGAACTACAACCTGCTTCTCAGAATTTTTGTTTATTAAGAATTTGGGTTGCCAGTGATGCGGTTTTAGGAATTGCTATGGTTTTATTAATCTAAAGGAAGCAGGTAAGTTAGCATCTGACTTAAAAGCATTTATTGTATATCCTGTATCTTTTAAAAATATCCTGTGAAAGGAATCAACTATGGGCTCAATAATTAGTATAATGAGCACATTGGTTATGAACCTTTGGTCATCTAACCAATTTAATGAAAAGGAGAATTTATTGGAAGACTCATAAGTTATAAGCCATTGCGGCAAAGTAGGAGGTTCTAGGTAATACTTGGAGAGTAAGAATGAAAGTAGCTAGGACTCTCCCATCCTGTCTCTGCACAGTATGCTTATTTTCTGAGCCTGGCTCACATGCCTACGAACATAGCTTCCAGCAAATTGCAGGCTCTCCTCACATGGTATCATTACCAAAAAGTAATCAAGATGTGTTTTCTTGAGTTTTAGGGTTGTACATCCTGGAGAAGATTAATGATTGGCCCTCTTTGTGTCCCCACCTCCAGCCATCCCTCCTTCCCATCTTTAATAGGCAGCTCTTCAAGAATTGCTTATTCCTGAAGGAATATGACAGGAATATGTGAACTGTCAGCAATATAACAGCTTCCATTGAAACCAAAATGAGAAAGGGCATTCTTCGGAAGAAGGAAGTGGGGAATTGTGCACAGACAACAATAAACTGAGTACATCAATTCTTTCTCGTCTCCTTTTTTTTTTGTTAGGCAAGTTATTATACAACTACCACATGCTAGTTACTAGAAATATAGCAGCAAACACATACCAAGATGATAACAATTCCATGGAATCTGAATTATAATACCACCACTGGAAACAGAGTAGGCAGGGGTCATTTCTATGTAGAGTAGATGAGCATTTTGAATGAATACGAAAGAAGACATATAGTTTAGTTCCTTCCTTTCATTTTAAATCTATTTCTAAGTAAATTAGATGCTTGCCACTCTCCCTTCCCCCACTGTAGTAAGCCAGAGAATAAGTGTCTCCAGCGATGGTAATGGCAAATTTTATTGTATTTCATTTTTGGTGTATGTATGTGGTTGGTGAGTATTTGTTAAATGAATGGATTATTGAGGTGGTGGTGCTGTTGTCCATCTGTAGTCAGGAGAAAATAATTACTGTTAACTGTGACAAAATAAACATCATTGTCATTCTTCAACATTTAAGTGGACAGAATCAAATAATTTCATATAACAAAGTCATTTTATACGATTATCTAAAGATATATTTTACAACTAATTTCTTCTGGCAGATACATCTGAATGCTGTGTCATTTCAGACTAGTTTGTGGGAATAACATTGAATAATTTTTCTGACTCAGATTGAATGATGAGTAATGTTTGCTTTGGAATAATTTCAGTCTTCTTGTATTTTATATTCTTCACTATGATTACAGTATAAGGCACATAACTGTTTCTGTTGTTGGTTGAGTATTCGTATTTGTTTTGTTTTTAAGCTGACCTTCGTTCTCTATTTCATTCATTCATTCATTCATTCATTCATTTTGAGACAGGGTCTGGCTCTGTCACCCAGGCTGGAGTGCAGTGACGTGATCTTGACTCACTGCATTCTCCACCTCTCAGACTGAAGAGATCCTTCCACCTTAGCCTCCTAAGTAGCTGGGACTTGAGCACGTACCACCATGCCTGGCTAATTTTTGTATTTTTTGTAGAGACCAGGGTTTCACCATGTTGACCAGGCTGGTCTCGAACTCCTGAGCTCAAGCAGTTCACCCGCCTTGGCCTCCCAATGTGCTGGGATTAAAGACATGAGCCACTGCGCCTAGCCTTGAGCTGACTTTTAAATCAGCTGTTAACAACTATATAACTTATATAATACATGCATAAGTTATATAAATTACATAATGTGTAGAGTCTCCAGGGTTACAATTGTTAACACTAATATTTTTATATGGCGGGGATGTGGGTGAGACTTTATGGGAACATGTATATGTACACCACAGACACTGGAATATATGCATCCTCTCTATGTATTGTTGTTCAACATGTTTATTTTTACTTACCACTTCCTCCCATGTCAGAACATATTTTCTTGTTCCTTACCTTATTCTTTCTATTATTTTATGGTATGTATGTACCCTCATTTATTTAACCAGCTCCCTCTTAGACTATGTCTCATTATTTTGGAGCCATAATCTCATATAATGCTTCATTGTACATGCAAGATAGGCTGTGGATTTTTGTAAGAAAAATACCTAAAGGTAGATGAGGTTCAGTAAATGAGAGTGCCTGCCTTTTACATTTTAATAATACTGTTAAATTATTTTCCAAGTGAACTTTTACCATTTGGTACAAGGCAGTATATTGTGATGGTGAAACACTTGGACAAGGAGGCATGGATTTGAATCCCAGTTCTGCTTCTTACCTGGGAATAACCTGGTATAAGTGAATTAAAAGTGAATTAATGTGTTGGTGTCTCAGTTCTCTCATCTACAAAACAAAAAGAAAAACAGAAAACAAACAAACAAACAGAAAACAAATCTGCCTAACTGGGTGACTGTGAAATTAAATGTCTTAATGTAAGTCAAGTTCTTAGAAAAATGCCTAGCTTATTTTGAATGCTTTCTAGCATTATGCATTAGCTGCTCTTATTAACACCAGCATCTTATAAGGATTCCCAAGATTTAAAACTTTAGGGTCTTGACTGATTGCTGCTTTTCATGTTATCCTGCAGGGAATGCTGCATATCCCTGTTGTCTGTTTCCATAAGGGCAGGGGTTTAGTATTCATATGTAGGCAAAAGTATACACTAAGCACATTAATTTTCATAATATTGTATTAATCTTGCATCTACAAATAGTTTTCAGAGTTATTATAGATCTATGTATACTACTAGTAGTAAAATATAAATAAACCCCAAATTGTTAGAGTATATAATCTTGATTTAATCATATTAGATCTTGGGAAGATTGTCTACTTTAATTGTTTCATCTGATGTTCTCATTTATATTTTTGTCTTATGTTTAGATTTTTATGGGAGGTTCTATAACAAAACTTACTATGTGTCCTATGTTTGCTTTTACTTAACCCTCCTTGTAAATATTGTCCATTGCCCCCCAGTGCTTCTGTATAAAAATGTCTATGTGAGACACTTCTCTTAGTTTAGAAATAAGAAAGCATTTATCTGATCTGACAAACTCATGTTTCTTTCATTCAGCTAATGAGAGTTAACTAATGTCTGCCTCCACGTTTTAACTGCCATAAAATTGGGACAGTGTTCAAGATCAAAGTCACAGTAACTTTATCATCGGGCATGATTTCTCATTTTTGAAACATTTCACTGGATTAGTCTCTTTTAAACTAGTGCAAGTTTCTTTCAAGGAGATGTGATAAGAAAAGTTACATGAGAGAAGTTATATGGGATAAGAAATGATGATGTATGAGCCTCGATGACAAGACACTGAAAGAATCTGCAGGTATGACCAGGAAGTGTTGTGGATAACCATGGGAATAATCACAAAGAACAGGAGAGCAGTTGTCCAAAGGCCTGGGTTCGGATCTTCATTCTCCCACTTTCTAGCTGTGTAACACTGGGCAAATTAAATTAACTCCTTTGTATCTTCATTAATTCATCTATAATCTATAAAATGAGGGGGACAATAGGCCCTATGTGAGAGGGTTGTTAAAAGTATTAAATGAGCTCATATGCATGTTAGAATAATGCTTAATGCAGAATAACTGCATTTTTAGAAAGGGTAAACTTCTTAATTATAGACTATTGAGCTTCACCTCAACCTTCAATAAAATACATTGTTGAAGAGATGACTGTGAGCATATAGAAGTGGATGATCATATCCCTGCAAGGCATTATGGATTCTCTAAGTTAATTCATGTCAAACTAAATTAATTTAGTTTTGATAGGATTATTAGACTTATACATCAGGAAGATGCACATATTAGAGCTAAATTTCAGCCAGTCATTTGATGTAAGTCTATTTATTGTAAAACTCGTTTAGAAGTGATGGACATTTATAAACTGGGTGATAGTATAATTAAATGAATTTGTTTTGGATTGAACGTGTATAGATAAAGTGTATAGATTGAGTAATCAGTATCAGTCTGAAAGGAGATCCCAATGGCAGCCATAACAGTTTGTTTTCCATTGCTTTGTTTTGCTCTGTCATGAATAACTTGGAGGAATACATCAAAATCATGCTTGTCAAATAGGTGGCCGAAAAAATAAAGAAAACTGAGCAATTGGAAAACAATGGGGGTTACAAAAGGACTGTGTAAGCTTGAGAAAATAATGTGTAACTAAAAAGATAAAATCCACTTGAGATCACAGTGTCCTTCTATGCAGCAGGTTTTTTGGAGGCATGTAGAAATCCAGTGGAGGACATTCCTGGGACGAGTTTAACTGTTACTTTCAATAATCAGCTGTTTGGCACTAATAGGATTTCTAGCCTAAACTACTGGATTTAAACAACCACTAGTGTATTAAAACAAATATATGCTTATGTCTGGCAGGTTTGGAAAACACACTACAGAGCTGTGGGTGCAATTTCAGAAGCAAATATTGAAAGATCTGGAACTTTTAGTTGAGTGACAATGTGAGGTGGCTGCTGAAAAAGAGCATGTGTCGTATTAGGTTAATGTAGTTCTTGCAGATAGAAAAAAATGATTTCCCCATATTGTATTTGGATCAAGCTACAGTTAAAATATTTATCAGTTTTTTAGCTCATTTATTTAAATGAATATAATTCTTAAATGTGTTTTAAAAGTGTCACTGGAAAACTCAAGAATGTTCAGAGAAGGATGATTTGGGTGATTGTGTTTGCAAATTATTTTACATGAAGATTGATGAAGAAACTAAGGATCTGTTAGTCTGGAAACAAAGGGAGACTTGGCCTGAATAGTGTTTGAAAACATGTGGCAACGTATCTTGTGTATAACATATTGAATCCCATACTTGTAAACTTATATAACACGATTGCCTTTTGACCTTACGTGATAAAACAGTGTTTGTAATTTAACATTAAATAATTAGTGTTATATTCAAAGGCAAAAAGTAGGATAACTTGATGGAAATGAAAGGAAAGCACAATTTTTACTTGAAGTACTGAAAAAACTTTTTAATAATTACTGAGCTCTTAAGAGAATAGACTGCCTGCAAATTTCTGTAATAGAAAGATTTCCCTGTCGTTCGTTAAAGATAAGTTTTACTTTGTAAAACAAGTTTTACATATCATTATTTAAACAATTATTCTTTTTTTGCTTTATTTTAGAACACTGTGTAAATTCTGAGTGTCTGCCACTTTGTTTTCTTTCTGTGTGAAAAAGGAATGCGAAGTGTTTTAAATGATTAGAAACTTACTGAGGTCCAAAAAAGTTGCCAAAATCCCGCAGGAAATTAGAATTCACTTCTCTATTACATAGAATTTCATCTGCAAATTCAGGGAATGACCGCTTTGTTTGAAACTCCAAAAATCATTTCTTTCAGCTGTGCTCAGGTTTTATGACCCTGGGCAACTAAAATATGTTGCTATAAAACAGAATTTCCTTCTCATGAATATTCTGTGATACCGTATATCATAATTGCTTGAAAGTTTTAGTATATGTTGTTGGAAGTAAGTTGTTACTGTTGGTATTCTATATTTTTGATTTGTAACAAGCATAACAAGATAATTGGTCCTTTAGTATGCTCTTCTTCCTAGTCATCTGAACAGTATCTAAAAGCATGCCATGAGGAAACCAGGCACAGTATGGTGCAGGCTTTCCTGTGCATCATTGGTGGAATACGTTTGGAAGTGGTCAGGCAGTGAGGGATGAGAATATGTGGCTAGCCTGATTTGTAGTAGCTAGTGAAGTTTACTTAGGAAATCTTAAAGAGACCACATTTAATTCCTCTGATTTTTTGGTAGTGCTCTTCTTGGTATTGAAAAAAATCTGCGTTTCTAGACTGTGTTCAAAGGGAGCCAGTCTTTTTTTTTTCAGCCAATAATATTAGCTACTGTTTATTAACACTCATTACTGTAGGCAGTCATTTGGCTCATTGGAATAATAAGTCCTTTACATTCATTATCTCATTTAGTCCTCACAATACTTTTATGACTAAGGAAGAGAAGAAATTATGACTCAGAGATTTCTGATGTCTTACCTAACATCAGACAGCTAGTGAGTAGGGGTTCCTGGTTCATCTGCCTCCAGAGCTCACAACCTTCATTATTATTCTATGAAAAGCTCCAAATATAGAATGACTCAAAATATTTCCCCAAATTAACTTGGTCTTTGTTTATTGGAGCCTAGTTAGTAGTGCTACAATCTGGAGATATAGATGTGAATCAGGACCAAGGCCCGGGAATACATGAGTTTTACAGTGAGCAGGAAGATCATTAAACAAGGTAACACTCATTAATGATAATTTTGACAGGTGCTATACCAAGGGAATATATAGTTTAAACCATTATCTGAGAATTTAATATCTGATTGTTCATATATATATACACACACATATATATACACACATACACACACACACACATATTTCATTTGTTTTGAGACAGGATGTTGCACTGTCATCCAGGCTGGAATGCAGTGTTGCAATCACTACTCACTGCAGCCTCAATTTCCTAGGCTGAAGCAATCCTTCTGCTTCAGTCTACCAAGTAGCTGGGACTATAGGTATACAACACTATGCCTTGCTTATTTTTATTTATTTGCTTTTAAGTTTTTAGAGACAGGGTCTCGCCATGTTGCCCAGGTTGGTCTCAAACTCCTGGGCTCAAATGATCTGCATACCTCAGCCTCCCCAATTGTTGAGATTACAGGCATGAGCCACCATGTCTGGGCTGATTGTTCTTAAGTGTGAAATTCCTGAACTGGGGTTTGTGAGAGCAATGATACCTTGACTTATGATAATCTAATGCCTGATTGTTTGAGGTGGAAGAGTTTCATCCAGAAACTATTCCCCCCTGCCATTCTGTGAAAAATTGTCTTCTGTGAAACCGGTCCCTGGTGCCATAAAGGTGGGGGACTGCTATACAATAGCATATAATTTTACCATAAAGAACATTTAAATAGAACAGAAAATTGTTAGTATCATCTTTAACCCTTCAACCAGCAGCTACATACGCTGGGAGTGAAGAACAACCTAATTGAGCTGTGAATACTGGGCATTTGCTGAGGTGCTGTCACTTTTGATGTAATTTATTTTCTCATCTGAAGACTATCAGTAACCCAAGTTCATGTTTCATCAAAATGACATGGACCTTTGAGGCTTTTCAAGAGTAGTAGAAATAGGGAACGTTAAATATATTAACTCTAGAGTCTTTTGTAATAATGGAAAGCCCCCAGAGAGGACTTAGCACGTAGGAGTTGTCTAATAAATATTAGCTGCTCTTATTATACTTAAACATTGTCATCAGTATCATCATGCCTACAAGTCCTGTTCATCTACTCACTAGCTTTGTGACCTTGAGCCAATTCAGCTTTGCACATCTCAGAGAATGTTAATAATACTTCTCTATGCATCTCACTGAATTGTTTTGAGGATCAAATAAATTAATATGTATTGTATGAAGCAAATAAAATAAAATACATTGTATAAAAGTCATTTGTAATTGTAAAGAGGTATATAATGGTTTATTGTTGTTATAACCCCAAAATCGTTTACCTCGGACATGAGGCCCTAAACATCTGAACACTTTAATGAACTGCCAGTATTGATTAAGGAAAGATGGCACATTAATGTTAGAAAAAGGGAAAAAGCCTGGTCACTGATACCCACGTAGAATTCCACAAATGTAAACATCTATCATTGAAATGATACTTAAATTGTAGGGATTATTTTTCATTTTACCATCAAATAAGTAAGCTCTCTCAGAAAGTTTTATTTAGGGCCAGAAGGGCCAAAATTTTAACCTTTAAAGGAACACTAATCCAATGTATTTATCTTAGAGTTACTTAGAATGAGTTTTCTCTTTGAGAGATACCAAGGAATTCTTGAGTAAGCCTTAATATGCTTGAGCCAGTGTTCCTGGACCAAAAAGGTACTTAAGGACCAAACCTAACACACATAAAATTGCATTCTTAACTTGGCGCTAAATGATTTGGCCAATCGTCTCTCTCTTTCCTTTATCTATATTGCACGTATTACAGGTCCTTTTTTGTATTTATTTTTTCTCCCCATCCTAGGACATGTAGAAGTCTATGGGGGGTGGAGGAATTTCTGGAATGAGACTCTTGCCTCAAAACTGTATGAATGTATAAGTCTTTGAGATAGGCCCTGATAGAGTTAGTTAGATAAGAAGGTGGAATGTAATGGTATATTTGGCAGCTCTGTACATCTGTTTACCTCCTGTGAAAAATAGATCCACAACCAGGAACGTAGCTAGTTGTGTGTATGCTTTGTGCGCTAGGCATGGAGAGTCCCGTTTGTGGAGAGCAGTGTTGAATTTGAAACCTTTCATGGAGTAGAAGTGAAGAAGAAAGAAAGTAACTAGGAATTGAAAAGACTTCAGTATATAAGAGATGCAAGACATCTCAGAGATTGAGTATAGTAAGATCACAAATATAGCTTTAACACAAGAGAACAATTTGTTTCACAAAGAAAGAAAGGACATTTTATGTAAAGACTGAGCACTGTGACAGACTCTGGTTTGTGAAGAGACAGTGATATGTGGCCAGTGGTTTGTAATTCCAATCTTCCTGGCAGTGCTAGTTCTAATAATTCTAGCTACAGATATTCTTAGCGAAACTCAGCAGTTTTAGGGGCCTGTTTTTGAGGAAATGAATTGTAAAGTGCTCAAATTTTCAGCAAAAATTTTTTGAAACGGACTAAGAAAGATTAGTTAGCCAATATAAATAATGTAGAAAAGATAAATAAAGCGTACAGCTATTATAAAGGAGAAGCAATTCACAATATTTGTAGAAAACATGATTGTATACTGTGTGCTATTAAAACTGTTAATTAACTATTCATATAGATAATAATTACCCTGATTCAGTGACTTTTATATGTATTAGCAATAGAATGTGGGAAATATTAGTTGAAAAAAGTATATTTGAAGTTGCAACTGAAAATATAAAATAATAAAATGTTTATTAGAGGTTACAAAGTAAATCTTAATTGGAATGATGTATAAAATTCGTCGGAATTTAATTAGATGTAATTAGATGTTTCGTTGAATTCCAATCTCAATTTCATCCGGAAAAAATAAAGTGGATATTTAGAAACTTAAGAAGGAATAATCAGAGCAGTGTCCTGTTCAGCGAGCGAAGTGTATTATAATATTACAGCAGTTAAAACAGTGTAGTGTTGACTCAGCAATTGATGGAAAGATCAGTGGGACCTAGTGGGACCCCTGGACAAGCCCCCCAAGGACAGGTTATGCAGTTTCCTCTGGAGACTCTTAAAAGTCCCAGAAGTGCCGTCAGCCATTAGAGGGAGTAAGTGTGGGGGTCCGAGCTCTCTCATCTCCAGCTCAACATGAACAGCTCTGCATTTGTGTGTTTTATATATTGGGTTCCCACAATTATATTTAGGTTTCACATTTTGAAACGTTTTCATTGCCCTACTCTTAACATATGGTAGAGGATGCCTCACTAGCCATGTGTGGCGTATGAAACAAATTATGTTGGGGAAGTGAGGCTTACTATGGGAGGAGGGGGCAGATGTTAATATTTCACCTTGGCAAAAAATATAAATTCCAGATGAATTAAAAAACAACTACTTGAAAGAAACACTTGTAGGTATTTGCATGCTCTCTGGATAAAAGGAATTTCTAAACATTAAAGTAGTAGAAGTTAATGGAAAAGCCTGATGAATAGTTGCTTGTGTAACAATAGAAAAAACAAACAAAACAAAACAAAACAAAAAACACAAAAAAACAGATCTCCCACCAAACATCCAAAATGTAAGCAACAACAAGACCAGGCAGTGCCTTATGGTCAAGAGATTGTTGGGGCAATGGACAGTTAGTCTAAGGTTTGGGTCTGGTAGCTTAAGATGCCATTGTGCTCCGACTGTGGCTTGCCCTACTCAGTGTATTAGAGTATGGCTGTCTGTGAGTCTGATTCATGTCTCTGCCATGTGTCACATTATTTTGATGGCATCAATGTTTTGTTCTGTGAAGATAATTTCTCCTTATCTTTTGTTCTATTAATGTTTACACAGCTCAATCAGTAAAGCTTGTTCGCACCCAGGAACCTCTCCTTCTCTGTCTCTGTTCTCTGTCATGCAGGAATTGAGGGTGGCTTCTGGTGTTTTGTGTGGCTTCATCATTTCCTTCCTGCCTCTCATCCACTTCATGATGTAATTCTTGGCACTTTTACTTCCTTTGTAGAGTAGGATGTGATGTCATAGAGAAGGGGACAGGGCTATCCAAATTCTCTCAATTGCTGGGAGGAGCTGTCCAGGTGTGCTGAGGGGCCTGTACTCAGGAAGAGAAACAGGGAATCCTCCACAGTGAGTAACCCCAATTTCAAGTGCACCCAAATTTCCGTTAAAACATTGTCCAGTACACTGGAGTTTCTTCTTTGGCCCTTTCTAGATTTAATCAGTTTGCCTTTAGACATTCCCAGTTCAGCTCAATTTTCCTCCTTTCTCACCCTCCTCCTATCTTTCTCTTCTTTCCCCATCGTATGCCTTTCCCTCCAGTTGCCCTCTTCCTTGCTTGCTTCCTGTGTGTCTGTGTCTATTGACCTCCTGCCCATATCTTTTATGAGAGACCCGTTGCCTTTCATTTGAGGCAGTGCTCACCCTATATATAGTCCATGTGAACACAGCATCTCCTTTCAGTAATTCATAATTATGTACTGTTCTACTTACAGTTCTTATTTTAAAACTTCTGTCAGCTTTTTGTTTTCATATCGCCTTCTTCCTCTTTCCCCTGTGCTCTATTCTTTCCCCCTTTTCAGCTCTATTGTGCAGTTTCCTTATTGCCTTTTTTCCAATATATTTATACTCCTCTTCCCTAAACAACTTCGCCTATGTTTCTGTTTCCCCTTTTCCAGTGTTCAGTTCAGCTCTACAGTGTCCTCCTCTGCGAGGACCACTTTCCTTCTTTCCCTTTCACATACTTGTTGCTATACCCTTGTTGTAGTGTGGCTCATATTTCTGTATTCTTTAAAGAATTTACAACTATGAGTAAGGACGGGGCTGATCAGGATTGGGAATAGGGGGAATTTCCTGGGAACTAGAAAGGAGAGAATAGGAAAGTATCTGAAAAGTTAGGATGGGCAGGCTGCATGCAACACACTGAAGGGCCTTGATGAACAGAGCCTTCACTTGTGAAGCAGTTGAAATTTGGTTATTGACAGTATAAGAGATCACAGAGCCATTTTGAACAGATTTGGAAGCCTTTTCAAGTTTACATTTTCAGAATGACCCTGTTAATTCTTAATAATTATGATTCTTCAAATAATAATAGATTGGAACTCTAGTGTTTCTAAGTTACAAGAGGCCATGACTTGAGCATGAAGCTCCTGCATAGCATCTTTAATTAGGTGTCATCTACCCTTGGAGTAGGTCATTGTGAAGATGTGTGTAACTTGTTTCTTGTACCCAGATGTGGTCCCTGTAGTTCATGTTGGTGCACAGTAGGGGCACTACTGTTTATTGTTTCCACCACATGGGGTTAAGTCCCTGGAAAAATAAAGGAACCTGATTTCCAGGGCTGATGGTCTAAGACCTGTGGAAATAATCAGCTATGTCCTGTGTATTCCACACCGTTTGTTTAAAAGAACCCCTTTCACAAAAGATAGGTAGGGCAGAAGAGGAGAGAAAGAGAATGGGACTGAGTTCATATGACTGAGATAGGCTAAATGGAAGAGGAAAGGGCTTACTTGAAATTAATTGGAAAAGGCAAAGGAAAGGAAACTGAGCTGAACTGGAAAACACACTGTAATGAGTTACTTGGGTTCCTGTATGCTTCTTTCAATATTTTGGGCATGAATCCAGTGAGGCTGTTTGTGACCACACTCTGTTCTCTTCTATTGGTAGTATTCAGGCTCCATGTTTCCAAGGACCTGGAATCTTAGGAAACATTTTAACAGCCTGAAAACATGACTTTCACCATAAAATATTAGAAACTTTTTAAATAAAGGAAATTATATACATTTGTTAACTTGTTTTCTTTAGGGTTCACATTTCTTTTTTGGTGTGTATGCCTTTGTGACATGTTTGAAGGATGGCCCCTTTTTGTTGCAGAAATTTCCGATTTAAATGTCCAAAAAAATTACGTTCTCCCTTTGGGCACCTGACCTGTATGATGGACTCTTACTTTGATGTAAAAGCCCCTTCCCCTGTAGTAAAATAAACAGAGAATGCATGATTCACGTACATTTTCATTTTGTATGCTGCCGTGCAATAATCTCGGAATCTTATGTTTATATTTTAGGCACTAGAAAAACACCCCAACTCACCAATGACAGCAAAGCAGATATTGGAAGTCATTCAGAAAGAAGGGTTAAAAGAAACAAGGTCAGTATCCATATTTAAAACATTTTCTGTTTTCATTAAATAATAATTGCCACTCGTTGCTGAGCAGTAGGTGTATCTAGATTTTGATACTGTAGTTGATTGTGAATTGGGTAACTACCCACAAATTCTTTTCTAATTGAGAAGTAGTTGGATGGTTTAAGATTTCCTTGGACTTGCCTGTTACCTTAATACATTACATTAGATGGATTGATACAGGAGGTACTTTCTTAACAAAGAACAGCACTGTGTGACTTAGCCCCTCCTTGAAGTTATTCCTGTTTCTTTTTCTTGTAAGAGGAGATCGTGTTTCTGAAACCAGGTGGTGAAAGAGAAACACTTTTACAGGTTTAATAGGTAGATCCCAGGATATAAAGATGAGCTCACTTTGATAAAATTCAGTGCCAGTAAATGTGGTTGAAAATCTAGTCCTCTTATGTTTAAGAAACTCTACTTGGTGCATCCTGTAATAACTGTTGAGCCTAATATTTACCCTTTTAAAATGTACAGTTTAGTGGATTATGTTATATTCACAAAGTTCTGCATCATCAACGTTATCAAACTTTAGAACATTTTCATCACCCTAAAATGAAACCCTACACCCATTAGCGGTCACTCCATATCCCAACTACTCTTGCCTCTGGCAGCTGCTAGTCCACTTTCTGTCTCTATGGACTTGCTATTCTAGACATTTAATATAAGTGGAATATAGATATGTAGCCTTTTGTGAAAGGCTTATTGGACTTAGCATATAATGTTTTCAGGGTTTCCTCATGTTGTAGCATATAACAGGAATTTCTTTTGGTTGCCAGATATTTCAGTGATGATTCTTTATTCTTAGGTATTAATTTTATGGTTTTAGATAGCAAGTTAGGGCCGTATAGATGATATTACTCAAGGAGAAAAAGGTTTACTATAGGATAAAACAACTATGATGTTGTCATATGTGTATGTAATCAGCCTTGTTACATAGAATAGATTTGTGTACATGAGTTGTCCATCTGTAAGCCATTGAGCATACAGTAGTCACAACTTGATGAAATTAAACCTACCGAACTACCTTTTGAATGTTTTCATTTGATGTGGATATAGAAACTGCTAAGATAAATAAATATCCTTCTGAGGCTGACTTTTTGTGAAAAGTAGGTTTCAGCTATAACTCCTATAACTTTAACGTGTGGGTAACATCAGCCTTTAGCTGTTTAAAATGTATCTTTTGCAAGGTAGGTCCATAGACATCACAATTTACTGGGGTACAGGAAACCTATGCTCAAATTTTCATTTTTTATTTTGGAGACTTTTTTTCTGCCTGCTCTGTAGAAGTAGCCTAAGATAATATAACCACATTGTGTTTGCACTAATTGTTCCCCCACAAAGTGGAGGCAGCAGTGGGCAGGTTAGTTGCTAACAGTACCTAACAACTCTGTTAAAGGAGATCCTATTTTAACCCAGATGTCAGTTTAAGGAGTTAGGGAACAAAATCAGGAAAACAGGAGATTAATTTTCTTCTTGCCACCTGTCAGTAACCCTGGAAATATTTATGACAATTAGAAAGCACTGAAAATATTTGTGCCATAGTCAAAAGAAAAGAAGGGCTAAAAATCTAAGGATGTCAACTGTCTTATGTGGGCGTTGTTGCCAGAGGAATCTGCCAATGTGGACATAAAAAGCACCTCCTAAAAGCAGACATTTGAAATTCGTTCATTAAGATATTCTTCTCCACAGGAGTGACTCTGCTGTTATCAGTTGTTATGAAGCTGGAGATATAAAAATCCCTGTACTGTGACTCACAACAACATTTTAATTACACTTGTTATATTATAGCATTATTTCAAAATTTTCAAAATGCTGGTCCTCCCAGAATGGTATATAAGAGGGCTTTCAGCATGCGTAGTTAACAAAGACAAACAAATTTTAAAAACCAACTTCTTCAAAGAGTAATTAAAGAACGCTGAAATGGGGAATGTAACTCCTTAGTCCTCTAAATTGAATCTGTCTCTCCACTTCACCCACTGTGTCACTATTTGTCCTTCTGTAAGGAAGAAAAAAGTCCTTTGTTACAAATACTCATGAACCAGTATAGTATTAGTGAAGTACCTGCATACAATTACCAGTTTGAATAGGAAAAGGAAAAGCAAAGAAAGAGAACACAGTTAAAGTTTTCTTCTGTAAAATCTGCTCTGCATCAAGTGGCCTCAGACTATGCATTTTGTGCTCCCATTTGTTTTTTCATTCTTTTTCTTTAAATTTCCCCCTTCTTGTCAATGGTAATCCATTACTTACGACTCATGCATCTGTGCTCCCTGTTCCCTTGTTTTCTAGTTCTAATTTTCTTGTTAGAGTCACCTCTAAAATAAACATACCTAGCTTTTGAGTGAGTTTAGGACTGTCTTGTATGTATGGATGTTGTTTCAAGGAGCAGATATGGACACTTATTTTGCCTCCTTAATGTACTGTTTTGCTACTTTCCAAGTTCTTAAATGTTTTCCAAATATTTAAGGTAGTTGAGTAAATGAAATGTAACTGTATGTGTTTTTCTTAAGTAAAGTTTAGAAATTCCACCTTCATGAGGTCAAACATAGCTGATTGATTTCTAGGTATTTACTAATGATGTGTTTCAAGAAATGCACATTAGTAATATGCGTGATTAAATACAGGGAAGTGCTTGTAAAGTTACTAATATGGCCATAACCCTCTGGTGGTCTCTTCTATGGATGAGAGGTAATGTTTTAATGGTCCTCCCCCAAACAGTCCTCTACTGTACCTAGCATTTCTAGACAATAGAAGATAAGGTCTTCAGCCACCATCATCATTCCAACCTGTACTCAAAGCAAGGCCAGTTGTGTCAAGTACTATGGGGGTCCTTCATTCTGTATGTGTCAGGCAGGTCTCCGATAGCGCTTACCTCGCTGTACTGTAATTTTGTCTTTGTATGTCTTCCCTGCCTATGTGTGAGCTCCTTAAGGGCAGGGTACCTAACGCTTCTGGCTCTCGGCAGACACTCAATAAATAGTTGTTTAGTCAATAATCTTCATTCTCAAGATGTTAATTTGCTGGTGCTTAGTAATGACTTTGGCTTGCATTCAGAATTAGAAACTTCTTTTTAACATGTTGTGTTTTTAATGATATGTAATAGTAGTTATTTTTAACATCAAAAGAAACTTAACAGGTTTGTGGAAATCCCATTAAATATATGTATGCTGATAGTTTCCAGCAGATTATCTGTGAACAACTGAAGTTATCGTGCTGTTGCTTGTTTTCAAACACTGTGAAAGCCACTAGTTTAAACTTGTAACTTATAATAGAAAAACTACATTAGTAATTTTGGCAAAACTAATGAGGATATTTGAATGTGTTCAGTACATATGTTACTGTTATTTGAGGTGAAATTTGACATTGTATGCTGTGTTTCCCTCTTTACAAGTGACACTTTAAATCATATAATGTTCATGTAGACATGATAAAAATAGGACTTTTTACATCATGTTCTGTGTCTCCATATTATTGATGAAATGTGTACAGTAGGATTAAATTCTATTTGGAAAAGCCAGAATGAAATAAGTACCTTCCATGTGGGTAAAAAAGAAGTATGAAATATGAATATAATAAATTAGCAGAAGGACATGTGGTTTTGTTGAAAAAAAAAATAGAATGATTTTTTAAGACCTGGTTTTCTTTCTTATGAAAATACTCTTGGTAATTTTTACTTCCCCTCTGTATAATAGGATAGAAGATTTTATTAATGTCATTTTATTCTGGTCCCTCTGTGTACTTGCTTCACTGATTCTGAGTGTTTTTAGGGTTTCTGCTCCTTTATGTTTATTAATTGTCAGCAGTTGATCAATCAAAGTATTGGAAGGCTTTTCAGATGATTGGAATCATATAATCAAATAGCCATGCTGCTTCTATAAATGGGATTAAAATGTGAATACTCCAGTCTGCTGCTTTTGTGGATGGATATTTGATATCCCTCTTTGGACTTCTCAGCTAAACATCCCCACTTCCTTCCTCAGGGAGTTAGGGTGCTGCCGTGGAGTATGTTCTCGTCTGCAGTAAGTGAAAATATTTGTTTAGAAAAGAGGAGTAAGTCTAGTTACAGTGTTGCTTTGGATGATTTTGGGGGTCATTCCAATTCTGATTTTCTGTTTTTGATTTGCTTGTTCAGAAGTTATCATTCCTTTACCAAGAGGACTGTGGGATTTTTGATGCCTGAGGATGTGTTTTTTGATGCCATGTCTCACATAATTTTTCAAGTGATGCTTCCAAAGAAATGTGTGCTCTGTTAATAGTAACATATCCAGGGGTTGCAAGGTCATGGAGTAAGGCTTACCTGACTTATGTAGTGAGAGCAAAACAACCATTCATCAGTGAGGAATAATTTTTGTATGTGCTGGACATTATCATTATAAGATACCTGTTACTAATGTAGCAGGAACTGTGATTTAGTTTTATATTATTTGGTAATAGGCAAATAGTTTATAATGAGCCTGAAGTGGTCATAAAATTAAAATATATATACACACACAAACCACACAAAGCAATTAAGAAAACCTCTGTTGGGTTGAGGGCAAGACAGTATTTATGAGGTACATTTTAACAATATTAGAGATGCCATACTTTAGATTTAAAAACTATGTTAAATTTCATCAACTGTTTACAGAGAAGCAACCTATAATTATATATTTCAGTAGGGACATTTTAAAAAGTTTTATAAACAGTATCTGTTATGTTTAGTGTTCCTCAGAATAATGGACATATTTTAGATTTTGTGATGTAGAACATGCATTGACATCCCAGATTTTGTCATTATTCTAGTATCAATGAGAATTTTTTATTCCACTGATAATTCCGGAATTTATTTTTACCTCGTTTTGTTTAAGACTTTTTATGTTTTCTGTTTTGCAATCTCTGTTATGATATGCTGAAATTAAAATCTCCACTTTGTACTGTGGTTTATTAAAGATGTTGCATTTCTTTAGGGGGATAACATGTCAGAAATTCTATTACCATGTATAGTGACAAACAATAAAATTTCTTGGCATTGCTCTTGGTGAGATTTATGTTGCTAATTAGTGCTTTAGGAGATGATTCTTTCTTGCCGCTGCAATGTTTTGCCTAGAGATAAGAAATAAACGCAAGTAATTTCTACTGCAAAATCAATTCTTATCTGCAGACTCCATGTTGGCGCCCTTCCTTTAATACTGAAATGGTGGTCTAGTTTGTTTGTGTTGGGCATTTTAGAATTACAGTGTTAGCTCACAGTGTCATCCCTGCCATTTGTTAACATCTAATTCTCTCATTGTGTAAATGGTGTGCACAGTCAGCTACTTAGAGAGGGATGTATGAGACAATGGTGTTATTAAACAGAAACACAGGGCAATTTGCATATATTTGTGTGTGTACATGTGTATAAGCAAGCTTCGAGAATAATCTAGCTCTTAGTTGACATAAAATTTTACTTGTCATCATTACTCAGATTAGAAATCTCAATCAGTGCCATTCTTAACTCCCCGGACGTCATGGCCAGATGGTTCTGGGTAGTGTTAGTTTTACTTCCTAAGCACGTCTTTCTTTCTGTGTACCATACTTTTTGCAGTTCTTCAGATACTTTTCATTTCTTACCTGGATTATTGCACTATCTTCTTATCTGGTCATCTTATCCCAAGTCTTCCTTCCCCCTTTGCAAATCTGTTTTTTTTTTTTTCCCTCAAAACTGACTTCAGTTTATAGTAGCATTTCTTAATAAGGAATCCATAATGCAGGCATTCATTGAGGATATTGCAGGTTTGATTCCAGACCATCACAGTAAGGAGAATATTGCATAAAAGGGAGTCACACAAATTGTTTGGTTTCCCAGCGCATATAAAAGTCGTGTTTATATAATGTAGTCTATTGGGTGTGCAGTAGCATTATGTCTGAAAAACACTGTGCATACCTTAATTAAAAAAATACTTTATGCTGGACATGGTGGCTCATGCCTGTTATCCCAGCACTTTGGGAGGCCAAGGAAGGAGGACTACTTGAGCCCAGGAGTTTGAGACCAGCCTGGACAACAACAGAAACAGTGAGACCCTGTTTCTACAAAAAATAGAATATTAGCCAGACTTGGTGGTACATATCTATAGTTCCAGATATTAATTAGGGAGGCTGAAGCAGGAGGATCACTTGAGCCGATGTGGTCAGGCTGTAGTGAGCTGAGATGGTGCCACTCCACTCCAACCTGGGTGACTGAATGAGACCCTATCTAAAAAAAATGGTAACAATCATCTGAACCTTCAACAAGTCATAATCACTTTGCTGGTGGAGAGAGCCTTGTCTTGATGTTGATAGCTGCTGACTGATCAGGATAGTGGTTGCTGAAGGATGGAATGGCTGTGGCAGTTGCTTAAAGTAAGACAACAGTGAAGTATTCTGTATTGATTGACACTTCCTGTCCTGAAATATTTCTGTGGTATGCAATGCTATTTGACAATATTTTACCCATAGTAGAACTTATTTTAAAGCTGGAGTCAGCCCGTGCTGTTGCTTTGTATCAACTAAGTTAATGTAATATTCTAAATCATTTATTTGTATTTCAACAATGTTCACAGTATCTTCACCAGAAGTAGATTTTACCTCAAGAAATTATCTTCATTACACATCTATAAGAAGCACCTCCCGACCTGTGAAAGTTTTATCATGAGATTGAAATAATTCAGTCACAACTTTGGGCTCCACTTCAAATTCTAGTTCTCTTGTCATTTCTACCACATCTGCAGTTACTTCCTCCACTGAAGTGTTGAAGTGGATCAGAATCCACTTCTTCCATACTCTTGTTAATGTTGCTATTGTGACCACCTTCCGTGGATCATGAATGTTCTCAATGGCATCTAGAAGGGTGAACTCTTTTCTGAAGATTTTCAGTTCACTTTGCTCAGATGCATCAGAGGAATTGCTATCTATGGCTGTTATAGCCTTAGGAAATATATATATACATATATATATATAGCCTTAGGAAATATATATATATATATATATATATATATATATATTTTTTTTTTTTTTTTTTTTGAGATGGAGTCTTACTCTGTCGCCCAGGCTGGAGTTCAGTGGCCGGATCTCAGCTCACTGCAAGCTCTGCCTCCCGGGTTTATGCCATTCTCCTGCCTCAGCCTCCTGAGTAGCTGGGACTACAGGTGCCCACCACCACGCCCGGCTAGTTTTTTGTATTTTTTAGTAGAGACAGGGTTTTACCATGTTAGCCAGGATGGTCTCGATCTGCTGACCTCGTGATCACCGGTCTCGGCCTCCCAAAGTGCTGGGATTACAGGCTTGAGTCACCGCGCCCGGCCAGAAATATATTTCTTAAATAAGAAGACTTGAAAATCAAAATTATTCCTTGATTTATGGACTGCAGAATAGATGTTGTCTTAGCAGGTATGAAAGCAAACGTTAGTCTCTTTGTACATCTCCCTCATCTCTTGGGTGACTAGATACATTGTCAGTGAACAGTAGTATTTTGAAAGGAATCTTTTTTTTTTTTTTTTTTTTTTCCTGAGCAGTAAGTCTTAACAGCTTAAAATATTCAGTAAAGCATTTTGTAAACAGATGTGGTGTCATGCATGCTTTGTTTTTCCATTTATAGAGTACAGGTATAGCAGATGTAACATAATGTTTAAGTGCTCTGGGATTTCCGAAATGCTAAATGATCATTGGCTTCAACATAAAGTCATCAGTGACATTAGCCCCAAACAGGAGAGTGAGCCTGTTTTTTGAAGCATTGAAAGCAAACGTTGACTTCACCTCTCTACCTATGAAAGTCCTAGATGGCATTTTCTTTCAGTAATGAATGTAGGCTGTTTTGTCTACATAGAAAATCTAGTTCGTATAGCCACCTTTGTCAATGATCTTAGCTAGATATTTTGGACAACTTGCTGGGGCTTCTACATTAGTAATTGCTGCTTCACTTTGCACTTCTATGTTATAGAGATGGCCTTTTTCCTTAAGCCTCATGAACCAAACTTTGCCAGCTTCTAACTTTTCTTCTGCAGCTTCCTCACCTCTCCTAGCCTTCATAGAATTTTGACCAAGTTTACCATTTTATATGGGCACTGTTCATGACACTCCAAACAATTACAGTAGTAACATCAGAGATAACTGATTATAGGACATCATAACAGATATAATAATGACAAAGTTTCAAATATTGTGTGAATTACCAAACTGTGACACAGACAGGAAATGAGCAAATGCTGTTGGAAAAATGGCACCAATAGACTTGCTTGATGCAGGGTTGCCTCAAACTTGCAATTTGTAAAAAATGCAGTATCTGTGAAGCATAATAAAGTGAAACACACAAAACATGAGGTATCCCTAAATTCAAGAGACTGTATCACACATATTAATCACTTAAAGTGATTAATCAAAAGCTACAGTCTTTTGTATGTTTGATGATTGATTGATTAAATTAAATATGGTACTTTTTTCTAGTTAGATGGTATCTGGATAAATCTATTATATAATATTCTGATACTATAGGGCTTATGTATGAATGGTAAAGCCTACATTACACCTTACATTTAGATAAAATTTTGAATTTCTAATCTGGCCAATTTTGTATACATTTGGTTTTACCCAAAATATGTCATTTAAAATGTTTTGGGGCATTGTATATTTTCTGTACATATTTAATTAGTTTTGAGTTAAATGGTGTAACTTGATTAAATAAGAAGTCATAGTTTGCACATGAATATCACTAATTGTTTAAAATAACTCTGTAGTATCTAATAAGTTAGGCTTCTTTTAACTTAAACTTTTTAAATGTAGGGACAAAATAAAGTAATTCTTGAGGAGAATGATAAGATTATATATTACTGTGGCAGCATTTTCTGAGTAGAAAATCATTATGTGAAATGCTACCCAGCAAGATCAGGTTTCAAGTTTTCAGCACAATCGTAATCGACTTGGGCTTGGGTAACTGTAAAGCCTTTATAATCAAACATCTGATATTGCAGCCATAGTTGACTATTTGTGGTTCATTGTGAAATGTCTCCTGTTACTTTTTTCGTGATTTGAAAAGTAGAAGTCGAGCCCCACAAGAATTCAAATAAGTGTGTGTGTGTGTGCGCGCGCGCGTGCGCGCACATGTGCGTGCACAGGCACTCACATTTCTGGTAGTTATCCCATTGTTGATGTAAGATTGGATTGCTGAATGGGAAGGAAATACTTTTTATACAGAATGCCTCAGTAATGCAGTGAGTTTGGAAGATGACTCTTAATCACTATTAAGTCCTCCCAGACTTAATTGTGATTGTCTTAGTCAGCTTAAGCTGCCATAACAAAATACCATAGAGTGGATGGCTTAAATAACAGAAATTTATTTTCTCACAGTTCTGGAAGGCAGAAAGCCCAGATTAAGGCTGGCAGTGTCCGTTTCTGGTAAGGACTTTCTTCCTGGCTTATAGTGGCTGCCTTCTTGCGTGTCATCACATTGGCCTTTCTTCCATATGTCTGCACAGAGACACAGCAAGCTGTCTACTGTTTCTTCTTATAAGGACACCAATCCTATTGGATCAGGGCTCCATCCTTAGGACCTCATTTATCCTTAATCACTTCGCTCTAGGGCCCATCTTCAAATGCAGATACACTGAGGGTTATAGTTTCAACGTATGAATTTTGAAAGTACAAAGACATTCAGTCCATAACCGTGATTCAGAATTTGGAAGATTTTTAGAATTCATAGTATAACATAATATCTCTAGAATTTTTTCATATTTCATTTTGGAAGTTATTTATAACAATATGCTTAACACAGTACCATGCTTCCATTTTTGCCTACTCATATGTGTTTTCATATGTTATTCCTAACGTATAAACCAATAAAATTAAGAAGTTTTATATTCAAATATTGGCTGGGTGCAGTGGCTCACGCCTGTATCCCTGTACTTTGGGAGGCCAGGGTGGGCGTATTGCCTAAGGTCAGGCTTCCAAGACCAGCCTGGCCAACATGGTGAAACCCATCTCTACTAAAAATACAAAAATCAGCCTGAAGTGGTGACCTGCACCTGTAATCCCAGCTAATTGGGAGGCTGAGGCAGGAGAATTGCTTGAACCTGGGAGGTAGAGGTTGCAGTGAGCCAAGATCATGCCACTGCACGCCAGCCTGGACGACAGAGCGAGACTCTGTCTCGAACAAAACAAAATAAAACAAAACAAATATAATGTGTGTATTCACGTAACATAAACTTACTTGCATTTTATTTGAAGCCTTTGGTAAAAATAGCTGTGGTGACTGCATATATATCGATGCCTCAGGGCATCAATAACCACTAAGCTATGCAATTATAGCTACGAAATGGCCATTTCTTAATATATCTTTTTATGCTGTCAAACTTTCTTTCTCCATTCTTCCATATAATTGAGCAAAAAAAGGTAATTTTAGTGATTTCAGCTTTATCAAGATCTAGGTATAATTTACTCCAGAAACACTGAACACTCTATAAATATTTCAGTGCAGAAGTAGGACCCAAAATGGATGTAAAATTACATTGTGTGTGAGTCTTTCAAGTATCCTATGCAGGTGAAAATCTTTGAAGAGGAATAGGCATTTAACTGGGATGATTTTATTTAATTATTTTTTCTAAGTGGTGCTCTTCATCTCTTATTTTATTGCTTGTGCCCTTAATTGCCACTCGCCAAAATGATTTTAGTTTTGCTTCATTGTTTTGAACTTGACAACATAATTCAAATGCAAAACAGTTGTTATGCTCACATGGGGACTTCTTTTTATAGTTGATTTGTTTTCAGAAGGAATAAAAATTTTATTTTTGTTGAGCCAGGTTTTCTAAAAGCAATAGCACTTAATTCCTAAAAATAAATCCTAGTTCTTTTAGGACGATGAAAAGACTCTTTATCCTATGCCTTCTCACACACCCAAGCAGAAATGAAATTGATAATTGTTGACTGGAGTTCAGGTCGTTATTCTATTGAGTTTCTTTTTTTAATAAGTTATGGACTGTGCTGGTGCAGTGTGAGATGTCCATATGATCTCTGGACTCTCTCTAGTCTGCTAGTATGCATCTCCTGGGCCTGTTCTTAGTACTTAGGTATATATATGCGGGGTGGTTAGTTGTCAAATTAGAGGAACATCACAGAAATTAGAGGACCTCAGAGAAATTAAGATAAAGTTGTGGAGATGTAGCTATTACCGTTAAGTTAATTAAATACCTACTAAGTGCCTACTCAGTGTTTACTGTGTAAGATCCTGATTACTTTTGGGAAGTTTTAAGGCATATGTTCATTCCATTAACATTTATTCAGCACATGCTGTGTTCTTGAGACTGTAGAAGTTGTGGGGGTTAATAGATGAATAAAATACCATTTCTGCCTTTGAGTATTTCAGACCATTTTCTGTGTTATTTAATGAGGTCTTTCAGCCTCTTCTCTGTGAAGATGTCTTAAGCCTCATACTTAATGTTATTTTTTGATTTTAAAGTTGAGAATTTCTAAATTCTCTCTTGAATTATTCATGTATATGATATTCCAACATGTTAAAAAGTGTTGTCTTTCCAACACAAATATAAGCTCTTAAAGGTAAGGAACTCATTCCTTTGTACCATTAATTTTCTTGGCATAGTGCTGAAATGCTGTGTTTTATGTAGTATGTCAAGTAAATTAATAAATAGGGACATGATAATAAAAATAATACCTAACATCTATTGATCCTTTATATTAAGCTTAATGCCAAGGACTTCACATAAATTACCTTGAAACAAAAGATTTGAGATGGGTAGATACTATATTCCCCATTTTACCGGTGAAGAATCAGAGGCAGATGAGGGTGAGTAATTTGAAAAAGTTCGTCGAGCTAGAAAATGATAAACCTGGGATTTGATGTCTGACTTAAAGCCAATCGCTCTTAACCTTCTTAAACATTTGTAGCCTAAGTCTAATGAAACTGTGATTTAAAAAAGTATTGATTATAAGATTCTATTGAGTGAACACTCTCCCATTGCTGTTGGCAGTTTTTCTGCCTGATTGTTGCTGTCCTATATGATTACTCACCAAAATGAAAGTCTGGCTTGTCAAAGACAGGTATGTTGAAACTCTTTCAGTTTATAGGCTAGTTGTAAATAGTTTTGAAGAATGGAAAAAAAAAAAAAATTTCCACAACCCACTTACATTTGGAGGATGCAAAACCTCACACTGTTTTTGCTTGTCTAACATGAGGAGGATCATTTTGGGTAAAGATTTAGGCTTATGGACAGCAGCATGACATATTTTAAATGTAACTTTGTACTGTTTGTTTTTAGAAGACGGTGCCTCGAGAGCGGGAAACATACTGTGGGTAATGGGAGAACTAAAGACTTCATGAGACTCTCAAGGTTTTATTGTTGATCTTGGACTTATAGATTGAAATTCTTGTTTCTTGCTAACTGTTACTAGTCAAATCATAATTGCTAACAAAATGTAGATAATCCAATGTTTGGGTGGAGGTAGAGGGAGGCTAAGTTATTAACATCATTTTTCCTTTTCTGATACGTGTCTAGGCAAAGAAAAGGAGGCCTGAATGAATGAATACCCCAGTATAGTTTCCGAAGCAGCATGACTGCATCCTTTAGGAAATGTTCTTAAGCAGAGAATAAGCAGAATATTTATCATGACCACTTGCTCAACCACTCTCCTATCACCCATTTGTTACACTCCCACTGGGAAGTCTGAAAACATTACACTTTTCTTTTTATTTTTACAAAAGACATACGCATAATTGCCAAGCAGAGCATGTTGCAGGCCACTGTGGCTGTCTTAAATTCATAATGTAGTTATTCTCTAGCATATCTGCATGAAATACAACAATTCATACAATGATTATTCAGTTTATAGCTTAATTTGTGTTCATTGAAGATGACCTGATGCTTGCCAGAAATAGAAAATTGGCATTAATTAAGATTTGTTGGAACAGGTTGTTGTCAGTGAGGTGGTTTAAAGAATAGCTCAGATCTTAATTTCTTAAATGTTAAGATTAGCAAGGCTCACTTTGAAGCCTCCTCTCCCACTCTCCCCCACTACAAGAAGGAAAGTACTAAACAAGAATACAGGGAGTACTAGTAGGAATTGCCAAAGTTTTTATGGCTTACTCTGTTTTTATTTAACTTTTCGAAATTTTAACTTGATTGCTAAGATGAGAATTATTTATTATTTTTCAATTCTGTTCTTTTTTTATTGTATTACCAAAAATAAGTCATCCAATTATAACTTAATTCCCAAAGTTTTATAAATTACTTTTTATAGCAAGTAGAGTGGTAAAGTCTTCTCTCCTTTTCTTATAAGAAGGTGATGGGGGATTATGAAATAGTCTCTGAAGCATTTTGAGTAACTTGGAGCAGATAGTTACTTAAAGTTTTAAATCCGGTCTTCCGCATACTCGACTTCCAACCACCTAGTTTCCCCAACAATTTCTCGTCTTTATTAAAAGTGTACGTTTGTGATAAGAGGATAGGGGGATACATAATTTTTAATAGCTAAGGAGTTGTGTCCTTTGGCAAAAAGAAGGCCAGGACTAGTTTCTACATGGACCATTTACTGTTGTTTATTACTATCCCAATTTAGCTTGTGAGAATTGATCTGAGAGCAAACTTCCTTTTCAAAACAGATCATTCAAAACAGCCCCTACCGCATTAGGATGCAAACTAAGACATGAATGAGGTTTATCTGATAATTATATTTTGTTTCTGGTAAGGACATTTTAGATCATATACTTTTAGACTTTTGTTTCACAAATCAATAAACTAAGGCTTAGAAAAAGTAAGTGAGTTGTCCACAACGATAGGACTAGTGAATATCTGACTCATCTTTAAACTTAGAAGAGGCTTATTGTTGCAAAATTTAAGAAGAATGTACAAAAGCATATTCAAAAGTAAGTGAAGGCTGAACCCTGTGTAAAGAAAGAAGGATCAATGTTCTGTTCTTAGGTACTATTGAAATGGAACTATTGAAATAGTTCTCAGGTACTATTCAGTGGGTTTGGGTATTGAAAGGAATGGCAAAAACAACAATTTCTTTTGCACCTACCTAATAGTAAATAGTTGTAAAACTGTTGGCGGGAGTTAGGGATGCAAGAGAGATTGTACTATATACTTCAAATAGTGAAACTAAAATGTTTGATTCTGGTCTCATTGGCTTCCTGTTGCCACCAAGACCTCACCCAAAGGAAGACTGAAAAGAACAAGGAAAGGGCTGTGACTGCCTCATATTTCCGCCATGCGTTGATGGAGAGAGCCATTGAGTTCAGTAAGGCATGGTGAGCCAATGAAGACCTCGCAGGAAGAAATCATTGAATTGAGTATTATTTTTAAGTTTTTGTTTGGAATGCATTTAACTATGGGATATGTGAGACAAGGGCCAGTAGATTTGTTTGTAGACAATTTGATTAAGAGGGTTTGTCCAACAGCTACTCTCTTTTCAGATTTTCCCCATGGACTTACAGCCTACTCTGTTTCTTTACTTGCATTATATTTTATGTTTTCTGATTGAATTTCTCTTCTGTTCTCTGTAAATAATAAAATGGATAGCAATTAAATATTTAAATATAATCACAGTAAAACATAGTGGTCTGAAAAGTCCAATCAGTAAATGAAAACATTGTGAAGTAATGTGAAGTGACAGTGAAAATCAAGTTTTCATTTACTGATTATTTTTTCTGGCATTAGTAACATTTAAATTTTCTTCATGAATGGATCTTTAGTGTATCAAATGCAGTATATAATATATGTAATGATTATTTTACTGATTAAAAGTGGCTAAATCCAATATAATTCATAGTATCAAATACTTTGTGTAATTAATTCACTATGTGTTGTCTTATTCATCACATGTAAAATGGTGATATTGATCCCTGACCTTCCTATTGTCTAGGCTTGCTATGTAGACTAAAATTAAAACATGCATTTGATAGCCTGTTACAAGTGTATGCTGCTGATTTTATTAAACCCTTTGCAGTTAATTTAAATATTTTCAGATTGTTTTTCTTAGGTTTGGAGAATCGAGATCCAATAAATTAGCTATTCACTTTATAGCACAGTCTATTCTATAAGCTGATGTGTAAGTTTGCACTGGTATCATGGAGTCTCAAAATTTAAGTGACATAATCAAATAGAAGTTCACTTTGCATGTTGGAGTCTGAAGGTGGGTAGTCCTATGAGTTATGAGATAGCTGTTACTCCAGGATATCAAGGAAGCTAGGTCCTTCTATCTTGTTGCTTTGCTGTCTCTAGGATTTTGTTCTTATCTCAGTGGTCTGAGATAGCTTGCAGCTGGAAGAAAGGGCATGCATAGTCCCTTTAAAGACATGTTCTGAAAGTTGAATAAACAGTTCTCCTCATGTCCCATTGGTCAGGCATACACTTGCACTGAGCTGAAAGGTAGGCTAGAGAATAAATCTTTATTTGAGGAGGCATGTTCCAAGATAAAAAGTGGAGGAGCTTAACTGTGGGGAAGGGTCCTTCTTGGAGAACAACTACCAGCCTCTGCCATATCTGTTTTTTCATTAAATACCATGTGTGGGCTTGATTTCTATTAAAGATATATTATCACTTTTTCATTTGAAAAAAATTACCTATATAGTTTACACAGACACTCCTTATATTTTTAGGTCTCTGTGACAATGCTGAGCCTATAATGGCCTTAATCAATTTTTGGTCTCCACCCCCACCTTCAAGGCCTAATTCAAATCCACCTCCTTGTGAAGAATTCTTTCACTCCTTTAGCTTCATTACTTTATCCTTGCAATTTCATTTTAACATAATATGTGTGTTCCTCTGTTGCAGTATCTAATAAACTGTCTCAATTTTTCTTGTAATAGGACTGCAGTTTCCTTAATTGGTAGAGTTCACGTCTCATTGATCCTTCTCTTCCCCATGGTGTCCTTGTTAATACTAGACTTGTGATATTTTCAGATTGAATGAATGGAAAATTGAATTCTAGCTCTGTTTCTGCTTTGAACGTAATGTGTTATCTTGGATAAGTCACCTAGACTATTTTTCTTGTCTTTCCAGTAAAACAGGGGAAATCATAATTCTTGCATCAAACTATTATAAAAACAGAATAATTTGCAAAAACTTGAAAAAATGTTCTGTCAATTGTAAGATATTTAGTTTATGAGATGTCACTGTTTGTTGCCATTGTTAGAAATTTGGAGAAAGCTAATCAAGATAGAATGAAATCCAATTTATATTCTAAGATATTTTATAGTAGTATTTTGGCCTACTGGTACCAAATGCTTCATGTTTCCATAAGACGTATTAAAATATATAATATTAATTTTTTATCTAAAATTTCATCAGTAGTTAGAAAAGGGAGTCTAGTTAGTGTTCTTTATTCAGATTCTATGACAAAATATAAAACTGTTACTTAATGAAGCAGAGCCTGAGTTGTTTTTAATATACATTAATGACTAATGTTGGGGCCGGGTGTGCTGGCTCATGCCTGTAGTCTCAGCACATTAGGAGGCCATGGTAGGAGGATCACTTGAGGCCAGGAGTTTAAGACTATCCTTGGAAATATAGCAAGACCCCTTATGTACAAAATAAAAAGAAATCAACCACGTGTGATGTGCATACCTGTGGTTCTAGCTACTCGGGAGACTAAGGTGAGAGGATGGCTTGAGCCCAGGAGATGGAGGCTGCAGTGAGCTGTGATTGTGCCACTGCACTCCAGCCTAGGTGACAGGGTGAGGCCTTGTCTCAAAAATAAAATTAAAAAAAAAACTAATGTTGGGACTCCAATATCAGGGATTGGGATTTTCCTGATGTACACTCTACCTGTAAGTAAATTATCCTTTATTAACTGAGATGCTTTATTTGGATCTTGTTTGTAACTCAGAGGGCATTTTTTTTTTACTGTAACATTAAAACTTTATTTAGCAAATTATACCTATTTATATTTCCTAATTTGCCATGTTTGGTATAATGACAGTTCATTTACAATAAATCCTAATTCATTTAACATACTAGTGCTCAGGTTTGTTGTTGTTGTTGTTGTTGTATTTTGGTGGGGGCAGTGGTGTATTTCTTTAGCTGCTTAGGTCACTTCAGTCTCCTGAATGTATATCAATGTAGAATTTCCTTTACTTTCCCACCCTCCGTACTCATAAGTGTTAACAGTAGTATCCCGACAGTATCTCTGCCCATTATCTGATGGGTGTGTTTTGAGGGAAAAGGGATGTGTCTTAAAGTCCTGTGTCTGCACCGTCATCCAAATTTTGTTTGAAATGTGATTATGAAGCTTCATATACACAAGATGGAAATTTGGAGAAGAGACTTTAGGGAACAAAACAAATTTGCTGTCTCTTAGGAGGTGCATATGTATGTAGGAAATAATTCTTTGGAAAATCTGTGTCATTATTTGTGTGCTTCTGTCTGAGATCCTCAGTTTAATATTTATTGAACATTCATTGTGTGCTAGGATTTTTCCATTATACTGCAATAACTTGCCGCCTACTAAACTAAATACAGCATATAATATATTTTAATTATGAATAGTAATCTGGTTTCTGATATTCCTGTAAATTGCACATACATACACTAATGCTTTAGCCTCTGTTGGTTATTAGGATCACTGCCACCTTAATACTCATTTATCACTTAAGATACAGATTGTTGGTGCTCCCCAAAGAAATATGGTTTCTTCTTTTGTATTCCTTGGGGGAATTTCTAGTGTATCACTATCACTTTTTTTTAATAACTCTCTCAACTAAACTATGAATTCCAAGATAGCTGGTGGTATACCTTACTCATTTGCACATCGTGTATGATTCCTAGATCATAGTGGTCATCACAGCAAATGTTTATTTGACTGAACATATATTACTTAGACAGCCAATATTTGTATAACGAATGGTTTGAGAAGATTCTTATACTTGACTGTGGTTGGAACTTCAGGTTATGCAACAAGAAGTCAGTATGTCAAACATGAGAATTTAAAATTTTAGGAAGAAAACTACATCATATTACTAAGCAACCAAGTGAACTCTCTCTTGCAAAATAATGTTTTCTGAGTTTTATGCCTAGGTGAGTCAATTCTTTGCATTATCCTTAGTGAGAGACTTATTATTCTTTATGATATACAGTAAAGTTAGTAAAGATGTCCAGAAAAACATAATGAGTATTATGTTTGCTATCTCAGGTCCAAATCTATCTAAAAGATTTCTAGGTATTTGACATCAGCAGAATAATTGACATAGGAACCAAAATATATACCAAGTAGGTAGGGGAGGCAGTATACCAAATGGGTATTTCCAAGTTTTCTTTGTTTTAATATAGATAGAAAATAACTGACAAGGATGGAATGAGTCTGGCTAGTAGAGCAAGTTAAATGGAGGTAAGAAGACAGAATTCTATTAACCTTAAATGCAATTATATGTGATGAGCATTTTTATAGATAGCAGTTTGACTCAAAAATAATTTAGGATAAGTACATAGAAAATAATACTGCAGTGATTTACCCCACTTAATTTTGTTTTAGATGATTCTGGAACTAGAGGAAGTTGGTAAAATTCGGCAGTAGGACTAAAAGTTTCAGTAGTCACTATTATATTAGTTTAGGTGAAAGGGGCAAGCAAAAAGGAAATAGTCCTCAATCTTACAATAAAGGACCCAAGGGGGGGAAAAACAGTGAATTATCTGGTTAAACTTTAAATACTCTATGTAATGTCTATTACTTTGTTTTTTAAAAGCCTATTCATTAAGGAGAAGGAAAACTGAAATTCTTTTAGTTGGGTTGAATTCTTTTTGCTTTTTATGTATGATAGCTGTTGGAGCTCCATTGATCATTTAAAAAAAAAAATTCTTACCATTTCAAGTTGTTGTTCTTTCTAAGGTTCCTGGCCCTGCTCCATCATAAGCAAGTGCAATCAGTCTAGCGCTCTTTGATCAGGAGGGAGTCGGATAATGCTGTCAGGGTGATGGTAGTTAGGATTATGAAAGTGGTGGGATTCAGGAGGAGTAAAGACACATTTGATAATATCAAACAGACCTTCAAGGGTTAATCTGGCATTGCTATTCTATCTGCTGAGTCAAGGCTTTTTTTTTTTTTTTTTTTTTTTTTCTCACTCTCTTTTGAATACTGATTTCTGTCCACCCTGTTTAGATTAGCCTTGGAAACCAATATTGTGTTTTCTTTCTTCCCTTCAGGACAAACTATTTTCCATTTGGGATCACCTCAACTACCTTAACAGGCAGCACCAGGTCTTCATATGCTTTAAGTTTACCTTCTGCTATGGAAAGGATCTTTCCTTAAATGTTCATATTTTCATCTTGAGAAGGCAATATATATAGGATTGGTTAAGCAGCTGTAAATAAATATGACAAAGTAGAAGAGTCATAGAAAGTGGTTTGTGGGAGTTTTACTATATATACACATATATAATATTTTCCAGTCTGGTTTCAGACCCCGGCATGGCTTGGAGACAGCGTTGGTGTGTATGAAGGATCTTCCTCCAATGAAGGATTTGGGACAACTTTCCATGATGATTATATTAGAGCCTCAGCTGCTTTCGTGTTGGTCATGAGGTGATGCTGAACCGAATGCTTGAACTAGCAGGAGTGGCTGGGATTGCATTGGAGTGGTTCCGTTCATTCCTTCCGGGTAGGTACCAGCTAGTGACGTTGGGTGAAAATGGACATTGAGGGTCTTCCCGTATGGAACCCCATAAGAGTCACTCATTCCCCTGTCATTTAGTGGGCATGAGAGGACAAATGGACACCTGAAGGTCAGGCAGTGCGATTTGAATGACTGGGTAGAAGGTTATGAGAGTGATTCCCAGATTGGTGTCGCTCACATATGTTATTTCTGTTTTGTCAGTGTGACAGTGCAGACTAGAATGGAAAGTGAGAAAGTGTGAATTGTTGGAAAGTGAAAATTCGAGAGACTCTGGTGTGCTTTCTAATTTCTCTGTCTGAATTACAGTTTGTGTAAACTGTGGCCATATTATAACCACAAATTTATCTAAACGTGAAAATCCTATGTAATACTAGATAGAAGCGTTTTATTTTCCTTTCTTGTATATATCCAGAGCCTTTTTCCCTGTGAACATTGACTGCATCTCCATGATCTTTCTTGCTGAAGTTGTAGTCTCCTTGTTCACTCTTTTGCTTGGGACCCTTCTAAACGAAGTAGCATGATGACATTAATAAATATTCTTGAGGCTGATTTTTCCCAGTGACTGTTTTATCTTCACTGAAAGCACTTCATTATTCTGATTCTGCTTTACTAAGAATCAAATTGGGTTGCAGTTTTAAGGAATTTGCAGCATAAATACTGCCTCTACTTTGCCTTAAACTGCTCATGCATTTTAAATTATTACAAGAAATATACTAGAGTTTCTCCAATTTTGAACATGTTGCTTAGAAATGTGGTGCTTCTTCTTGGTTATTTATTTATATAATATGATTTCAGTATTTTCCTTTAGAGTAATGAAAAGCTTGCTGAGTGTTGAACATGGAAGAAGTTTATTAGGTCTAAGAGTAGAATACAGGTAAAGAACTGAAAAGAAAACCCAGATGTATGTATCCGTAAATATCATTAGAACTGTCTGTTCAATGTCATTTTGGCAAAAAGGCAGGAAACTAACATTTATGTAGTAACTGATCAGTGTCAGGCACTGAGCCAAGCAGTTTCTATTTTTTTTTAGCTCATTTATTCCTCATGGTAACATTGAGAAGTGGGCGCTGTTTCTTCATTTTACAGATGAGGAAATTGGTGCTGAGAGAAGCTAGGTATCTTGCCTAACTTCACAAAATGATAAGTGGAAAGATCTGTTATCTGAGCCTGAGTCTCGCCCATTCCAAAGCTCAGTGTTTCCGTCACTGTGGGCCACAAGCAAGCGTTAGACTTGAAGTGAGGTCCCTAGAGAAAAGATTTTGAAAAGAAGAAGAAAATGATGGTTAGGAGACATGAACAAACCAAGGAGGAAATGAGAGACGTAGGAATGTATTAAGATAATGTTTATTTTGAAAATTTCCAGAGTTTTCCTCACACTTAGTTTGAAAAGCCAAGTGATAAAAGGAACAATTTTAAGATTATCAAATGAACGAGTTTAGAATTTTGGATTTTCTGTCTTTGTTCTGACATTTCTTCACTGTCTGTGCTGAAAATGAAGTAAACATACCCCACGTCAGATCCTAGAAACTTACTCTAAGGATCTGTGCATGGAAGGCAATCAGGTGGTTAGTAATTATCTGAGGAAAGATAGCATTTGAAGACAAATATCAGGTGTTTGCTGTGTATAAAAGCTTTTTTGTTTTTAATGTGTCTGCAAAAATTTTTCTACGTGGAACTTTGGCTTACCACTGCTTTTAAGTATAATATGGTACATATGACAGAGATATGGTGAATTATTGTGTTCTACTTAAAGAGTAACTTGTCTGGATTTCAGTAAATAGTTGTTTTCATCTTTGGATGAAGTTTGAACTCATTCTAGTAGTTTTCATTTTATGTTGATGATTGCTGTCTCTCATCATTATAAATAGATTTATTTCAGGTATAGTCAGAGAGAATGTTGTTTCTGTGCTTATAAACCGACGTTGACACTAGAAAGGTTAAAGCTGTTACTGTTACCCTAACATCATGTTGTCTTTACTGATTGTTACTGGTATCTTAGAAAACAATCCCCCCACACCCCCAAAAGACAAAGCCCTTTAACTGTAATGATTTTCAGTGTCAATGCTACATTTTATCTACTATCAACTCCTGAAGTAACATTTATAATTGAATTCAGCACCTTAAGATTTCCTGACTTAGCTTTAGTGAAATATTGATTTCATGAAATTAGGTGGCAGGTGTATCCAGGAACTATTTCCTGAAAGCTTTAAGTGGCAATATAAAAGACCAAGAACATTAATTCAAGTTAAATGAGTTGGTTGGAGTTGTGCTTACTTAAATAAGATGCTTGCCAAATGGCCAGAAGCTGTGATATCCCAAGTTGTGTTTTTAGGAAGATTGAAAAATGAAGGGAAACAGAAGAATATTTCTCCTTTTGTTACATAAACATAGGTAGTTCTCGATAATTTTAGCAATGGTTTAATCAGTTGCCATTTTGTTAGTTGATTAAATAAGATAATTTTTTCTTGAACTATTACCTTGGCTCTCCAATTCTCTTTTCTACCCCGATTACATTTACATATTCTCCTTTTTCGTTATTGGAATTGTTCTCTGGAGAGTCTCTGTGTCTGGTTGGAGCATTGATATTGCTGTCAAATAATGCACAGGAAATCTTATTTTGTTTATAGATACATTTCTCCTCATGGGTAATCAAAATGCACATTTTTTCCTAAGGAAGGTATTTCTGTAAAACAAAGGTAATATTTATATAACTGATTAGTAGCATTGCTTGTGGAATTTATTAATATGTATGTATAATTTTATAAATTGTAAAAACCATTAGCTTGCAACATTGTTATTTATTCTCTTTAAACATTTACATTGATCCTAGTCATCCTGACCTTTATTTTACTGGTTTTAATGTATGGAAGAAGAGTATTAATATTGGCTTGTAGCAAGTGTAAGCATTTCTGCGACCCCGTGCTCTGAACTTATGTTTCTCATGAATCATATTTCCCTGAGGGTGAAATTAAAACAAGAACTGGGTGTATTGAATTTCTTTTAGGCCTACTACTGTATTCTGAAGATGTATTTTTAAGTGTTGCATACTAAGTTTGGGGAAGGGAAGGGTGCTTAAATTCACTGCTCTTTCTATTTATACATCCTTTCCAAAGCCTTTTGTTTCCATGAGAGGACTTACTTTGAAATTGGTCCTTTTGTAAAGTTTGTTTTTACTTCATAATTTTATCTGTATTTTACATATATATATTTCATACCACCTTAAATAATTATGATGTTTGAATTTCACAAAACTTACAGTTTATTATAGAAACCTACGGCTTTTTTTTTCTAGAAAGCTATGTTTTAAAAAATATATTTCTATGGTAGCACTTCTAATCAAAATGGAAACCACCAGTGGACAAAGCACCTTGAGAATATAGGTGGATAAAGAAAGAGGAGGAAGGGGCAGGAGAAAGAAGCTAAATTAAATTGGCACTTGTCTTGTGTTATGAATGCCAGTCTTAACACTAGTGGTTAGGTTAGTTATTTTTAGACATTTCCTTTATCAAACATTTAAAGGTAAAATTTTTCCCATAGCCAGAAAAAATGCTGACCTGAATTCTTTTGACATTCTGCTGATCAAGGAATTTCAGATGAGTAGTACCAGAATTTTCTGGAGAGAAAGGGGTAGGAGGATGAATCAAAAATTAGGTAATGAACAAGGGAACTGTGCTGTTTTTTTCCTGAACCATAGAAAACAATTACAAATGATAACTTTTTCTTCAACATGTAATATGCTTTTCTTCAACATGTGATTTTTTTACACGTTGAAAATAATTTTTTCTTTAACATGTACTATGTGTTTTATGTTGAGAAAGATAGAGACGCAATTGAAATGTAAATATGAAAAGTCATACCATTAGAAAAAAATTAGAAAAAATTTAAATGTAACATTTAAATCCACCTCTGACAGGGAAATAACTTTTCACAGTTAGAAGCTGTAAAATAAGCCACAAAGGAAAAGATGGAGATAATTGGCTATATAACATTTTATATGTTGCATATGAAAAACAAAACATTAAGTCACAATCAAACCATGGAGAAAATATTTTTAGTTAATATGCTAGAGGTATTATATAAAGAGATTATTAAAACAACAAGAAAAAACAATAACCCTCTAGCATCATGGTCAAAGGACATGAACAGCAGAGGAGCTCCAATGCATAAAACTAAGGAATAAACAAATATGTGGATAAGCATTCAGTCTTACTAATTATCCTAAAAATCAGAGTTAAAGCAACCCTTGAGAATTGTTTTATGGTTCCCTAATAAATTAATCAGTCTTTGCATTTCATTCTTGACTCCAAGTGATGCGTCTTGCTTATATACTGCTGGTGAGAATGTAAACCAAAACAACACATTGAAAAGTCAGTTGGCATTATTCACAAAGGTCATTGAATAACCCATATCTCATAAATTAATAATGCCACTCTACAAACCTAACATGAAGTATTCTTGATTATAAGAAAAGAATATAATATGCATTAAGATATTCATATCAGTGCTATTTTAATTGTAATTAAAGGACGGTTTAAATGTTCCCTACTGATATCAGTGACTCTCAAATTTGGTTGCACATTTGAATCATTTGGAATGATTTAGGAAAACACTGACACCTCAACCCCACCCAGATATTTTTACTTAATAAGTGTAAAGTTGGCCCTGAAATTTGCATTTTTTAAAATTTCCCTAAAATTGTAACATACAGCCAGGTTGAGGACCACTAACTTGAAACAAGTTCACAGAATATTTTAAACCGTTTGATGTGATATTTTTGATAGGTTTGTGATAGTATGTAAAAGGATATAATAAATATTGTTATTCAGCATTTAAATAAATAATAACTTTAGAATGGAAAGAATTAGGCTGGAAGAAAGTTTACATAGTGCTTAGAGTTATATTCAGGAGTTGGTATTTTGAGTGATTTTTCTCATTTTTTCTTCAATTTGCGTTTAGTAATGTTCTTGTTTTACCAAGAAGAAACTGTATTTAAAGGAATGGTTCCTTCTGGCCAGATCTCCCAGATAGCTTCCTACTTACAGGTTATTTCTACCTATGAGTAGAGAGATTTATTCTGGCTTATAAAACAATTATATACTGATGCTAGAGTATACATCATATTATAATAAAATTCTTATAGGATTTTTTTCCTTTCTTTGATCTTATTAATATTTTCTCATATAGTTTTCTGAAGTTTGGAATATAATGAACTCACATCAGTCATTTTTCTCTTATTACTCTACAACTGTGTTAATCACTTGTCACCATTTTCTAAATACTGTCTATACTGGTAGCTGCCCCAGTGTTTATCCTGAACACCACCATTAACTCTCTGATGCATGTACATATCTGAATTTTGGATGCATGCTTTTAAATCACTGAGTCCAGAACTAAATTCATCATACCGTCAAGCTAATCTCTTCTGTATTATCCATCTTAATTATACCACCATTCATCTCTAGTTCTCAGTCCGAAGCTCCTTCTCCTTTTATCTCACACATTTTGTCAGTGTCTTTGTCCAAAAAACAACAAGAAAAAACAGCCTACTGTTTTGTTTTGCTTTTGTCTTAGCATGTATTTCTTGACTTTATTCACATTGCTGCCTACCATTAGTTCTCTGACAAAGCTTGCTCCATCTTCCCTGCAGGCCAGTCCTGCAGACTTCTAACTGGTCTGTCTTCTAGGTGTATCTCAGTTTAAATCTATCTTTGTGCTAGTAAATGGACAAGAGCACTTTCCTTGTTAAAGTCCTCTGGGGCTCTCTGTCATCTCCTGCATGAAGAATAAGCTCTTTGCCATGGCATTTAAACTGTGGAACCAAATGTCATGCACCATGAAGTGGTGTGGACCTTCCCTTTGGAATCTGATTCCTATCCTATTCTCTCTTTTACTCCCCACTCTGGAATCATGTTCCTGCACACCACATTCATTTCTGTCCGTTTGTGCTGCCCTCATGCTGCTCCTCCCACGTGGAATGGCCTCTTCATCTCCACTCCTCGAGTGAATTAGCAAAAATTTAAAGATTGATACTATCCATCATTAAGTAGTTACTCTCATTAGAAGGTAATTTGGAAGTAGCTATTAAAATTTTCAAAGCACTCTTCCAACTGGAAGTACAATCTTTTTATCTATTGTAGGTAGATGGTTGTACATACACAAAGGGAACACTATATAAAAGTCTTAATTGTAGCACTTTTTTCATGGATGAAATTAAATGCAAACTAAGTGTTCTGTAATAAGGAAATACTTATACAAAATTATGATAGAGTACATATATTTTATAGACTCTTAAGAACATTACATGAATATTAAAAACATCCAAAATCTTATAATTAAACTAATTTGCATTTTTGATATGTTACTTTTTGGTAATGTCAAATTACATTAATGCCTTATACATCTTATCAATTTTCCACTATTTGTAAGCAGAATATACACTTACAAAAAAATTCATGCAGGGCGTGGTGGCTCATGCCTGTAATCCCAGCACTTTGAGAGACCGAGGAGGGCGGATCATGTGGTCAGGAGATTGGGACCATCCTGGCCAACATAGTGAAACCCCGTCTCTACTAAAATGCAAAAAAATAAATAAATAAATAAATAAAATTAACTGGGCGTGGTGGCGTGCGCCTGTAGTCCTGGCTACTCGGGAGGCTGAGGCAGGTAAATCACTTGAATCTGGGAGGCAGAGGTTGCAGTGAGCTAGGATCACGCCACTGCTTTCCAGCCTGATGACAGAGCAAGACTCCATCTCAAAAAAAAAAAAAAAAAAAAATTCAAGTAACAATTAATAAAGTAAAATGTTAAAACACTAAATTCTATAGAATATTAAGAGCAAAAATTGTTTTCATTTGTATTGAAAATAAATGTAAAAATCTAAACCATAAAGTTGAGTATATGCATAGATAGGAATGTAAATACAAAAATATCTGGAAGAAATCATGATTGACCTTCTGAGGCAGTGGATGGGATTGAGGGGAGTTAGGAGGACTTTTAACTGGGTATAATGATGTACTTTTACACTTTCCATGTAATTACATTTGCTTGCATGAAAACGTTAATTGAATCAAGGGAAGTATCTGATAGAATTAGAAAAAACTCACATTGTGAGGAAAAAAATAATGAAGCTTTTTTTTTCTGCTTTGAAAATACAGCAGAGTACCCACGTTCCAACAAACAGTAGCTGGAATTAGCAGTTGTGGACTGCTTGTGGCATAGTTGCTTCTTTTTATATATATATATATAAAGTCTAACAGAAAAAGCTGAAGTTGCTTTGATTTCCTCTTCTTTCTCCTCAGAAGCAACAATGTCATAGATTTGCTGGGTATAGTCATAGTTCAGGATTTATACTTTTATTACGAATCTATAGGAGAAGTATATCTAAATCTGTAGCCATAACCTATTGAACATTTAAGTTATTTACAGTTTATTTTTCCTATAACTAATAATGTCTTCTTGTGAAAGTATGTGTTTTTCTAGGGTCTGTACCAAAAAGTGGATTGCTGATCTGTAGAGCATGCACAGTTTTTTAAAAAACTGGATCTTGCCAAATGCCTTTCCAAATTGGTTATATCAGTTTATGCTCTCACTGGAGTATTTAATATTTCCCATTTCTGGATGTCCTCAGCCAACACATGGAATTGTCAAGCTTGAAATTTTGTTTTCTGTAAATGGTAAAATGTTAGCTTGTCAACAAGCCCCTGAATGTGTTCTGAGTGCTCAAATCTCACAAGGCACTATGAGGTGAACACAAAGAATCTTTATTTAAGTCAGAGTCCTCAAGGAGCTTGTTGCTGTCAAGCAGTGTGGTGGTAGACTGCAAAGAACTAAATGCTACAATAGTAGCATGGGCTCTAATGCCTTTGGAAGTGCAGAGAACATCATTGTGGACTGCAGAGGTGATTAGTAGCTTTTAGGAGGTGAAGGTGAGGGGATCTTGACAAATGAGTAGGAAGAGAGGAGAGCTGTGGGCATTGAGGGAGAGAGAAACATGCGAGAGGCAGCCTGATTGGAATGGACTTCAGAAAGCTAATAGTCGAACTATTACTAATTGCCCTTAAAACCTTAACCAGAAATGGATTAATAGAGCCTCAAAACGCATGTATTTTAAACTCATTATTTTATGGCTAAGTAAATGAGGCCTAGAAAAATAGTCAGCTTGTACAAGTCATATAAGCTCTCTCTTCGGCGTCCAAAATAAAACTAGTTAGAGACTTATTGGCTTATTTAACTTGGACGTCTATCAGGTTGATCTTCAACATGACCAGACAATGCAGGAGTTCCCATGATCTCTTCTCCTGTTTTCTTTCCCTGCTTTGCTTTCCTCTGGTTAGCTTTATCCCCTTCAGACCCTGGCCTTGTGGAGGCAGAGATAGGCACCAGCTTTTCCCTTTTATGTCTTTATAGCTAATGTTATTACTGAAAGATAATGTATATTCTTTCCTTTTTTTTCTGTATCCGTTTTTGAAAATATACTCAAACTTCCACCAGCTTACCAGTTTCTGTGACCAAGTAGATAGTTTAATCTGGCCAGCCTTACTGGTGGGGAAATCAATCCTATTTTTTCGATGGATACTGGAATCACATCATTATGAAAGGGAGAGTCCCTAAAAGAAAAGAATGCAGGGTGTGCGAATGTAAGATGGCCACTGCAGCCTTTTGGTGTGTAGAGTCCTTCACAGACATGATTGCATCTATGAATTTAGAAAGAATTTTGGTGATGCTCATTGCATGTCTTTTATGTCTACACATCCATGATTGTAATAGCTTTTATTGCAGTGATTAAATTTATTTCAAGAAACAACTTTCGAGTACATTGGTATTGCTTGTCAGGCAATGTAAAAATAAATATGTCTATCTCCTGTGGAATTTTCAAACTTGTTGGAAGTAGTAAGGGCAGGAAAGTTAAAGATGTAAACAATTTTCAAAGAAAATAAACCATGAAAGATATGAAAAGTATTGTGATTGTTCTAGAGGAATGGGGATATCCTAGGTTGTAAAAGTCTTCCCCATACAGATGGTAGCCAGAGCAGACATGGGAAGCTGTAGAAGGTTGGTGATTTACTGAGTTGGATTGGATTATAGGAGAGTGTTCTGAGAGTTGGAGAAGATGAAAATGAGGTAGATGGCAACTGTGTTGTAGATGACCCTAATGCTGGCCTGAGGACTTTGTGCCTCCTTTGGTAGGCAGTGAAAACCACTGATTCAACAATAGTGAATGGCATGGCTAAGAAGCAATCTGAGCAGTGTTTCTGTTGTTGTTTTAAAATAAGAAAATTATCTGGCACCGGTGTATAGGATGAATTGGACTTGGGAGTTGAAGCGGGGAGACCAGTTAGAGATTATAGAATTGTCTTGTGAATGAGGTAAATATTTTTTGAAATAAATGTAATAAAGTAAACATGTAAGGTTTCAGGTGAACTTAGTTGGGGCTTTGTGATGCATCAGTCATGGAATGGGTACTGGAGGAGGAAGATTATACCCATGGCTGAGTGAGGCTGGTGGGGATCAGGAGGAAGATCTGCTCTGAGGAGATGTGTGAGATGATTTTCATGTTATACATGGCATCTGTTGGGTAATATAATGCAGGTTGAGTTTCCCTTATTCAGAATGTTTGGGACCAGAAGTTTCTTGGATTTTTGACTTTTTAAAATTTTTGAATATTTGTGTTATACCAGTTGAGCATCCCAAACCTAAAAATTTGAAATCCTAAAAGGTCCCATGGCTGTTTCCTTTGAGCATCATGTCGATGCTCAAAAAATTTCAGATTCTGGAGCATTTCCAATTTTCAGATTTGGGCTGCTCAACCTGTATTGCAAATACATAGTATTTTTAAGTACATAGAGATACTGTTTGTAAATTTTCAATGCTATTTACACTTCCTGGATGTGTTTTTCAATTTTATACACTTATACAGGGAATATAATAATCACACTGTATTTTTCACAGAAAAAAAGAGAGCTTTTGCACACTTTTGAAGTAATCTTTTAACATTTGCTTAGTAAAATTAAACATTCCTGGGAGTGCTGACTGCTAGGCGCTTTATTCCTAGTTATCCTAATCATGTAAATATGGTATAACATTTCTCTAAGTATATTTTTTGGCATGCCATGATAGGAGATGTTGTTTAATCTTATGGTGGAGAGGATTCTTTTATTGTATATAATCAGGAAACACAGAATTAAATAGGATTTTTCAGAGACTTCAATAATACTTATTAATGTATTTGATGAGTTTGCAAAAGGAGAATGCAACATACATTTCCCAAACACATTTGAGAATGTTTCTGAGCAGCACTTGGGACAGATATCCCACAGAACAGATTCTGGAAATGGTAGAGTATTAGCTATTGCTAATACAATGGGTGAGAATGAGTAGCTGCAGGTTGAATATAGAAACTTACATTTTGGTATGAAACTACCTCATACCAGATATAATTACAGTGTCTGTTCTTTTAATATATGAAATTTACTGTTTTATTTTGTAAGATATAGTTTTTGACCTAATTGGAAATAACTTTTTTGAGCTTGCAGGGCTAGGGAAATAGGATAAAAGTCCTGAAGAGCCACCTATGGCCATGGGTTGACTGCCTCTGCATAGGAGTCAATGACATGATATATTTGTACATGATCACATCTCAGTCATCTCCTTGGAATAAACTAAGGATAACATTTAAATTCCAAATGGTTTTCTCTTGTTTGCAACATGCCTCAAGGCTGCCTTTCTGCTGAGTCCCCTGTCATTTCATATGTATTCAGAAAATTTAGTTCAGTTCAGTCTACATTTCTATTATGTGCAAAACACTGTTGGAGTACAAATTTATTTCAAGATCAGCTTGACATACATACGTAGTGTGCTCAATAAATGTTTGCTCAGTAGAAGGATTGTGTTTTCTCTTAATGACACAGTTTGATAAAGAGGCATCTCAATTATGGATCTGAATTCTCTACCACACATATATGTATATATGTGCATGCGTATTTTTTTTTTTGTGTGTGTGTGTACCTCTTGTGTGTGTATATATCTTATTTATGGTTTATATATATATATATATTTATCAAATACACAAATATATATATTTGTGGAGATAGGGTCTCACCGTGTTGCCCAGACTAGTCTCAAATTCCTGACCTCAAGTCAGTCTTTTGCCTTTGCCACACATAATGTTGGGATTACGGGCATCAGCCACCATGCCCGGCCTCTATCATATTTTCTTTAAGTTTCTTCTTCCTTTGTTTTCATTGGTGACATTATCAGAGGAAGATAACCAACAGTGTCATCTTCTGCAGCCTAGTTCTTTATATTTGAAATCTACTCTGGATAAGTCATTGCTATATGCAGTATTGAAAATGAAGTAGGTCACCTTATCATTTAGCAGCATGTGGCTTTAAAAATGTATTTCCTCAAAGTGCTAAATATTTGCTTAAGTGTTTAAGTTAGATTAAATGGAGGAGGCAGTTCTATGGAGAGAGAATGTGAGATAGTGGAAAGAGCACAGACTTTGGAATCAGATTATAATTTAGATTTCAGCTGTATCACTTAGTTGTTATCTGACTTCAGTAAGATTCCTCATCTCTGAATCTCAGTCATGTCTGTAAAACTGGGAATCATGCTTACATTTTGGGGTGGCCATGAGGAATATAGATAATAGTTGTGAAAGCCCAGGCACATTATAGATGCCCAATAAATGATAACTATAGTAATAGATGTGTTGCTATCATTCTTCTCCCTGTCCCCTTTCTAAGTTATCAGTTACTTTTAATACTCTCCACATGTGAGAGACTATGGACGAGCTGTGTACACATGCCCATGTCTTCACTTATTTTTGATACTGAGATGAAAATGAAATTAGAAATTTAAATGTTTTTAAAAATTAAAATATTACCTGAGCCAATTCTTCAAACAAGCTGTGAAATATTAATTTCTTTCCATTTGTCATTCTTTTTACATTTAGATGTTGGTTACTATGGTTAGTAGTGGTAGTATTAAGAAAATAAGACAATTTTTGAACACTTGCCACATACCAGACACAGTTCTAAGTGCTTTATATATTTTAACTCATTTAATCTTCGGATTAGTTCTCTAGGACAGAGTGAGTTTTATTCTCCACATTTTAGAGTCGAGGGACCTGTGACCTAGAGAAGTTAAGTCCAACATGACTCAGCTCGTTGAACTCAGGCTGACTGGTTCCAGAGCCTGCAGTCTTCCTCGCTGTTCACCACTGCCTTCCCCAGCATAGGGGTGGTAATACAGCATGTCATGACATACGTCGTTGTAGAAGAACAGCTGTCAGTGTCTAGGTGTGTATGTGGCATGTTCTTTACTAGATGTCTATAATTAAAGATAACCACCTCACCTATTTTAGTTAGGGTCTTTGAAAATTATGATATAGATCGTATGTTTTGGTTTATACTTATATAGGGATATTTCTTAATTTCCCTCTAGATCCTGCTTTAAAGTACTACTAAGCAAATTTTTGTCCTTGTATTAATGTTTTGGAATTTTTGATTCCTAAAACAGTAGGTCCATTTAGTGAGTGTGACTGTATGAATCGCTATAGTCTATCTAATGATATCTTGATGGTTTTTTAATAGGATAAGGGTTCTAAATTCAAATGTCTATCTCTTATTTGTTGTACAGAGAGACATGTTCATGCCAACCAGAGATACACATTGAGGTCTGGAGTTCAAAGTTCTTTCTCTAAATTTTTAAAGTGTACAGCATATATTATTTGATAATTATTTTTTGTCTCAACCCCTCCTGATAAAAAGAGTAACAAGGCTGCATTTGAACATTACTCTAGAGACCTATTGAATATTGAAAACCACATGGATATCCTCACATAGCAAATCACAAAATATCTTCCTTTGAAATGTGACCCATCTCTGATTTGATGGGTTATTCCCATTTATGTTTATATTTTCTGAGTCTTTGTTATTCCTCTGTTAGTGCACAATAAAAGCTTTCGTTAGTGATTGTAGAGAGACCATGAAGTCTGCAACACTGTTTCTTCACTATCCAATTTGAGGCTTAGAATAGAACATTTTGTATTGGAATTATTCAGATAACTTATATAACTACATATATTACATACATATAGATATCATTCAGGTAACATATATAAAGGACTCTAAATTTTAAAGTTTTATTTTCAGTCATTTTAGAGAGTTTCTTATGGATAGTAATATTTCCCAAGAGTAATAAGTTCATTTGGCCTTGATTTTTCTAGGGTAGTTTGTTATCATCTAGGTTACTGAGTTGTCAATTGACATACGCTGGGTTACTATGTCTGTTTAGGAACCATCCCCATTCTTCTCCACTAGTAGGTACATGCCCATTAAATAAATAAATCTAAGGGTACATTATTAATTTTTTAATATCTAAAAAACATTTTTTGAAGTATATGCAGAATTTAGTCTACAAATTCTAAACAGTTTTCACAAAGTGAACACAGATACTGTATCAAGAATTAGAATATTACCTGCACCCGAGACCCACCTAACTTACTCTTAAAATATCTTCTTTATATTTTCTCAAAGCTAATATTTGAAGTGCTTGAAAGAAGCGATTATTAATTTTTTTGAAAGAATGAGCATATAATTGTTTATATTAATTTGTATTAATAGTACTTAGCACAGTAACTAATTATGATGTTTAATAACTGCTTGAGTTTGTTGAGTTTTTATGCTTTTGTTGCACTGGACTAATTTTTTTACATTCCCATATTTTAAAAATGAGATTAAAAGAAATGTTTGCAGGAAATAGATTACATCTGAAATTTTTATTAAGACGTAACATTAATATAATAAAATAGTTTAATATTTGTATTACTTAAATATTTTAAATCATTATGTTATATGTAAAGGAATAATGGCTCACAATTATATTTTCTTTGTCATGCCTGCAAATAGTCTTCCAATTGCATTCCCCAGGTATTCTGTCTGGTTTTTAAAATTATTTAATAGATAGGCCTTTCATTCCTTTCACTAAGTATTCACTATCGGTAAAATTGTGTGTGTTCCATCAGCAATTTGATAATATAAAGCAATAGTTTTTCTGTATTTCACACAGCACTGGGCTCTGTAAAGCATCTCTAGGGGTTCTTTGATGTCTAGACAGTTTAAATTATGCCTGCTCCCTTGCCTCCAAATTCCACCCCTGTTCTGCTTCAGGGGTTGTGGGAAATGAAAACAAACCAGAAGGGTCCACAGCCTTAGAGTCCAGGGGGAAAAACAAACAAGTAGAATAAGCTGTATATCTACCCTGGCAGGTGTGTAGGAAAGGGCCCAATTATAGGGGATGGGATAAAGAAAAGAATTGGGGACAAATATTGTCCTGCTTATTTATTTCTAGTTATATTTATTATATGGAAATACATGGGCTTTGTGAACAAAATGAAAACATCATAGAAGTATTAGGGGAAAAAAATCAAAGTCACCTTTCAGCCCAGTGCCCCAGTTTTTTTTTTTTCCCCAACCTCCCCATAGGCAGCCAAATTTGACTTTGGTGGGTTTCCTGTGCATTGTCCTATTTGTTGAAATGGTGAGATGAAGAATTGTGTTTTAAGTTGGAAAACTAACTTTTTGTTTTCTTCCTTTCTTTTTGTTTTCCTTCTATAAATCGGGATATCGCGGTTTTTCCAATTCATCTTGTTAGAAAGTAAGTAAATTTGAAATTTCAGAGATTTTTACATTAAAACTTTGATGTTTTATTATTTCATATATACACACATATAGTTACGGGATTTCAGACCTCTGAATTCCGACTGAGGTGATGAGCTTTTGCATTAACTGTGAAGAAAATTTTGTTGAACAAATTAAAAAGAAGAACCATTACATAGAAGGCGATCAGTTCTATCTAAGAATACAAACTTTTATAGCATGTACATCTGCCTCGTTTTTTTACCCACAGTTAATCTTTATGTTGAAGATATATATATGTATATACAATATATAGTATACATGCCAGTTCTATTTTTTCTGAATATAAAAATAATAAAATGACATGAGACTTTTGTTTATTTCTGTTCAATAGCAGTTAAGACGTTTCTGCAGCAAATGTAGTCTAAGTTTTCTGTGGTTGATGGAATTGCTGAGGATAACAGCAATAAGGAAATGGTGTGAAATGTTTCTGAAATACATTTTCCTGTGTATATTTTACGCTGGATGAATCAGTTACCTTTTAGCAAGCATTTAGCTCTTTTGATGTGTATTTTTCATTGTTTTTAAATAAAATGGACCTGAATAACTAGTTTTCCCATCATAAAGTGTGCTTAGAACTAAGTGACTAATCAGTGAGTGATTTTAGTTGTGAAATTTGCATTTGATTACAAATTGTTTTCTAATGCAAATGTTGTATAGTTTTGAAATAAAACAAGTTTCTTTTGGGAAAGATTTATAGAAATTGCAATAGTCATTGAGACTTTGGAGATGTTGTGATTGTGAATTACATATTTTTAAATTTTTCCATAGTAAATCTTGTGTTTATTGAGTTACTAAAAAGTATCATTTAATAATGTATTCATGCTTAATAGAGCTTATTATTTGTAGAAAACTGGGTGCTTATCACATATGTTTGCAGCAAGCACAGCATTAAATTGCTATTTAATAGCCAATTTATCTTCTACAATTATCTTTAGCTTGCTATACCTTAAAAAGGAAATGTAAATTATAGTCATGTTACATTTGTTTTGTACTTAGTCATTGCCTTTAAATCTGTATTATTATTTAACGTGCTGAATCTGAGTTCTTGGACTCATATGGATTAGGGCCTTAGGAATAAAGAGAAGAAACAGCATTGTGAGGTTTCATATTAGGTGAACAGTTTTATTAAGTTATATTTTTAAAATTCTACATTGTGTCATTTTTATGTATTGGATTCTGTTTTACTTGCCGTGTTAACATCATCTTGCCAAGTCCCTACGGAAAGTCTGTATTTCTGACAGTTCCACTAAATTAAAACTCCAAAAATCTGGCATAATCATTCTTAGCTTCAAATTTTCTATGCTTTTGTCTGAAGAGTATAATGTAAAAATACGTATTTGCAGTGTTCAGTATAACATGTATTGCGTGATTTATTTGGAATTGATTCATGGAAAGACATTTCTGGGGAGATGAATATATTTTACTTTATAGGTATGCCTGGGCCCACTCTAAATGTGAGAAAAATCTTTTGTGAGAGAAAATAATGAAATGAGGTCTGCAAAGTTGTAGGAGCTTCATAAGGAAAGATATTACCTAAACACAACATTATTTCCATGTGTACTTTAATGTTACAACTGCATTGTTCTGTGACTGAATTTATATTGATTCTTGTTTCCTATCAAATTCAATGGAGTCATATTTATATGTTGGCAAAGAGAAGCTGCTTCCTAAAATAATTGTCTTTGTAGGATGATAATACTTAAAAATTCTTACGACCATGATGCATATGTATGCTGCCTTGCTATTAAGTGTGTTCTGGCAATTCGGCATATTTGACTTTTGCATTTTACTGGTGAGTTTTCATATAAGAGGTTTGATAGTCTTGGTCTTTAGAAAACTTTTAATTAGGAGCACAAATTATGTTTTTACCCTCAAAATTTAAAGTTAGAATTCGGAACTTATTAATTCAAAGTTTGAAAGCTTCATATCCTAAAGGCTGTATTGTCTCAGAATATGAATTAAATACCCATAATTCCTCAGAAGCATGTGAGGGTAGTGGGGGTAGGGCTTTTAACTAAAGTTGGTTTGACCAGATATTGATGTTTTGGCATTTTAGGAAGTAAAATGTATATAGGTGTATAATTTAAAAAGGCAATAATTGTAGCTCTAAATTCTAGCTTCTAAATAATTAGTTTGCAATCAAAAATTTGTTCTGAATTCTACCCCAGGAAATACATATGTACTTTATATTTTATAAGCATCATTCAAGTATATGAACTCATTCTAATAATGTTTATACATATGTCCTTTGATATTTAGTTTAATGCTGTTTGATTTCTTTAAAAAGTGATCTTATATTTCAATCACTTGCATGTTTACTACAGAATTCTGTTAGCTGGACAGAATTTCCCAATACATATTTCTTTGACATATCTAACTGAGAAAAGGATGTCATTGTAGAGGCTGTATCAGAGATCTAAACACATATGTACATTCTTATTTTGCCATGTGAGAAATGCAGTCCTGTGAGTAACTTAAATACTTATAATTTCAAATCAGTTCTTCCCTGGTTTATTATTCTTTTGTTGCTTTTAAACCTATGGGATGGAGCTGCTCTTGAACTTGGTGGGTTTTTTTTTTTTTTTTTTTTTTTTGATCATTCAAGTGCAACCATCAAGTTGTCTGTAATATTTAAAAGCTAAGGCTTCATGGTATTATTTGTAAAATAACACCACATAAGTATTTGGGCTTTGGTGTCTGTAAAATACAGTATTGGTTACTCTATGAATAAAAGCATAATTTCAATTCAAGAGACTTTTGCCTGAAGCCTTATAAGACAGATGCATCTGATTAACTTTGGTAAAACTGGACTGGCCCTTTATTGTAATGTAGATGTTTTCAGGGTTGGGAGGGTATTTTTAAAAGGCATGCAAAGAGGTCTTTTTTTTTTTTTTTTTTTTTTTTTTGAGAGAGAGAGAGAGACTCAGAGAACAGTTTTGCAATAGAAGCTGTACCTCAAACTGCTTCATTTTTGCACACTTTTATTTTCTAGTGGAACCTCTCCATTAGCCTGTCTGAATGCAATGCTTCACACTAACACTCGAATAGGGGATGGAACATTCTTCAAAATCCCTGGAAAGTCAGGCCTGTATGCTCTCAAAGTAAGTTGCATTGTTCTGCATATTGTTATTACTATGTATCATGCATTTTTTCAGACATGTGAAGGTAAACAAAATTAGATTTGGATGAAGAGTAGAAGAATGACTCCTATGCCTTTTAAATGTTTACAGATGTCTTAAAAATGATTTCATATTAAGAATAAACAATGACATTTTTCTTTAAGTAAAGCATATCTGTGGTTTCACTCCATGACATATGGTAATGGTGAATAGTTGTGGCTTCCTTAAAATTCTTGATTCCTTAAAATTTATGGGGAGGAGTGTCATGGGTCATCGGCCAGGAGTTTAAGATGATCAGAGTTACCATGGACTCTTTGACTTAATGACCGTCAGTTGATACACAGGCTTCACACCTGTATACCCTTATCGTTTATAAAAATAAGACATTTATTCATTTTGCTTGAAAACATTGAATTGAATCTAATATTCAATTTTAAATGGGGATCTCAAGGAAGTTTTACTAATGCACACTTGTATGAGAAGAAGAGAGAAATAAAAGCTTCAGATAACTGAGTCTTAATTATTTTAGTATAATTTTTATAAAGGCATTCCCATTTTTATCTAGGGGAAATGCCACCTGAAATGCAAAATTCCAGAAGACAAAAGCTTATAGTCTACAAATCGTTGTGTAACTTGGAATAAGTAAATTCGTTGTGTTATTTCTTAGAAATTAGAAAGAAGTTTCTGCCTTAATAAGTCATGGATTATATTTAAAGTTCATTAACTACATATAAGGTGTTTTTATTGTTTTGTTTTGTTTTGTTTTGTTTTTTATGTCAAAAGTTATACCTAGACAACAAAGCAAGGATTCTTCTTTAGCTACTAAGCATCAGGCTGTGGTCCACCGTGTGTGTTTCAGAAAATAACACCGGTTAGTTAATCAGAAAGACTTGTAATTTTTCCATTGCTCTTTGTAGCAAGTTGGGTATTTAAGTAACTGATTAAAATTCTGAGTTGGTAAGCCATTTCTTTACATGAGGAAAAATGTAGAATTGAAAAAAAAAATGGAAACAACATATGTCAAAAGGAAACTTTTTTTGGGTATAGATTTTAAAAGTTTATCCAAAAAAAAAAAATCAACAGTAGCAATGGGCTTTACCCATTTTTTTTTTTAACCCAAGAATGATTTTACATTAAAAGGTAAATTAGTATGGAAATGTTAAATCACAAATAACTGATCATACTTAGGATTCTGCAAGTATTTTGAATGTTTTTAGTTGCTAATACATCTTCTCCATAAATCATCACTTTTCAAAATAATATAGAAAGAGGAGTCGTCATGCCCAGCAGATGGCACGTTGGATTTAGTCTGTGAATCTGAATTGGATGGTACAGATATGGCCGAGGCAAATGCCCGTGGAGAAGAAAATGGAGGTAAGTGTGATGAATTCCAAAATATAATCCCTTGTTCTCTTAAAAATTATATAGAATGCCAAGGATTCATTAATTGAATTGCCCACCATTATCAATACAGTTGTCTTCCAAATTTTTACCCCTGAGATTTATCAAGGTGTTTTGATTCAAAAAGGATAGCATCTAAAAGAAGTATATAGTTCTTTGCTTTTGTTGTTTTTTAACAGTACATATTTCCCTGAATAATTTTCTTAAATACTTCTTTAAGTATCCGTATATTTCTCCTGCAAAGTGAGAGGGTTACTGGGGGTATCTAGTGGTTTCATTCTTACGGGAGGATTGAGAATGCTAATGTTTTATTTCTGATTGTGCTGATTTTTTCCTGTAATCACAAGTAGTTTTATAATAGCTTTGTTCCTTGGTTTGTCTTTTGCAAATGAAGCTCAGTGTTACCATTCCTCACAGTGAAAAGAGGGCCAAATAAGATATTTTCTTGTTAGACACTTTTGAGAAGCGAGTGACCCTTCCAGAATTTTAAGGGGGGGCATTTTCCACCTCTGAATTTTATCCTCTGAATTTTACATGTGAACTTATTTTTATCTTCCTCAAGACAATTATATTGTGATTCTTTTGGTGTACATAATTCTGCACTGCAATTTTGGCAAATCTTTGTCCCACAATAGCTGCAGTGCTTTCTTCTACTGTACCCACTGGTTCCACAAAGGGACCCAGATCATGATTTGAGAGAAAACTGTGTAATTAAAGTCTCTGTCGGTAGACTCATAGGAATCAGTAAATTACCTTTAAACAAACAAACCTTAAAGGATGTTTGCAGAAATACCGTATTTCAGTAATAACCCAAAGTCATTCATTTTATTAATGGCCATGGAGTCCCTTTGTTTGTCCTCTGCATGCTCACTGAATGCTCTTGCTATTTAAACTTGTGTGCTGATAGACCCTGTAAGACTGATACTGCTTCAGTTCCTTTCTGATCTGTAGCAAAGCTTGTGAATTTAATATAGGAAAAACACAGCTTATTGTCCTAAGGAAATTACAAGAATGGCTGCAGACTGCTTTATGGATGTTTTACTTTTCATCTGACTTGTTGTCCCTATTCCCAGGCTTTTTGAGCATCCCCCCAATTGTTGTGGTAATGGTGTGAACCTTGGCTGGTCCTTGTGATTAGAGAGGGGAAAAGGCAGAGAATCACAGTAATTTCTGGCTTTCAAAAAGGGGAGGTGAGTGGGGCATACTTTTCCCTTTCAGGAGGGTGAAGGAGAATCTTATTACAGTTGCTCCTAGTGTGGCGCTCGTGCCTGGGTGAGTGCTTGTGTGCTCTCTCAACATATATACGGAGCTTCTTTCACGTGCCAAGTACTATTCTTGACATTGCAGTTACAGTGGTGAAAAACAAAAGCAAATCTCTCATGAAGCTTATTTTCTTTGAGAGAGAGAAAATAAGCAAAATCAATATCTAAAATGTATAGCTTATTCAGTGGTGACAAGTGATACAGGGCAAAATAAGGGAGTGGGGGAGGAGGGGAGAGGGTTACATTTTGGAAACACCTGAGGAGCATGAGAGAACAGGCGTTCAGGGGAGAGAACTCCAGGTAGAGGGAACAGCAATACAAAGGCATTGAGGCAGGAGACTGTCTGAAATATTCCAGAGACAGCAAGAGGCTGGTGTGGCTGTGAGGCCAAAATGAACAAGGGAGAGTATGGTAAGAAACAAAGCCAGGGAAGTTATGGGGGCCAAGTTATATGGTGCCTTGATGCTGGCTTTTGTTTTGAGTGAGAAATTAAGCCATTGTAGAGTTTTGAGCTAGAAAGGCAATGGCCACATGTAGGTTTTAGCAGGATCACTAACTATGAAAAAGATACGAGAACAAGGAAGAAAACAAGGACACCCATTAGAAAGCTATTGTCATAATCTAGAGGAGAGGTGTTGTTGATTTGAAGGCAGGTAGTAGCAGTGGATGAGATGAAAAGTGATTGGATTCTGGTAGATCCGACAGAAGCTGCTGACAGATAAATGTGAGTGTGAGATAGAGAAAGGAGTTGGGGATGACTCCAGAGTTTGAGTATGTGAGCGTGTTGAACAATAGCATTGTCCTTAGTTTAGATGGAAGAATCTTCAAGGGAACCAGTTAAGGGCAAGGGTGTTGTTGATCAGGAGCTCAGTTCTGGACATGAGATTATTTTTCAATATCTAGATGGATGTCGTAAGTAACTGATTTTATCTGTCTGAAATTTATGGGAAAGATCCTTTTTGGAGATACTGATTTGGAAGTGGCCAGTTTATAGATGGTAGTTAAAGACGGGAAACTGGATGACATTACCAAGGAACTGAAGGTAAATAGAAAAGAAAAAAGGCCCAAAGACTGAGCTCAGGGGCACTTGAATTTTAAGAGCTTGGAGAGAGTGTAGAAAACAGTGAGACTGAAGGTAAATGGACACGGTAAGATTTTCTGTCCTGGAAACCAAATGAAGAAAGTATTTCTGAGGGTGAAGCGACTCAAATGTGTCAATGCTTTTGATAATGTGAATTCATGATGAAGATTAGGAAATTACCACTGGATTTACCTTTATGAGGGTGTTGATGAACTTGACAATGGTAATTTTTTGTGGGATCGTAAGACCATAGCTTGAATAAAGTGGGTTCAAGAGAATGGGAGGAGATAAATTAGAGACCACAAGTGTAGACAATTCTTTCAAGGAATTTTGAGGTCAAGGGAAGGAATGGAATGGGAAAATGACTGGAAAGGAAAGGATCAAGAGACAGTTTAAAAAATGGGAAATGGTTATTAGAAAATTATTCACTAATGGGAATATTTCAGTTGAGGAAAATTGATAATGTGGCAGGGGTGTTCTGTTGTCATGCCTTGCTTAGATGAGGGAGAATGGGACCTATTCAGCAAATGGAAAGATTGGTCTTAGCAAGAGATGTAGACAGGTGCTCTAAAGGAGGCAGTAGGAAAAGCGAGGGTATTTCAGTAGAAGTGAAGGTAGGCGAGTACATGTGGAAGGGGCTTGTAGAAGTGTGCTGCTGTGTGTGTTATTTTTCTCAGCGAAATAGAAAACAAGTCCATCAGTTAAGGGTGAGAATAGGGGAGGTAGTTTTGTAGACTTAAGGAGAAGATACAAAATATTTGTCTGAGAGAGTCTGACAGCATTAAGGACATTCTTAAGGTTATTCATCCTGAATTTACTAAGAGACCAGCCTACATGGTTGTCCATTTTTCTCCAGTCATGTTCAGGACCACTCTACAAGCGCAGAGGAGGTGTATAGTGACTGACCCTGGGGTTTTGCCAAATGTGATGATGAAGCAAGCAAGAAAGAAAGGAGTTAAGGGTATATGAAGTGGAGTAATGAAGGCAAATGTCCATAGAATTTTTTTTTTTTTTTTGAGACAGTCTCGCTCTGTCGCCCAGGCTGGAGTGCAGTGGCCGGATCTCAGCTCACTGCAAGCTCCGCCTCCCGAGTTTACGCCATTCTCCTGTCTCACCCTCCTGAGTAGCTGGGACTACAGGCGCCTGCCACCTCGCCTGGCTAGATTTTTGTGTTTTTTTAGTAGACATGGGGTTTCACCGTGTTAGTCAGGATGGTCTCGATCTCCTGATCTCGTGATCTGCCTGTCTCGGCCTCCCAAAGTGCTGGGATTACAGGCTTGAGCCACCACGCCCGGCCGTCCATAGAATTTAAGCCGATGTGGAGGTGACTGAAGGATAGTGTGAAGAAGGAAGTCTCATTGGTGTGAAAAGGTTGTTTGATTTGGTGTGCTAAAGGAAATGAGTTGGAAGTGTAAGTGATGTGAGAGTAGAATGCATGGATTGAATTTAGGATACTATTATGGGATGTATTTTCTGAGCTGATAAGAAAGAAGGGGGTTAGGTTTCAGGCTATCAAGAGTGTGTAGGCCACGTGTGCACTCAAGAGTTGCCTGGATGAGGTGGCATCAGTGGTTGAAATTCAGCACCCCTCCATTTGCCCGGCCTAGTGCTGTGGGATGGGACTGGGTCCATCTGGAAAAAAGATTGCCTTTTCCTTTTTGCACCTTTTGTTTTAAAGGCTGGTGGTGACCCTTGCATAAGATATTAGAGAATCATCAGCATGGATATTGAAACAAACAATTATAGTAGAACTAACATTGACAGGATGTCATATTAGCAGCTAACATATTCAAAAAATGAAAAATAATCAAGAATTGGCAGATAAGTACAGTAGGTTGAATAGTTAGTAATATAGTCTGATGACATGAGATACAATGCTGGGGGCATCATAGGAACAAGGGAGGGAGAATGTTTTGGAGGGAACAGTGAGGGGAATATAGGTCACTTATTCTATTTCTAGGCCCAGTGGTACAAGAGGTGTAGAAAAGAAAAAGGCTACCACCTGAGAGCATTCCAGAGGAGCCAGTGTCCTGGCTGGGAAGACAGCCAGATTTTATATATTAAGAAGTAGAGGGAGTTTTCAGAGAAAATATGGAGGCTGCAGGAGATTTTGATAATGACTAATCCTAAATTCCAGAGAAACCATGGGAGTTTAGTAGCTGAGAAAGGGTGACAGATAGCATGAAAGCACTCGGCCAATAGTGAAGCCAAAGCAGGGATAAGCAAACTTCCCTCATGTAAAATGTGAGTAGGCGCTTCACCAAATAACACATACCCAAACATTTCCAGCTAATGTGACACAAATTAGATTTCCTGACCTCTTCTTTGAAGTTGCATTCAGGAAATAACTTTGGGAAATCACTGAAAGAATAGTAAATAGCTTATTTCCTTGAGTATTCCTTGACTTGCTCACTTCTGCATCTTATTGCAAACCACAATTGCATCTCCATGTAAGTACCCTGTACCTCTGGGTATAGCTTATTAATCTAGCCTCAGGACACATTTTCAAACCTAGATATTGAAAATGTATTGAGTACTTTTATTTTTACCTGTGAGGGAACAAACTTAGATTAAATGTGCCATCCAAATTGCAAGCCCAGGTGTGACACCAAAGGCCAGGCTCTCCTTACTCTGATACCTTGCCTGGAACCACAGGGAACGCTTACTAGCCAGTCATCACTGGTACAGTTTGCCTTTCCAACGTTAGTACACATCTATTATGATCCTAAAATTAAGACATTGACAAAGAGGAACCCCTGGCTTATCCCAATAAAGTAGTGGCATACCACTTGATTTCTTGATTTCTTGCAATTCAGTGATAAATGTCAGGAAACTCTGCTTTAGGTGATTTCCTTGCTTACTCTGTTTCTAATATATATTTGAACCAAAAGTTAGAATGAATATACTTTCCACACTTCCCTACAGCTGTACAAATAAACTTTGAAAATGTGATCAGAGAGAGGAGGTCGGGTATATGAGTAGATGTGTGTGTGAGGGAGCAAGAGAGAGGGGTGTGGGAGGGAAAAGTAGGGAAGGAGGGAGAAAGGGAGTGGGGGATGACTACATCATCTGTTTTGCTATTTTGTTCATCTTTCCTTCTTATATTCATCCTTTGGGATGAAAGACTGGGGAGTATTGAGAAGAATATTAACCATCAATTTGTAACATACCCTTGATGCGTTGAAAGAATAAGCCTCTGCTACCATAGTGTTATATCAGATTGACAACTATTTATTGGCACTTGCTGTACCATTTAGGGGATAAGCATAGAAGTATTTGAGAAGAAAGTATTTTGTAAAAACTGATAAGAAAGGAATTTTAGCAGTTCGATTCCAGTCATTAACACTTGAGTCCTTAGGCAGAATTAAGATAATGATTATAATACTTTAGTCCTCTTCTTGGAATCAACTGGGCAGGGAAATATTCCTTTAAAATGGGAGATGTGTTGCCAAGGTACTTTGTTACAAGGTTTTGTTGCAAAATTTTACAATGTAGGAAAAGTGGTATATTATTAATTGTGGAATTTACAAGACAGAGAACTATGTTTATGTGTTTCTTTGACTTCTGAATAGTCTCTCAAGTTAATAAGAATTAGACTTGAGAATGTAAACTGTTGACATTTTAAAAGCTAAACTTTAGAGATCAGAGAGTGATTTAGGTGAATTACTCGATATATCTGTGTTGACAACCCATGACCATTTATGCCTGTATAAGTATAAATCTGTGTCACCCAAATAAAATATTATAAATTTTATGGTCTATTTTAGTCAGAGATTTATGGGTATGTTTGTGTCTGAGTTGTTTTCTGAGCATAATACATTGATATATCATGAGTTTCCTAACACATATTAAGTTGACCCACAATGTGTTGCTGGTCTGCAGAATTCATACATATTTTATGTGAAATGATACCATCAATAGGCAGTCTTCACCCTCTTCATCCTCTATAAATTGTTATTAACAATTTATTAAGTTTCTCTTTTTGTGGCCCTAATATAGTTCACGCTTAAAATCAACAGTAAGCATCCTATATATTTCTTTTTAAATGAGGAAACTAGAGATTGTACACATTTCATTCACAGAGATCAAAAAAGGTTCTGCTTGCTCTTAACCCTAATGACTTTCAGGGAGGAAGCAGCACTCTAGCAAGAGAAGTAGTAGTATTTTAAAAGTCTCTGTTGGGGGGAAAAAGAAAAAAATAAAAGAATCTTATGTTTTAGACTTTAAATCCCAGGGCAAATAATGGTTCCAACATTTGAAGAATTTTATGGAGTCCTTTTTCATTATTCTTTATGGCCAGTTTTATAAGTAGGTTTCTGATTGTGTGATTCTTGGCAGAGTTGTGTTAACTTAATGAAACGTTACTCAGCTCACTCTTTGTTTTCATTGGCTCAGAGGCTACAGTTTGAGGGGTCTTTTATCAAAAGTGAAAAGTGTGTTAAGGAGGCCTGAAGTGTGAATATAATCTCAATTGAGACATCAGTTACATGCAGATGAGAAGCTTCATGGAGAAATTGGGGCATACATTAAAAAGGTCCAGACACCCTGGGGAGTAGTCACACTGACAGCTCATGAAGCGGTTTTATACAAGACTACAAAAAAGGAAAATGAGGGTGACCGTGGAGTTGTGCAGGGAGTGTTTTGAGTAACTTTGGAAGATGTTGCTCACCTACTCAGTGTCGGTTGGTATTCCTGGTCTCGTTTTGCTGGAGGTTTTACAGTAACTTGCCTGTGAATGCTCCAGTGTAGTTTTACATTGGATGGTGTGTGTCTGCATCTTTGTGTTCAGGAGGTTGGGGGTAGGAGAGCGCCAACAGGCTTCTACATGATCGTGGAGAAAGGTAACACAGCGTAACCAGCTACCCGGCAGCCATTCCTAAGAATCTTGCAGGTGACAGGAAGGATATTCCTTCTATGCCTGAACCAGTTCCCCTAATTTTGGGGGGTTAAGCTAATTTGTCTTTCATTCAACAGCTCTGTATTTTAGGCAACAGCTTTGTTAGCTCATGGAGACACCTGCTCTACATTGGTGGTCTACAGAAACTTAAGTATGTGAAAATTATGTTGTTTTAGTTACACATTGAAGAAAACACAGAGGAAAGCGAATAATCTTCAGAGTCAGAAATGACCACTGGCAGGATATAGAACTTCCACTGCCCCCTCTTTCTCCTCCTTTCTTTTATCCCAGCCCCCAGATTATACAGTTCACAAGAAGCATGAGGAACTTCAAAAGATCCTGAAGCCCTAGTTCCTCTCTCCTACCAGTGTTTTTCTTAAACCAGTCAATTGAAGTAGACAATGTTCTACTATTATATGATCAGGTAGATAGAAATCACACAGTCACCTTTATACTTCTCCCTGTGTTCTTGATAACTTTTATAGAGAAGAATTTTTTCTTTATGTTGAAATCTTTTATGCTTTTAATTAAACTAATTTCCTTCTTTTTTATTTTTTCTGTGCTCTGATGATAAACAACAGATGGTCACCCCTTCATCTTAACTTCTCTAAACGACTTATCCCAACTCTTTCAAACATTATTTACAGATACTTTTCATTTCTTTTATCTTTTAGAGACCTCTTTTTCTTACGTATTTCCTCTTGAACTGTGAACTTCATTCTTGTCTAAATGGATTTTGGTCAGTTTTAACAGTCCAGAGTCATATAGGAAAAAGTTTTCTTTTTAAGTGCGACAAAGTGACCCATTTAAGCATACTTTCACCTCTCTTCTTGAATTGTGAGAGAAATATTTCATAATATACAGATCGAGAACAGAATATGATCTCAAAACAACAAACTCCTCAAATAAAAACAGAATTGAAGGTATTCCCTCAATTATCCATCTTAACTAGCCAATACTCTGTTTGATTTATATAATCTGTCACTGTACATATGAACAAAACACTCATGTTCTTTAAAAAAAGTACTTTTTCATTGATGCCAGATAATTTACTCTCACTTTTCTTTACAGTTATGTTGTATAAACATTTCTCAAACTGCCTTCTGGATAGCTAACCTGATTCCCCTTTATCGTACATTGGAGTTCATAGTTTATATGGTAAAGTATGAAGTAATTAGTAGTGATGCCCATGAATGAAACACTTAACCTTAACCTGTACCAACCTTTTGCTGATCTCCTTCCTGTCCACTTTTTTCTGTTTCTCATTTTCTAGGCTGATTGCTTTATTTCTCTGCAGATGTTTCAGAAACCTGATGCAGTGTGGAAGATCACAGGGGTTATACCAGTATAAAATAAGTAGCCTCTGATGTTATTTTTCCCACACAAACAGCATATAGTATTATTAATCTCCATTACCCTGTGAGCAAAATCCTTGTTGGTTCTATGGTAGGAGGAGGTTAGGTGGCTAAAGACTGATAACTACAATATATGCTTTTCCTACTAAATGTATTTATTTTTTGGTTTGAGTTTTCTCTCTTCTGTGTTTAAGGAGATATTTTTATGAATATCCAGAGATAACAGTATAACTAAATTGGCCTGGCTGGTAAATTGAGTGCTTGTAGAAGAGATTCTTATAGCTACATCTTTAGTGTATACAATGGTCTTCCTAGTTACCTTTGGAGCTTCAGTGTTCTAATCAAAATGTTTGTGAACCATTTGTAGCCATTGTAATGAGATGGTGGCATATCCATTTCTGTGGCAGGTGAATGGCATTTGCACCATATGATATCAGCCACCCAAATCACTAAGGTCTCTGGCATGATGACATTTTGCAGCAGCATGTTCTCACTGATATATAGTTGGTATAATTATTATCTGGTTCAACATTCCTCTTGGTTTATTTTGCTCTTTTTTTCTGAAAATCTCTTCTGAAGAAGAGGCTTCATTGGGCTAATGAAGTAGGTTATAAAATATAGTAATCATTCCAGTTATATTAGGTATATTTCATTATAGAAGATATTCTAAATATTATCAAGAGCATCAGTGCTTATAATTTTTAGACTCCTGTCCTCTGAAAGGGTCTTAGGAAAAAGTTGCTGTTCCCATTATTTTATTGCTAGTATTACTAGCAATTTATTAATCTATTTAATTACTAACTTTTCTTGGCAACTTATATCCTTTGGATTTTCTTTTAATGTAACAAGGAAATTTGCTTAAACCCAAATACCTATACCTGTATTGAAACAAATGTTTTTAGAAAAGGCAATTCTGCGTAGGCCGAATGCAAAAAGGATTTTAAAAATGGAGTTCAGGAATGATTTAATTGGAGTCAGATAGTTTTCCCTGTTCAAGTCTTTTTAACAATTTGTAGCATGTATTTTCTGGCTGTATATATCCGAAATATATGATTTACACAATTTCAAATGTAAATACTGCACATAAAACAAAGCATAACCCAAGCATAAACTTTTGTGATTATTTGCCATTTGGGGATATTTCTGAATTGTCTGCTTGTTGATCTTTCAAAACAAATTTGTTATTGTTTAGTTTTCATCCGTGGTTTTCCTCAGGTAGAATTAATGGTCTATTGTTCATTGAAAACAGTTTTTAAAAATTCTTATGGCCTCCAACTCAGGTATTGGATCTTTTTCACTGTTTTTCCCCCAGCATCTTATACAGTGATTGGCATGAGGGAAAGTACTCAATAAGAGTTGTGCAATTGAATGAATGATTAATCAATAAACCAATAAACTTCCTCTAAGACCCAGCCCTCTGTTCAGATTTTATTGACTTCTAACAGTGTACCCACAGTGTTATTCCTAATATACTATGTATCCTTTGAGTTAAATTTTTTATTCATTTAAGTTTTTTTTAAGCCTATAGTGTATGTCAAGATCATTCATACAGAAAACTGTTGTGATTTGAGAACATCTAGTCTGATTATTCACAAGAATGAAAGAGAGTGTTTGGAAAGAGAACTTACAGAAATGAAATTGGTAAAAGACTGCTCCCCTCCTTGTCTTTATTAGGTCTTTGAGCACCAGTTTCCTCAGATAGCTTGTTACTTATTGGGTGGCTCAGTGGGACAGAGAGCAATTAATAGTACACAATACCTATTTTGCAGCGACTATATAATGTACAGATCCTGGTCTGTGTTGTGGTTCTGCACCCACACAGCTTCTGCCATTTTATGTAAGCATTGTGATTTCTAATTTTGACTTTAAATTTTATTTTTATTTCCCCATGCAAAAGCACAAAACTGTGACTTTACTCGTTAAATAAGGCAATGAGTAAAGATGGCAAAGAGAAATCTATCTATAATTAGTGGCAGGTCGTGCAACTTCCTACTGTCTTTCATAGGAAATTCTGTCATTTGGCTTTCATATTATCCCTAATTGACTGTAGAATAATTTGGGAAAATAATTTAAGAAGGCTTCTATTTTCAAGTTTACAACAATTCATTTTATATGTACTTTTTCATAAAGAAGAGCTCTGCTGACCTCCACTTTCATGAATTATTTTTAAAAATCATAGTTGAAAGTTAACTTCAAAAATACTCTAAACAAAATTTTTGAATTTGATATTTTAAAATTTGATTTTTAAAAAATTCAGTGAACACTAATAGATCGACTGCTCTGTGCCCATCTTTGCATATAAATCCCTGAGTTTCTGAGCCTGTGGCTGCTGAGGCAGACAACAGCACCAGCATTGCAGGGACTGTCATGAATTCGTACACTAAATTCCAAGACAGCATGGCTAGGGGAGGAGCAAGTCTACCTCAGAAGCTGGGATAGTCAGAGAAGCTTTGGGGAAAGCTGTTTAGAATTTGGACTGCCAAGATGAGTTTGCCAGGCAGAGTGCTGGGAAAGGATATTTGGAGAAGGGACAATCAGACCAAGTACAACAAACACAGCAAGTAGATGTGTTCAGAAGACACTGAAGAGTCTCCAGATTGGCTGGATTATAGAGGGTGAGAATCGGGAGGTAGGCAGGATGTGAGACAAGAGAGACATATCAAGTTTGCCTTCTGATTGCTCCTTTATATCCTGGGTTGTAGGTCACAGTTACAATTGTGGGTGTCCTCTTGTACATCTGTCAGTGGATTAGTACTTACATTAGGAGGGAATACCAGCCATATCCCCTCCCTAGCTTGCAGCTTTAAAAATAGGAACTCTAATCTACATTTTCTAGTTCAATAGTATTTTCAAATTGAATGGTAAATTAAAAGGAGAGAGAGACAACTTGGAGACACTGAAGCCCACAGGTTTGCTGGAGCAGTTACCACTTCTGTAGCCTTCAAGGCTGTCTCATGGTTACCTGTAATCTCCCACCTCCTTTTGCTCCCAGGTCTTCTAAATAGAGTATTATGAGGGAGGGTTTGGGGAGTAAGAGTGGAGGTATTGAGAGGCAAATTTAAAATCAGCAGATTAGCTTTTAACTATCCTTTTGGCTTGCCTGTTTTTGGTAGGCAAGCAAAATGTAGACAGAAATAGTATTTTTATACCTTTTAAAAAATGTGGAATGATAAAAATTCTTGGGAGAACTAGTCTCATTTTGTTTCCTCATCTTCAATTTGAAAAGGACAGACTGTATTGTGGGATTTCAAGGTATAAGGTCCTGGCATTCGTTTTGTGATCATGCCAGTACACAGTTAGAAAAGATAGCTCCTGTTCTGTTCTCAATGCCAAGAAGATATCACTTTCTAAACTGCATGTCAGTGTTTGATATTTATTGGATAAAACATCTGTCCTAATTCTTCAGTTTCCTGGCTCCTGTTGTAATTTTACATGCAAGGGATTTTCCCTGATCCTTTCTTTAACATTAGTTTTCCTTTGGCTTGTATTTCAGAGGCCAAAGTCAGTCTGTTAGATAAATATTCAGGCAACTGTTTAAAATGAGTCCTTCATTATTTATTTATCACATCTATTATTAAGAAAGCTGCAAGAATAAGTAGAAGTGAAAACCTTGCATTTTGTCAGAATATGAATCTGCATGAACCTGCACAGGCCAGCTGCACTCAGTGAATTAGTGTTTTTAGATTCAGCTATTTTCACGTCATATGCATGGAAAACGAATGAATAAAGCAACTTAAATGTCCATGAAAAAAGGTCCATATTTGTCAGTAATTTAAAAATGTATATGAGCACACTGAGTGAAGCCTATGTGTGAATTGCAAATATGTCCCACCCATTTTTTCTTTCCTGATTTTTTTTTCTTAAAAATAAATTATTCAACCCAAAGGAACAATCACATATTTTTTTTTCTGTTACATTTTGCTTTTCTTTAAGGTTCTATAGTTATTATGTCAATAAATAATTAGGGAAGTAAATAATTAGGGAAATATGCTTTGATCTGGAGAAATAACGTCAGGAACAACTTCTAGAAAGAGGGATTAGGGAGAAAATTGACTACCTCAGACAGGTATTCTTGAGGTTTTTCTTGGGTCTAGAATGGAGTGTAAGATAAAGCAGTGAGTTAAGGAAAATGAATCATTTTTAGAACAAACTGCATGGTATTCCTTAATGCAGTTTCAACTGTTGTCCTGCCCTCCGTCTGAAGTTCTGGGCTCTAAGTTGAATAGAATCTTTCTTTTGGATACAACATATATAAATAGATGTCAATCACTATCAACATAGTGCCATAATGAATTTAACCAAAATGATGCAGTGTATGTGCTGATACTGAAATAGGTATCCCAATTATCTGATGGTTTCTTAGGTCAGAAATAGAGCAACTGGTGAGCTGTATAACAGTTACCCTCAGGAAGGACAGATGATTGCATATTGCTTATTTTCTTATTCAGAAAATAAGAGGGATGCGAGGCCTCAGTTACATGTACACTGGGTCAGAATTTGTTATTGTTTAATCCTGCTGAAGTGAAGTTTACCTTTGAAAGACATGGGAATAATAGCATTTTCTAAACAAATTGGAAGTGTATTTAGACGCCCAGTATGCAGAAGCTTTCTCATATTTTCCCTAAGTTCCTTAATATCTCTGGACTGCATTTAGTTCTCCTTTAAACGAACTAACCTGTAAGTTTCCAGTTTTCTGGGTATAAATGCCATTATAAGAATGTGAAAGTAATAAAACATATTCACTAATGCACACTTTACATTTGGCTGGGCGTACATGAGATCTGTTCATTTGGGATCATATATTCTATCTGCCATCTCTCTGTCACCTCCTCAGTTGGTCACATTTCATAGACTTCAGAACATTGAAAAGACTACCTGTGTTATCAGTAAATACTATAAATTTATGTTTAGACTATAAACTGATGATTATTTATATTTCTTGATAAATAAGCTTTGGCAAGGTGTTACAAATTATGCTAGTCATTATTTTAAGGAGAGAAGCCTAGGAACCATAGTTTATGTGATCAGTGTAATAAACTGTTTCTTAACTAGAACATTTAGACCGTCTTAAGGAAAAAAATCATATTAAGCGAAAAAAGTCATCTGATCTTTAATTCAGTGACTTTTCTCACTATATTCATCCGCAAATCTTTTTGCTACTTCAACCATAGTACTTCCTAGACCCGTCACTTACTCACAATTCTCAATTTTTCCTTGTCGGCGGCTGAGTGACTTGTTTCCCCCTGCCTTTGTTAACTTCTAGTTTCCGTATCACGCAACTAAATTATGCTTCTTTCGATATGATATTTTCTGTATCAGATCTTGACTTTTGAAACCAAATATTGTAAGTGGAAAAATCATAGGTTCTGAAGCTAGACTAAGTTGGCCTTGAATCCCATCTCTGCAGTTTCATTGGCCCTATGACCATGGGCAAGTTATTTCACCTTTCTGAGCTCTAGTTTTCTTTCTCGAATATAGAAATATGTACCTTATTGTGTTACAAGAAAGCTGCAAGGATTAAATCAGATCACGTGCCGGAAGTGTCTGGCATTAATAACTAACAGTTATTTTAGTTTCCTAAATTTGTTCATTTGTCTGATTACTTTCTGTATTAACAAAAAATTTGATTATTTTTTTCCCAAAATTGTCTCTCACGGGCTGCATGATTATTTCTAGGCAAGGTGTGTTTGAGTCTATCAAAAGCTACTTGAGTGTTCTCAAGGTGCGTATGCCTGTGCTTCCCACTTTTTGCTGCAATAATTTTTACTTCTTCACCTTCTTTTAAAACTCAGGTCAGAAACCTCTCAAGTTGCCATCACTTGAAAAGTTTTCTTGAATTAGCATTAACCCTGGTGCCCTTAAAAAGTCATGTTTTGAGCTTTTTTACAATATGTTCTCAAGTTATTTTCTTCTGACTTCCTCTTGCCTCCTGCCTTTGACATATGCCTCCATTCTGTCGCTAATCATAGTACTTCCTCATTTTGATTTTCCAAACTCCTTCTCCCCCAGTGTATACAGAAAAGGGCCTGCATCTGTGCTCCTACTCAAACCATTTCAGTGTTAAAGTCTCTCAGTTTGAGGAGGAGTCAAATGAGGACTCAGAAGTCTCTCAGTTTGAGGAGAACTAAAGGTAGAGTTCTGGCTCTAACATGGGTTTCAGAGAGCAGACACTGCCTGTGGGCTCTGCTTGGTCACCCAAGTCAGTGAGACGTTGATTCTCCTAAAAAGCAGTCTTTTGGAAGAAAAAGTCTTCTATAGAATAGACAACATGCAAGCCTGACTCTGATAAAAATGGGCAGTTGTATTGTAGTCTGTGAGAGCACCCTTTTCCTCAAAATAATTATCCTGAGTTGGTAACAAGCATCTCAGATTTCTTTTTTCCTTACCCATGCTTTATGACTCAGCCCGTAGGAGAAAATAAACATGTCCCATAGGTCACAGATTCTATAGTAGTAAGGCTGTGAAGTAGAAGAATCATAATACCTGTGAGGCTGGGTAGATTTAAAACAATTGCATTAATTTAGATTTTTTTTTTCAGAATACTGTGCATTACCCAATCTTCATATTCAAATTCAGATAGTACCTACTGACTCCCAGCTCCTGAGGCAGATATTGTCTATTTTTTATGTCCATACAATAGTTCAGTGACATGGAAATTATCATCAATTTGCGGGTAAGGACAGGAAGGCTTAAAAAGGTTAAATGGAACTGTGGCCACACAGTTATTAAATGATTCCGTTTCTTCATATCTAGATACTCTTCTTTTTGCTGTGCTATTTTGCTTTATTTTAGGTATCCATTTTCAATTGGAGAAAAGCTCCAAGTGTGTAATTACAGTGGATATAAAAAAAGGAATTCAAATTAGTAATATCATTATCTCTTTCTGTTTCTAGTTTGTTCAAAGCAGGTAACTGATGAAGCATCTTCCACTCGAGATTCAAGCCTTACTAACACAGCAGTGCAAAGCAAGTTAGTGTCTTCCTTCCAGCAGCACACCAAAAAGGCTCTTAAACAGGTAAGATAGCTGCCATTTATTCTTTGTCCTTCAGTTCTGTGTACTTAAGGTAATGTTCGTTTTGCTGGTCAAGTAGGTAGGAACCTAGGAATCAGAAAGCAGAATTTTCCTGAATTCAACCCCATCCATGATATTCAGTTCAATAATTTTAATCTTTGATAAAAGAAAAAAACTAGGAGAGACTTGACTGAAAATTTTAATGTAAAATAGAAGAAGGAATATGCATCCACTGAAAATACATAAAAATTTGTATTAAGATTTTGTGTGTCTATGTGTGATTTATAGTAGTAAATCTGTTGGGTTCATAAATGCATTGCATATTTAAAAAATAACATCTATGTTTTTTGTGCTTATCTGATAGTATAAAAATAAATGATAATTTATTTGTTGTTACTGAGATACATTAAGTTACAAATAGGAAAAATAGTGAGTGTTGCTTACTTATATCTGGAGTATTCATCAATGAGTGTTGTTTGGTGCTGAATGGCAGTTAAAGTTGCCATATTATTCTGCTGTCACAGAGGCAGTACGGGCCTTTGTGGCCTTGCACTGAGATGGTGCAAGGAGGGGATATTTACAAGGTTGGGCTCTGGGCGCTGACATACCCTGGTTTAAATTCTTGCTACTCACTTGCTGTCTCTAGGCAAGCTACTTCTCCTCTCTGAATCTTAAATTCCTTATATAGAAAATGTGGAAAATAATAGTATCTTGCTCCTGGGATTGATCTGAGTAATTAACTGAGGTAATAGGATGAAAGCACATGGTAGAGTGAGTGGCTCATAGAAATAATAGTGACTTCTGTTATACTGGCAAATGCTGAATTGTGCAGAGAAGAAAAGGAGGAGATGTTATGGTTAGATGGAGCCATCGTATGATAACAACACAAAGAGTGTCAGTAAATGGAAGGTTCACGTATTTAGTCCTGAATTCATAGTTTCCCCTTAAGTGCTTTCCTCTTGTACATTCTATTTTGATCCTTCTATAACAACTCCCCCTTCAGCCACCCATTGATGACCTTTACCAGATCCAGGATTAGAGGTATCAGTCTAGTGATGTATTTATCACAAGGAAAAGAAAAATTATATTTTCTAAAATAGTTTTTTAAGTTCCACCAACCACTAAAGCTTCTTAATGTGCACATCCAAACTTCTAGACTTAGAACATTTCTACCTGTCTTCTCCTGTACCTCAGACAAGAAAACACAGGAAAGAAACTTAGCATGTTTATGCTGAATTATGTCACCTTCCTATTTCATGTTATTGACACTGCAGCATTGCCATTCATTGGTTATTATATTGAAGGTAGTAGCAGTATATTTCACCCTGCATAGGTCAAGTACCCTTTGGAGAGCTTGCCACTTACTGCATTTGAAATGTTTTAGATGCCAGAGAACAAAACTGAAATCGGTGTTGAGATCCCTTTTTAATTGATGAAATAAAAAATGGATGTAGGTAGCAAAGCCTGGGCGACTCATTCAGACAGCAAATAAGATGCAGGTAATAAAATACTAACCAGAATAGAAGAAAAGATACGAAAATGGACACTTGTGGCTGTGGTATTTAAGAAACATAAATGGGATCATAAATGAAACATACTTGTGAGGTTCAGTGAATTGAAAAATGTGCACACCATGAAATCTTCCTGTATATGAATAGAAATATAAAGGTACAGCTTTCTGTATTGTTCTATATCATTAATTTGTACTTTCATCATTTTGGTTTTGTGTTATTGGAACATTTTTTTGCAATTACTAAAACATTACACAATTTTAAGGGATTTTTTTTGTTTTGTGTTTTTTGTGGAGCATATTTTCATGGGAACTGCCACTGCTTGCTTAGAGTCTAAGCTTTGTTTTAAGAATCCTGTCTTGAAAGCTTCTTAATGTCCTGAAAGAGTTATTAATTCATTTCTTAAAACTTCTATTTTATAACCTATAGCAAATTAGTAACCAGGAGAATATGGCTCAATATAGAGCAAATATGCTAATATTTGATTAATAATCAAACTTATATTGGAAACATATTTAGAAGAAAAGCTGTTCTTGCAGAATTTTGCCCAGATTCCATGTAATTGCTGAATTTCTTAAGACAGCATTGCAAAAATTGACTGAACATGCAGCATTTTAAACTGTAGCAACCTCAGCAAATCTACAGCTTTCTTTTCTTTTGGATAGCTGAATGGCTATGACCATGCAGAATTCTTTCTAAGTGTGTTATATACATATATATGTATATATTTCCATATACATGTGATCTGTGTTTGTGAATATATGTTTCACGTGTATGTATACATGCACAAATCATAATCATATGAACCTAGGGCCAGGAGAATGATCTTAAAAATAATTACATTAGCTGATAATTAACTGTTATGGTTTCTAGACCCTGTACTCTCCATTTTACATGGGATATATTATTTAATTCTCATGCAAATGCTTGGAAGTATGTACTTATATCTCCATTTTTCAAAGGAAGAAACTAAGACCCAAGTTAGGTAACTTGCCCAAGATCACCCCGCAAGCAAGTAAATCTTAGAGATGACGTTTGAATCCAGAACCGTAGTTTAGATTCTGCCCTCTTCACAAATGCTGCCTTTCAGCATATGCTATGTAATAGTATAGATGAATTTTTGATACTATCCAAGAAAATCTACATACTTGAGTTGTTATATAGCATATGGAAAGCAATACAGCATACTTATTAAAAATAGCATTTCTGAATAGAGGCTGCTTATCTTCAGTGCCAGCCCATATTGATAACACACACTCAAATATACGTCATTATTATTTTATTAGAAATATGTTGTGATTCAGTAGGACTTTAGTAGTCTATACACTAACCAGTGTAGACTCTTAGAAAGAAGTAGATTTAAACTAATTCCTAAAACCAAATAGCTTTATAATCATAAGTGGAGTTAAAAAAATAATTTAAAACAAACTGTCTTACAAAATATGCCAGGCAGAATTTCTTAAGTCTGAAGGCCCCCACTTTCTACCCCCGCCTGAAGCACGTTGCTACAGAAAGTGGGCTCTTTGATGTCATAGCACTGTTGATTGCAGTGTAACTGTAAGCTGGACAATCTGGAAGCTATAATGTCCCTTGACTGTTGACATAGAATACTTTTATTGCTCCCAAATATTTGAGTCCCTTTTACTTTCTAATCCTCAAAATGTTAGTTAACATCATATGTGGGGTATAATTGCATGAATAATATAGTGTTATTTCAGTAGTTGTCTTTTTTTTTTTCCTGCATAAGCATATTCAGAAGCCTCTGGAGAGCAGCAGATTGCTGATTATTACCTTGTTCCCTGTCTTCTTTCTGCCTGGGTATTTTAGTTATGATCCTAAAAAGTGTGAAAAGATTAGATTCTGCATTTTAAAATATAATTCAGGAAGATTAAATTTTAGAAATTTTAAACAGCCACAAGATAATGAAAGGTTAAAGAAGGATGAGTTCTCTTACAGCAAGTGACATGGTAGTGAACATAACCTTTCTATGTTGTTTGTGTTGGTTTATTTGACTTCCTTCATTATTTATTTAGGGTAGTAGAGTTTATTCATAAAGTTGCAGATGCATTTTCTTTTTGATATTGCAAAGCAGATCTATTCTTGGTATTTTGCTTTAGCTTTATATGTTTGACCAATACTGTGAAATTCCAAAGGTTATATTACATGATAATAGTTTCTGAACATGGGCATTGACATTTATCACACTAGCGGCAATGCAAGTTGTTGGTGCCTGAAACAGCCCACTGTTTTCTATATGTATTTCTAATCATTTAACTTTTAGCATTCACAGCATGTGATGTTTTCAGATTTTCAGTGGAAGAGTTACTGCATTCAGTGCATTCTTAAGCTACATTGCTTGTGTTTTTGCGTTGTTAAAATAAAGCAGGCATTACTTGCTTAAAATTCCAAGTTAACACAAAAGCCTCTGATTTGAAGTTTTATTTTATTTTTCCATTAGGATAGGAATGAAAACGAATCCATATTTTTAGAACTATCTAACAGGCTTTCTGTCTGAAAAATCAAATGTTTATTTAAAGGGTTTTTTTCTCTCTCTCTCTTTTTGCAAGAAAGTATTGCAATATGTCACTGGAGAAAAGCATGCACAGTCAGCATCTTTTGATTTCTTTCCTTGCACTTAGAGCCAGAATTGAATTGATGTGAGTGTGATATGATCTTTACTTTTCCTAGACTGGGTTAGCTATGTTGTATGTGTTTCCTTTGAAAAGTGCATTCATTTCCAGGGTTAAGCTTGTAAATTTCTTTCATATTAAATAATACCTGAAAGCATTAAACTTGGTAAATCCAATTATACTCCTTCTCATAACACCATCAATATTGAAATTGTACTGTGTGGTTTGGACAGTGGAACATTATACATGTGACTGGCTTGAAGGTACATTTCTTCATAGTAGACTGCATTTACACTCACCATCTGCTTGTTTATTTTGATTTTGATATTGCTTCTTTCTGGATTTGAAAGGACAGGATTTAAAGTTGTTCTACAAGATAGTCCATTAGCATTCCTCAGTACAGCTAAGGCTTGAGACAGTTGGAGGTGTCTCATTTATATCCTTCCCTAAAATGAATCTAGGCTCAAATAGACTGATTATGTAATATCTGTCAAAATAAATCACATTATAGACAGATCAACAGAGCCACCACTAGCTAATTAAGACTCTAATGTGTAATAGAAAAAGCTGCCCTTTCTAAGTTGTCACAACAGAAAATAACATCCCCTCTTTTAGGGTACCCCTGTATAGGACACAGCATCCATAACAATCTAAAGTGATCCTCTTAATCCTATTTTCTTAATCTATTCCATGAATTTATAATATCTAGGCTGTGAGATACCCAAATACAGATAATCACAAGTTAATTTGCAGATGATTTCTATTATATATGTAGCATAATGTATAATAGGAATTTTCTTGTTTTCCTAGAATTTCAGCAAAAGCTCAAAGCTGCAGACAGTATGATACCAGTAACCCTGTTTGGAAGAGAGGTGTTAGACATAGCCGCAAAGGACTAAGAGGAGACCAGATGGTCGATTGAACAACCCCCAACAGATGTATAAAAAATAACTCAAGATTTGGGGGTGTGTGTTCTAAACCTTGTATTTTGAAGGATTATGAGATTTGTTAAATCAGAGGGCTGACCATAATGGCTCGGCTACACATTGTACAGTGGGACAAGGATGCTGACTGTGCTTGTATCCTGAGCAGGTGCTGAACAGCTAGTCAAGCATGGGGAATTTGTAAAGACCTTGCCTAGGAAAGCTGCCTACTTAGATGAGAGGAACCCGGTACATAGAGCCTGCACTGAGGGGAAGTGCGGAGGTCAGCTGGAGAGAGCGTGGTTTACGTCAGTGTTGAACGTAGTTTCAAAGGCCTCCCAGCAAAAGCCTCTTATGCATCCACTAATGCAGGCCATACAAATCTAGCAGTTGGCCCTCTGCCTCCCAAAAGGTTATGATGTCATGGCTGTGACAACACTGGTTAAGACAACTTTGCTCTAGTCTTTCATTCCTATTCTCAATCCTAATCCTGGGGAACTCAGGAGAAAAAGAAAGAGGAAACAAAGGAATAACAAAACCAGAAAACCCTTCCCCAGTGAAATTCCTGATTTGAGACATAGGCATGGTATGGGGAGGGTAGAAGGGAAGCTTTGTATTTGACCTCATGTTTTTCATCCTGAATATAAGTCCTCCGATCTTTATAAAGCCTTGGCAACCATTTTGGAGTTCTTTGCTTTCTCTGTAAACTCCCTACTCCTTTTTTTCCATCTACTCTGTTTTGTTTTTGTTTTTGTTTTAATTTCTGTAGTAATCAAAAGTTATCCCTGCTAGTGGATATGATACTATTTTTTTACTTATTGGAGACCCCACAATTTTCACACAACCAGTTTCTTCTTGTCATTTATGTCTCACCTCCTTTGTTGCCTCCAGAGAGGCCATTTCTGACATCCCACTCTAGAGTGGTTCTCCCCACCCAAGTTACTCTACTTCCTCTTTCTGGCATAATTTTCTTAGCACTTGTATGTGAGTGAAACACTTATATGATTTCATGTATTTCCTTGTCAATCCTTTACTAAAATGTGGAATAATGAAAACTACTCTCATGTTCACCACTATGGATCAGCAGCACTTATGCTATCGTATAGCTGAATAGGGTCTCAAAAATGCGTTGGTTGCAGAAAGGATAAGTTATATAAATAACAAAAAATGACATTTGTTGAGTATTTACTATGTGAGGTAAACTCTGATAACCACTGTTGTGCAGATTTTCTGTTTAAAGCATCTTGCCTGCGCTGCTGCCTCTGTTTTGTAGGGACATTGACCCAAGTCATTTACCCAGCAGCTAGTTAGTTAAATCTTTCTCTGACTCTACAACTCCTTAACCACTGCATCACACTGCCAATTTTTCAGAAAATTCTGAAATTCTGTAAAATTCTTCTGTAATCCCAGTACTTTGGGAGGGAGGCAGGGAGATCGCTTGAGGTCAGGAGTTCAAGACTTGCCTGGCCAACATAGTGAAACCTGTCTCTACCAAAAACAAACAAACAAAAAACTAGCCAGGGGTGGTGGTGCAAACCTGTTATCCTTGCTACTTGGGAGGATGAGGTGGGAGGATTGCTTGAACCCAGGAGGCGGAGGTTGCAGTGAGCTGAGATTGCACCATTGCACTCCAGCCTGGGCATCAGAGCGAGACTCCATCTCAAAAAAAAAAAAAAAAGGAAAAAGAAAATCTTTTTATACAGTAGGCATTTAGTTTTGTTTGCCTACAGACACATAGTGTGTGCCAGGGCTTTTAAAAAATATTGTACTGAGAAACAGTCAGGTGGTCTGATCAGGAAACATATATTCAAAAAACATCATACAAACAGACTCAGTGTTAGTCACCTTCCTTTATCCTTGCCTTGTCTTTTTAAAATTAAAAATTGCTACAGGTTTTTATTCTTACATTATTTTTATTATGGCTTTCTTCTGATTACTAATTTTTCTATAGCAGAGTCCTCTCAGCTCTAGAAATTGAGGTCAAAATTTTCGTTGCTTTAATTATTATTTACCACAAATGCTCTAAAAAGACATGCCAGCTTTGACTTAATGATTCCAGCTTCTAGTTAGTTCATCTTTTTTTCCCTAAATATTTTCTAAAATAAACTCTCTAACCACACACACACACACACACACACACACACAGAGTATTTTTAAAATGCCTAATTTTTTTCTCCATGAGAAGTAGTTTAAATATATGCTATAAAGGCTCCTAAAAATTGATCACTCTTTGTGCAGGCTTAATTGTTTTGTGAAGTCTTACATAATGGGGAGAGATGGACTTAATTGTAATTTAAATTGCTATGTTGCTGTGTTCTGTTTTATTATTGGATTGTTAGGTTAATTTCTATAAAGTACTTTGAATCCTTATACAGTGCTAGACAGATTGATTCAATTATGTGCAAAATTTATGTGCAATTATGTATACATCTTGAAGAAAGAGTAAATGTCTTAAATATTTTATAACACATATGTCCTCATTAAATGTATTATTGGCAGCAGGCTAAAGGTGAGAAGGAAGGCATATTATTAATCTTTGTATTTTTTGCCCCTCTCCCATGTATAGTAGCTGGGTACTTTATGAAAACTTAGTAAATGTAAGAATCAAAGAAAAGATGTCTTATGTTATCATTAACAACCATATCATTTGTAATAGATTTCTCAAGCTTTTACTTTCTCATCGGGCTTTAAATCTTATCTGAATAAGTTGTATGCATAATTTAAATGCTTTCTTTCATTTAAATGGTATTTAATTTTCACTTCTGTAATTATTTGGTTGCTAAATCTTATGGTTGACAAGTTGGACATTGGCTAATACCCTTTGCAAATAAAAGGACATCGGTTTTTGACAGCAAGGGAAAATACAGTCAAGGCAGTCTTTCAGGAGATTCTGACAACTCTCAGTCGAAGAACATTAATCAAGTAACTGGGATGTTGTAAAATTGGTAGAAATTACACAGAAACTAGGAATAAAAAGGATTGAGACCGTATGAAGCCAGCCTTTTAACCTTTTGAGGAGTTTTAGCATTCCTATGGCTGTGAATTTAATGGCTTTTCAGTTTCGTGTGCTTAAGACCCTTTTTATTACAGGTAATTTTCTATATAAAGTGATCAGCTAGATAAGCTGTATTTCAAAACTTTTAAATGTCTTTTATTACATTATCATCACCGTGGTCGATTCATTTATGAAACACAAAGTGCTCCCATTTGGAGAGATTTATTCTCATATTCATTTTTTCCTGGATTTGCTAGAACCTGTCATGTTCGTGTTCTGAAGGTTAATGCCCAAAGTCAAGCAGACAGAAGCCAAGTGCTGCAAGGTTTCCAAGATTAGGACTGATTCCCTTCACAGAAATAAATGATTCCTGCCATGTTCAGTGATTTTGTGCAGTGCTCCCCACGGCTGAGTGAGTGCATCAATACTGTAGTCCTTACATGCTGTACATACTGATGACACTCAGTGTTAACTTGATTGACTGAGCGGTGCGCTGGAGAGGACGCACCTGCGAGAGAAGTGCAGACACATATATTTTTATCCTGGTTTCGAAACATTTATTTTACATTCATTTGACTTGGGAGCCATAGTTTCAAATTCCATGGACTCTCAAGCCACAGTGCTAAGGTAGAAGAAACCATTAAGTGCTGCTTTGTTGTTAGAATTATACCGAAAATGGTCTCGGGCTTATACCCTTTGCCAAAGCCTGATTTTATGCTTTTAAGGGAAAATGACATGAAGGTAACTATTAAGAATCCTGAGAAATTAAGGGCTCTGTGGAATTTAAGTCTCTTAAGAGGTTCTGTCTAATGATGGGCAAATGAGTCATTTAATTCAATTATGAGCAATTATTTTGGCTATATTTTTATGTCATATCTTTTGATTATGTTTTGTAGGCTTTGAGGCAGCAGCAGAAAAGAAGAAATGGAGTCTCAATGATGGTAAACAAGACTGTTCCTCGTGTTGTTTTGACACCATTGAAGGTGTCTGATGAGCAGTCGGATTCGCCTTCAGGTAAAGAGCTGAAATACCATATGCTTGGCCAGTTTCTTCCTGGAGGAGACTTCCTCACTGAGAGAGATGTCATGATTTTTTTCTGAAACTGAGTAATACTTCCACTTAAGGTTTGGTTTAATTTTTTTATACCTTTGACTCAGTGATTCAAAAATATAGACTATTTCCAGTTTAGAAAAGAAAAATGTACCAGCTTGCTCGTCATCAGCAAATGAAGACAGTAGGTGTAAGAAAATGTGTAGGTGAATTTTGTGGTTGCTGTTGCTTTGGCTTTTGTTTGAATGTTGAACTTTAAGGGTGGACCACATGCTGATGTATAATACCATCAAAAGCAGTTCTTTGTGAGTGTGAATTTGTTCTTCAGTCCTGTGCTGCAAAATCAGAAATCCTTTATTAGTTTTTGTGTTCTGGCAGCATTCTTCTCACCCCAGTGCAGCCCTGACCTTTTCTTCTAATTTACCTTCTGTCACTTTATCAGTTATGTACTATTCTATTTATTGTAGATTAACGTTTGTATTTTTTGTTCCTACTTCAACATAAAGTTATTTATAAAGGTATAATCTCTCCCTCTCTTCAAGATTCCTTTCTTCTTCATCTTCCTGTCTCTGTCTTGCATTGTCTCAAAATGGCATAGTATTGTTCAAGCTTATTCGTGTATTTTACAAAAGACCTGACTCTATTTCTTTTAAAAGCTATCAGATCAGTGAACGTAGTTTTGACTCCACTATTAGGCCATCTGTTCTTGCTTTTTGTTCTGTTTGATTGATTTATTGGGCTTCTTTTTTTATATCCAGTAGGGGAATCAGATTGTGGCCAAAGGTAGTATATTAACTCTTAGAAAAGGAGATTATATCTACAGTTCCTCAAACAATTTTAGATTTTTCTTTTCGAGGACAGCTAGAGAAGATAATGACATAATAACTATTTCCTTTTTTAGGATCCGAATCTAAAAATGGTGAAGCAGACAGTTCAGATAAAGAAATGAAACATGGGCAAAAATCTCCCACTGGAAAACAAACAAGTCAGCACTTAAAACGATTAAAAAAGTCTGGTTTAGGTGAGTGTTTAATAGACTATGCCATTTCACATTTTAGAAATTTATGTTTCTTCAAATAAATTATCTAAAATTCTCAGAACATTTTTTTAATGATTAAACAAGGAAATTAAAATTTCCCTCCATTTATCAAAACCAAAAAGGGTGCTAAATAAGGAAACATTGTAGTTACAACTGAATGGTCTTAAGCCTATTACTAAATTTGTGAATGATAATATTGGATGAAGCAGAGGGTAAAGATAAGAGACTTAAAATTGATACATGTAAAATAATTATCTGCCGGGTCGTGATTCTATCTAATGTGTAGTGCTTTGTCTGTGCAGCGAGGTTATACTTTATTGGAATATGCTGTATTGGAAGAAAAAAATGCAACCTTTATAAAGGGTTCACTGAACTGGAGAGTACATTGTCCGTGGCGTCTGCTGCAGTAAAATTGCTCTTCCTTGCTTTTTGTCTATGCTTCTTAAAATATTTAGTAGTGGCTCTCTGAAAAAATAATGTAAAATTGCTGAGAAATGTGGGAGGCACAGGCCACAGGTCTTTCAAGTCAGCACCAGGTTTTCTTCGACATACTTCTTTCCTGATAACTTTTCATCAGGAACCCCCAACAGCATTCAGGCAGAAAAGAGCATGAGAATTAAGACAGAAATAAACATATCCTGGTTTGAACACTAGAATTCTCAACTGCCACTGCCTTGTTGCTGCACCTGGATCCTGATGGCTTCATTTCTCTCTCTGAGTTGTTTTACCTGTGAATAGGGTCATGATAATAACCTGGATCATTATAATATTTTGTAAAATGTTTGGCAGAAACTACAGATTTATTGATGTGAACTTTATTACCTGTTCAGCCACTTACTTTCTTGGCAACTTGAGATAATTCTTATTTGCAGAGTGTATCTGTTTATAAAATTCAAGATTTTATTTGATTTTTTTTTGGTAAAGTTCTTTCAATTGTTACTATATGACAGACATATTTGCTAAATCTTGGGACATACTTCCAATAAAAAGACTTTAAATAGGATTTATTTATATTTAAATAAGAGACCTTTAGGAAAGCAGAATCTTTTTTATTTAAAATCTTTAAATACAGCATAATTCTCTGTTTTGCATTATTTTCAAGGCTAAATAATTTTAGTTATTCTCTAGCCCAAAATAATGTGTGTTTGTGTATAACCATACTTACCTATACATTGACATATTCTTTCCTAGTACTCTGGGTGTTGTAAAGTAAGTATTTTAATGTAAGTAGCTTCTGAAATAGAAAACTATAGTGGGAGAATGATATATAAAGAATATACCAAAAATCCAAAACAGTACCACATTACCATACACTAAGGAATTTAAACGTCAGTGACCTTTAGTTAAAAAAAGTCGGCTGCCAACCTTCATAAAGTTAGTGCCATGTAATGAGTGTATGAAAATTTAAGGCACAGGGGCATCCCCATTTATTTCCTTAGTTACTTCAGTACTGAAAGTTACTAAGGTGTGCCATTATCAGGATCCTCTCAGGGGCTCAGATCTTTAGTCATTCTTTTTTTATTTCTTTTTCTTTTTTGAGACGGGGTTTTGCTCTTGTTGCCCAGGCTAGAGTACAGTGGCACCATCTCAGCTCACTGCAACCTCTGCCTCCCGGGTTCAAGTGATTCTCCTGCCTATTCAGCTGGGATTACAGGCACTGCCACCATACCCAGCTGATTTTTGTATTTTTGGTAGAGACAGGGTTTCACCATGTTGTCCAGGCTGGTCTCAAACTCCTGACCTCAGGTGATCCGCCTGCCTCTGCCCCTCAAAGTGCTGGGATTGGGGAGTGGGCCACCATGCCCAGCCCAGGATCTCTTGTATTCTGATTTTTTTTTTTTTTTTTTTTTTTTTTTTTTTTTTTTTTTTTTTATTTTTTTTTAATTTATTTATTATTATTATACTTTAAGTTATAGGGTACATGTGCATAACGTGCAGGTTTGTTACATATGTATACTTGTGCCTTGTTGCTGTGCTGCACCCATCAACTCGTCATTTACATCAGGTATAACTCCCAATGCAATCCCTCCCCCCTCCCCCTTCCCCCTTCCCCCCTCCCCCCTCCCCATGATAGGCCCCAGTGTGTGATGTTCCCCTTCCTGAGTCCGAGTGATCTCATTGGTCAGTTCCCACCTATGAGTGAGAACATGCGGTGTTTGGTTTTCTGTTCTTGTGATAGTTTGCTAAGAATGATGGTTTCCAGCTGCATCCATGTCCCTACAAAGGACACAAACTCATCCTTTTTGATGGCTGCATAGTATTCCATGGTGTATATGTGCCACATTTTCTTAATCCAATCTGTCACTGATGGACATTTGGGTTGATTCCAAGTCTTTGCTATTGTGAATAGTGCCGCAATAAACATACGTGTGCATGTGTCTTTATAGCAGCATAATTTATAATCCTTTGGGTATATACCCAGTAATGGGATGGCTGGGTCATATGGTACATCTAGTTCTAGATCCTTGAGGAATCGCCATACTGTTTTCCATAATGGTTGAACTAGTTTACAATCCCACCAACAGTGTAAAAGTGTTCCTATTTCTCCACATCCTCTCCAGCACCTGTTGTTTCCTGACTTTTTAATGATCGCCATTCTAACTGGTGTGAGATGGTATCTCATTGTGGTTTTGATTTGCATTTCTCTGATGGCCAGTGATGATGAGCATTTTTTCATGTGTCTGTTGGCTGTATGAATGTCTTCTTTTGAGAAATGTCTGTTCATATCCTTTGCCCACTTTTTGATGGGGTTGTTTGTTTTTTTCTTGTAAATTTGTTTGAGTTCTTTGTAGGTTCTGGATATTAGCCCTTTGTCAGATGAGTAGATTGCAAAAATTTTCTCCCATTCTGTAGGTTGCCTGTTCACTCTGATGGTAGTTTCTTTTGCTGTGCAGAAGCTCTTTAGTTTAATGAGATCCCATTTGTCAATTTTGGCTTTTGCTGCCGTTGCTTTTGGTGTTTTAGACATGAAGTCTTTGCCCATGCCTATGTCCTCAATGGTACTACCTAGGTTTTCCTCTAGGATTTTTATGGTATTAGGTCTAACATTTAAGTCTCTAATCCATCTTGAATTAATTTTCGTATAAGGAGTAAGGAAAGGATCCAGTTTCAGCTTTCTACTTACGGCTAGCCAATTTTCCCAGCACCATTTATTAAATAGGGAATCCTTTCCCCATTTCTTGTTTCTCTCAGGTTTGTCAAAGATCAGATGGCTGTAGATGTGTGGTATTATTTCTGAGGACTCTGTTCTGTTCCATTGGTCTATATCTCTGTTTTGGTACCAGTACCATGCTGTTTTGGTTACTGTAGCTTTGTAGTATAGTTTGAAGTCAGGTAGCGTGATGCCTCCAGCTTTGTTCTTTTGACTTAGGATTGTCTTGGAGATGCGGGCTCTTTTTTGGTTCCATATGAACTTTAAAGCAGTTTTTTCCAATTCCGTGTAGAAACTCGGTAGCTTGATGGGGATGGCATTGAATCTATAAATAACCTTGGGCAGTATGGCCATTTTCACGATATTGATTCTTCCTATCCATGAGCATGGTATGTTCTTCCATTTGTTTGTGTCCTCTTTGATTTCACTGAGCAGTGGTTTGTAGTTCTCCTTGAAGAGGTCCTTTACATCCCTTGTAAGTTGGATTCCTAGGTATTTGATTCTCTTTGAAGCAATTGTGAATGGAAGTTCCTTCCTGATTTGGCTCTCTGTTTGTCTGTTACTGGTGTATAAGAATGCTTGTGATTTTTGCACATTAATTTTGTATCCTGAGACTTTGCTGAAATTGCTTATCAGCTTAAGGAGATTTTGGGCTGAGACAATGGGGTTTTCTAAATATACAATCATGTCATCTGCAAAGAGGGACAATTTGACTTCTTCTTTTCCTAACTGAATACCCTTGATTTCTTTCTCTTGCCTAATTGCCCTAGCCAGAACTTCCAACACTATGTTGAATAGGAGTGGTGAGAGAGGGCATCCCTGTCTTGTGCCAGTTTTCAAAGGGAATTTTTCCAGTTTTTGCCCATTCAGTATGATATTGGCTGTGGGTTTGTCATAGATAGCTCTTATTATTTTGAGGTACGTTCCATCAATACCGAATTTATTGAGCGTTTTTAGCATGAAGGGCTGTTGAATTTTGTCAAAAGCCTTTTCTGCATCTATTGAGATAATCATGTGGTTCTTGTCTTTGGTTCTGTTTATATGCTGGATTATGTTTATTGATTTGCGAATGTTGAACCAGCCTTGCATCCCAGGGATGAAGCCCACTTGATCATGGTGGATAAGCTTTTTGATGTGCTGCTGAACCCGGTTTGCCAGTATTTTATTGAGGATTTTTGCATCGATATTCATCAGGGATATTGGTCTAAAATTCTCTTTTTTTGTTGTGTCTCTGCCAGGCTTTGGTATCAGAATGATGTTGGCCTCATAAAATGAGTTAGGGAGGATTCCCTCTTTTTCTATTGATTGGAATAGTTTCAGAAGGAATGGTACCAACTCCTCCTTGTACCTCTGGTAGAATTCAGCTGGTATTCTGATTTTTGTATCTTGAAGTCCATGCTCAATGAATTAGAGAATCAGAATTTGTTTTAATACTGAAAGTCAACTGAAAGATATAAAGACTGATACACAAGTCTGCTCTTAGGAAATCCTGCATGCCACTAAACATCTTATATGTTAGATATCGTGTTGCTGAAGGATTTCGGCAAATTGTTAGCAAATTAAAAGGTAATGAAGGAGTGCCCCCTGATATTTCAAACCTGCTTTGTTCTAGACTATAAAGTAATGGAGATAATGAAACTAATGGAGGAATGGAGAAGTGAAGTCACATTCACTGGCCATATGTAATGGAATGGTCTAGGTATTTTAACATAAGTTATGTCTTTTAATTTTACTTCAATTTTGTACAGTAGAATGACGTCTGTTTTACAGCCGAAGGAACTGAGATCCTGAAGGTTTAAGGAGGTTGCATGAAAATGACACAACTAAGTGATATAGGCCAAGACATATCTAACTCCAAAGTCTAAGCCGTTCATTCTGGATAGAATCTGAATGTTAAATCATCTAACCTATATTTTAGACCTGTAGGCGCCACTGAGGGAAACACAAGAAATGACATGGTGAGACTACCATAGGTGTTAAAGTGCAGGTCTAACTACACATGGAAGGAGAGCTAGCAATTGTAAGATTTCTCACCCTATTCTGCATCAAACACAAGGAGGAAGAAGGTGGGATTTAAAATAAGCCAGCTGAAGTACAATTCTGTCAAAGGTAAACTGCAAGTGTTTACTGGGTAGGAACTGTGACTGGCTGACTAACCTATCCAGCAGCTGAATGGAATGGCTTATTTTGTGTAAATGAAGTCAGTAGTATTTTCGAAGTTTCCAATATATGCCCAGCAGTAGAAAATGAAAAAGCATGGAATGAAAGGACGGTCCTTAAATATAACCATGTCCAGAAAATAACCCTTTTTTTTTTTTTTTTTTTTTTTTTGAGACGCAATCTCACTCTGTGGCCCCAGACTGGAGTACAGTAGCACAATCTCGGCCCACTGCAAGCTCTGCCTCCCGGGCTTCACCCCGTTCTTCTGCCTCAACCTCCCGATTAGCTGGCATTACAGGCGCCCGCCACCACGCCTGGCTAATTTTTTGTATTTTTAGTAGAGACAGGGTTTCACGGTGTTAGCCAGGATGGTCTCAATCTCCTGACCTCGTGGTCCGCCCACTTCGGCCTCCCAAAGTGTTGGGATTACAGGCGTGAGCCACCGTGCCTGGCCACCCGTGTCTTTTTTAGACAGTAATGTTTTTAATGCCCTGTTAGAATCAGACTGATATTTAATACTCTGTAAGGCATACTTACATACATTCTGCTCTTTGCCATTAAGTTGTTAACTCCTTGGAACAGTGCCCTTTCTGTCCACATCTGTAGTCCTTACTACAACCATCATAGCCCTTCTGTTTAGTAGGTTCTCAATGAGTTTGGAATGAATGATTCTAATTAACTGAATGACCTAGAAGTTTGGATGAATGAATGACACATTCTAGGGGGTCCAGCATAGTGAAGTTTCTCCTATCTTCTTGAATGAAAATGGTCCTGTGTTTGTGGAGAAGGTCATTCTTTGTATACCAGCGTGTAGCAGATCCAAAGGAGTGATCCCCCCTCATATCCTTTAGCCAGCCAGATAGAGACAGCCTGTATTCCCTATTCTATTTTTTTTCCACCTGAGTTAGACATCTAATTCATATGGTCTTGAAATGAGGTTTTTTACTTTACTTGCCTTCTCTAGGTAGTAGTGGGTATGTATAAGTCCTAACCTGTTGAAACCATGCTGAATTAAAACAAATGCTGTAAGTCTGTTCTAATTTAAGTTAATAATTCTGAAACAAAATCCAGTGAAAACCAGAGTTCAGGGTATAAGTGTACAGTTTTTTTCTCATTGTGATATTTTCCTAAAAGGATACAAAGTTCTTCTAATTGTCCCCTAAGTGCCTTCTCTTGATTTCTAGCAATTAGTTGCTTTATCAGATTGCAAGATATTCACTCTGTGCAAGGCATGGGTTTCACTTGGGCCTTACATCTAAGGAGTGTAGCCCAAGACACAATGGACCCCAGTATGTTCTCTCAACACTCTTCAGTACAGGAGGCACCATAGGCCCCCTCAGACTCTCTCATGCTCAGCTTCCCTAGAGAGGGTTAGAAGCACACAATAAAACAAGAATAATAATAAGAAGCTTCAAAATTTCTCAACCTCAGTTTTAAATCTTAAGTTGAAAATAAAAGAAAAAAATTTCCTCAGTCATTGTAATTCTGATGGTAATCTCAAAGTTCTCCTGAGAAATATACCACCCAGCTTGGGAAGCTACAACTGTTGATGTAGGTTTTTGGTTTTGTTCTGTTTGTTTGCCCACGGCCAGGGTTATGCATGAAAACTATGATGATATTTCTTTGAGTAGCCCACTGATTGAATAGACTTGGTCACGGGGTGAGTGCAGTTGAAAAATATAGTGCTTCTAAAATGGTGTGTATTTCTCTGATGAGGTTATAAAGAAACAAAACAAAACTTTGGTGGTCCCTTTCCTATTTCTTAATCAAGTACAATAGAAAACACTGTTCTGATATGCATAAAACAAATGCTAACAATATCTACAAGGACTCCTTTATTATAGACCTTGAAAATTATTATAACAGTAAATGTTAAACTACCAAATAACCAGGCAGTAGAAACTTCATCTGCTGGGATGAAGGGTAGGTGCCAGCTGCAAATGCGGTTAGAAGCATATGTTTTTCTTGCCTAATCAGTTGTTTAAATAATACCCTCTCTCCTTGCCTTACCAAAGGATAAACCACTTAAAACCCTCTCCCATGAAGATTTCTGAGACAATCCTAGTACATTATCATCTCACTGTCTTCATGGCACTTAGAACACAGATTTGTGAATACTTTAAACTTTCTTTAGTAATATACTCTTACCACTTGTTTTCTATATCTTGATATCTTACAATTTTCCCTAACTAAAATGTAAGTTCCTTGAATTCAAGGTCATTGACCTAAAGTAGTTTTAATTATACTTCTTCCTACGCAATCACGCAATCACACGGTAAGAGTTTAAAAAGTGCTTGCTAAACAAATGTAAGCTTCTAATGGATGTCTCCAAGGGGGGTTTAATACATGTCCGTGGTGGGCTTAACTTCTGGGATTCATTCCAATGTATTTTATTTGGTTTAATGTTTTCGGAGTGAAGAATTATAGCTTTGTTGGTTTATAAAATGGTACATACTCTTTAAATAAACCAAAGCATAAATATAAAAATAAAGTTTGAATAATAACCGCACATCTTTTCATCCAAAATAATTATCTCCAGTGCATTATAAACGTTATTTGACATTTCTTACTGTGTATCTATAGCCAGAGATATTAGAAAACCTGTATTACACCATTTTAATTAAAAGTACAAAATTTAATTAATTTTATATTAAATAATAAAAAAGTAAAAGTAAAAAACAAAATTGTTAAATATTGCCACAAAAAAAGTTTTCTCCAGAGTTATTACAAATATGAGAAACTGAAATAAGAATGATTACCTTTTTAACTACTCATTTCAACTTTGGACAATATATTATAAAAAGATAGGGAAATAATTACACTACAGAGCTTCCTACCTGCATGTTTTTGTTACAATATTTTTTGAATATTGAAGTTGATAACATTTATGTTCTATTTGTTTAACCATAATTCCTATAGTTCATTAACCCTGGTACTATATTTTAATGGACTCAGTGCTCCATGTAGACTTTTTACACAATTTCTTCATTTATGAAGACTACATTGATTCATGTTGTATATTGATTAGATTTTGCCCTCTGATAGATATTTTTCCCATTAGATTTTATTCTTTGGAAGCTGATTTTTCTTCTCTGAGCGCCACTTAATTTAATTTCATTTTAGAGACATAGTTTCGCTCTGATGTGCAAGCTGAAGTGCAATGATACCATCATAGCTTACTGCAGCCTCAAACTCCTGAGCTCAAGAAATCCTTCTGCCTCATCTTCCCAAGTAACTGGGACTACAGGCATGCGCCATTATGCTAGTGTGTGTTTGTTTGTTTGTTTGTTTGTTTTAGATACAGGCTCTTGCTGTTTTTCAGGCTAGTCTGGATCTCCTGGCCTCAAACAGTCCTCCCACCTCAGACTTTTGAGTAGCTAGGATTACAGGTGTGAGCCACTACACCTAGCAGACCTGTTTGTCAGAATCGTTCCTCTCTAATTTCTTGAGATCGTGAGGAACTCTTTGGGTTAGAACTCTGTGTTTGAGCAGTGCTTCTTGTCTGCCTGGTCTGCCTTTTGCGTGTGCTTCTCTATGTGAGTGTGTCTGTGTCGCTGTGTGTGCACACTTCATGCATAATCCTTGTATGGGCTCCCTTCTGGGAAATGTGAGTCCGGAAGCCAGCAGACTACCCAGTGATCAACAAGTGTTCTGGAGCCTGCAACTTTCACAGGCTGGTGGTCTTCGAACTCCCTGTGGCCAAATAGAGAATTTCCCTCACCCTAGTGGAACACATTCCCCATGAGTTTTATCATGAGATCAGTCGGGTGTCTTCTTGTATAGCATAGACTGTGGCAATGTAGCAATTGTTGCTTCTTTTCTCCTTTGCCCTACCTCAGACCCTCTAGGCCAAGTGTCTGGGAATTAAACGCTAAAATGACTACATCTTTTTTCCTTCTCTGGGTACTGTTGGGAGATATGAGGTACCAACTTTAATGAGATAAGACAATCATATATAATTGGATTGTTCTTAAGCCAATTAAGAGTACACGTGTAAGGATAATTAAAATGGAATTAAACATCCTTTGTGGCAAGAAATTTAGTTCATCTTCTCTGTCTTTGTTCCAAAATCATAAAACATATTTTTGCTTAGGTGGACATCTTTGAAATAGTTCTTCTTTTGACTTTGTCATAAAAGACTATGTGCCTCTCTGAAGCGTCTTTATTCTGATATTCTTAAACATTTCATACCATACTAAATAATAGCAGTGTAAGTTCCTATTTCTCACATTGCTCATAACATGTTTCAGAAGTAGAAAATAAAAAGTTTTACATTTTTCTCAGTTTTCTAACGTTTCCTCCAATCAGAGTCACTCTCAATAAATGACCTCAACTCTGTTACATGAGAATATTTATGCCATTTAATAAGAATTAAGCAAAATTTTTTTCATATATATGTATTTTTTAACATTTTTGCCTCTAGGTTTGGCCTTTGCCTCTACTTCTGAGAAGAGAAGCTTCTTCCTAATTCTGGTGTAAGGTTTTTATTGTGAAATATTTCAAACATATAGAAAAATACATATGCTAGTAGAACAGACACCTGCATACCCGACATCTCAACTCAACAAATACTAGATTTTTTGAATAGAAACAACTTGTAAAATTTTATGTATTTGTGAGATTGGCTAGTACAGTCTCTCTCATATCGTCCTGCTTCTCTTTCTTTTGTAATAAATGTTATATTATTTTTATAAAGTCAGTTGAAGAGGTTTTTTCTTTTTTTCTGAAATATGTATGTAATGAAATAGGGAGTTCCAGAGTCAAGAAAGTAAGTCTCCCTCCCCACATACAATTTATCTTTAGAGCCGTTTATAATTTGTATAATTTGTGCTTTGTGTATTTGTGGGAAAGAGGGCACAAATTCAGTTTTCAAAAAGTTTTTACACATTTATCTTTCTCTTTTCAGGTTAAATTTGGAAATGTATAAAACTTAAAATAATTTGTCTTCAATGACATTGCAAAGAGTCATAATAATATGCTTTTTAAAATCTACTTTTAATTATAATTACATCTACCTTTAAATATGTACTCTCTCAAGTATTGTGTCCTTACCTTTCATTCCTCTTCACATTTGTTTATACCATCTCAGGCCAGAGATGTCTTTTAAGAGCTTAATAAAAAATATTTTTTATTGTTGATGGTTTTCATTATTGTTTTCTGTTTAATGAATGTCTGCTTTTTTCTTTTCATCTTTCCTTCTTTCTAATTATTCTTTAGTTCATTCATTAACTTCATTATTTTTATATGTAAACTTTTAATTTTCAGTTTTCTTCTACCCTCTAATATATGCAATTTACCTTGAAAATCAGTTGAGTGGCATTTTAAAAAATTTGGTACCATTAAAAATTCAAATACTTTATAATTTCCGTTACAGTTTTTTTTTTTTTCTGTAACGTGTAAAGTACATACAAGTGTGCTTTTGAATGTCTAAACATATAATGGACGTGTGGGGTATTAGATAATTGATACCTTTGTAATATGGTACTGTATTTAATTTCTTTTGGGGCAGAAAGATGAGGCTTTCGATTATTCTTCAGTATCTGTTGAGACTCACTGGACAGTTGTGTTATGTTTTGTTTTCTTGTTGCTTTTGAATGCTGGGGAAAAAACTCCTTTCTCTAATGGCTCAGTACAATGCCCTGTGTTAAATTTGTTGGTTCAAGATTGATTATTGAGTTGTAAAAGTCCTCTATAACCTTAAGACAATTTTTTTTTGATCCAATCTATCAGGTTTTGGTAATATATGTTAAGACTTTCTGTTCCTAACTGAATACCCTTGATTTCTTTCTCTTGCCTAATTGCCCTAGCCAGAACTTCCAACACTATGTTGAATAGGAGTGGTGAGAGAGGGCATCCCTGTCTTGTGCCAGTTTTCAAAGGGAATTTTTCCAGTTTTTGCCCATTCAGTATGATATTGGCTGTGGGTTTGTCATAAATAGCTGTTATTATTTTGAGGTACGTTCCATCAATACCGAATTTATTGAGCGTTTTTAGCATGAAGGGCTGTTGAATTTTGTCAGAAGCCTTTTCTGCATCTATTGAGATAATCATGTGGTTCTTGTCTTTGGTTCTGTTTATATGCTGGATTACGTTTATTGATTTGCGAATGTTGAACCAGCCTTGCATCCCAGGGATGAAGCCCACTTGATCATGGTGGATAAGCTTTTTGATGTGTTGCTGAATCCGGTTTGCCAGTATTTTATGAGGATTTTTGCATCGATGTTCATCAGGGATATTGGTCTAAAATTCTCTTTTTTTGTTGTGTCTCTGCCAGGCTTTGGTATCAGGATGATGTTGGCCTCATAAAATGAGTTAGGGAGGATTCCCTCTTTTTCTATTGATTGGAATAGTTTCAGAAGAAATGGTACCAACTCCTCCTTGTACCTCTAGTAGAATTCAGCTGTGAATCCATCTGGTCCTGGACTTTTTTTGGTTGGTAGGCTATTAATTATTGCCTCAATTTCAGAGCCTGCTATTGGTCTATTCAGGGATTCAACTTCTTCCTGGTTTAGTCTTGGAAGAGTGTAAGTGTCCAGGAAATTATCCATTTCTTCTAGATTTTCCAGTTTATTTGCGTAGAGGTGTTTATAGTATTCTCTGATGGTAGTTTGTATTTCTGTGGGGTCGGTGGTGATATCCCCTTTATCATTTTTAATTGCGTCGATTTGATTCTTCTCTCTTTTCTTCTTTATTAGTCTTGCTAGTGGTCTGTCAATTTTGTTGATCTTTTCAAAAAACCAACTCCTGGATTCATTGATTTTTTGGAGAGTTTTTTGTGTCTCTATCTCCTTCAGTTCTGCTCTGATCTTAGTTATTTCTAGCCTTTTGCTAGCTTTCGAATGTGTTTGCTCTTGCTTCTCCAGTTCTTTTAATTGTGATGTTAGAGTGTCAATTTTAGATCTTTCCTGCTTTCTCTTGTGGGCATTTAGTGCTATAAATTTCCCTCTACACACTGCTTTAAATGTGTCCCAGAGATTCTGGTATGTTGTATCTTTGTTCTCATTGGTTTCAAAGAACATCTTTATTTCTGCCTTCATTTCGTTATGTACCCAGTAGTCATTCAGGAGCAGGTTGTTCAGTTTCCATGTAGTTGAGCGGTTTTGGTTGAGTTTCTTAGTCCTGAGTTCTAGTTTGATTGCACTGTGGTCTGAGAGACAGTTTGTTATAATTTTTGTTCTTGTACATTTGCTGGGGAGTGCTTTACTTCCAATTACGTGGTCGATTTTGGAGTAAGTACGATGTGGTGCTGAGAAGAATGTATATTCTGTTGATTTGGGGTGGAGAGTTCTATAGATGTCTATTAGGTCTGCTTGCTGCAGAGATGAGTTCAATTCCTGGATATCCGTGTTAACTTTCTGTCTCGTTGATCTGTCTAATGTTGACAGTGGAGTGTTGAAGTCTCCCATTATGATTGTATGGGAGTCTAAGTCTCTTTGTAAGTCTCTAAGGACTTGGTTTATGAATCTGGGTGCTCCTGTATTGGGTGCATATATATTTAGGATAGTTAGCTCTTCCTGTTGAATTGATCCCTTTACCATTATGTAATGGCCTTCTTTGTCTCTTTTGATCTTTGATGGTTTAAAGTCTGTTTTATCAGAGACTAGTATTGCAACCCCCGCTTTTTTTTGTTCTCCATTTTTTTGGTAAATCTTCCTCCATCCCTTTATTTTGAGCCTATGTATGTCTCTGCGTGTGAGATGGGTCTCCTGAATACAGCAGACTGATGGGTCTTGACTCTTTATCCAGTTTGCCAGTCTGTGTCTTTTAATTGGAGCATTTAGTCCATTTACATTTAAGGTTAAGATTGTTATGTGTGAACTTGATCCTGCCATTATGATATTAACTGGTTATTTTGCTCGTTAGTTGATGCAGTTTCTTCCTAGCCTCGATGGTCTTTACATTTTGGCATGTTTTTTGCAATGGCTGGTACCGGTTGTTCCTTTCCATGTTGAGTGCTTCCTTCAGGGTCTCTTGTAAGGCAGGCCTAGTGGTGACAAAATCTCTAAGCATTTGCTTATCTGTAAAGGATTTTATTTCTCCTTCACTTATGAAACTTAGTTTGGCTGGATATGAAATTCTGGGTTGAAAATTCTTTTCTTTAAGAATGTTGAATATTGGCCCCCACTCTCTTCTGGCTTGGAGAGTTTCTGCCGAGAGATCTGCTATTAGTCTGATGGGCTTCCCTTTGTGGGTAACCCGACCTTTCTCTCTGGCTGCCCTTAAGATTTTTTCCTTCATTTCAACTTTGGTGAATCTGGCAATTATGTGTCTTGGAGTTGCTCTTCTCGAGGAGTATCTTTGTGGCGTTCTCTGTATTTCCTGGATTTGAATGTTGGCCTGCCCTACTAGGTTGGGGAAGTTCTCCTGGATGATATCCTGAAGAGTGTTTTCCAACTTGGTTCCATTTTCCCCCTCACTTTCAGGCACCCCATTCAGACGTAGATTTGGTCTTTTCACATAATCCCATACTTCTTGCAGGCTTTGTTCATTTCTTTTGCTTCTTTTTTCTTTTGGTTTCTCTTCTCGCTTCATTTCATTCATTTGATCCTCAATCGCAGATACTCTTTCTTCCAGTTGATCGAGTCGGTTACTGAAGCTTGTGCATTTGTCACGTATTTCTCGTGTCATGGTTTTCATCTCTTTCATTTCGTTTATGACCTTCTCTGCATTAATTACTCTAGTCATCAATTCTTCCACTTTTTTTTTCAAGATTTTTAGTTTCTTTGCGCTGGGTACGTAATTCCTCCTTTAGCTCTGAGAAATTTGATGGACTGAAGCCTTCTTCTCTCATCTCGTCAAAGTCATTCTCCGTCCAGCTTTGATCCGTTGCTGGCGATGAGCTGCGCTCCTTTGCCGGGGGAGATGCGCTCTTATTTTTTGAATTTCCAGCTTTTCTGCCCTGCTTTTCCCCATCTTTGTGGTTTTATCTGCCTCTGGTCTTTGATGATGGTGATGTACTGATGGGGTTTTGGTGTAGGTGTCCTTCCTGTTTGATAGTTTTCCTTCTAACAGTCAGGGCCCTCAGCTGTAGGTCTGTTGGAGATTGCTTGAGGTCCACTCTGTTTGCAGATGACATGATTGTATATTTAGAAAACCCCATTGTCTCAGCCCAAAATCTCCTTAAGCTGATAAGCAACTTCAGCAAAGTCTTAGGATACAAAATTAATGTGCAAAAATCACAAGCATTCTTATACACCAGTAACAGACAAACAGAGAGCCAAATCAGGAATGAACTTCCATTCACAATTGCTTCAAAGAGAATCAAATACCTAGGAATCCAACTTACAAGGGATGTAAAGGACCTCTTCAAGGAGAACTACAAACCACTTCTCAGTGAAATCAAAGAGGACACAAACAAATGGAAGAACATACCATGCTCATGGATAGGAAGAATCAATATCGTGAAAATGGCCATACTGCCCAAGGTAATTTATAGATTCAATGCCATCCCCATCAAGCTACCAACGAGTTTCTTCACAGAATTGGAAAAAACTGCTTTAAAGTTCATATGGAACCAAAAAAGAGCCCGCATCTCCAAGACGATCCTAAGTCAAAAGAACAAAGCTGGAGGCATCACGCTACCTGACTTCAAACTATACTACAAAGCTACAGTAACCAAAACAGCATGGTACTGGTACCAAAACAGAGATATAGACCAATGGAACAGAACAGAGTCCTCAGAAATAATACCACACATCTACAGCCATCTGATCTTTGACAAACCTGAGAGAAACAAGAAATGGGGAAAGGATTCCCTATTTAATAAATGGTGCTGGGAAAATTGGCTAGCCATAAGTAGAAAGCTGAAACTGGATCCTTTCCTTACTCCTTATACGAAAATTAATTCAAGATGGATTAGAGACTTAAATGTTAGACCTAATACCATAAAAATCCTAGAGGAAAACCTAGGTGGTACCATTGAGGACATAGGCATGGGCAAAGACTTCATGTCTAAAACACCAAAAGCAACAGCAGCAAAAGCCAAAATTGACAAATGGGATCTCATTAAATTAAAGAGCTTCTGCACAGCAAAAGAAACTACCATCAGAGTGAACAGGCAACCTACAAAATGGGAGAAAATTTTTGCAATCTACTCATCTGACAAAGGGCTAATATCCAGAACCTACAAAGAACTCAAACAAATTTACAAGAAAAAAACAAACAACCCCATCAAAAAGTGGGCAAAGGATATGAACAGACATTTCTCAAAAGAAGACATTCATACAGCCAACAGACACATGAAAAAATGCTCATCATCACTGGCCATCAGAGAAATGCAAATCAAAACCACAATGAGATACCATCTCACACCACTTAGAATGGTGATCATTAAAAAGTCAGGAAACAACAGTTGCTGGAGAGGATGTGGAGAAATAGGAACACTTTTACACTGTTGGTGGGATTGTAAACTAGTTCCACCATTATGGAAAACAGTATGGCGATTCCTCAAGGATCTAGAACTACATGTACCATATGACCCAGCCATCCCATTACTGGGTATATACCCAAAGGATTATAAATTATGCTGCTATAAAGACACATGCACACGTATGTTTATTGCGGCACTATTCACAATAGCAAAGACTTGGAATCAACCCAAATGTACATCAGTGACAGATTGGATTAAGAAAATGTGGCACATATACACCATGGAATACTATGCAGCCATCAAAAAGGATGAGTTTGCGTCCTTTGTAGGGACATGGATGCAGCTGGAAACCATCATTCTTAGCAAACTATCACAAGAACAGAAAACCAAACACCGCATGTTCTCACTCATAGGTGGGAACTGAACAGTGAGATCACTTGGACTCAGGAAGGGGAACATCACACACAGGGGCCTATCATGGGGCGGGGGGAGGGGGGAGGGATTGCATTGGGAGTTATACCTGATGTAAATGATGAGTTGATGGGTGCAGCACACCGACATGGCACAAGTATACATATGTAACAAACCTGCACGTTATGCACATGTACCCTACAACTTAAAGTACAATAATAATAAATAAATAAATAAATAAAAGACTTTCTGGTAATATTATGTGATGATAATTTCTTTGTTATTACCTGAGTTTGACATTTTGAGGCTGTGCTATTTAAATGAATGTAGGTTCAAGGTCACTATATATTTGCAGTAGATTAATCCTTATACACTTAGGGAATGATCTTTCTCATCCCTAATAATAGATTTTTTTACCTTTGTTTATCTGGTCTGATGTTAGTATTGCAGTTGGCTTTTTTGTTGTTTTGAATTTCTGATTAGTAGTTTTTAGTTTATTGTTCATTTTCTAATTATTATTCTTTCCATATAATTTTTATTTTAAGTGTATTTCTTCTAAGCAGCAAGTAAATGGATGTTATTTTTAAAATCTAATGTGAAAATCCAGCTACCTTTATTGTGATTGTTTTGTGCTTAATTTTATTTAATTTTTTCCTCCTTTTCTGCCTTCCATTTGATTGAGTTTTTCCATCTATCCATTTATTTGGAAATTATAATTCTTTTTTTTTCTTCCAATAGCTATATACAGTTTTAACAAAATAAAGAACTAGTTCATATGGCTGTTCCCAAAGCATATCAGAGTTTTATGGTGCTCTCATTTCAATTACATCTTACCATGTTGCATATAGTTATTGTGAAGTATTTTATTTCCACTTTGTTTGATTCCTCCATAAGTCATTAGTATTATTTTTTACAATGAATGTTTGTTTGGATTTACTCATGTCTATTATTAGTCTCTTTGCTTATCCTTGCCTCTGCAACCATTGCATTTCTTCTTTGATAAAATTTCTTTATTTGTTAAGAACACACACTAGTGGTTATTTTAGCAAGATTCTCTAAGGGATAGAGTTTTGGTTTAGGATACCAAAAATATTTTATAATTGCCGTCATTGTCATTTTTTAGAGACATAGTTATAAATGAAACTCTAAATTGACACAATTTCTCTTGCCCTTTTGAAGAGATTTAACTGTCTTCTTTATTGATTTATTGATAATATTTCTGTTCATCTCATTGTAATTTCTTGGAGATAATCAAGTTTTTGTTAAAAATGGTTTTAAGATATTCCTTTTATTATTGATGTTTGGAGATTTCAACACTAAATGGAGGAATGGGTATTTATCTCTCTTGAGATTCGGTATGTAGCTTTTATTTAAGAACTTTAATCATTATTTCAATTCTGAAAAATATTTAGCTATTCAAATATTGCCTCTCTGCAGTCTATTTTTTAAAAATTCAGAACCTTCTATAAATATGCATTTTGACTTTTTATTACATTCTTTGTATTTCTTCCCTATCACATTTTGACTCATCATTTTTACACTACCCTCTAATTATTTCCTTAAGTTTGTATCTGACTCAATAATTTTTTTCTCCACTGAAACATTTTTAAATGTCTTAATTAAATTTGTATTTCTAGAAGTATTATTTGGTTCTCTTTAAAGGTTGACTGTTTTTTATTATAGTATCCTATTTTTTCATAATTAAAAAAATTCACTCTTTTATCTTTAGTTATTTAAAACAAGGATTGGCAAACTGTTTCCGTCAAGGGCCAGTGAGTAAATGCTGTAGGCTTTACAGGCCAGATGATTTCTGTAACAACTCTTCAGCTCCACATTGTAGTGCAAAAGCAGACATACACAATATATAAACAATTGGACACGATGTTGTTCTAGTAAAACTTTATGTGGTAAAACAAGCGTTGGACCAGATAGAAATCATGAGCCATAACTTTTCTGACCTTTGATTTAAAACACACTCTTTATAATCACATTCAAGTAGTTATCGTAGCTCAAGTAATGGAATGATAATTCTTCTGTGTTTGATGCCTCAGTTGATTGTCCCTTATAGTATGTTATTTTCTTGTGTGTCATGATTTTGAGATGTGAACTCTACATTCAGCTTTCTGTTGGAGGTCAGTGTGCCTTGAGTTGTGGAATTATCCTGCAGAGCATATTTGCATTTCAGACATAGTGGCTAATTTATTTTTATTTTTTATTTTTTGAGAGTTTCACTCTGTCATTGAGGTTGAGTGCAGTGGCACAATCATGGCTCACTGCACTCCTACCTCCTGGGCTTAAGCGATCCTCCCACCTCAGATTCTGGGGTAGCTGGGAACACAGGTGCATGCCACTACACCTAGCTAATTTTTAAAAAATATTTTTTGTGGAGATGTGGTCTCACCATTTTGCCCAAACAGGCCTTAAACTCCTGAGCTCAAGCAAGACTTCTGCCTCAGCCTCCCAAAGTGATGGGATTATAAGCTTGAACCACTGCGCCCAACCTAATTTTTTTTTTAAATGCTTTTTAAATTATCACCCGCGGAAATGCCTTAAATAGGAACCTTCTGAAATAATCCAGTGCTTAGTGCATTGCCTGACACATGAGGAACACACAGCTATTTTTGCTATAATTATCCCTATTAAAATTAACAGTACTGTTGTTTCTGTTATCACTAATCCTAGGTCTTATAGAACTTACATGAATGGTAGTTGTTACTGTTCATGCATTTGGAGTTTTTGAAAACTCTGATTAACTGGAAACTCACAACTAATTTTTTTTTTATTGGAACCTGGTGCTACTTTGAGCTAAAAATATAGAAGATATTGAGTGAAGTATACATTATGAAAACTAAAGATAACTGAAGCCAGACAGAAACATAATGGAAGAAGCTTTGGGAATTTCTCTTCTGAAATACCATTTGTAAAAGGGATAGAAAAAAACATATAATTGAATATACATGTTCACTAGATATACATGGCTGTGTTTGTGTGTACGTACATACACATTTCCCTCTACCTGTAGTAAATTCATGCCTCTTGCTTGTTCGTCACAGGGCACTTGAAATGGACCAAAGCTGAGGACATTGACATAGAAACCCCAGGATCTATTCTTGTCAACACTAACTTGAGGGCATTAATAAATAAACATACGTTTGCTTCTTTACCTCAGCATTTTCAACAATACCTCCTGCTTTTGCTCCCAGAAGTGGATAGGCAGGTAAGTAGAAGTTTTAGACATTTGATATCAGCCACTAGTTACATTATGATGAAGAGGCAGGGCTGTTATCAAAGATGACTTATATACAGATATAATATATTTCTGTAATTTATGTGTATTTATTTATTGCTGTCATTAGCTTATTTAATCTGCTAAAACAGAACCATTTTTATTCTTAATAGTGAGCCAATTCACATTTTAAAATACGGTACACTGTGGTAGAGTGAAAACTATAAACTTACATTGGAAAGGGAAAACAAAGAAATCAAGCATTCCATTATCAAATAAATCTTTAGAGTAGCTGCTCCTTTGCCCAGAGGGAATATTGAAATGCAGCAATAAAAAGCCAGGGTTTCTAAGAAATTATGTAAATGTTTTCATCCTCAACTATTTCCAAAAGGCATTTAAAATTTATGTTTGCAATTGCTCTCTGAGAGTCTTATCAGTATGAATATGATTGCCTATAAATAATCACCTTTTACCATTTTTAAAATATATCTGGAAATGCTTTAGGTGTATTTTTATATTTTTGAAAAGCTTCTAAAATAAGGAAATACAAATATAGATGCATAATAGCAGGCATCAATCATCTTTTAAGGCTGTTTGCTTAGGAAGGAAAAGGAAAAAAATTTCATCACATAAACTTTTATTAAATTTCACAAAATTTATAAACTGCTGTCTATGAAACATTCCCTTATGATTCTTATTTCAGTAAATTCTGAAACTGTGTATCATTTTCAATTGATGGACTTAATGCATGTATATTTATGAATTTGTGTCTTGAGATGATAGGTACATCCATGAATTGAAGTGGACAAAATTCATTCAATATTTCCATATTACTTTGAATAAGTTTTCTTAGCTTTTTATTTGATTCTGTTTTCTACCGACTTATCCATCTTCTTTCATACATATTTAAATATGATAAGCAACATATATGTATCTCTTTGGTGGTGATTATTGTTCATATTTGGAAAGAGATTATTTTGATTTTGGGTACATTTTCATTTCAATAGGAGTTTTTTCTCTTTCAACAACATTTACTTAATATCTACCCTGAATATGATATGTTCTAGGTGCTTTGGAGTAATAGCAAGACAGTAAATGCTTATTGAATGAGTGATTAAATGTACTGTAGTTGGATACATAAACTATGTTTGTAAATAACCAAAATATGAGTTAGAAACAGGTAAGCTTGAGGGGAAAAGTACAAAGTATATTGCACTTTTATATGCAGAAGGGAAATATCAGAGTCAAATTTAAAATTCTTGAATTGGGCCTTGAGATACAGAGGTAGAATTTGAATTAAATGAATGGAAAAGTGCCAAGTGAGAGTCCAAGGGTACAAAATCAAAAGCTAATTTGGTGGAAGTCTGGATTGTAGGAAGAATGGTGCAAGTGATTTTGGAAGGACAGATTGGAAGTTGACTTTGGAATATTGCTTGAATATGAAGCTGAGGAGTCTGAATGGTGTTCTCCCTGCATCTGTAATACAAAGCCATTGAGGGATTTTGAATGGAGCTATGATGTAATAAGACCATTACTTTTTAAGGAAATTATTCTAACAGTACTGAAAGAGAATGACAGGCATGGGAAACATGAAAGTAGAATAGTTTTAAAGGAATTTTAGTTGTTCCCAAAAGGTATAATGAGGGCTTGATTTTGGAGGATTGAGTTGAAATTAAAGAGGAGGAGAAAAATGCAGCTGTCATCATCCTTATCCTCATTCTCCTTCACCACCTCGTCCTCCAATAGTAACAATTTTACATTTTGTCAAATAACACTTGAAGCAGGTATAGGAAGGAGCCACTGATGACTCTTCAGTTACAAGCTTGTGTGACTTAGAATTTAGGGGTTAGAAACTTTTGGGGGAGAGATCTGATTTATTAGCTTATACAACAACTTCCTCCACTTCAACACAGGTGTAGTTTACAAATCTGTCTCCAGCTTCAGAAATAAGGTTTGGCATCTACAGCTGTGTTAGTCCATTTGCATTGTTATAAGAATGCCTGAGGCTGGGTAATTTATAAAGAAAAAAGACTTGTTTGGCTCATGGTTTTGCAGGCTATACACAAAGCATACTGTTGGCATCTGCTTCTGATGAGGACCTCAGGAAGCTTATTCTCATGGTGGAAGGTGAAGTCATGTCATATGGCAGGGGAGGGAGCAAGAGAGAGAGGAAGGAAGTGCCAGACTCTTGTAAACAACCAGATCTCTCTTGAACTCACAGAGGGAGAACTCACTTACTGCTATGAGGACAGCACCAAGACATTCATGAGAGATGTGCCCCCAGGAGCCAAACACCTCCCACTAGGCCCACTCCCAGTATTGGAGGTCACATTTCAACATGAGGCTTGGAGGGGACACAACCCCCAAAACATACCAACAGTGTACTCAATACATATTTTTGTAATGACGAAAGAACAGATTGTCCTAGTTTTAGTAAAATATTGGTGGCCAGAGTCTAAGCCTAATATTTTCTTCAACCTATAGCAGTTTGTGTTACTCAGCTTTTTCTAGTCGCTGTGAGAAATATAATTGAATAAGGCACGATGCTCGTCCTTGAATAACACTTAGTCCATTGAGAAACTTATTTTATTCAAAAAATATTTACTGAGCATATATTGTGTGCTGTATGCAGGAATGGATCTTGTGGAGGATACAAGAATAAATCCTGTGGAAGAATAACAGAAGGGAGGAAAACAACTTCCTATGGAAATGTAATACTCTGTTCACTACTAGAAAAGAAGTTTAATAAATGGATAAGTGTTTTACCAAGTTTAGTATAAAACCAGTTAGAATCTCATAAATGTCATAATAGAAGTATAAAGAAAGTCTTTTGAAGATGTAGAGGATGAAGAAGTTTAATCTGAATGTAGTACTGGAGAAGATGTTTATAGTAGAGAGGATGCTTAAGTTGAACCTTAAAGGACTGGTAGGTGTTTCTTAAGTAGAGCCAAAGAAAAGTGAATTTTACAAAGGAAAGGCCTGCTATTTACAAAGACATATTGCTTGTGTGTTCCAGAAGATTTAGTATCTCCGTATGACTGGAGCCACCTAAAGGAGAAAATGGGGGGCTATTCTGCTGAAGGGGAATATGGTCTACAACCTTGATGGCCTGATTGTAGGCTAAACTCTGAACTTTTTCTGACACCAGTAGGTACCATCAAAAACTTGTCAAATGGGAAATGACATGCAAGAAATAGTTTAAACATGTATTCTCATGCCTGGGCATAGGAGAAGGGAAGAGAATCCAAAGGATACATAAAATGCAGTCCTTATTTTCTTTTTTGGGAGCAAGTATCTCTGTGATTGATGGGTTGGACAGCAAAAAGATAAGACACAGACAGGCTAGTTAGGAGACAGTTGCAGTAGCTGAGGTATGAGATAAATGTTTGACCTTGGTATTGGAGTTGGAAATGGAAGGAATGAATTCCAGACATATTTTCTACCAGGATGAATAGGAATAAATGACAGCTATAAAATGGGATTGTTAAAGATCTAGAAGGCAACTAGAGATTTTTTCTAGAGTGACTTAAGAAAGAGAAGCTCTGTGGGCCTGTCAGCATTTTATAGCAAGAAATTCAGAGCTAGTATGCTCTTCCTGTCAAAGGTGGACTCAACCTTCTTTTCTAGCAGAAAGGGATAGGTGACTTGGTGCAACAAACTAGCAAAACTGCTGCTGTTTTAGTCTAACTTATTGCAAATGTCCAAATGAAGATGAACACCATTATTTCATGGCCATAATGAGTGGAGATGGCATGGGAATGGGAATTTGATTACATAGATTTATTAGAGCCAGTGGAAGGTCCTACAATTATGGGAAATACCTAAAATTTCAATTATGTCTTCACATAGTTTACAAAATCTGAAACTCTTCGCTTTCTTGTTTTCCTCCTTTGACTACCCAAGTTTCTCCTGTTTTCTAGTATGAAGTAGTCCTAAAAGGACCTCCTACTCTGGACCCATGTGAAATGGGTTCATTCCAGTATTACATCCTCAAAATATGGGAACTGAGTTTCACATTTATCTTGACAATGCCGGCTGTTAAGGCAGTCTTTCTGAGTGTTTTGTTTTCCTATATTTGTACTTCTCATTCTGTCTTTTAAAGTTCTGTTTATCTTAGATTATATTTTAAATTTACCCCAGTTTTATCACATTGCTGTATCTAGTTTTATACTTAAGTTTATTCTTCATACATTATACTGCAAGTAAAAGAAAGTCCAACTCAAAGATTTTTAAGTCATAAAAGGACATTTGTTGGCTCAGTTAATTAGAAGATGGAAGTTTGAGTGGGCTTCTTGTTGTTGGTCCTAGGTCTCAGTTATTATTGAAGGTCCATTTAATTATTTAAATAAATACTTCCTAAAATCTTCTGCCTTGCTGATATTTTCTAAGCCCAAATCTCTTTGTGTAGGATGGCTACCTGAATCAAGATGTGAGCACTTGCCTCAGTGCATGGGGAGAATACTAGTATTTCAAGCAAAATACCTAAGATTCACACTATTGGTACCATTTGGATCACATGATCATTTCTTAAACAATGACTGTAGCCAAGGGAATGGAATATACAAATTGGCCTAAACCAAATATGCCTGTCCTTGGAGCTTAGAGAGTGTGTTCATCATCTCCTGAAGTAAAATGGTGCACTTACGGTAGAGGTCAGAGATACTGTAAAAATCTGTTTTTTACAAGTTTTACCAGGGGATATGCTTGGTAGGCAATTGACAGCACCTGTTGAAGAGGAGTCGAAATTAAGTTTTATTTTTGACATGTTGGATTGAAATGCTTCCACTATTTGAAATGTCCGGAAAGTCATTATGTATGCAGGTTTTAAGACAGTAGAAGATGGAGTTAATGATAATATATTCATAGATTATTGTGTCTGCTATGGGATTTGATGAGATTGGGAGATAGCATAGTCACCACAGAGAATTACATGTATTTGTGGAGAGTGTGGATAAGAACGAGGATGGGAAAGAGCCAGAGAATAGATAGAAAATAACAAATCCATGAGAGATCATCAATGTGTCAATCATATACAAGCAGTAGTGTCAAATGTACAAAGGGAACTCACTGGAGACTAAGTAAGATATCTTTCATTTGTTCCTTCATACCCACACTTCAGTCTTTGTGCTGCTTTTCTCCAGAAGGCTAGCCTGTGTGTGGACTACTGCATCAGGAGGGCCTGTGCCCTCCATCATCTTTTTAAAAAAAATGTTGAAATAATCATAAACTTTTAGAAATGTGAAGGCGTTTGAGAATAAGTCTGCAGCCAGATGATCCAGTGTCACTTTCTCTCCCAATATATGATGACTTGAAAGGTGTATTTTCTTTTCTTTTCTTTTCTTTTTGACAGAGTCTTACCCTTACATCCAGATGTGCAGTGGAGTGATCTCAACTCACTGCAACGTCCACCTCCCGAGTTCAAGCCATTCTCCTTCCTTAGCCTCCTGAGTAGCTAGGACTATGGCTGCCTGCCCCCACACCTGGCTAATTTTTTGTATTTTTAGTAGAAGTGGGGTTTCGCCATGTTGGCCATACTGGTTTTGGACTCCTGACCTCAGGTGATCCACCTGCCTCGGCCTCCCAGAGTTCTGGGATTACAGGCATTAGCCACAGCACTCGGCCGAAAGGTATCTTTTCTATAAACAAGGACGTGTTGTCTTACATAAGCACAGTGTAACCAGTGAAAATCAGGAAATTAACAGTGATGATTATCATGTAATTCTTAGATTCTATCCAAATTTAGCCAGTTGTCCCAGTAGTGTCACGTTTAGCAACAGCATCCAGTACTAAATCTGTCACTGCATTGAGTTGTTATGTCTCTGTAGTCTCCTTCATTTGGATGAGTTCTTTAGTCTTTCCATGATATTCATGACCTTGACACTTTTGAACATTATAAAGCAATTTGAGTTTGCATAATGTCTCCTACTCAGATTCAGATTATGTACCTTTGGGAGAAATAAAATAAATTATGCTGCGTTCTTCTTGCGTCCTGTTAGGTGGCACACAACTTTGATCTGACTCAATACTGGTGCTGTTCACTTGATCATTGTATTAAAGTGTATTTGCCAAGCTTTTCCAGTGTAAACTTGCTCCTTTCCCTTTTGTAATTAAATAGTATTTTGTGAGGAAGTTCTTTTAAACTGTGTAAATATCCTGTTCCTCTTCAAATTTTCAGTGTATTAATTCATATACAAACACACACAGACACACATGTGTGTGTGCATCTATATGTATACCTTCATTATTTCCTTTTTTCACTAGGCTATTATGCTTAAATTGTCCCACATTTGGTCCACAAGAGCCCATTAAAGCTGGCTGCTGTGCCCTCTGACATGTCTCCATTATTATTTATTTATTTTTATTTTTTTTTAAGAGATAGGGTCTCACTATCTTGCCAAGGGTTGTCTTAAACTCCTGTCCTCAAGTGGTCCCCCCAAATTCACCTCCCAAAGCGCTGGGATTACAGGTGTGAGCCACCATGCCCAACATCAGTCATTCTTTGATCACTTCCTTATTTTGAAGCATGTTAAAATGTTCTGATCTTATAGTATACTTTCTCTGCCCCAGTCCAGGAATGAACCCTTTCTTCAGGGAGCCGTGGTTCCCATTAGTGGAAGATGTCATGAAAGGTGTGCTCTTTTTTGTTAAGGATGTTGCTGCTCCTAGATCTAAGAGAGATCTCAGAAAAGTACATTTATATATATGTATGAATACCCATGTACATGCACCTGTATATGTGTGTGTGAATGCTTCCTTAACTTCTCTGTCTTGGAGACAAGGAACATCATGTAGAAGAAAGTGTGTGAGCCTATTTACATAATATATAAACATAACACAATTTATATCTACATTTAGTTCCAGATATCTCTATCTTGTAATCCTGAGTTCACTAATACCTCCAATCCTAATCTAATAACCCGAATCCTAATCTAATACCCCATGGTCCATTCTAGTTTCCTCTTTCCATAGATGTCTCTTACTTCTCTGACAGTGAGAAACCAGCTTATCTTACTCTTAATATATCTAGATATTTGATTATTGCCTTGTAGGTAGCCAGTCTTCCATTTTGGCTACCATACCGCCCCCATGTGGATGATCTCCTCATTGCACACAGGCTGTGACTCGATGACAGGCCACCCACCTTGCTTGGACATTTTCTTCTTCCTGTTAGACTTCTGACACTGCACATCAGGCTACTCCTCAGTGCAGGTTCCCTCCTTACTGTGGTTGGACTCTAAAACTCCTCTCCAGGCCACCTCTCCATGCTACCTCACCCCACTTTGTTCTGTGATCCCTTCCTGGACTGTCATGATCATGGCTGCACCCCTCTCCCCTTCTCTAAACACTTACAATGCTTTAAGCATCATACCTAAATGTTCGGAAGAGGGAAGAGAAGGCTGTCTGGATTCTAATTCGGTTCAGCTATTGGGAAGTCACAGCAATGGATTGAATAGAGAAAGAAAAGTGAGATTGAGCATCATATCCTCCCTGCAATGACAGCATAGTCTTCATTCATTGGCCAGCTCCTACCAGGATGTCCTCTCCATACAGTTCTCTCTCTGCCTGTGGTCTGATAAGCTCTGCCTCCCCTCACAATTCATGTCAAACACTAGCTCCCATTATTAGTTCTAGTTTACTGCACTGTCCTCTGGTGTTGCAGCCCCTGGGCCATACCTTTTTAAGTCATCACTTTACTCTCCTCAAATGATTCCAACTTGAAGGAGCTGTTTGTGCTTGCTGGGACTCTTGACTAGCAGACCTTGTGAGGAAGTTGAGTAATAGAGGTGTAAGAAAATTATACTGGTTTGGGGTAGGAATGAGATGTATATTTCATTTCATTTATTCAACCAAAGCATATTTAATGCCTACAATTCACCAGACTCTGCTAGCTCTGATGATGTAACTGCTAATAAGTTACAGTTCCTGTCCTGAAAGAGAGAATTGTTCTAGAGGGGAGAAAGAGATGTAAAAGCCTATAATTACACAACAGTGCTCTGATTGTAGTATATGTATCATGCTATGGGAACATAGAGGAGATAATTACATTGTCCGTAAGGTGGCTGGGCGCGGTGGCTCACGCCTGTAATCCCAGCACTTTGGGAGGCCGAGGCGGGTGGATCAAGAGGTCAGGAGATCGAGACCATCCTGGCGAACACGGTGAAACCCCGTCTCTACTAAAAATACAAAAAATTAGCAGGGCCTGGTGGCGGCGCCTGTAGTCCCAGCTGCTACTCAGGAGGCTGGGGCAGGAGAATGGCATGAACCCAGGAGGCGGAGCTTGCAGTGAGCCGAGACCACGCCACTGCACTCCAGCCTGGGCGACAGAGTGAGACTCTGTCTCAAAAAAAAAAAAAAGATTTAGAGAAGGCTTGAAAGGGGAGGTGTCATTTGGGCTGGGTCTGGAAAGATACAGGAAGGTTATCAGGTAAAGAAATGTGGAGGGATTCCAGTAGAGGATATGTGCCAGTAATGATGATGAGGGATAATGCTGGGTCTTCTGCATATATTATCAGCAGTTCTTACCATAATGTTCTAAACAGTATTATCAACCCCACTTTCTATATGTAGAAGCTGAGGGTTGGGGAGGAAAAAGGTCTAACCCAACTTTCTCCAAGTAAAACCATGGGAGTGAGAATGGAAACACAGGTTTGTCCGACTCCCAGCTTACCCTTTTTCTCCACATGATGTTCCTTGTCCCCACGATGCAAAGGCAGAAAAGTACTTTTTGTCTGTCAACACATAATTTGAAATGGCTGGGATATAATGTGAGTAAATTGAGGCTACAAAGGTAGGTTAGAACAAGCATTTTTCTAAAAGGCTTCAAATGTCAGTAAGCTATGTAGAACATACCAGGATTTTACATTGGTACATGGCATACATGTATTTATGTGTTTGAAAAAGAGCTGTGATGAGGGACTGAAGCGTAGAGCAGAGGAGGAGGAGTCCCAGACTCCCCACCTTGCTCTGGGGGTTAGCCATACCCTCCTTCCTCTTTCTCAAACCCAAGCCTTTTCTGTGTCTTAGCTTCTGTGCTTCCTAATAGTTCTGCAGGGATGCTTTCCTGACAGGGATGCCTTTAGCAAGACCAGCTCCTTCTCATCCCCCACAAGCTTTTCACAAAAAGCTTTTCTTGCCTCCCCTCCCACCTAAAACACCTTCTTTAGTAGTTTCTTGACTTATTTTTCTGTTTATTTCCTTCCTGGCACTCCCTATAGTCTCTAATTAACTTGTTCATGTGTTTGTTTCCTCATTGGAATAATGGCCTCAGGACAGTCCTTTGTTTCTCCTCCTCATTTTGCCTAGCACATAGTAGGTGCTCAGTAAAGGTTTCCCAAAGTGGTGATTGAGTGAATATAGACTGGGAAATTACTCAGCAAGCTAATTTAACTTGTCTAATAAATGTAAGAACCTTAGCCACAGATACTATAGAATAGAAAATAACTGTTTATCAGTCTACTCACACTGCCATTACAAAATTCTACAGCCCCAGTGGCTTACAACAGAAGTTTATTTTCTCACAGTTCTTGAGGCTTGAAGTTTAAGATAAAGGTGCCAGTATGGTGGGATTCTCCTGAGGCCTCTCTACTTGGCCTCTTGGCCTAGGGCCTTGCTATTATGACCTCATTTAACCTTAATTACCTCTTTAAGAGCCTTATCTCCAAAGAAAATCATGTTGAGGTTAAGGCTTCAATATGTGAATTTTGTGGAGGCACAATTCAGTCCACATTGGACATTTTGGAAGTAGTCATCCAAACTTGGCAATTGAATTTGGGGGAGAAGGAGGTACTGAATACATGTTTTTGGCATTATGTTTATTGTGCATTTGAGAATAGCAAAAGATTGGTAATATTTTAAAGCTGGGGTAGACTTAAACATGCTTTTGGCTTAAAATTGAGGCAGTTAATTGGAGAAATTTAAGATGGAAGAGAGACGATTTGATTTACTGACAAAAGTTTTAGAATACATAAGAAAGAATTGACTTAAATTGGACATAAAGCTTATTTAAGAAAAAGAAAAAGGGTATTGATTTCTGAGATCAGAGGGAAGCAGGAAAGAAAGAGTAAAAAATAAGTAAATATGGAAAATGCAGTAGGAAGTGAAAGTTTTCACCTGCATGGTGCTGTATCTAAGCGTCTGCTAAGAAACTAGAGGATCAGGGATTTCAGGAGAGTAAAAAGGTCATGAAAAGTGGCTTGGTGGATTTTCATAGAGAATTTCATCCTGCAGAAAAAAGTGGTTGCTGAGAATCATTGAGGGCACATTTGAGAAGAGATGGCAGTGGACACAGTTGGTCTATTTATGTTTTTCACCCCAGCAATGTTAAATCTTTATGCATTTATCTTGGCTACACATATGCCAGAAGTTAGACTTTGTAAAAGTAGAGATTTACAAAGGCTCAAATTTGAAGGAGTTGAAGGATTTTAGGAGACTTGTAAGGTTCTTGTTGACTGATTAGATGTGGTTGATTATGAGTTTCAGGCAGCATAGGAAGGAAAGTAAGGTTGGAGGAGCTGGGCCGACTGAGCGGAGAGGAAAATATAGGTTGGAAGGAAGGAAAGTGTGTTGATAAATGAAGTGTTATGGGGTACTAGAGTAACACACTTTTGATATGATCAGGTTTAGGCAAACACATGGGTCAAAGTCATCTTGACCACAGCATTTTGGTTCAGAGATGAAATACAGAGAAACCAAGAAGTCAGAGCAGGATTGGTCAGTGGTAGCAGATAGGTAGAATTACAAGTAGTTCTTCCCTCAATCCCCCATATGGGAATATTGGCTTAATAAATTCACTGCTCGGGTTTGTAGCCAGACATGCCTTTGTGCATAGCTCTCTGCAAGATGTGCTTGGAGAATTTTTAGAACCTCCTCGATTATACACAGCAGATCTCTCCTTTCTTTAAGAATTTGTACTTTATAAACTGTGTCTACATAGAACAATGTTGTGACCTTTTAAAAAATATATGGCAGCTGGTGGAATAAATGTCAACTAAAGTGGAGTCCTATTAAAGTTTTTATTACACTTTCAAATTGAACCTCACTGATGAATAGGTTGTTGTCATTTCTGTCATCGATACCATTTTTGCTTGATGTTCTTCTCTGACTCCCTCTATGTGGTGCTATCAGGGCTGACGGGGCTATCTCTGCAAATATTTATAAGACTGTCCCCCACCTGCTTCTGAATAAGTTATGCCTACTATTTTTTTTTTGTCCAAATGGTAATTGCAGCATTTTAGTCAATTTTTACTAAACTCTCAATTCTTTTCGCATTATATCTATGTTGTCTATGGTCTGTTAAATAACTAGCCACTGAAGGGTAGGTACTGTGTAGGCTCTTTAAAATCCTATCTAGCTTTGTGTTCCTCCGGTTCTGCACTCACTGGCAATAATGCACATGATTTTAACTGTGGAGAATGTCATTAAACTAAAATGGAACATTTACACAGTCCCTTTTGCGGAGAATTTTGGACTAGGAAAATGGATGTATGTGTCAGACGTTTTACAGCACAGGAGAATGTGATTTATTGATTTCTGATGGCTCTGTTGGCGTCAGTGTATATATTTAAAGAAGTCTTGCAGCCTTTATAAATGCAAATGCGAATGGGCTTTCCGTCTTTTTCCTCTGTGGAAATAGCTCATACATTTTCGATAACTCAGGCTCCTCTTAGAGATTGCTCTATGTACTGTATATATTGATTTAAAAATTATACTGTTATTTTATTCTACCAATAGTTTATATAATGAAATGTCAATTTACTTAAAAGATTATAAAATTCAAAAGTATTAAATATATGAAAAATACTAGTATCTTAAGCCTTTAGATAAAAGTAAGTGTGTTTGAAATGTAATTATTTTAATGGAGCTGACACTTTGGCTTTTTTGCTGAGTCTGAAAGCATATCTTAAAGTACTTAGAAGATCCATTATTTCTTCTTGCCTAAGTCACTTACTGGTGATAGTAAATCATACATAGCCAAAGATATTCTGGCCAATCATGCTTGAATATTTTCATTCTCACCATTTGGGCTTCATGGAGGGTACGGAGGTATATATAATTTATTTAATAAGATGGAATTTCTTTATGGAGGAAAGTAATTTTACCTATATATTATTCATTTCTTAGCTAACTGATATTTAACATCAAATCCTGTTCATGGGTATCTGCTTCAGTGTATGTAAAATACCTATAGACTCAATTAATTAGAGATTTTGAAGTAATTGCACATAATAGGCAATCCAGCAAACAGAGCCGATTCTAGTCCATGCATAAGGCAGTTAATAGAGAAACACAAAATCACTTAACCTGAATAACATACTGTTCTGTGCATTAAACCACTTTCTTTCTCTTTTGTACAGGCTACTAAGCAGCAGCTTCATAGCCTGGAAGGGTATCTTTGGCCATGTATAATCCACTATCACTAGCATATTGGATTACTAAATACTTAATATTGCCCTCTAATATTTATATAATTCTCTTTTTGTTCTCTTACATAATTTACTTAATAATACATGTATGTGTAATTCTTAGCTGCCTGTTTATCCAGGAATGATAAATGACTTAACATTTGCTTTGTCCTAAATATGAAAAAGAGACAGTTTGAGGGAGAGAATCATGCATGTGGTAGATAACACATTAGTGCCTGTTCTTTTAGTAAGGAGCATTCTAAGGCCAGGGTCACCACTGATCATTATGAACAGGTGTCATACAGTGAGTCTCCCCTAAATTAGGGTCAAAGTTAGAGAAAAGAAAACTGATTTCACTTATAAAGTCATTTTTAGAACTCCCAGTAGTTATTAAACCCTATTCAAAAAATATAGTTGCCTGAGAAAATACTGTGATTCCAGTTGTAAAATTTGTTAAAGTTCATTGTAAAGGAATAAAAGAATCAATTCTAAGCAGGAAATCAACAGTGTCATGACGTTTGAACCTCTGGATTAAAGCGTTAGTATAAATATGCATATTTAATTCCCCTCACCACTTCCAGTTCCTCATTCAAGTGACATTGGCTTTTCCCCATTAATATATTTCTTTATCAGTCATGGAACCTAGGGGAAGAATGCCATCCAGATGCCAAAAACTGTGAGGAGTTTCTGCAGGAGATAATGAAGGTGAGATTAGATTAACCAGAGGGATGATGGGTGGGAGTGACTGTCTCAGGAGGAAACTCTGTGGGTTCTGACTAGAAGGGACTGCTGATTTTTCCTGCCCAGAACTAGCTCTGAGTGATGGGGGCTGGAGGCAAGGGTGGAGCAGTCAGGAGGAGCACATCTCAATATCATTCTTGCTTTCTGGGAGTGTTCATCAGGATTTAGCCTCTATAACAGCAAGATCCCATTGCAGAAAATGTTTCCAGGCTGAGCTTGCTATGGAGTTGTCTTGCATTCCAGCTAAAGCCTAGCTGACCTGCTAGCCGAAGAAAGGCTCCACCTCAATGATGTATCACCAAATATATGGGTAAAATGTTATTTGTTGAAGAATCAATCTCTGCTCCTCACAACTGCCAACCTCAACTTGGACAAATGTCATCTAGAGTAAACATAAACATGTACTTTTTCCTGATTATTTGCGAATGAAAGATTTGTGCAGGATCCAACAGAGTTTCTGATGGAAGCCGTCTCAATGTCTATGAGTGATCCAACACCTACTGACTTCACCCTCTTAGAAGGAAAGGACAGAAATCAATAACTAGACATAGGAAAGATTTGGCAGTTTAAAAAAAGAGACCCCCGTGTGACAGTTCAGAGAACATGACTCTTTATGTGTTACTAAAATAGATTGAAAATGATCGGAACAGTGTCTGTTAATAAAGTTGAGTTGATTCAAAAGAATATACTTATTTTACAAAATCAATTGAAATTGTATGATGGGCTATGCAAGGTTCTAGACATTGGAGATACTATGTTACATGAGATCGTTGTGAGTCCTGCCTTCTCTAAGCTTATAGTCTAGCAAGAGAAACAACATTAGAAGTAGTGAACATGCACAAAGCCCCCTGGAAATACAAATTTGAAGAACAGAAAAAAGAGCTTCTGAGCTGGCACATGAATGAATTTGATGCAGTTGAAGTTTTGGAAACGATATGATACTTTGGAATCTTATGATATCTTAGACAGAACCAGATTAGTGCTCAGTCTATAGTGAAGTCTTCCCCACCACTGAGGCATATGATTTTCCAGTCTGACTAATGAGAACAGGCGCTGTTCCTGGCCCTGTATAAGCACAGGACACTGTTACCTCTATTCATTTCAGGTGGTTATTGCCCAACCTCTGGTAATTTTCTCACACTTGTGGGCTGATCAGCATTCAGCTGATGGCCCAGCACATTGGCTCGTGCCTGTAATCCTAGCACTTTGGGAGGCCAAGGGGAAAGGATGACTTGAGCCCCATAGTTGGAGACCAGCCTGGGCAACATAATGAGACTCTGTCTCTCAAAAAAATCATGATAATTTTAAAAAACATTCAGCTTAAGAACTCCAGAATTTTCTCTCTATGATACTCTATTCTCCTATTCCCTTCCTGTGAACTATAACTACATTGTTTTCCCTGACTCAGCTTCAGTGTATTGCTAGCCCAGGAGATGGATAGTGGTGCCATTAACTGAGATAGGTAAAGCTGGAAGAATATGTACTATGGTTTGAATGTAAGTATCCCTCCAGGATTTAAATGTTGGAACTTGAACTCCAAGCTGATGTTACTAAGAGGTGTGGGGCCTTTTGAGAAGTGATTAAGTCATGAGGACTTTGCCCTTGTGAATGGGATTAAACCCTTATAGAAGAGATTTCAGAGACCTGCCTGGACTTTCTTTCTCTTATAACAAGTGAGGACACAGCAACATGGTGCCATTTTGGAATCATAGAATATCCTTTACCAGATATCAACTCTACTGGTGCCTTGATCTTGGATCTCACAGCCCCTAGAACTGTGAGAAAATACATTTCTGTTCTCTATAAATTACCCAGTCTTGAGTGTTTTGTTTTAGTAGCACAAATGGAGAAGATAGCATGTTTTCCATTTTGGACATGCTGCATCTGAGGTGCATTTGAGAAATCTATGTGGAAATAATGAATAAGTAATTGGCTCTATAGGTCTGGAGGTTAAACTTCTAAGGTGGAGTTAAAAGGAATTGGGAACCATTGATGTATGCCTGTTAATTAAAACCATGGATTTTTATAAACACAAAGGGCTATAGAATAGATTTAGAAGAGGGCTTAAGTCGGAGATTTCCAAATTTTAATGGCTGAATAAAAGAGAATGAGCTTACAGAAGAATCAGAAAAGTAATCATCAGTAAAGTGGGGTAGCATAAAACTAGAATTGTATCATTGAATACACTTCCAATGCTATTTAGGAACTGAGTATTTAGGAAGGAGGGCATGATTTATTTTTTAGGAGAGGAAAGGAATATTCTCTGTCTCTGAGGAAAATATACTTTAAGTAATTACTACACTTCACTTAGCTATTCATAATAGTTTAACAGAGGGATCAGGGAAAAGGGGAGTTCCAGGGTGACTGTGCTCATGGCCAAGGCTGTGCCTCTTTGTGCTGTAGGGAAAGTTGCTTCACTAAAATAATATAGCCAAATCTCTAACCAAGTTAATAAAAAGACAACCATAAAACTAAGACTTGAAGAAGGCAGGGGAGGGTAACAGTATATAGAAATGCTACAAAATATAGTCTAAGATATCCACTTTTCAAAAGAGAGACAGAGAGAGGGAGAGATACATATATATGCCAAGAAATAGGAAAGAATGACTCAGGAGTCTAGAAAACAGTCAGGCAAGAAAATCTTCTATGAAATGCTCTAATGTTAGGTTGAACAGAAAAAGACTACAAAGCAGGCATTGTAATTATCTTCAGATATCTAAAGGAAACCATGCTTACATAAATTAAGGAATGTATAATGACAGTGTCACACCAAATACACATCATCAATAAAGAATAGTGACAATGAGAAGGAATCAAATGGAAATTCTGGGTTGAAGAGTAGAATAAAATGAAAATTTCATTAGAGCCGCAGTAATAAATTTGAACTGGCAAATGAAAGAATAGGCAAATTTGAAGATGGAGTGATAGAGATTATTGAGTATTACTCATGTATTGAGTAAGATGGTGATTGCAGGTTTACTGTCAATTTCACCTATGTGATTCACTGGTGATCTTGACAGGCACAATTTTGGTAGCATTCTCGGGGTGAAAAACTAGTTTGGAGTGGTTTCAGAATAGACTGGAAGGAGAATATTTCATAGAACTCTTTCACATTCCCCTACAAAGAACATGAAAATGTAACGTGTGACATGAACAACGAAATGGAGCATTAGATCTCAAATTTTTTGCTGAGTATTTTGAGGCCACTGTTCTTTTTAAAATTGCTATAATACATGGGGTATTTTATTTTGTAATATCCTTGTGTTTTGTGTATGTGAAAGCTATTTTTTTCTTAGACCATTTTACTCAATTTTTGATAATTGTAAGTTTTTATTTGATATTATTGAGTTTTTCAGATAAATATATCACTTGTAAGAATGATAATTTTATCTCCTTTATAATTAGCATATTTTTTGAGAACCATTTCATTTATTTGTTCAGGAGAAATCTAGGTTGGAGTTAAATAAGATGTAAGTTAGAGAAGAAAGAAGTTGAGAATGCAGACTTGTCTTTTTAGTAAATTTGCCTGAAAGTGGAGCAGGCATAGGGGTAACTGGAACAACATGTTAAGGAGAGAGATGAGGTTTTGTTTGGTTTATTTTTTCATGTGGCAAAGGATTTAATATGTTTAGAGATCAAAGTGATAGAGGCCCTATGAGAGGGAGCAATTAAGTAATCAAGATAAAAATAGAAATTGGTGGCTTACTGTAATGATCCCTGAAGGCAGGGGTGGAATAGATGGTTATTGAGGCACTGGTGGAGATATTTTTTCATGGAAAGGGGACAGAGGACTGCTTCCAGAAAAACTGGAAGAGAGGAAGAAAGTGGGTAAATGTATGTGAAGTTTCCTAGTGGAAAATCTAGGGCATTCCTGTCTCATCACCACAGGTTCTTTCCCCGCCCCCCCCCCCCCACGAAAATAGATATCAGGATCATGTACTGGTAGTGATAGGTAGGATGAGGGTAGGGAGGAAGGTAAGAAGCTTGAGCAGAAGAGAATAAAGTTTGAAATAGCAACTGAAAAGAGAGTGAAGTTTGAAATAGCAACTGAAGAGTGAGAAAGCAGGTTCACTGAAAGAAGCACATCAGGCTACCTTAGAGAGTGATAAGGGCCCTGAAATTGAATGCTTTATTAACAAACCTCTCTGCTTAAATTTTTCCAAAAATGTTGGCTGTAGAATGGAACCATCCACGACAGATTGAGCTTTAGCCATATGGATGTATTCAAAAGACAGGAAGGGCAAGAATCTTGTTGACGTGATGGACCAGAAAAGCTGAACTTGAAAAGGAGGGGAATGAAGAAAGAACAATGGACTGGGTAAAAGTAAAGGGTTGAGTAGACACAGCGGGTCACAAGTTCAAGAATGGTCATGGTAGGAGCAAGTTAACATGCTAGCGAGGTCAGAGAGAAGAGCACGATGAGGGTTAAAAGTTACAGTAATAAAGCAGTTTGGGGCATTTTACACGGTATTTTCCAAAAGATTGTTGTCGTTTGTCTTTTTTTGAAGTTATTAGCAGCTATACAAAAAAAAAAGTGAGCTTTTTCTTTATGATTTGGGTTTTTCAGTCTAGTTAAAGAATATATTCCCTACATTAATAATATATGAATATCCTCCAAAGTATTCTAATCTTTTTATATTTAAAATTTTTCCCTTCAGATTTTTATAAGTGTGAGTTTTGGAATTTGGCTTTTCTTTTTCAAGATGGTTTTGTCTATTCTGGGTCCCTGAATTTCCATAAGAATTTTAAGATAAGTGTGCCAATTTTTATCAAGAAGCCAGATGGAATTTTGATAGGAATTGCCTTGAATCTATAAATCTCTTTAGGGAGTGTCATCATTGCTTAACAATACCAAGTCCTCTGATCTGTCCACAGAGGATGAGTTTCCACTTATTTAGATCTTTAATTTCTTTCAATAGTGGTTTTTAGTTTTCAGAGTATAAGTGTTATATTTTTATTAAATTTATTCCTTACTATTTTGTTCTTTTAATGTTATCGTATATGATTTTTTTCTTCACTGAGTTTTGGGTTGATGAGAAGCAAGCTGTTAATATTATTATAGTTCTCTTATACATGATAAGTCATTTTTCTCTTGTTGTTTTCAGAATTTTCTCCTTGGCTTTCAGCATTTTTACCAGAATGTGTCTGGGTATGAATCACTTTGCATTTATCCTGCTTAACATTTGTTGAACTTTGTAGGTAGTTTTTCATCAAATTTAGAAAGTTAAACATTTTTTATTATTATTTTATTCTCCTTTTCCTCTCTCTTATCACTTCTACTACCCATAGTAGTACTTGTACCCCACATATCTATGATGTCTGTTCCTTATTTAAATTATTTCTTCCCTTCTTTGGAATGCATAATCTCTATTACTGTATCTTAAAGTTTACTGATACCTTCATCTGCTAGTTCAAATTTACTGTTGTGCCCCTCTTAATGAAATTTTCATTTTCGTTATTTTACCTTTCAATGCAGAATTTCCATCTCACTCTTTTTCGTTGTCACTCTTTATTGATGTTCTGTATTTGATGAGACACTGTCATTATACCTTCCTTAATATATGTAAACATGGTTTACTTTAGATATTTAAAGATATTTAAAATGCCTACTTCAAAAACCTTTTCTGTTAAATCCAACATCAAACATTTCATAGAAGATTTTCTTGTCTGATTGTTTTCTAGACTGAGTCATTCTTTCCAGTTTCTTTGCCTATCTGTATCTCTCTCTCTCTCATTCTTTTTGCAAGTGGATATTATAGGTTATATCTTATGGCATCCATGTATACTGCTACTCTCTTCCTTCAGGAATTGTTTTTATTGTTGTCTTTTTACTAATTTGGTTAGCGATTTGACTGTATTATTTTAGTGAAGCTACTTTCTCTGCAGCATTAAGAGGCACAGCCTTGGTCATCAGCACAGTCACCATGGACCTTCCCTTTTCCCTGATCTCTCTCTGTTAAGCTATTATGAATGGCTAAGTGAAATGTAGTAATTACTTAAAGTATATTTTCCTCAGAGATGGAGAGTATTTCTTTTAATTGTACCTTTATTTTATCATTATATACCATAATTTTTAGGAGTTTGTTTATATTTGGTTTGGGGAATGGGATAATTAATTTATATTAGGTTTTCAGTGGTCACAGTAAAATTACATTTGCCAGTCATAAATTAATTTATATTAGGTTTTCAATGGTCACAGTAAAATTACATTTGCCATTTATGAATTAGGTTTTCAATGGTCACAGTAAAATTACATTTGCCATTCACAGTAAAATTACATTTGCCATTGTGAACCTGTTTCTAAGTCTACTATTTCCTTGATAAGCAATGGGGATAAAATTATTAAGATAATAATCACTGCTCAAGATTTTATAATCTGCTTTCCTATCACACCCAGACCTTAGGTTCATTAATTGCTGCCTGATTGCTTTATTGTTTTCAACAATATGCTGGGCATAAATTGCTCCATAGTCTGATAAAATTAAATTTCAGTTCCTTTGCAGTGTGTTTTTTAGGCCAGTTTTTGAGGTGGTTCAGGTCCCAAGGGAGCCCCTCTTATTTATCTCTTTCCCTGGTTCTCTCTGGTACGTTAGTTGATTTACTTTTTAGCTTGTTACGTTCATAAAGCTACCAGTCTCCTCTAAATTGCTCATGACCAAAATCTCCATTGGTTTCAAGATCACTCTTAGGCACAAACTTCCCTATACTCTATACTAAATGGTTGCTTTAGGGAGACTGTAGAAACTCTCTGTTCTTACCGTCTTCCTCTTTGCCTGTACAAAATCTAGAGTCACTGCTCCAGATGGGGACAGAAGTAACATTTTTGCTTTAGTAGCAGAGCACTGGGTGGGGTTACTCAGCTTGCCTCTTCTGGAATGAAACATCCACCCTATGAATGAGGTGGGGCAAAGGCCCTAGTATTCTTGGCCTGTCACTCATGGGGTGGAGCCACCACCCTAGAGTGGCCGCTGCCCAAAAGAAAGGAGCCCTTGACCTCTTGGTTGTACTTGCCAGGTATTTAGCCTTTGGAATTCGAAGCTGGAAGGAATGAGAAATGCTGCAGACCTGCCTCTTCCTCTCCCATTGATTACTGTGTCAATTAACTGGGAATTGAGAGAGGAGAAATCATGCCCCCACAACTCCCACTCCTGTCCCTCTCCATACTTTTTGGCCAAAATTGCCTGGAGAGGAGCTTCCCTCACATGAATCTATAGGATGGAATGGATGGATCAGAACTTAAGTGACACAGATTCTTGCAGTAGTTTCCAAGATTTAGCAGAATTTTTGAATAACTGTTTCTTCATTTGTTATATGCCCTTAGGGCGAATTTCCAGATACTCTTACCTGGGTAATTTTTAAAATATTTTTTGCCATTATGATTGATTCTCCGGGGAACAGTTGCACAGAGCTCCCCACACCACCATTCTGTAAGAGTAACTACTACCTTTAGATTTTTTTATGTAACTTTTTTGTATGGTAATAAATTTTGGTTTAAAGTTGTTTTCTTCTGCTAGATTTCCAAGTATGCCAAAGGCACTTGTTAAATAAACTGCTCTTTTCCAAAAAGTGACATAGTAGTAGTGTATGTATATTTCAATATGTGCTGTAATGTAGTAGGTACTCAATAACTGTTTTTAAATGAAATTCATATTAACATCTTATTTCTGTTAGTAAAAACACCTCATGGAAACTTCTTTATATTCTTTCCTGTTATCTTAAGTTACACTTCACATTCAAGAAAAGTTGCAGTTTGCCAAGCTTGTTGATATTACAGATGCCTCTAAAGAGAGCATTATATTACAGATTGTCATTAACACAGGGAGGTTGACAGTTTCCGTTATAAATATCTATTTTAATAAGTAATTGTTTAAAGTACTGTTTCCTCAAAGAAGACCATTTCTTTGATTTTTACCTTTATTTTGTCATTATTTTGGTAGGTTTTCAGTGATCACAATAACATAAACTGCATTTTGCTACTTGTAAGTGTCCCATTTCTTTGACAGCCATTGGGGATAAAAATGAGTAGATACAGTGCCTGTGCTCAACATTTTATAATCTAGAAGCAGTCAGATACACAAGCTTAGAAAATGGTACAGTACTTTAAAACAGAAGCATTGCCATTGATAATGTGTGAAGTCAAAGGTGTTAATGATATTTATAATATGATTTCCTTGCCTAGAGCAATGTTGTATTAAGCCTTTACAGATTAGTTTTTATTCATTGATATTTTAGTACCAAAATCCTGATTATTTAAATACTGTGTTTTATACATTAGAAGTATCATTAAATAAATGGTGAGTATAGAAAGTCTGTTTCAATGGAGGGTTGAGGAAATGTTTTAAGTGATTCAGTTTACCCAGTTGCTTTAATTTCCTTTTGGGATAGTTTCCAGAGTGTCACTTTCTGTCATCTGTGTTCTTAAATTTTTCTTCTAATATTTTATCCATTCAGAAATTCCGTTGACAGGAAAGGAACAAAGCCAAGAAAAATTGGTTAAAATTGAATATGCTATTATTTTCAGATATTATTTGACATATTTAATAGCTTAGGTATATTTATCATGTTAATATATTTTAATACTTCAATATACAGTTGATTCTTAAGAGATAAATATTTTTGTTTTCTGGATATCTTAAAATGTGCATGCATAAATTTATATTACAGAAGATAGCATAACAATGAAGCTACCATTTATTATGTTTTCAATATCTACCACATATTTATTTCACTGGGGAAGAATAAGTACTGGGATACCAGCCCACCAATTTTATATAGACTCATTTCCAAATGAGGATATTATGTGTTTTTTTAAAATTTAACTGAAAATATTTTCCTTATATCTAATGTGTGTGACAGTTTATTACATTTTAAAGCATGATCAGTTAACTACTACAAACTTCTAATTTATATCAAAAGAGACATTTTCAGCAGCAAAATCAAGTATGAACTCTATTTTTTTTTATTTTTAAATACATACCAAGCTGCAGGTAACTGCAGAAAAATATTAGACCCACATTATATTCAACAAGCTCCAAATTTTCCCTCCAAATATCCCTCCATGATACTATGGATGCCAGATGTTCCTCAACTACTGTATTTATCTTTCTTGTTCTACAGATCAGTTATAAAATTGAAGAAATTATGGAAGGAAAAAATATTCATTAATTTTTGTGTGAAAGTTTTATTGGAACGCAGCATGCATACAGATAAGTGCCCACCTGATAGCTGTACAGCTTAATGATTTCTTCTAAAAAGGGAGCATAGCCTTATAATGCATCCAGATTTTTTAAAAAGAGAGAACATACCCTAGCATTTTGGAAACTCCTGTTGCCCTTTTGGTTAATACCCACACAAAATAACCTACTTTCCTGACTTTTTTCACCATCAGCTACTTTTGTCTGTGTTTGAACTTTATATACTGGAATCATTCGGTATGTACTCTGTTGTATTTAGCTAATTTTGTTGTCTGTAGCAACAGTTCTCATTGCTGTGTAGTATTTCCATTGAGTGACATCGTAATTCCTTATTCTCTTGATGGACATTTGTTTTTGTTTTTGTTTTTTTCATTTTGGAGTTACTTTTAATAGCTGTACTTTTAGGAACATTGATATTATGTTCTAAAATTCTAAAATTTCTATGAAAATACAAAGGGCTTCTAATAACCAAGGAAAAAGATCAAAGATAGTGAGCTACCTCTACAAGTTATCAAGCTACCAATAATCAAGATAACATGGGCATTTTGGTATCTATGATTTTGCTTCTATGGACATTTTAGTATCTATGATTTTGGTCCACCTAAATATAAAATTTTTTGAGATACATGCCTACAGGTCTAATTGTTGAGTCATAGAGTATGCATAGATTCAGCTTTTGAAGATACTATGAAACTAAAACAGTTTCTCAAAATAATTACACCAGTTCACATTGCCACCAGTGATATGTGAACATTCATGGTGTTCAGCATCCTTACCAGGACTGGATATTATCGAACTTTACAGTTGTTCACAGTGGTTTAGTTTGCATTTATCTGATGACTAATGAGGTTGAGCAACACTTGACGCATTTTTGGATACTTGGATATTCCAGTCTTTAGTGTGCTTTTTTTTATTGGGTCACCTTTTTCTTGTTGATTTGTGTCAGTTCTTATAAATTCAGAGTATAAGTCCTTTGTCAAATATATTGTGGATATATTCTTACATTGTGGTTTGTCTTTTGATTCTCTTAAGTGTTGTCATTTGATGAAGAGAAGTTCTTAATTTTAATGTACTCCAATTTGCTTATTTGTCTTAATATATTAAGTCTATTTGCATCTTGTAAAGAGATGTACTTATGCTACATTTAGATTTATATCTGCAAACCACCTGAGTATGACATGAGATAGAGATTAATTTGTTTTAGGTGCATATCCAGTTGACCAAACGCATCTTATTAAAAAAGCCATTCTTTCCCCCGCCCACAGTGTAATGTTACATTTGTCATAACAACTGACCTGATACGTGAGCAACTATTTATAGACACTGTTCCTTTGCACTAGTCTTTTTGTCTGTCTTACACCAAAACCATGTTATCTTGATCATTGGTGGCTTGATATCTTGTAGAGATAGCTCACTATCTTTGTTCTTTTTCCTTGTTTGGAAGCCCTTTGTATTTTCTTAGAAATTTTAGAATAATAATATCAATGTTCCTAAAAGCACAGGAATTTTGGTTATGGATTGCATCTAATATATAGAACAATTTAAGGAAGAATTGAAACTTTCACCACATTGAATCTTCTAAGCCATGACCGTAACTTGTCTTTCCATTTATTTAGGTCTTCCTTAATTTCTCTCAATATTTCATAGTTCCCTTAGGAAAGGTAATACATCATTTGATCAATTTGTTCCTGTGTCTTTGCTGATTTTTGCTGGTATTATAAATTGTTGCTATTTTTGTTGATATACAAATCAATTTTTACATATTGATTTTTTCCAGTGAATGTGCTAATTTACTTATTAATTTTAATAGTGTATAGTTTTTTTATCCTCTCAGTCAATACCCAGAGTTATGTTGTTTATAATAATTACAGTTTTACTTATTATTTTTAAATGCTTATACCTTTCTTACCTTACTTCACTGGATAACATCTTTGGTATAGTGTTGAAGAGAAGTGATAGGTGGCATCTATATCTTGTTTTTAAACTTGGGTTTAAAGATTTTATTTCATCTTTATGCAAGATGCTTAAAACAGATATATTTTGTAGATGCTTTTTGTCATATTAAGGACATTTCCTTCCATTCCTAGTTTTCTCAGTTTTAATCACAAACAATACTTTCTGTATCTATTAGGATGATTATTTTCTTCTTTATTATGTTAATGTGATAGATGACCAATTGTTTTAGATATTAAGTGATCCTTTTATTCCTAGAATGAACTTATATACACATGCCCGTGCGTGCACATGTAAATGCAGTTTGCTAATATTTTGTTGTTTACAGTTCTGATCAAGTGGAGATTGGCCTGTAAAATTCCTTTTTAAAAATGTCCTTGACAGTTTTTGGTAATACAATTAATGATGCTCTGTTAAAATTAGCTAGTGAATATTCTATTTGATGCCAAAGTTTCTGTAAGATTTATATTATATCTTTTCAACATGTTAGAAAAACTATACTTGTAAAGTTAACTGAACTAGAGATCTTGTTGGGAAAACTTTTAATTACAGACTCAATTTGTTTAATAGTTGTAGAACTTTTCTGTCATCTCAGTTTTCATAAATTGTTTCTGAGAATAAAAAAATTAACAGCTCTATTGATGTAAAATAACTCTCATATTGAACATGTACATGTTGATAAACTTTGACATATAAACACACCGATGGAACCATAATCAAAATCAAAATAATGAACATTATCTTTCACCCCAGAGATTTTCTGTGTACACTCTGACATGTATACAATATTGAGTCTTCCAGTCCATAAGTTCTATATAACACTGTCTCCCATCTACTGATTTTGTAATGGATAATCCTCTGTCGTGGGGGATGGACTTGGGGATGGTTACCTGTCCTTATAGGATATTTACCTGCATACCTGGCCTCTATCTACTAGATATACCTAGCATCCCCTGCCTACAGTCCCTAACAATCAAAAGTATTCTCTAGAAATTGCCAAATGGTTCCAGGAGGACAAATTCCCCAAGGCTAAGAGATTGAAGAACCACTTATGTGGAGTGGTTCTCCACATCATTCATTTGAATTTGCTTATTCCAAGGTATTTTTCATGTGGTTATGTATAATTTTCCAAAATTTAATTTTATATTTGGTGCTAACATTTAGCAATGACATTGACTTTAATCAATCAGTGATATTTTGATTCAACAATTTTGCTACAGTTGCTCATTAATGCTAATAATTCCTATCAGTTGGGAAAACATACATGAGGTAGCTCTTCATAAAATGTCTAAATGGCCGATAAACATATGAAAATTTGCTCAGCTTCATTAGTCATCAAATAAACATAAATGAAATCACAGTGTAATACAACTGCTTGACCAGGAGGATGAAAAACACACATTCATAAATATAAAAAGCAAATATTGACAATAACAAATGTTGATGAGGAAGTGAAATAGAACTCATATTGGTGGGAGTGAACTGCTTCTTTGAAAAATGGTTTGACAGTATTAATTAAAGTTGGCCTAGCATATAAACTCTTCCCTATGTTTATACCTAATGGAAATCATTGATATGTTTACCAAAAAAAAAAAAAAAAAAAAAAAAAACAAGAGCAAAAAAGTTATAGCTATAGTGTTGACAATGGCCAAAACCTGGAAACTACCAAAATGCCTATCAACAGCATAATGGATAAATAAATTGCTGTATAGTATTCCAGTGTTTGAATTTACAATGAGAATGAATAAATGACGTCTACATGCAACACCAGGGATGAATCTCACAATATTGAGCATAACTGCCCAATACAAAATATATGTACTGTGTAATTCCATTTTTGTAAAGGTCAAAAAAAGCAAAACTAATCTGTGGTGGTAGATTACCCTTAGTGGGCCGGGCGCGGTGGCTCAAGCCTGTAATCCCAGCACTTTGGGAGGCCGAGACGGGTGGATCACGAGGTCAGGAGATCGAGACCATCCTGGCGAACACGGTGAAACCCCGTCTCTACTAAAAAATACAAAAAACTAGCCGGGCGAGATGGCGGGCGCCTGTAATCCCAGTTACTTGGGAGGCTGAGGCAGGAGAATGGCGTAAACCCCGGAGGCGGAGCTTGCAGTGAGCTGAGATCTGGCTACTGCACTCCAGCCCGGGCGACAGAGCGAGACTCCGTCTCAAAAAAAAAAAAAAAAAAGATTACCCTTAGTGATTAGTACCTGGGAGGGAGCACTTCTGAGTGTTGTTAATGTTCTGTTTCTTAATCTGGTTGCTGATAACAAAAAAGTATTCATTTTGTAAAAGTGATTCGAGCTATGCTTATGATTCATTTGCTTTCTATATATGTTACACTTCAAGTAAAATATGTCGCATGTGCAGAAATTAAAGAAAATGACTATTCTTCCGCCCTAACTTGTTTGGCTCTGCAGTGAACTGTCTGTTCTGTCACACATGCAACTGGAGTTATGTTTCTCCCCACTCTGACCACTGCTTCCTAATCACTTCCACTCCCACCATGACACCTAGCTCCTTGTCAGGACGTACAGTAAGTCTAACTTAAAAGCTGACTGATGGGCTGGGTGCAGTGGCTCATGCCTGTCACCCCAGCACTTTGGGAGGCTGAGGCGGGTGGATCACCTGAGGTTGGGAGTTTGAGACCAGCCTAACCAGCATGGAGAAACCCTGGCTCTACTAAAAATGCAAAAATTAGCCAGGCGTGGTGGCACATGCCTGTAATCCCAGCTACTCAGGAGGCTGAGGCAGGAAAATTGCTTGAACCTGGGAGGTGGAGGTTGCGGTGAGCTGAGATAGCACCACTGCACGCCAGCCTGGGCAACAAGAGCGAAACTCTGTCTCAAACAAAACAAAACTGACTGATGGTCACTGATCAATGTGTTATTTTTCCCCCACTTGTACCTTATTTCTTTGGCACTTTACTAAGGCTAGCTAGGAAACTGTAATTAGCAATAGTTTTAGTTTAAGAAACTATGACAGCAGAATGTATGGGCTAGAAATAATTGTCCATAATTAACTTCATTTTTCCATTTGAGTTTTCTCTTTCAGTGGGTCATAGTTCACGTAAAGGAATGCTTTCTGAACATGTTCTTCTGAATGTGTGCTTCTGAATATGCTCAAAGACATAAAAATTAGACCATTTCTTTTTATCTTATTAAAGACATATATCTTTCTGGGCACTCTTTTAAATAGGATCGATTCCAACCAATATCAATTTTTTCTTGAATTTTTGTCCTTAATGATCTAATTTAGAATTTCCTACTTATTTAGATGTAAATCTATTGGTGAAGATGAACAGTTTTTACTTTCTCTTCTTTCAAACAAGAAAGAAGTGTACATCAAGCTATCATCTTTAAATATATAGTTAAAATATATGCATTTTCATTTCACTTGGTCGTATTAAACTTCTAATTTTATTTCTTTACTGAATTTTTATGAGTTTTTGTTCGGGGAAAAACAAGGCCTTTATTTTATACAATGCTTGAAAAATGTTATGATAAAATAAATTTGCATACAAAATACTGTTGTCTTATGAATATAATTGTACTCTTTTCTCTAAGGTTGATTTTAAAATGTTATCACTTTTTTATTTTGCCAGATTAATTATTTCATTTAGATTTTCTATTTAGTTTCCTATACTTTAGCCCCAGAGTCCAATTTTGTCATTTTAGAATGAATGTAGATACCATGGTTATTCTTGCATTGATTTCAAAATAACCAAATTACATCTTCCTTTGTAAACAGATGTTTGTATTTGTTTTATTGCCGTAATTTCTCTCTTCCTTTTGGTGAAATAGACAATTTTTTATTTTTAATGTCCATGGCATTCACATTTGCTGTCTCTTTTTTATGCCTTTATGTGCAAATTTGATGAATGTTCTTCTCATTTAATTTTATATTTGATTTTGTGCAATATGCCTTAAACTTGCTTTCAAAATACATGTGATCTTCTTCCAAAATTTGGTTGGACTCCTCTTGTCCACATTTTTACAACATTTATATTAACTGCATTTTATTCCTCTTTATGAGGTGGGAATCATATTATGGAAAATCTAAATTCCCAAATGACTAATTGTTAACTTCTCAGTGTATGGTTATTATTTAATTAAATGGAGACATTTTTCAGTTATGATAATGAATTGTGTCACTGGTAACTGATTTTTAAACAGCTTGGAAATTTAAAAGCCATTCCTCCCCTTTATCATTTGAATAAATTAGATGGTTGATTGTTTGTGCATAGATCCTATGAGTCCTGTGGGTGAGACCATATGGTGTGATTAGATCACTCTGTGTCTAGGAGAGCCTATGGGGATCCCTTGCAGAGCCAAGGCTGTATTGTCATAGCAATTGCCTCCCTGCAAATTTATCTCAGGGGCTCACACTCTTACATTTTTGGTCTAATCACTTATATATCACTCAGCAATAAAAAAACTGTGTCAAAAAGATAAAAATGTTAGACATTCCTGCAATTGCTGGAAAAAAATGGTGATAATGTCATAAAATATGCAATCTTTATTTCTTAAATGTTCATGCTATATGAAAATAGTTTCATGTACTCCTCCAATTTCTGGTTTACAGACAATAGATTATATTTTAGGTGTTATTATTTGTTTAAGATGAGATATAGAATTAAAGGGAAACTAGATAACATATTGGCAGAAATTTGAGAACTGTTGTTGATCCTCTAGTTGCTATTATTTTGCAAAAATTCTTTTGTATTTGTTTATAGTAGTTAATCATAAAGTATGATTTTGGCTGTTTGTTTTCCACCTGATATATTTATTTATTTATTGCAGAATATATTTGTTTTAAAATTTCATCTTTCATTACTGACGGAAAGAGTACATGAGTGATGGTATTTTAATGCTTTCTGTCGTTTAAAAAAGAATTGTATTATAGTTTTAGAGTCTAAGTGATTGTTGCTCCTGGCATTAACATTAACGTACTTAAATAGATTTTGACACTCATTGAGATTACTTGCTTGCAGGCCTGAAAATAAAGATGAGATACGAAAGAATTTAGGTTATTAGGGAAGGAGCCAGTCATTTAATCTGTTTTGTATTTCAGACTGCTCTCTTATTTCACCTGTAGTTTACAATACTGGCTGATAAGGTGAGTATTCCTGTGGTTGTTCTGAAACAAAAGTTCGTCTGATGATTTTAAAGCTAGTTTTCCTAAGATGCTTTTTAGCTACCCCAATTACTATAAAATATTTAGCTCAGAATACCAAGAAAGGCTTCAGGGATTCAGGATAGTCCTGAAACTTTCTGCAGTATTTTGCATGTGTGTATGTCTATATGTTTGTGTGTATGTGTGCATTTGTTAGTTGGTTTTCAGGGTGCGTTAGTCAAGGTAGAAGCTATGTTACTGTAAGAAAGAGTCCCAGAAAATGGTGGCTTAGACCTGATAGTGGTTTTTCTCTCAAATAACAGTCTGCAAGTAGCCAGTGCATCCATGAGAGTTTGGCAGTTAGTTGCATAGTACTTCTGTTTCTTCTTTTTATCCCATCTGCTGCTAGGCTGTTGCACTCCTTCCCAGTGGTTGACGCTGGCTCATCCATGTTTTAGCTAAATGACTGGGGATATACCAGGAGTGCACAAGTTACATACATCACATGTGCTCACATTCCTTTGTCAAGAAGTTGGACACGTAGCCACCAGTAACCTCAAGGGAGTCTGGGAAAGATCATCTCTAGTGCAGCTCAAAATCAGAGGTGGGGTTTGTTACTATACAAGAATGAGGCAGAGAATACAGAGAGGCAGTTAACAATCTACCACATCGAGGGTTTTGTTTGTTTGTTTTGTTTTTGTTTTTTGAGACAGGGTCTCACTGTCGCCCAGGCTGGAGTGCAGTGGCACAATCTTGGCTCACTGCAACCTCCACCCCCTGGGTTCAAGCGATTCTCCTGCCTCAGTCTCCTGAGTGACTGAGATTACAGGCACCTGCCACCACACCTGGCTAATTTTTTGTATTCTTTATAGAGATGGCCCATGTTGGCCAGGCTGGTCTTGAACTCCTGACTTCAAGTGGTCCACCACCCTCAGCCTCCCAAAGTGCTGGGATTACAGGCATGAGTCGCTATGCCCAGCGTGAGTTTTCATTCATTGTCTTCATCAAATATATGTCATATACTATATAAAAGGAAATGTTTAATATCCAAACCTTAAGTGTTCTAGGATGTCAGTGGTCAGGCATGAGCATCCATGTTGACATAATAGGGAGCAGGCCATCTGGATAACTGCATGCATATATCAACTGACCATGATTGCAAGAGCTGCAGTTAGAGACTGATACATATATGTAGAATATTAATGGAAATACCACAAGTGGTAACTTCCATAACATAATTTTCCATGAACAACAGTTATAAAAGTTCTAACGCAGCAAAGTGCAGTGTTCTACCAAAATTCAGGTTAGGTACATTCCTAGAAAGAAAATTCTGTATGTGTTAAAACCCATGCAAAACTTCGGTGTTACATGCTGGTCTCAAGTCATCATAGTGGGTGTTTAACTTGCATGTGTGTCGGTGGAGGCATTTGTATGGCATAAGAGGTGCTGGCAATTCCTACTGGTGGGTGAATATGTGCACATGACAAGGCCTCTGTATCTTTCCTTTTTGCCCACAAAAGGCCAGCAATCCACCTTAATTGTGGAAACTGCACCTCCTTCCAAGACACATTTCAAGTGGTATTTCTTATTTTTATAAAGTTTTTCTCCAGGAAGTCATCACTGTCTTTTGCTTTTTCTGCAGTGAAGAAAATATTTAAACTGTGTGTCCATACTTTGTGTTGCTTTGCATCTCAACAGTGTCTCTCTGTTACATTTCAGCACAGCACATTGCCAAGGGCTCAGATTGAATTCAATATAGGCAGGTCCCAGGATGATGGAATCACCCCTCATCCAGCAGCACTTAGGTCCTTCCTAGCTCCATTTCACCCTCTTTCCATTAACTGCTGCTTCGTTGAACCTAGTTACTGTCATTTTTTCCTTTGTTCTACCTATGCCATAGAACATTAGATCTTGAAGGAACATTAAAAGATCTTCTATTTTAATCACTTTCACATTAACACTAACTTGCCCCAAAACACATGGTTCTTTCTAACTCTAAAACAGGCCATGGGTATTTCTTATTGTTCTCATATTTCCCATAAGAAGCAAGCTCCTTTTTCATTCTGTCCAAGTTTTCCCCAACTCAGCTTTAGACCATCACTCCTTTCTTGAGTTGATGACATCCTCTAGACCTGTGGGGTACGTGTTCCACCAGGCCCCCAACTCTTCCCCCATTCTCCACCCCAGGTCTTTCTCTCCATGTGACACACATGAATTCATACTAGGGCAAGAACCTGTGCCTGCTTTCCTCTGTTACTCTGCTTAAATTGGCTTATTAGTGTTATCTGGAATCCATTTTGGGGTGGGAACCTTTTCATACCCCTTGTCCACTTTTTCTTGTGGACTGGTTTAATTCAGTTTGTAATTGGTAAAGTTACCTATCTAAGGACAGCTGATTGCAAAGCTTCAAATCACACTGAGAGTGAATGAAGGTGTAGGTTGCTTCTAGTTGGTAGAAGGCCCCGCTCCTCCCTCAGTTCAACCCCTTCAGTAACCGACTCAGGACAATGGACATGAAGGTCACATGAGGCCTCTGCATTTTAGTTTCTGTTTTACTTTATTCTTGCTTTGTGTCATTGTGTCCACACTCTGGGGCTGAATATTATGACTAGGTTGTGCATGTGTAGATGTGTTAATTTATCTTGAGTCTACTTGACCTTATTGAAACTTCCCAAATTCCCTGTTCCTTCAAGAATGTTGTTCATTTACCTGCTTCCAAACTAGCAAGTTCTCCAAAAATTCAACAAATTCATTCTTTACACTCTAAAGCCAATCTGGCATGTGCAGATCTACTATATATGTTAGCATATTAAAAAAATAGTAGGCTACATATTCTGCTGCTGTATCATCACTTTGCTTTTCACATTAGCCTTTTTTATTTTATTTTTTTGAAACAGAGTCCCACTCTCTTGCCCAGGCTGGAGTGCAGTGGCGTGATCTCGGCTCACTGTAAGCTCCGCCTCCTGGTTTCACGCCATTCTCCTGCCTCAGCCTCCTGAGTAGCTGGGACTACAGGCGCCCACCACCACGCCCAGCTAATTTTTTGTATGTTTAGTAGAGACAGGGTTTCACCATGTTAGCCAGCATGGTCTCGATCTCCTGACCTCATGATCCGCCTGCCTCAGACTCCCAAAGTGCTGGGATTACAGGCATGAGCCACCGTGCCCGGCCCACATTAGCCTTTTTAAATGTCACTTACACATTATACACATTCATCTTAGCTTTCTGTTATCCCTCAAGCCACAGTAACTGGAAGGAAGGGTGATTTTTCTGTAGAAAGTGGGCCCAATGATGATTTGTAATTATTGAAAAACTCAATGTGATTACTGTCTAAAACATCATATTTGTGTGACTGATATTTTTGTCATTAACAATGATGTTTCTAATTTTTATCTTTAGTTTTGGGAAGGGTAATGTTTTAAATCAAATATCTGCAGAAAACCTGAGAGTATTCAAATTTGCTTTTGTTACTTATGATCTCTTTACATTTAAAAATTGAGGGGGCACATATCAAAAAATAAAATTTTTGGCACATAGGTAAAGAGACAAGTGGTGAGTAATAAAGAGAAGGGGATAGAATGTACCCATTATGTCAGAAATGCTCTTGAATGGGGGCCCTGGATGTGAACACACACTTATTTCAGAGGTTCCAGACAGCAAAGGTAAAAGACAAACACAGTAAGTCACATAGACCTCATTTTTTAGTAAAAGGAGTCATTGGTTTGAGTGTCAGTCATGCCAAGCAACATTTGAATAAAGTCTCAATGGCAATTTTGTTAAAAGGGCAAAGACCTTGTTCATAAAGGCCAATTCTTATTCTGGTCCTTAACGGTAAGTTGAGAGTTCATTAAACTGAGTTTAGCAAGACGTGTCAATTCAGGGATAGAGTGCAAAAGTAGATTATAGGTTTATAATTCTCCAGTGCTCTGACCTATAGATACTGTACAGCAACATTTCTTACAGTGAACACAATCTGTAGAAAAGCAGACCCATCGAATATAGAGAGCAGTGTTCTGAGCTTTCATGAGTTTGGGAAATGCTAATTCATTTGCATAGTAAAAGTCCCAGAGCTCTGCAGTGAAGAAAACATTTCAACTTTGTATAAATAGTGTTTCCCAAACTTAATTGATCTTTAAATCCTTTATTTCCTTAGGAACTTCTCATCAGTTGCTATGATAGAATCTATTTTGGGAAACAAGGAAGTAAAAGTATGAAGGTTTGACATGTTGCTAATTGTGGCATAGGTGTTTCAAAAGTCAGATGACAGGCTTTCTCTATTACTAATGAAAGAGGAGAGTTGTATGTTTTAGGATTTTTGTCTAGGTGTTTGGGATTGGTGTAATTTAGGTGGCATGTTTGGCATTTTGTTAGGAAAATTTAAAGGTTGGTTTGCAGTCTTTATGAAACCCTACCCGTATAGGGTTCTATAAAGTGAACTGTTGGCTTGTAATTACTTTGCAGTCCAACTTTTTTCATGGTCTTAGGCTTTCTTTGCAAATGGAATTCCTTTCTTCAATGAACTGTATACTGTCTTCAAGGTGGAAAATGTATAATAGATTACTCAGTGTAATACTTTCTGGTTGTGTTACTTTGGCCTTGCTCAGATTGTAAGAAATGGAGATTTGCTGGTTTGAAAAAAAAAAACAGTAATTGAGTGGGAAGGTGATGTTAAACATGCATTTACATTTACCTCTGTTCTTTTGTTATATATTTCTAGGGTATCTGTTCATGTCACAGTGTCTCTTCTGGTATCCCAGATTCTCTTTCCCTGTATATCGAGGAGGTGATTAATTAATTAAGTTATGTAATATGTCTCTGGCCCAGCTTTGGCTCCAACTCTGATCTCTAGGTCAATCAGCTAGAGCCTGAGTAATGGGACTGATTTTGCTCAAGGCTAAAGAGCTGATATCTCAGTAGAATAACAGTGACAGTAGAGGTCGGGTGACCAGCCAGCACTAGAGCAACAAAACATTAAACTCTCCAGTTGTGATACCTAGTTTCAAAGTAGAGTCACTTCTGATTGTTTCTTCTTAAATATCATGATATCTGCCTTCCATTTTAATGGCATATTTGAGAATGCTATGATTTAAAGGATCACAAGCTAAGCACTTGGTATTATTATATATTAATTTTTTTAATGTTTACTCCTCATATGTTAGTATATTAGGTTATCTGCATTTATTATTTCTAATTCATGTAACAGCTTTGCAAGTATGCTTACTTCCTCATTTGAATAATGAGACAAACTGCCACTCAAAGCTGTTAAGAAATTGGAGCATCTTCAGACAGCTGTAAAGATACAGAACTGGGCTTAGTAGACCAATTTGCTAACTTTAAATCAAGCTCTCTTTCCACTGTGACTTGCTGGGTTACTTAAGGAGACTACCATGGAATGTCTTGAATACATCAGAAGGATGCTTTGCGGGTTGGGAGAGGCTGGGCGTTGGTTTGTTGTTTTTGTTTTGGTTTGGTTTGGTTTAGTTTTTTTGGCCTTAGAGGAACCAGAATATGTAGAATTTAAATCATACCAAATTAAATGAAAGGAATTTACCTCCCATTTTCTCGTTTGTGCACAGCTAATTGATTTAATAAGAAGCCATAAATTGCACTTTGGAAGGTTGTGTTACAGTAACATAACTGTAGCATTGATAACCCCTAGGCAAAAGCTAAAATCCATTGTCTTCTTTCTCTATCTCTTTGTTACTTTACATCAAAGATTAAAAGTAGCTCCTACTACCTGTATGTTCCTTATAAAATCTGTTGTTTTTACACCTTAACAAAAGTATCACAAACTGGGTTGGGTTAAGTAGAGGCACCAAATAGTGATACAACTAAATCATGGCAAAACGAGTTCCTTCAACATTAATTAAGTTTCTAATCTGTCATGCTGTGCAAATCCCTGCCTTCATGGAGATTATAGTCTGCTCTTTCTAATCTGTCTTCTTTGGCTTTTAGTACTGTGGGAAGTCCCTTATTATGTATCCCATAGACCCATATCCCACACACTCAAACACACCCAGCTCATGTACGCATATAATTTTGTCTCTCAACTGATAAAGAAAGGAGTAGCAAGCAAGTGAGTTGTTCTCACCTTCCCTGTATTAGTTTTCTGTGCTGTGTAACAAATTACCACACATCTATCAGCTTAAAGTAGCATGCCGTTGTTATCTCTATAGGTTGAGAGTGAGTTAGGTTAGTTTTCATGGTCAGGAGTCTGGGCACAGCTTTGCTGATTCTTCTGCTCTGGGTGTTAACATGATGAAATCAAGGCACTGACATCTATATTCTTAACTGCAGCATGGGGTCCTCTTCCCAGCTCATGCAAGTTGCTGGCAGAATTCATTTTCTTACAGTGGTGGGGCTGAAGCCCCCAGCTCTTAAAGGCTACCCACTTAGGCAGTTTACAATCTGTTTTTTTTGTTGTTGTTGTTGTTGTTTGTTTTTTGTTTTTTGTTTTTTTTGTTGCTTCTTCAAGGCCAGCAGGAGAATATTTCTGCCCCTTTTGGCTAAGATGACATTTCATATAATATAAAAAAATCAAGGGAGTGATAGCCCATTACCTCCTCCGTTTTCTATTGGCTATAAGAAATTCTACAAGTGTGTGACTCATCAGGGGCTCCTAGAGTATGTCTGCTACACCTCCTACCAAATAATAAATATTATATCTCAGCTTATTGAGAACTTTGTGTAAGCTAGCACTATTCAAAATATTTTACATATATTTATTCATTTAATCCTCACAAAAAAACTCTGGGAAGGTAGGTAGTTTGTTATTCATAGTTCACAAATGAAACTGAACCATGGAGAGTGGATTCTTGTTAGCTAGGAATATCCATCCAAAAAATAAAACAGGAGGAAACAGCAGCAACAATTGTGATGCCACAGAGTCCTTCAGCTACCACACTCTCGCATCATTTCCCTTCATAACAAGACTTCTTACCTCCCTTTTCAGAGCTGTGGTTGCTTTTCCTTCTGCCCTTACCCTAAGGCTCTTTCCTGCCCTCCCTTCACATACAACTCTGCTTAAAAGTAAATGCCTTGGAGAGCCCTTCCTCCACACGCATGCACCCAGAATTTTCCCTTCTTGTACTTCTGTTTTCTTCAGAGACTCTAACACAATTTATAGTTACAACTTGATAAAACGGGAGCATGCCTTTCTTTGTTCATTGTTGTATTTCCAGCATCTAGCACATAAATTTTTTCAATGGAAGAATGAATGCCTGCATGTGAACTAAAGAAAGTCATGTGGTATAATAGAAAAGGTATTATTTTAGGGAGTCAAATCCTACTTTGCTGCTTACCTACTGCTAGAGTCTGAAGGTTTGTGTTTCCTCATAATTTATATGTTGAAATCCTAACTCCCATAGTGATGTTATTGGAAGGTGGAACTTTGGGAGATGATTAGATCATGAGGACAGAGTCTTCATGAAAGGGATTAATTCTCTTATAAGAAACACCAGAAATCTAGCTAGTCCCTTCCACCATGGAGGCAACAGCAAGAAGACATCATCTGTGAATCAAGAAACAGGCCCTCCCCAGACACTGAATCTGCTGATATCTTAATCTTGAATTTTCTGGCCTCTATAGGAGTGAGAAATAAATTTTTGTTGTTTATAAGCTGCCCAGTCTATGGTACTTTTTTATTGCAGACCAGACAGACTAAGGTACCCATCTTTAGGGTTGTTGAAGGCACTCAGTTAATGATAGTCTTTATTATTGTTGTTATCGTTTTTATGGAAGAAGAAGTAGATCAGGGCCAACGTTAAAGGGGAGGAGAGGATAAGACAGTTACCTTTGGGCATAGATATTACCAGGCTACAAGGGGGAATTAAAGATATGTTAGATACCTAGACTTGGGGACTCTCATAGCATCCTTTCCTTCTCTAGGTATGCCCCATGCCATTAAAAAGGACATTTTACCCTTTACCGCTCTAGGTGCAAGGCTCTTGGAGCAGCAGAAGCTGTCTATCTGTTTCACAGTTCCTGGCACATAGTAGATGCTGTGAAATGTTTGTTAAAGAAAGGAATGACTAATAGATAGTCACTTAAACACAGCTGTTCAGTGTATTACAAATGGAAACAGTGATTCATCGATTCCCACTACATTATAGCATAACCTTATTTTATCTATACAAGAACATGAGCTTGAGTTTCACTAAATAAAACATTAGTATTCATGACTGGGTACATTGGAAGTCCCTCCCCCCCCATCCCCCCCCGCTCTGCTACACACAGAGGGAACATTAAAGAAAATACAATTATAAAAGGTTCTCTTTTAAAACATACACATTCTCATATTTGCTACTTGTTCCAATTTTGAAAACATCACTTCTCATCGAGGCCCAGCAGAATGTCCCAAGATGTGGCCAAAGGTCCTCCACAAGTTTGTCATAAAGTAGATGTACTGTGAACATCAAACACTTCTCTAATTGTGGAGAAGCTGATGAAAGCGTGATCTGTCAGAGGCTTTATTTTTGCCTTCAGATGTCTTTATTTCAGTTATTTTTACTGATTTTGCCACAGGCTACATCTCTTCTGAGCAGGCTGCTGAAGAATCAGAAATTATAGCACTTTAATAGCAATTCCTGTCTTTGGAATATGAAAACAGATTGATTCTTAGAAAAGGTGTCAGAATTTTAAACTGTAGAATAGTATCATTGGAAAATAGTTATTGTTTTAACTAATATTGCATGAAAGCTTAAGGGAAATCCCATGTAAGCACAGTAGTTGAAACTGAATACCTGAAACCTTTTGAGAATCAATATTAATATTCTCCTTGTTTCATTTGCTTTTAACATTGCATACATCCCTCAAATATGGCTTTCCTGATTATATATGCTGAAATCCTTAGCAGCAATTATAAGAAAACCCTTTTGTCTTAGAACAAGAGAATTGTTTTCTTTCTTTTAATTGGGGCCTAAGAAATTGCTTTCCTACAGTCTTATTCTAAGGAATAGCCTCCCCAACATCTGACAGATTATCTCCTCTGCTGATTTGGAAATGTAGACAGGTCATGTGGTGGGATCCGGAGGATAGTTCTCATTCTCTTGAGAACAGCAAAAGGTTCCACTTGAAAGGAGACCATTATTTTGGCCAAGTGGTTGGATTGACTAAAAATTCTATTTGCAAAGGAAAAAGAAAAAATTATATGTACACATATACATATATGTACGTGTGTATATAGATAATTGCATAAATGTGTATGCGTGTTCCATGTATGTATATTAAAGTACATGTGTATATATATGTATAGATGGATGTAGAGAGGTACATATATATACATATCACAAAAGCAGTAAGTAGTAGAAAAGGACAGCTTAGAGGAAGACAGGCTTTTATTATGACATCTTCTTTAAAACTCCATCGTAACAATAATGACAAAAAGCCTTCCACATTTCCATGTAAGTGCTGCTTTGTTCAGTAATATTTTCTCTCTAAAATTTACTTTGTGTTCACTTTTGCTTGATTCCACGCCATACTTTTAAAACTTACTTGGAGGAAGGTTGAAAGCCATGTAGGCTTACCTTGTTTTAATTTACTTTGCTTTATTGCACTTCACAAATACTGTGTTTTTTGGTAAATTGAAAGTTGGAGGCAACCCTGCACTGAGCAAGTCTATGGGCACCATTCCATTTTTCCAACAGCATGTGTTCATTTTGTGTGTCTGTGTCACATTTTGGTAATTCTCATAATATTTCAAGCATTTTTATTATAATTATATATTTCAATATTAAAATATGATAATGTATTATTATATATATGGCGATATATCATCAGTGATCTTTTTTACTATTGTATTTGTTTTGGGGTATCACAAACCATGCCCTTATAAGACAGTGAACTTAATCCATAAATGTGTTCTGACTGTTCACTGAGCAACTGTCTCCCATTTCTCTCCCTTTCTTCAGGCCTCCCTATTTCCTAAGACAGAGCAGTATTAAAATTAGGCCAATTAATAACCCTACAATGGCCTCTAAGAGTTCAGGTGGAAGGAAAAGTTGCATACGTCTCACTTTTCAATCGAAAACTAGAAATGATTACATTTAGTGAGGAAGGCATGTTGAAAGCTGAGATAGGCCGAAAGCTAGGCCTCTTGCACCAAATAATTAACTGAGTTGTGAATGGAAAGGTAACGTTCTTGAGGGGAATTAAAAGTGCTACTCCTCTGAACACACAAATGATGAGAAAGGGAAACAGCTTTATTGTTGATATGGAGGAAGTTTTAGTGGTCTGAATAGAAGATCAAATCAGCCGCAATATTCCTTTAAGCCAGAGCCTAATATAGAACAAGCCCCTAACTCTTTTTTATTCTCTGAACGCTTGGAGGGGTGAAGATGTGCTAGAAGGGAACTTGGAAGCTAACAGAGATTAACTCATGAGGTTTAAGGAAAGAAGCCATCTCTATAATCTAAAAGTGCAAGGTGAAACAGCAGTGGTTGATGTAGAAGCCGCAGCAAGTTATTCAGAAGACCTAGCTGAGATTATTGATGAAGGCGGCTGTGTTAAACAACAGATTTTCAATGCAGATGGAATTGGAAAAAGATGTCATTGGGCTTTTATAGCTAGAGAGGAGAAGTCAGTGCCTGGCTTGAAAGGATAGACTTACCCTTCTGTTAGGTGCTAATGCAGCTGGTGGCTTTAAGTGGAAGCCAGTGCTCATTTACCATTCCAAAAATCCTGTGGCCCTTTAGAATTATGCAAAATCTATTCTGCCTTTGCTCTGTAAATGGAACAGTAAAGCCTGAATGACAGCACATCTGTTTACAACATGGCTGACTGAATATTTTAAGTCCACTGTTGAGACTTACTGCTCAGAAAAAATATCCTTTTCAAAATATACTGCTGATTGACAATGCACTGGCTCACTGAAGAAGCTGATGGAGATATAAAAGGAGATTAATGTTGTTTTCATATTACTAATGCAATACATATTTTGCAGCATATGGATCAAGGAGTGATTTTGACTTTCAAGTCTTATTATTTAATAAATGCATTTTTTATGGCTGCCATCGATAGTGATTCCTCTGATGGTTCTGCACAAGGTGAACTGAAAGTCTTTTGGAAATAATTCACCATTCTGGATGCCATTAAGAACATTTCTGATTTATGGGAGGAGTTCAAAATAGCAACATTAACAGGAGTTTGGAAGAAGTTGATTCTGATATTCATAGATGACTTTGAGGAGTTCAAGACTTCAGTGGAGGAAGTCACTGCAGATGTGGTGCAAATAGCAAGAGAACTAGAATTAGAAGTATAGCCTGAAGATGTGAGTGAATTGTTGCAATCTTAGGATAAAACTTTCATAAGTGAGGAGTTGCTTCTTATGTGTAAAGAAAGTGGTTTCTTGAGATGCAATTGACTCTGGGTTAAGATGCTATGAACATCGTTGAAGTAAAAACAAAGGACTTCTAATATTCCATAAACTTAGTTGATAAAGCAGCGGCAGGGTTTAAGAGGATTGACTCCCATTTTGAAAGATGTTCTGCTATGGGCAAAATGCTATCAAACAGCATCACATATTACAGATAAGTTTTTTTGGGAAAGGAAGAGTCAATCAATGCAGCAAATTTTGTTGCCAGCTTATTTTAAGCAATTATCATAGCCATTCAAGCCTTCAGCAGCCACTAACGACCCTGATCAGTTAGCTGCCACCAACATCCATGCAAGACCCTCCACCAGCAAAAAAATTATGACTCACTGAAAGCTCAGATTATTGTTAGCATTTTAAGAAATAATGTATTTTTAATTAAGGTATGTAAATTGATTTTTAGCATAATGCTATTGTACAGTTAATAGACTACAGTATAGTGATAGCTTTTATATGTACCGGGAAACCAAAAAATTTATGTGACTTATTTTTTTGCAACATTCACTTTATTGTTGTAGTTTGGAACTGAATTTGCAGTGTCTTTGTGGTATGCCTGTATAACAGTTTTTATTTAGCCCTCATATGACTAGATACAGTCTTGATTACAGCATTATAATCACAATACTTAAAAAATTATTACATATATTAGGACTTTTTTGACAGTGGTTGCAAAGAATTGTTTCCTTCAGTGGCTTTGACTTGAGGTTTTCAAGCTTATAGGTTAAGGTTTATTACATTATCTTTAATATTTTTTCACTATTTATTCTGAATACTTAGTTCTCACAATATTCTCAGAATAGAAACTTATATTCATTTGTTAAAGAGGGACATAATCTCTAGCATGGGGAAATTCATTGTCCCATGTTTATCACGTTTGGCTGTTTCTGTCAATGATACTTTTACAACGCTTATTGCATCAGTTCCCAAACTATATTCTGGGGAATAGTTGTTCCATGAGATACTGATGGTTGTTCTGTGAGATGATTATAAAGTTTAAAAGTTTGGGAAATACTGTATAATTTATTCTTCAGGATTTAAAATAAATTTTAGCATACTAGATAATACAGTAAATGAAACTACTTAACCATATTTAGTACATGCAGGCTATATTTATTGTATGGAAGAATGCATTTCTTTTAGATGGATTTATCTATTAAAATACCTGTTTTTCAAAACACAATTTTGGTAATATTGTCTTACTGCAATTTTGGAAATAACTTTGAAAATTTATTTGCAAAATTGTCTTTGGCATACTGCTGATCTATCTCCTTTAGGGAATCCCTCCCTCTTAACAGCCTTCTTTCATTTTTATGCCTATCTTTATGTTATTCTAAAGGATAACATTTTCCCTTGTGGATAAATCTTGAGCATATCATTCAGATCTCCTGGGCCATCTGAATTATACTTAGTGGCAAGGAAAAAATTAAAATTTACCTTTTAAAGAGAGTCAATACCCTGGCTTTTATTCGTACTGGGATGTAGACTACAAGGGCATTGGGTGCTTGATCATGCAGGGTATAAGTGGCTCAATGATAACAACATATGATAGTTCATATGCTCATTACTCTCTTATATTGTATTGGACTCCTGATTAGTGTCTCACTGTCTAGGTTGTCTTTGCTGTAAAGATCCTATTGATTTTTGTATTGGACACAGCAGCTAACATAGTGTACTGCACACACTGTTTACCTTAGTAATGCTAAAAGGCTTGATAGATATTAGCACATCTACAATACAGATCACCTTCTGCAAGCACATTCTTCCCTTACACCTATCAATATGATGCCACCTGCTCTGATTTTCTTCCTACCTCTTTCTGCTTTTTCTTAGTCTTTCTAACAGGATCTACTTTACCTCCTCATTCCATTTACATTAGTATTCCTCAGGACTCTGCTTTAAGCCATCTTCTCTTTTGGTAAATATTCTTCGAATGTTCTCATCTATACCCATGTTTCTAACTACACTTTATTTGCTAATCGTTCCTATTTGGAAAAATATTTACCATTGAGCATCTTGCCCTATTCTCAGTTAATGACATCAACATATCCAAAGCCTTCATTTCTTATTTCTAAATACTGTTTCCCCCTTGTGCCTTTTCCTGTCGTGATGTTTGGTGCCAGCCTCTACCCAGTTAGCAAGCCTTATTCCTGGGAATCATCTTCCACATCTTTGTCTCATCTTTCTTAACCCCAGTTATCTCTCAGTACCATCAATTCTGGTTTTTATACTTCTCTTGAATGTTCTCCTTCCTCTCTGTTTCCACTGCCTGAACAATCTGAAAACTTTTCATCATTGGTTCTGCTGGCTCTTGATGCTAGTTAACAGAAATACCTGTCTTAGTCTTGCCTTTTTCCAGGGCATCCTCTACACTGTAGTAGGAGTAACATATCGAAGACATCTACTGGGAATTATAATCAGCATCCTCACCTGCCCTCTTTCATACCACACATTTAATCTATCATCAAATTATGCTGGCTCAATCTTCGGGATGTAATCAGAACCTAACCATTTCACGCTGCCTCCAGTGCTGTTACCCCAGTCCAAGCTACTATCATTTTATTCCTGGATTATTGAAAACCCTATATACTAGTGTGCCCGGTAGATCTTTATCTGCTAAAGCTATGCTGTCTAGTACAGTAGCCACTAGCCACTTGAGGCTTTTGAGCACTAGAAATATGGCTCACTAGAATATGAAGTGAGATGTGCTATTAAAAAGATAGACTGGATATTGAAGAATTCGTTTTCAAAGAGAATGTAAAAGACCTCATTAACAATATTTTATATTGAATATATGTTGAAATAATATTTTAGATAGTTTGGATTAAAGAAAATGCATTATTGAAATTAATTACCTATTTCTTTTATTTTTTCCAACACGATTAGTAGAAAAAATTGAAGTCACGTATGTGACTCACCTTTATATTGCTATTAGACAGCAGTACTCTAAATATTTTTCTAAACACAGCAATCAGAGCTAACCTTTGGAAATGTCAGAACTTATCATTCTTTGGACCAACACCCTCCAAAGGCTTTCCAGCCCCCCCGAGGGAGAAGGCAGTCTGTACAGTGGGTGACAAGGCCCAGGGTGATCCTGTCCCCTCCGCTCCTCTTCCTCCCACTTTCTGCTCTCTCGCTCCAAGGGCCTCCTTGCAAGCCCCACCTGAGGGCCTTTGCATTTACATTCTCTTCGCTTGGCTAACTCTTTCCCAGCTGGCTGTGTGGCTTGCTTTTGCATTTCTTTCTGCTCAAATGTCTCTCATTAATTCTATTAGAGAGGCTCATCCTGCTACCCTCTGTACAGCAGCAATCATCTTACCTGCACATACTCAGTGTGAATGTTTTCTTCGTGTTTTGGCTTTACTTTGAATGACTCCTCATTGCCTGTAGAATGAAGTCCAGATTACTTAGTATTTCTCGGTGCACCATTATTATTTAGACAGTTTCTAACTCCAAAACTCACTTTTCTCAGCAACTCTCATACCATGCAGTTAGAATCACTTGCAAGAAACACAAAATAAGAAAACAGTGGTTTAGAAAGTAGAGGTTTAAAGGATTATTATCAAATATAAATCTATTCTTGCACCCAATTAACATGCATTCTTCTTCAAGCGTTGTATGATACGCAAGGAGGACAGTTTATTTAACCCTTTGAATTCGAGTTGGCACCCATTCCTTAAAATGTATGTTAATAGTATCCATACCAAAGACACATGATATACTTACCAAGAAAGAGTATACACCTTTGTAAAAGGATCTCTATGTGAGTAAGTTTTCTTTTAGTGTTTATTTTCCTTTGGAACAAAGATTATGTTCAGAATTTTTCTCCTGCTAATGAAATAGGAACTATAACTTATCAATAGTTAGATACTTCATTATAAGAGAGTTAGGTGATTTGGGGAATGAACATTTCTATTTTGGGTAATCAGGAAAACACATTATAGCTTAGGAATAAATCTTTCAGAAATGTTTATCGTTCCAGTTCATTCAAATATATCTTTCCGACAGTATTTCTTAAAACCCATAAAATTAATGGTGTATTTAAAACATTTCATTGGCATTTATTTCCTAAATCAAATTCAGCACTAGTATTTAATTGTACTGTCTGTCACAGCCTGGGGATCTGGCAGTTAAAATTATTTTTCTCTTTTAAAATAAAAATATTTTCCTCCAGGGCTAGCTTTCATATTCTTGAGTGTGTTTATGTCACACTGCCTTGCATTTCCATGTGCTGAGATCTGGAGAATCTGTCAGAGCTAATCTGGATCTGGTATTTATTTGTATCTTAAAATTATGCTGAAATTTTAATTACTCACCATGCCCCTGGCTTGGTAGGATATATGGAACTCAACTTCTGTATGTCAGCTACTGGAGTTAAATTTTAAATCCTTCACTACCCAAAGCAAGGGCAGTACAATAAACTTACTTACTCTCTGCAAGATGCTAAATGTTACACTGACTATAGAAGTTTATAAGGCAAAGTCTAAGTCCTCAAATGCAGAATAATTCTAATCCACCATGCCTTCTATGCATGTGCTCCAGAGTGAGTAACTTTCTCTCCCTCTTCAGAGAACTTGCCTTCCACCTATTAGTCTTAATTGAAATCTGTCTTTACAATATGAATACCTTTTCCCTTTTAATCTTTCTAAATTGAGTTGCCATTTTCTCAAGGCTCTGGAATCACAAGGACATCTATTCAAAGTTAATATTTGTAGAAAAATGTCAGACTTCATAGAGGCATATCATTTATATGACTATCTTGTCCTCACCCTTATTGGCTTTACTAAAACTCCTTTATAACATTTCTTGAAGACTTGTACTCAAGTTTGGCCATCATTTCATCCACCCCATCTCCCAGAATCATCCTGAGCAACTTCGATGTCTCCTGAAATGTTCTCCCAATGACTTTACCTTCTTAATCCTGAAGACCTTCATCCAGTCATAAATATATCTCAGATTTGTTTTTCTTTCATAGCCTTTTACTGAAATACTCCAATACCCTTTCTAGCAATGTCTCAGTTTCATTTTTCCTTCTCTCTTCTGTTACACAGCTACCAAAGTCATCTTTTTAAACACATACCTTTTAGGTTTTTTCCTTGGCTTCAAAAATTTGATGTTTCCCATTGCCTAGAGTGGCGCTTCACAACTTTCCACCATCATGGCTTACATTGAAAAAGGTAATAAATATGCGTGAGTAAACTGAGGGGAAAACTTGGACTAACCTGGGGCCTATGGTATATTTACTGGGCTGCTCCCATGTGAAGCATAAAGCCCAAGCTCTTTAGGTTTGGTGTCTTACTTAGGAACCTCCTCACCTTTTCCCTCCTGAAACAGGACTGGAACAAGAACTGGAGGACAGGTCATTTTAGAGCCAAAGCCAGGTGTTAAATAGGGTGAGACAGGGAGGAGAGAAGCCCTTTGGACCACTGTGGCTCATTTATTGGAGAAAATGTGTAGAATGAGCCACAAAACTGTTCCACAGGAGGACAGCAGGAGAATGAAGCATTTTTCTACAGTCTGTTGTCTCTAATAAATTGGGAGTTGCACCCAGGGACAAACTCTGCATCTCCAGGCTGTACCTGCAGGGGAACTTGAAGTTCTTTTTGTTTCAGAGAAAGTCTTAGAGTGTTACAGGCTTAGATTGGACCTAAGTGGATTCAACTGTAGTGGATTCAACTGTTTACCCTCTTTACTCTGTACTCATGTAGCCAAGATGATATAAAGTGGAGTATCAGAAATGTCTGGTGTAGACTTCCTCTTGTACCACTCAGATCTTGTGCCTCACATTAAGCTCCCTCTGTCTTTAACTCTTTAAAAAGTAACTGGTCGTAATACTAATATATTGGAAAGAAGAAAAAAATGAAAATAACAAGACTTATGACCAGAGGGTTAGTGGATCAGCTATAGGCTGTGCCAGTCTCAAGCTGGTTTTAAGGATGTGGTTGGAGCTCATCATCTCCCTCCTTTGATACTCATTTCTGATTTTCTCACTCTTAGCACTTCTAGAAGTGACCCCGACCACCATCCCTGAGGAGTTTGAGCCATTGGTTGTCTTGCCCTGTCAGGATGTCAATCACGAGGCACGAATAACACCAAGAGATGTCCCAGGGAATCCCCGGCATTCCCAACACCCTTCTGTTCATCCCTTCCCTGTTGCAGCAGTCTTATTTCCTCATGATGGTTAGGGCTGATTGATTATCCTATCTCCTTTCTTTACCTACTGGTCCAAGAGCATGAGTAATACAAAGTAACCAGACAAAGCTTTGGCTACAATGGGACCCTTACATTATCCACTAGTGCAGTGGTTCTCAACTAGGGATGATTTTGCCCCCACGGGACATTTGGCAGTGTTTGGAGATGTTTTTTGTTGTTACATCTGATGGGGAATTGCTCCTGGGATCTACTGGGTAGAGTCCAGGGATGGTGCCAAATATCCGACATTACACAGGACATGCCCCCACTAAAAAGAATTATCTAGCCCCAAATGACAACAGTGCCAATCTTGAGAAACCCTGCTGTAATAGAAGTGATTCCCTGCTGGGAACCTGGACTTCTAATCCCACAGAGTCTAGAGCTATGGGGACAGAATGCATGCAGTCTGCAAGTGGTTGTTTGGGAATGATAGTGCAAAGGTTTTTTCATTCTATCCCTTAGTTCCCAGATCCATGTATTCTAGCCATTGGGAACATAGCACCAAACAGCACCCATTTGGTTGAGTGCATAAACCACACTGCAGAGATAAGTGTGCGAGAGTTGTCCAGTCAAAGGATGGGGAAGCTGAGACATTTATTCATTCATGTATCAGAGCTTTGGTAAACCTATGAGGTGGGACATTGACATGGTGATGTAACTGTACATCAGTCATGCTGAACCCAGGTGGGTAAAGGGCGTACAAGGACCAAAAGTATCTGTTCTATGTAGAATATATTCAGAGTATAAATACAGGGTATTTTTCTTTATTGCCAGTGAATTTCCAGCACCCATACATGTGCCCTGAACATAGGTTCATATGAGTGGCTTAACAAGTTTCTTTTGAATAAGATGAAATAATTGAGCATGAATAAACAATAAATCAATGAATAAATGAAATATTGCCTGAAAATTTTCAAGTGTATTGAATATTTTAGTGTGGTTACCAGTGCCATCTTAAATGAAGACCCTCACGATCTCGAATCTGTGGCCTCCCTGTAGATGTCACAGCGTCAACAATCAGCGTATCTTGCATTTGTTCTCAGTGTCTCTCTTTGCTGGCTTTGATTAGCTATTATCCACTTTAAGATAATACACTTGCTTTTTATGTTCAGTATTCTCCTTTGCTCCTGAATGATGATTCAACTGAAACATTCATGAAGGCATTATTTGAGTTAAATTTTAAAAGAGTGATAGTATTTCAATAGGTGAAAACGGAGTGTAGAGAAGATCAAAAACAAATAAAAAAATGAGGATAAGAAATCTCTAAGTGTGTTTTCAGGTAATTATAATCAGTGCTTAGGATATATGAATTCTATATGTGGAAGTAAGAGGAAATCTTTGAAGATCTAGTTGGGTTTACAGTTTGCCAGGCCTTTTAGTACCAGATGAAAGCATCTTCACACCTTCATAAATGCCCCAGTTACTGATAGTTCATTATGTTCTGCTTCTACAGTAATGCTCATGCTCGTTGACAGTATACGTTATGCTTTTATCTCTAACCATTCTGTCCAGATCCTCTTAGACTCTTATGAGGCTGCATCAGGTTCTTCCTACACTCTCATATCGACATACATATATTCTCCGAGCTTTTACATTTTGAGCTTCTTAATTCTCACTCACCTAATGCTTGACATTGTTTAACTTGTTATGTGTTTTAAATTCACTCACCAACTACATAAGAAGCCAGCCAAGGACAACACTAATTATTTCTGTCTCCTACACATCAGCAAGCAGAATGCATACATCTAATCTCCTAGTATTCATCCCAGGAGACCAATCTTTTGTTGGGTCGCTTTCCTGTCTTCCTCCTACCCTGCACATGCTCTCACTGGAGCTCCTGCTTACTCTCCCTTCTCCTTTCTCTGTCTCCTTCCCGCCTCCTCCCCCTCACACATACACCACCAAACACCACTCAATTTTTGATTCTTTCCTGCATACTTTTGCTTTGAGTTATTCCTGATGGAACCTTGTTTTTGTCGGCTTATTTTCCTAGATGGGAAGTGATGGAATTTTACGCCTCAGTACTTCAGCTCTAAATAATGAATTCTTTGCATATGCAGCACAAGGGTGGAAACAGCGACTGGCAGAAGGTAAATTTGTATTTTCTATTATTATGTGACCTATTGGAGTACACATACTGTTCTGAGCTTTGTACCTTTCTCTGATTTCCCAGTCTTTTTCCCCCCACAGTACACTTTAATTTAGTAAAAACTCATATCCCTTTCCAAATGAGTTCACGAATTCTTTTGTTATACTTGACATTATTGATGTCAGATATTTTTGAAGAAAGCATAATTTTATCTTGAACATCGTAAAATTTTTGATGCAGCAACATTTTCTTGGGGATGGTAATTTTAATGACACTGTTTGATCCCTTATGTATTCTCTTAAGCATTCTGGCACCTAAAGAAAATTCACTGAATGATCTCTTCCCCGGATGTTACTGCTTCACCTTATTCTTGCTTTAGTCACCAAGTTTCTTGAAAGACTAAAAAGTGCCCAATGCTACTACATTTTTCCTCTTTACACACTCACACTGTTACAGTCAGGGTGGGCCCACTCTATATAACTGAAATATTCCTCCTAGAGAAGAATACTAGCCAGGCGTGGTGGCTTATGCCTATTATCCCAGGACTCTGGGAGGCCTCGGCAGGCAGATCGCTTGAGCTCAGGAGTGAAGACCAGCCTGAGCAACATGGTGAAACTCCATCTCTACAAAAAATACAAAAATCAGCCGGGCGTGGTGGTGCATACCTATAGTCTCAGCAACTCAAGAGTCTACAGTGGATGGATCACTTAGGCTCAGGAGGTGGAGGCTGCAGTGATTGACCTACTGATCATGCTACTGCACTCCAGCCAAAGCAACAGAGTGACACCCTGTCTCAAAAAAAAAAAAAAAATTACTAATGGCAAATTCCAATTTACTGTTCTCAGTCCTTACATTTCAAGTTCCTTCACCAATATCTCATTTGTTTTTTCACCCCATCTGACTTGAAACCATCTACTTTAGATTTTAAAAACAGAATTTAAATTATTTTTCTGGGGCTGCATTTCTGCCAGCCCTTGCTCAGCTTTCCTCATGATCCCCTATTCTTCCATCTGATGCCTCCAACATTTTCTTTTCTAATCATAGTATTCCCTAAGCTGCCTCATTCACCACCTTGGTTTTAGCTATTGCGAGCATGCCAAGAATTTTCAAATCTGGCCCTCACCCCCTTACCTAATCCCCCCCCACTCCTTCCCCAGTGTTTTATTTTCAAGTGCTTAGCAGATCTCATTAGCTGATAACAGGCAGTTTAAACCAAAATGCCCAATATTAAATTCACTAGCTTCTCTTCCCTCTCTACTCCTTCTTCTGTTTCCTCTATTTCTATAACGTCACAACTGTCCTCATAGTTCCTCAGTTTGAAACCTTACCGATGTCTTTGATCCTCTTCCTTTTCTCCATGCCTATCTGGTCATGAACTGTTACTTGATTGTACTTGATTCCTCTTCAACATTCCTGCTGCTACTGGCCCAACAGTATCTCCACCTCTCCTGTGTGCTATTCAGTAGCCCTATAGCTGCAGTCCTCCAGTTCTTCACTCTGTTGTCAGACCTGTTTTTCTAGACAGCTTATTTGGCCATGTTCCTTCTACACTGAATGCCACCAGAACCTCCCCCTGTCTCTCATAGAAAAGTGAAGAACATTCTTTAGAACATCTATTGGGTAACTGACCTCAGCTTTTATTTCCCATTTTATTTCTTCATATGTTTTACTCACAATTGGCCACTCAAAAGATCATAAATATATGGATTCATACCTCTGGCCTTGTGATTTAATTACTTTATAAAAGCCTGAGTAACCTTAAAAATTTAACTCAAGAATCAGCTCCTATATGTGGTCCTCCTTAATCAACGTAGGCAGAATTAAGCGCTTTACTTTCTGTATTTCACTACATTTATTATTATGGCCTATACAGGGCTTTATACATTATAGTATAGTCTATTTCCAGCAGACTGATTTCCTTAAGGACGGTGAATATACTCTCTTTTATTTGTAGCCCCTAGCATGTAATACATTTGCTAAATTCTTTAGCGTTCTTCTAAAGCATTTAGCTTTAGCATTTTTATGAACATCTTGAGTGATGTTCATAAAAAGGGAAGCTGTAGAAATGTTATCATTATTTGTCCTAGTGCTTTTCAAGATCCATAAAAGTTTACTCAGATGAATTATATGTTTTCCTTATTAATTGGCAAAAGATGTGACCACATTTACTCAATACATTAGCATTTTCTTTTTAGGAGAGTTTACCCCAGAGATGCAATTGCGGATAAGGCAAGAAATTGAGAAGGAAAAGAAAACAGAACCTTGGAAAGAAAAATTCTTTGAGAGGTTTTATGGAGAAAAGTAAGTACTAGAGTATTTTTTCTCATTTCTCTGAGAAGGGAATGAAAATGTAATTCTCTGCTTCACATAGCACACTCATATGCTGTAAAACTTAATAAACCTGTGATAAAAGGCAGTAGTCCCTCAGTGTAAGAAATTGCAGATGAAATTATAGTGGTATATCAGCACTTAAATTTTTAAAAAATGCATTTTCAAGGGTTTATAACTTGTTCATGAGATTTTATTTTGGTCTGAAAGTAGCACATGAAATCTTAAAGAAGTCACTTTTGAATTTCTTAACAGATTTGAGTAAAATTCTCCTGTTTTCAAGTATGTTCATGGATTAATGCTTTATAGATAAGTAATTTTAGGCACGTGTTTAATTCTCACATTTTTCTAAAAATATTGACTGTGCCTAATGCATTTTAATCTTTGTTTAGTCCTTGTTTTGGGGAGAGCCTGAGATATTATCTTTTGCTTTATCTTCCTCTTCAAATGTAATCTGTCTTTAATTTATGTGTGTGTGTGAGCTTCTTTTTTAAGTAACACGAGCCTTTACATCATAGTGTGGTAGCAGACGAACTAACCCTGAGAGCAGTTTCACCTTTGCCTCATGTTTAGCAGAGACACATTCTGCTTTGGCAATATTAGTGTCTCAGAAAATCAGATCCCTAAAAAAGGAGGGGTTTAAGAACTTACTATTGACGGTCACTTCAGATCCCCCTTAGAGGAACTTACGCTCCACCTCCCACATGCAAATCAATGCTTGAAAGTTGTTATTTTGTGTAAAGGACACAGGTGGTTGCAGGTAACAAGACCTATGTCATGTGATCTCATTTCACACAATTACACCTGTAAATGGGGGAAAGACAGACATGCCAGAAGGAGTCTCACGTGAGAGCTCTTCATGTAAAGAAATTAGATACTTAACAGACCACTTGGAGTAGGGTGCTCAGAGTATGCTGGCCTTCATGAATTGTCCTAAATGGCACTCCGTAGTCCTCTTGAGTAGGAAGGCCTGTTTTTAATTGCTGTGCCAGGATTTCTGTGTGTGTGTGTGTGTGTGTGTGTATTTATTTATATACTATATATGTATATATTTATATATATACGTATATATACACACATATATATTAAGCAAAACCAAATAAAGATAATTAATGTCTTTTCTCAAACATTAAAAATGTGACAAGCTAGTTATATGTCTTCACATGAAGTCACCAGCAATATCACTCAAGCCTGGCTAAATCAAAATCTAGGAGTTGTGCCCAGGAGTCTGTGTTTTAGAAGCTTGCCAGGAGTCATGCTGTTGCCCAGCAGGATTAAGAACCCTGGAGGATAAGATTAAAGACCACTTAGGAGCCTTCTTCCCTCTCCTTTTGCCTGTGAAAGAAAATGCTGGGAGCGCTCTTTTTAGTAATGGCAGAAGCCTAACTGAGATAGTACCTCCAAAGCATTGGTTCTTAATTTTTAGTGATAGATCCATTCTTTTATTAAATTAATGTATTTATCTAACATCTCCTCTGTGCCAGACACTCTCCTGGATGCCAGGGATGCAGTTGTTTGTAGGACTACCTAAGCTCTACTCCCAGAGAACCTCAGTTCAAGGGACTTACATTACAGAGAACTTTCTTTCATGTAACAAATAATCATTGAGTATACACTGGCTCTGATATGCTTCTAAGAGCTTTGCAAATGTTTCACTTGATCCTCCCAACAATTTCATAAGATGGATACCATTATTCATAATTTTTTTTAATTAGGAAGCTGAGGGAAAGTGAAGCTAAGTAATTTTCCCAGGTTTATAACAGTGAGGTTAAGTAACTTGCTTGGGGTCTTAATCCTGCAAATCCTTCTCAGAAAAATTCACGCACAGGCATATTTTTTGCATGAAATTTAGAGGCTTTCCAGATTCCCTTAGATATCAGATCTAGGGCCCCTTCCCTAGAAGGTGACAGCTATGATATTGTTAATAAACACTAACAATTAAGCTCTTGCCGTCATTAAGCTCTGAATACAAAACATACTTCTACTTAGCCTTTTTTTTTTTTTTTTTTTTTTCTGCTGTAGTTTATCAGTAGCTTTTGTCCTCTCACATCACTGGACTTGTCTCTTGATCTTTTCTGTCTTTCATTACATATTGCATGCAGATATATTTTGAATATTTCATTGACTGCCCTTCTCATTTTGTTGCTCCCAGGTTACCTTTATTCCCCTACCACCAGACAGTTTGTAGTTGACTGACACCATGTGCCTTTTCATTGCTCTAAGTTTTTTTTTCAAAAATGTGTCTAAACATTTATACTAGTGTCCAGTTAAGATCTGTCTTAGTTTTCAATTTTTTTAGGTATTTATTATGATTCTCACTTGCCTAATTTCTTTATAATATAGTATTATTCTATATTTGTTTTACATCATTTGTATAAATGTTAAGTATTACAGGGCTTGGCTTGTGAATTTGTGTCTAGATTTCTGGAGGCCAGGGTTTTCCTTTGCGTAGTATGAGGAACTGTGAATATCTTCCTCCTCCTATGCCTTATGCAATCTTAAATCTGTTTTTCTGTGAAAATAAGAAAACGTTGACATGGGCATATTTTATACAGTGCTGTTGTGTATATAAACTTACCTATCTGCGTGTTTAATAATATTATTAACCACCTAGCAGAAATTTGGCTGCCAGTGGATAGATTTCTGTATGTTACGTACTTATTCTAGTATCAATGGTACCTCTGCTTGACCTAGTCCCAGGGAACCTTATTTCTGGAAGATTATTCTGCTTTAAATTTATCCGTAATGTTGTTTTTCTGATCTTCTCATTATATAGTATAGTTATAAATTGTAGCTTAGTTTGAATTCATCTTAGAGAACATTGAAAGGAAAGAGAATATTTATGAAGGCAGTATTTTCTACCTTTTCAGAGATTTCTGAATTTAAATAAAGAAGGCAATGGCCAAATACCCAAAAACTGTATTCAACGTTATTTCCCTTTCACATTGAGGATTTTTAAAAAGCAAAGGTTAAAGTGGTTTTCACTGAGGTGTTGTTTGCATCAATGTTACTATGACTATATTTCTTCACTTAAATATGCTTTTTCCTCTGGAAATGTTCTCTCTCCTGCTTATCTTTCTCATTGCCTGTACCCCAATTTAACTTCATTTAGAGCAGCATGTTTCTCTACCATCTGATGCTGACAATGTAAATTATATGACAGAAAACAGTGATTTACAGTACCCTTGACTGTAACTCTGTTTAGATTTGCCTTAAGACCTGAACATCATGCTCAATTATTTCTTGATTTTTCGGTACCTGTCATGTATGGAATGTCTTCACAGTAAGAGATCTGCATGAAAGAATTTAAAAGTCTTGCTTCACACAAATGTAAGCTGATAGAATAACTTTGATAACCCCAAATATGTTCTGTTATTATTTAATGAAATTTCCATAGACAGATGCCAAAATAAGGTGATTGAGTAATACTTCTTAGATTAGTTTAAGAAAACCAATCTTTGGAACTCATTTCAATTTCAGAATTTGATGAATTTCATTCATTTTCCATTGATCTTAATTTCTTGGTTCTCTTGTATCCTCCAAAAACTATATAATTTTCTATTATAAGAGCATTTTTCTACTTCTGGATTTAAAAAATATATATCCTATCTGTTATTTTGCTTTTCTGCTCATATTTTCTAATACTTTGTTGTATGTAATTTTCTTATTCCTTTACTAACACTTGGTAAGGCTCATATCTCCTTATTTTACAAAATAAAAATCTAGACTGTTCTTAACCAGAAGTAGAGTTTTAGTTGAGATTATAAAAGCAGCAAAGAAGTATCATCATTATAAACTGGTTTACATAAATTAAGCATGTTAGTGATTATAAATATTTTCTAATACTTTGTTGTATGTAATTTTCTTATTCCTTTACTAACACTTGGTAAGGTTCATATCTCCTTGCTTTACAAAATAAAAATCTAGACTGCTCTTAACCAGAAGCAGAGTATTAGTTGAGATTACAAAAGCAGCAAAGAAACATCATCATTATAAACTGGTTTACATAAATTAAGCATGTTAGTGATTATAAATATTTTCTAATACTTTGTTGTATGTAATTTTCTTATTCCTTTACTAACACTTGGTAAGGTTCATATCTCCTTGCTTTACAAAATAAAAATCTAGACTGCTCTTAACCAGAAGCAGAGTATTAGTTGAGATTACAAAAGCAGCAAAGAAACATCATCATTATAAACTGGTTTACATAAATTAAGCATGTTAGTGATTATAAATGTAATTTGATGCACTTACTTCTATTGAACACTGCATTCCTGAGAGATCCCAGTTGTACCTTTCATGTTTTGTGGTTGAGCAATAATTTCTTATCTCTAATTTCTGTACAGGCTGGGCATGTCAAGAGAGGAATCTGTGAAGCTCACTACTGGACCAAACAATGCCGGAGCTCAGAGTAGTTCTTCATGTGGGACTTCTGGCCTTCCAGTTTCTGCACAGACACCCTTGGCAGAACAACAGTCAAAAAGCATGAAAAGCCCAGCTTCTCCAGAGCCCGGTTTCTGTGCTACTCTTTGCCCTATGGTAGAAATTCCAGCTAAAGATATAATGGCAGAATCGGAGTCAGAGGATATCTTGATCCCTGAAGAATCTGTAATTCAGGAGGAAATTACAGAAGAGGTAGAGACTAGTATCTGTGAATGCCAGGATGAAAATCATAAGACAATACCTGAATTTTCTGAGGAGTCTGAAAGTCCAACCAATTCTCATGAAGAACCCCAAACAGCACCTCCTGAAGATAACTTGGAGTCCTGTGTTATGATGAATGATGTTTTAGAAACTTTGCCTCATATTGAAATTAAGATAGAAGAGAAGTCAGAATCGCCCCAGGAAGAAATGACAGTTGTTATCGATCAGTTAGAAGTCTGTGATTCTCTTGTTCCTTCCACTTCATCTGTGACTCATGTCAGTGACACAGAACGTAAGGAGTCAGAAACTGCGATAGAGACCAGTACCCCCAAAATAAAAACAGGGTCATCTTCTCTAGAAGGCCGGTTTCCAAATGAAGGAATTTCTGTAGATATGGAGCTACAGAGTGACCCTGAAGAACAGCTTTCAGAAAATGCCTGCATCTCTGAAACGTCCTTTTCTTCGGAGAGCCCAGAGGGAGCCTGTACCAGCCTGCCTTCCCCAGGAGGGGAAACACAGTCCACATCAGAAGAATCATGTACTCCAGCCTCCCTTGAGACAACATTTTGTTCTGAGGTGTCTAGCACTGAAAATACAGACAAATACAACCAGAGAAATTCCACTGATGAAAACCTTCATGCATCTTTGATGTCAGAAATCTCTCCAATATCCACTTCACCTGAACTATCAGAAGCATCTCTTATGTCCAATTTACCATTAACATCTGAAGCATCACCAATATCCAACTTACCTTTAACATCAGAAACCTCACCGATGTCCGACTTACCTTTAACATCAGAAACTTCTTCAGTGTCTTCCATGCTTCTCACCTCTGAGACCACTTTTGTATCCAGTTTGCCACTTCCTTCAGAAGCGTCTCCAATTTCTAACTCTTCCATAAATGAGAGAATGGCACATCAGCAAAGAAAGTCACCTTCTGTATCTGAAGAGCCGCTCTCCCCGCAGAAAGATGAGTCTTCCGCTGCTGCCAAACCTGTGGGAGAGAACCTTACCTCACAGCAGAAGAATCTATCTAATACTCCCGAACCCATCATAATGAGTTCTTCTTCCATTACTCCTGAAGCATTTCCGTCTGAAGATTTGCACAATAAAACCCTGAGTCAGCAAACTTGTAAATCCCATGTTGACACTGAGAAGCCCTACCCTGCTTCGATTCCAGAACTTGCTTCTGCGGAAATGATAAAAGTTAAAAATCATGGCGTCCTGCAAAGAACAGAAAAAAAAGTGTTATCTTCACCATTGGAATTATCTGTCTTTTCTGAAGAGACAGAGAATAAGGGAAATGAGCTTCCATCTGCTAAATTACAGGACAAGCAGTATATCTCATCAGTGGATAAGACTTCATTTTCAGAAGGCTCTAGAAATAAGACACACAAGCAAGGGAGTACACAGAGTCGGTTAGAAACCTCACATACTTCCAAGTCCTCAGAGCCCTCCAAGTCACCTGATGGGATGAGAAATGAAAGTAGAGATTCAGAGATATCAAAGAGGAAAACTGCAGAGCAACACAGCTTTGGAATCTGTAAGGAAAAGAGAGCTAGGATAGAAGATGATCAGTCAACCCGGAACATATCATCTAGCAGCCCACCTGAGAAAGAACAGCCTCCAAGAGAGGAACCAAGGGTTCCCCCTCTCAAGGTATGGTATTAAACAAAAGACAATTCCGTAGATAGGCTTTTCCTATTTAGAAGCCTAATTTTTCAAGAATAATTAGATTTTCTTCCTTCTAGGTTTTATGCAGCAATTTATAATATCATCCTCTAATAGTAAATGATCTTCTTTATGACCTTGTGTTGAATTCATAAAAGCAGTTTAGATACATGCATATGTTTAGACCCAGCATTAAAGAAAAACGAATTAAAGAAAGAGAATAGGGCTGGAAATGTCTCCAGGCCACTGAGACCCCTGGGTTTATGGGGATTTCCAGGTATAGGGCAGAGACCTGTGTGAACCTGGGAACATGTGAAAGATGACGTAGCGTCCTATGAACGTTCTTGAGAGAACTTACGGCATAAACCCAGTATAATTTTTTTTGAGTTTCTACCCTCTGTCATTTATACTGACTTGATGCTTTTATCTAAGTGCATTTATACTGTTGTACCGTAAAGTGGATTATTCCATCATAGCATTGGTCTAGAATTATAAACATCTCAAGCTTCTTGAATAAAAAAATATGCTCTATCTGTAGATATAAAATGTATGAAATTTTCATTTTATATATGACTCATGTTCTCCACAGGCTGACTTTAAAAGTATGGTTGTACTTACTCTTTTTAATAAAGCAACCTCTAGTAAGCAAGATTCTAGAGGTCTAAAAGATGAGCATTAAGTTCAATTAAAAACTCACTATGCATTTTAATTTCTGAAGCAATAGAAATAATAATAGAAACTTTTCATAGGAGATATTTTTAAACATGCCAGTCTGTCAAAAGCTAATTTTCAAAGTCATATGGACTTTATGTAAAGATAGATAGATAGATAGATAGATAGATAGATAGATAGTAGATAGATAGATAGATAGATAGATAGATAGATAGATAGATAGATAACAACATGAGGGAAATTTGTAGTCATGGAAATGTTCTGTATCCTAATTGTATCAATGTCGGTATCCTGGTTGTGATATGTCAGAATCTTGCAAGATGTTACCATCTTGCCATATTATTGAGCACATAGTTAGCAAATTAAGCACTGTGAAGAAAAGGTAAATACTACAAGAATATTTGATGTTTGGTCTTAAGAGCTCTTGCTTAAGGATATTTAAGTTTAATTATTTAAAATATGTTTAATTTTTTACACTAGGAAAAATATTAAAAGAGCAAATTGAATCTTCTCCCCAAAATTATCCTTTCTTTTCTTGGCCTTTGGAATAGAAGAGAGACTTCACAAGCAGTTTGAAAATGAGAAACAAATGGGTGCAGCACACCAACATGGCACAAGTGTACATATGTAACAAACCTGCACGTTGTGCACATGTACCCTAGAACTTAAAGTATAATAAAAAAAAAAAAAAGAAAATGAGAAACAAGATAGCTCAGGAAGACAATTTCATCTATCAAAGTTCCAAAGCGTAATTCTAAATTGATATATATATAATCTGGAAAAAAGGGAAACAGAATACATGGAAATAGCACCGAATGAGAAGCCCAAAGGCTCTAGTCACTCACTGGTTATATGACCGCAGGACAAACTGCTTTATCTGCACAACCTCAGTTTCCTGAACTGTGAAATGAGGGATGTCAACTAGAGTCTTTCCAGCTCTACACAGCCATGTCTAAGAATGCTTTTAGTGACTAGAGCAACACAGCCTTGCTATGGAATGCTGGCTGTTAGACCTTGTGCCTCATGAATTTGGTGATGAATCTGTGAGTCTCTTAATTACCAAGAATTGGTAAACAGTATGGGTTGGGACATTTACAAAATTCAGCAGATTGTGGATTACCAGTATCAAAAGAAACTGCCCAATGCATAAATTCTTTAGAGGCAGAAAATCAGAGTTTCCCTTGCTTTTATGCAAATGTAATGATAATACAATCCCTTTGGAAAACAGAACACTCTGACAAATGTAGTCTCATTCCATCTTTAAAACAGCTCTTTGAAGGAAATAGACCAGAAATAACTAGTCTCATTTTACAACTGAGTTTACAAACTTCTCTTGTGTTCTTATGATACATGTATAAAGCAGCATGCAAGGTAGCATGGGAGTGCATAAAAATCATACAACATGGCACATGTATACATATGTAACAAACCTGCACGTTGTGCACATGTACCCTAGACCATAAAATATAATTTTTAAAAAAAGGAAAAATCATAGAGTTCTTGGCTCAGAGAGGTTATTGGAGAAACTGAGGTACACAGTGATTAACCTAGGATCACAGTTCCTTTGTGTAAAGTCAAAATGAGAGTTCTAATTGTATCTCAGTCAGGGCTTTTTTCTTTGGGTCAAATTAAGACAGACAAATAGAGTTGAAGTTCCAGTTTTTTATGCCACTAAAAAAGATAATTTCAAAATTAAATATCTTGAAGTCTTTTTAGCCTGCTGTAATTCTAGAAGCATGAATTTTGTATCCATTTATATGACGCATTAAGAAGATGCTTCATTTCCATTCCAAATGAAGTTACAATGGATGTTTTTGTAGATTAAAACAGATTAAAAACTTAATTTTTTATATTCATGCTACATTTCTTGTTGCTTTATACCCTAAAGGCACATCCAGGGATTTAGGTGTAGTTCATGGCACATTTTGAGATTATCTTTTCCCTTGCATTATCACCCTCTACGTGCCTCCTCTGTGATCATATATGAAGCACATTATATATTTTTTTTCTCTCCTTTTAGATTCAGCTTTCCAAAATTGGGCCACCTTTTATAATCAAGAGCCAACCAGTCTCCAAACCCGAGTCTCGAGCATCCACTAGCACATCCGTCAGTGGCGGGAGGAACACAGGAGCCAGGACCCTCGCAGATATCAAGGCCCGGGCCCAACAAGCTCGGGCCCAGCGAGAGGCTGCTGCAGCTGCTGCCGTAGCTGCTGCAGCGAGCATTGTCTCTGGAGCCATGGGAAGCCCAGGAGAGGGTGGAAAGGCGAGAACCCTGGCACACATCAAAGAACAGACAAAGGCTAAGCTCTTTGCAAAGCATCAAGCTCGAGCCCATCTCTTCCAGACCTCTAAAGAGACCCGGTTGCCTCTGCTCAGCTCAAAGGAAGGGCCTCCAAACTTAGAAGTCTCTTCTACCCCTGAAACAAAAATGGAAGGTTCGACTGGTGTCATTATTGTCAATCCAAACTGTAGATCTCCTAGCAACAAGTCTGCCCACCTCCGGGAGACCACCACTGTACTACAGCAGTCTCTTAACCCAAGTAAACTTCCAGAAACTGCCACTGACTTATCTGTGCATAGTTCTGAGGAAAACATACCTGTGTCACATGTATCTGAGAAAATTGTTTCATCTACCTCTTCTGAAAATAGCAGTGTGCCCATGCTTTTTAATACAAATTCTGTCCCTGTATCTGTTTGCAGCACTGCTGTATCGGGAGCAATTAAAGAACATCCCTTTGTGAGTTCTGTTGATAAATCCTCCGTCCTAATGTCTGTTGACAGTGCAAACACTACAATTTCTGCTTGTAATATAAGCATGTTAAAAACCATCCAGGGAACTGACACTCCATGCATAGCCATTATACCAAAATGTATTGAAAGCACTCCCATTTCAGCCACTACAGAGGGCTCCAGCATATCAAGCTCCATGGATGATAAGCAGTTACTAATATCAAGCAGCAGTGCTAGTAACTTAGTCTCCACTCAGTACACCTCTGTGCCAACTCCCTCCATCGGAAACAATTTGCCAAACCACCTCTCCGCTAGCTCTGTCTTGATTCCCCCGACGGGAATTAACAACAGATTTCCTCCTGAGAAGATAGCCATACCTGGGAGTGAAGAACAGGCCACTGTATCCATGGGTACCACTGTGAGAGCAGCCCTCAGCTGCAGTGATTCCGTAGCGGTCTCAGACTCTCTGGTTGCACACCCAACCGTTGCAATGTTTAGTGGAAACATGCTGACAATAAACTCTTATGATAGTCCTCCCAAGTTAAGTGCTGAAAGTCTGGACAAAAATTCAGGGCCTCGAAACAGGGCAGATAATTCTGGAAAACCTCAGCAACCACAAGGGGGCTTTGCACCAGCAGCCATAAACCGATCAATTCCGTGTAAAGTCATCGTTGACCACAGCACCACGCTGACCTCCAGTTTGTCTCTGACTGTCTCCGTTGAAAGTTCAGAAGCCAACTTGGACCTGCAGGGCAGGCCAGTGAGGACAGAGGCATCCATACAGCCCATGGCGTGTCCTCAGGTCTCTGTGATTAGTAGGCCTGAGCCAGTTGCCAGTGAAGGTGTAGATCACAGTTCCACTTTCATTGCTGCTTCGGCAGCAAAACAAGAGTGTAAAATATTGCAGGCCACCTGCACAAGTCTCCGAGAATTACCCCTTGTTCCAGATAAATTAAATGAGCCAACTGCTCCTAGTCATAACTTTGCTGAGCAGGCACGTGGCCCAGCTACGTTCAAAAGTGAGGCAGACACAACCTGTAGCAATCAGTATAACCCAAGTAACCGGATTTGCTGGAGTGATGATGGGATGAGGAGCACAGGACAGCCTCTGGTTACTCACTCGGGTTCAAGTAAACAAAAAGAATATCTAGAGCAGAATTGTCCAAAGGCTATCAAAACTGAACATGCCAGCTACTTGAACGTGTCCGAACTTCATCCCAGGAATCTCATAACAAATGTCGCTCTTCCTGTGAAATCTGAACTTCATGAAGCAGACAAGGGCTTTAGAATGGACACTGAAGACTTCCCCGGCCCTGAGCTGCCTCCTCCAGCTGCAGAGGTAGCCTCTAGTGTACAACAAACACAGAACGTGAAAGCTTCCACCTCGAGCCCCATGGAAGAGGCTATTTCCTTGGCTACCGACACCCTGAAAAGAGTCCCTGGTGCAGGGAGCTCAAGCTGTCGCCTGTCCTCTGTGGAGGCTAACAACCCGCTGGTGACGCAGTTACTACAGGGCAACCTGCCTTTGGAAAAAGTGTTGCCGCAACCCAGATTGGGAGCCAAGCTTGAAATCAACAGGCTTCCGTTGCCTCTTCAAACTACCTCAGTGGGTAAAACAGCGCCAGAGAGAAACGTTGAAATTCCGCCCAGCTCTCCAAATCCAGATGGTAAGGGCTACTTGGCAGGGACTCTTGCACCACTCCAAATGAGAAAGCGAGAAAACCACCCCAAAAAGAGAGTAGCTAGGACTGTAGGAGAACACACTCAAGTTAAATGTGAACCAGGAAAATTGTTGGTGGAGCCAGATGTTAAAGGGGTGCCTTGTGTCATCAATTCTGGCATGAGTCAGCTGGGACACAGCCAGACATTTAAGCAAGAATGGCTAAACAAGCACTCCATGCAGAACAGAATTGTTCACAGCCCTGAGGTCAAACAGCAAAAGAGACTGCTCCCCTCGTGTAGCTTCCAGCAGAACCTATTTCATGTTGACAAGAATGGCGGCTTCCACCCTGACGCTGGTACCTCACACAGACAGCAGTTTTACCAAATGCCTATGGCTGCCAGGGGCCCCATTCCTACTGCAGCTCTATTACAGGCCTCTTCCAAGACCCCCGTGGGGTGTAATGCATTTGCCTTCAACAGGCATCTTGAACAGAAGGGATTGGGAGAGGTTAGTCTTTCCTCAGCACCTCACCAGCTAAGGTTAGCCAACATGTTATCCCCCAATATGCCCATGAAAGAAGGTGATGAGGTGGGAGGCACTGCACATGCAATGCCAAACAAAGCGCTAGTACATCCGCCGCCGCCGCCGCCTCCCCCTCCCCCTCCCCCTCCACCCTTGGCTTTGCCCCCGCCTCCCCCCCCACCACCTCCACTACCTCCACCTCTCCCTAATGCAGAAGTCCCATCCGATCCAAAACAACCTCCAGTTACCATGGAAACCACTAAGAGACTTAGTTGGCCACAGTCCACGGGCATATGTAGCAATATAAAATCGGAACCTCTTTCTTTTGAGGAAGGTTTAAGCAGCAGCTGTGAACTGGGCATGAAACAAGTTTCCTATGACCAGAATGAAATGAAAGAACAGTTAAAAGCATTCGCACTAAAAAATGCAGATTTCTCTTCCTATTTGCTTTCTGAGCCACAAAAGCCTTTTACCCAATTAGCTGCTCAGAAAATGCAGGTGCAGCAACAACAGCAGCTCTGTGGAAATTATCCAACAATACACTTTGGTAGCACGAGTTTCAAAAGGGCAGCATCTGCAATTGAAAAGTCCATTGGGATTTTGGGAAGTGGCTCCAATCCTGCCACGGGCTTGCCTGGTCAGAACGCTCAGATGCCCGTTCAGAACTTTGCCGACAGCAGCAATGCAGATGAATTGGAACTGAAATGCTCTTGCCGGCTGAAAGCCATGATTGTGTGCAAAGGCTGTGGGGCCTTCTGCCATGACGACTGCATAGGTCCTTCAAAACTCTGTGTAGCATGCCTGGTTGTACGATAAGAGATGAGTGAAAGATGCAGTATCCCTTTTCCACACGGAAAAGCCAAATAGCATCAGCAGCAACACATCGAATAATGCAGTGGTTTCTATCATGCTAATTTATTTTGCTTTGAAGCAGGTACCTTTTCTCTATGGCATTATTTTCTTGCATTTCTCATAAAGGGGAGGATGCATTCCCAACTGAATGGCTCACTGGCATGTCTTTTACATGTTCAGCTGCCATTCCTAGCTTTGGAAAGTTTCTTTCTGTCCATGTGTATACAAGTCAATGCCCCATTTTTGTTTTTCTTTTAACCCCGGTGTAGATAGGAAAAGGAAATTTTTAATTACTTAATAACCAGAAATGCAGATATATAAAGAGAATGAGAGGAATGATTTAAAGTGGTTATGCATTTTTCTATAGATGAGCCATTACAGCAAGGAATTTTACAGTTGACTTTTCTGGACCTAGCTTTACCACAGTGATTAAATCCTATTTAGAAAGGGGAGTCTGATTTAAATGTGTGATTCCTTGTATTTACTCCTATCACAAAAGATATATGAAAGGAGGTATGCCATTGATGAAATCCACTATCCTGAGTATTACCTTTCCTCCTGTTTTACTCTTTCTCAAAGACTATGGCAGAATATCTGGATCTTCCTTGGATTTTGTACACATATTGTAATGAAGTGTGTCCTACATCTGAAATTGCAGCATGGGACTCATGCCCAGCAATCTGGTTCTAGCCCTTTGACACCTGATCATATGAAATCAATTGGTCAGCCAATAGCCATAAGCCCAGAGGATTTTAGAGCTTCATGTATGGCTTTTAAGAGTAGGTTTGGAAAAAAAAAAAAAAGGCCCTAAAATTCAAAGCAAGGAAATAAAATGCTGTATATGAACACATAAATGTGTTGATAATGTAAATATCCTATTCATGGTAATCAATTACTAGGTATTAAAATGGGGGGGTGGAAATCATTGTAGCCCTTTATTGATGACACCCGTGCATTCTGGCTTCAGACCTTGCAGAGGTTGGCCCTCTCCTTTTAAAAGTGTCATTGATGATAAGAGGGACTACCCAAGGCTAAAGCATCAACATTTTTCAGAACAATTATTTTTCTCATTATTTACAACCTATATAATTCAACCCTTATTTCAAAAAAAAAAAAACTGTTCTAGGTATGGCATGTTTTGTTTTTCCCTCAGGTATATTCAATACATTCTTCATATTTAGGGGAACTGCTTTTGAAAAAGGGATACTGCATCTTAACAGTTATCTTCTGTGTGCATCCAGTAAAATCTGCGTGTTGAGTATTTGAGCTACATTCCATATACTTTGGCCACCCTCAAAGCAGAGGACAGCCGTAGTTCAGGAGGCTCTGTTTTCAAAAGCAAGTTCAGAAGCACATGCACATTGAGGAAAGATGAAAGAAAACAAAAACCAACCACGCCCATTTAACTTCAGATTACAGAGCACAAAATGTGGAGTGCCATTAACCCATTGATTGATTGTGGCTGTAGAATTTGAAAAACAAACGTGGGGGGGTGGGGAATCATCTGTATCCAGGGTAAGAATGACCGATATTTTCACATGGGATCATCCTAGTCACTGTAAACTTTTTGACATTCCCGTAAAACACGTCTTAAAAGTTGACTGGAATGAGCAGAAATTACATTCCTGAAAACAAGAACACTTGTGATTTTTTATAATAACAAACTATATGATATGTTTTTTTCTCCATATTTATTGTGATGTTGCCAAATTTCTTTAGGTGATAGAGACATCATTTCGAATAACAAATTGCTGATAGTGAGAGGTACTTTATCTTAGAAAGAAAAGAAAGGCCTGCTGCTGTAGCCATGATTTTGGTGCTTCAGTACTGTCATTTCTGTTTTTCACAGTAAAATTGGCAAAACTAATGACTGAGAACATTAGCAATGCACTTAACCAGCCTTTCCCAAGGAATGCAGCATAAGTTCCAGCGGATCCTTAGTTTTCTCTTCACTGCACGCCAGGTTGTGTTGGGGTGGCATCCTTATCAGTGGTGTCTTTTGTCTGCCTGGCTCTGATATCATCCTGATTTCAAAGATCATGCTCTTAGTCTCACAGCGGGACACCCTTATAATATAGACACTTGCATGCCAACTCCTTCCAAACTCAATCACTGCTTTACCAGTGTCAGATACTGTCTACACCAGCAAATTGAAGCCCATCACATCAGTAACTGACATGGTGTTGGAAGAAACTCCAGTCTACAGAACCTTTGCACTCGGTATGTGAGGTACAGCTGAGGCTGATGAGGTACTGAGCTCATTACCAGTTCCTTCATTATTGAATACTGCCTGCAAGTTGCTTATTGGGAATAAGGAAAAGTGTCCTTCTGTATGTTTGATTTTTCACATAACAGGCTTGGAGAATCAGTTGTTGATAGTGCATGGATTCTATCATCCAGGTCCGATTAGCATAATTTTTCTGTGCCCTTGCTTTTTTGTTTTGTTTTTTTTGTTTGTTTTTTTTTTTTTTTTGCTCCAGTTCAAATTCCTAGTGTTCTCACATGGTTTATATTACTGAAAAATTAGTATCTTTAAGCTAAAATATAAGGGAAAGGAAGAAGAGAAATTTAGATGTAAAATGTGGGTCAGATATTTTATAGGTTTCCATTTGAGATATATATACACACAAAAGCCAGTATATTTGAATTGACTGAGTAGGTTCTTAGTTTTCTGATTTCTACATGTATCTGCTATGTGCAAATGGAGTATGTTATTTACTACATGGTTATTGTGGTGTCGTGTGCAAATGTTAGCACGTGCATTATCCTGATTACTGGACACAGTTTTATTCTTACCAGGAATAGAACTTGCACATGTACCATACAATTTTTTTTTTTACTCACAAAGGATGTATTTCCCTAAGTAGCACTTTTGGAGCAGGGGAAGGAAGAAAACTGCTATTCCCTAATCCTCCTCCTATAAGATATGCATATGCCTGAGGTGTATAAAGACATTTAGGTTAGTTAATGGGCATGTTAATAAGAGCATTCTGATGCAAATTCATTTTCAAAATGAAAACATTTTTTCTTCCCCAAAGTGAGAATAGCAGAAATTTTGGTGAACTGAGCACCATAGTTATATATTTCCCTGCGAAGGTCTAGTTTGAAGAAAGCAAAACTTGAAAACAAACCTATGAGGTTGAGCCTGGTTGCTATAAAGACTTTGGGGTGGTGTGTGTTTCTGGGATGAGCTATATAGAAGGTTTAGTTGACTGCTGGACCTTGGATATTCTTACTTGGTTCAAAATAAACACACAAAAACAAGCTGGTGCATATGGTGCTTTATAATGCAGTGGAGAGTAAGAATACACATTGCTGTAGCCCCATTTCATTTACAAACCCTCGCACAATTTCAAAAGTGGAAGTTACCGTGGCCTCTGGTTTCCCAGTTCCTCCGTGGTATAATGAAGTCCCAGGTTTTAGAAGCTGAAGCCAAGCCTAGGGTAGCATCGTCTGTATGGTGGTGAGGCCCAGCACGGCAGTAGCTGCCTAGTGGGAATGACCCCTTCTGAGCACGCAGAGCCCAGAGTCACTGTCCATCTCCGTTCCCAGAGAACAATTGTGAAGAGTCCTAGAACAGGAACTCGGAATCAGACTGTCAGGGGCCTATGCAGCCAAAATGTTACTAAATATAAAATTCCTGTCGTCTTCAGTCTTCATGCTTTGTCACTGTAAAGCGAACAAAAAGCATTTTTACTATAATTTAAAGGAGCTGCTTTTTTATAGCACATACTATTTCGCTTTGTACTATATTTGATAGTTGCAGAATAATTTAGACTGTAGAAAAACTTTGTTGTATTTGTACTGTTCTTGAATGTTTCAAAGAAAGTGCTTTACTTGGTTGCCATAATTTTCTTGTACTGCTGTATTCCCCTCCGTCCCCTACTTCATGGAAACCTGATATGGTACATATTTTCAGTAGTTTTTTTTTTTTTTTTTTAATGTGTGTTCGTTTGTACTTTTTTTTTTTTTTTTTTGGTCAGTATTCTGAATGTTTACATCTGTTTGACATTAGCCATTTAATGCCTTTTTTAAAGGCGGTATTACTCCTACAGTGTAACAGCAAAATGTGAAATCAACCCAAACATAACATGCATGACAAACACAGATTGGGGGCGAAGGCCCTGAACCTACATAGACATTTTATATCAGCATACAGAAAAGTAAAATCCTCCTTCAGTCCTCTACCAAAGAATATATTATTCCCACAGGAAAAACTCAGAAAAGGTGTGTAAAATCCTCAGAAGGGGGAGCAGTTGATTCAGTAAGACTGCAACAATTTAATACTGTTACGCTTGCTTTGATACCTGACTAAATGTGACTGAGTGCAACAAGCATTTAAAAAAATTTTTAGACAGTGTTTTGTTTAGAATTCAGGGATCATGCATTCTTTAATGGTGCTGTTTGTTTTTTATTTCTTTTCTACAAAGAAAACAAGTGTTGCCTACAAAAGTGACTGCTCACAATACCATAAGTTAAATGAAATGAAGTGTTTGTCTCTTCATGTTTCTCTGTCTTTCCCTTTCTCAAAGTAACAACTTGGGTTTCAATATTAAGATATTCTGGAGAAAATAAAGAAATTAAACATGAAATAATTGTCATTTTAATTTTTTAATAAAATGAAGTAATTTATATATGTTAAATGTACTAACAATTGAAAATTCTATTTTAAAAAAGTATAGGGACAACTTAAACCGTATACTGTTAAATTACTCATGCTGCTTTTTGGTAATGGTGACTTGTCAACATATAGTTATAACTATGTTTAAAACAGGAAAAGCTAAAACTGAAACTTCAGAAATGAATGGTAGCTGTTAATGCTTATCATTTAAGACTATATTTGAACTTTCTGTTTTCATTAAGGTCTTCATTTTTTATACCAAAAAGCATTCAGTTAAACAAATTGTTACTATCACATGTATTTTTAACTTTCAAAATGAATAATTCAGAAAATGATCTCTTAAAAGAATTGCTTTGGTTAATTTTTAAAAATCCTACATGAAATATTATAGCTAGAGTTATTTGAGTGAAATGCTGTGAGCCATTAAAATAAAATTGGCTCAGTTATATTTACCTAGGTTAAAGAAATATGCATATCTTTTCAGTAAGATGAATCAAAGCATTAAACACAGTTGGCTATTAAATCTGTTGTTTTTTCATCTACACAGAAAATTTTGTGTTTAGCCACCAGATGGCGAAAGAGGATATTTACTTTTGTAGGGGAAAAAAAATACTTTTTCCTCCTCCAAAAACCAAATTTAATAGTAATACTAAAAGTCCAATTTATTCACGTCAGTAGAGGATGGGTATTTCTAGGTTAATTACATTATTTTCACTACAATGATGATGCTTTTTCCACGATTTTTTCTACTAACATATTTACAAAATGCTTTCTTAATTTTATTTTGAATTGCAGAGTTTGTTTTTAAAATTGTTTCTCATTGCATTACCCCACAGGCATTATCTAGTCCAAAACCTATTAGGATAAAACTGAACAGCTCAGCATTCTCTAAGCTGACATTTAGTGAAACTTATCCGAATGCTCTGTGCGTTTTTATTTTAATAAAAGTACAATTACACAATTTTTGTATAAATGTCCCATTATTTTTAATACAATAATGTAGCCTAATTTAAATAATAATTTATGTTAGAATCTGAAGTATTTATTTGTATCCATCATAGCACTTATAAAAGAACAAGTGATTTATCCGGTATTTACCACATAAATACTTCATTGTAATAGAACATAATTATGTTATTTAGAAGGATCCCAGCTAGCATGTAGTTGATACAACAGTTTTGGCCTTCTTTCTACAGAAGACAATTGAACAGAAATCCTAGAAAGTGTTTCACATCCCATAAAATTATTTGAAGTCTATAGATCGCCTAGACTGAATATTTCAAGCGAAGATCACACACAGTGCTTCACAGTGATCTGCAAAAATGATAAGTTGAAATAATCAAATGTCACAACTAATTTAGAAGTCTAAATTGAGTAATGAACCCAGTCCTCATCCCTACAGAAACTTTTACCCAAGTTGCCAATGTAATGACTCTCACTACTTAGAGGAAAATCGCTTGAGTTAAGAAAACAAAGGTTGAAGTATTGACCATTTTATTTAACCAGTTTTAAGTTTTGCAACTATAGTAAATATCCCATTGTGCTATCTATTTAAGTAAAGCATGTATTAAAAATATTTGACAATCTTTGAAGGGTCAACCAACCAGTCTAAGCACATGCTACACAAAAGCAATGGCCCTATAAAAACACATCAGCGAAGACTGGCTGAATGGCAGTTCTGTGAATGAAGGAACCCCTGAGTCTGCTTTTATCAGCAGTTAGGATTTTTACTTAGTACCTTCATTGTATTTATGGGAAAGTCTGTTTCAGAGGTACTTTGTTTAAGCTAAAATTACCATCTAAAGTCTCATTTTAAAATTTTTATTTCTTCATTGTAAATTCACAAATTATAGTTGTACATATTTATGGGTTAAAAAGTGATGTTACAATTTATGAATACAATATGGAGTAGTTAAATCAAGCTAGTGAACATAGTCATCATCTCAAATACTTGTTTTTTTGTGGTGAGAATATTTGAAATGTACTCAGTAGTTTTGAAGTGTACAGGTCCTCATTTACTAAACTCACCATGCTGTGCAAATGGACACTCCTCATAAATAACAACTTGGCCCGAGAGTAGGAGCACCAGCTCCTTTAAAACAAGGTCTCGGACACTTGAAGTTATATACGTTCCATCTCATTTTCTATAGGGTCATCACAAAGTATTTTGTCAAAAGTTTTTAAATTGAAAATATATTTCACTGTTGATTCAACTTATATCTGTAGTTTCATATTATGATTTTCTTTCAGGAAAACAGTGTGTCCAGAATCTTCATTCTTCAATGAAGAAGGGACACTGAGGGACCTCAGAGGAGTGCAGAACTATGGTTCCATTTTCCTTGATTCATTTCAGTGACCAATTCTGGGATGTTATAGCATCGTCCCAGATATAGCAAAGTATGACTGACCTCAGTAACGGTAGGAAATGTGAGCTTTTCCTGGGTTTCTCTCTCCTCCTATAGAAGTGACAACATTTATGTGTATCCATTTATATATAAATGAAACATTTCCTAGTGTAATATGAACATCATTTGCAAATCAGTTTGTCTTAAAATGAGGATTTGAAAGGATTGGCGTAGGAATAGGGACAGTATTCTATAATGGTTTCTAAGTGGAAGCCACTAACACATTTTATACCCCTTCTTCCTTTAACCTGTAAGTTCAATGTAGATTTCTTTGTTTCTTTTGGTGCATATTTTTGATAAAATCTTTACATCTCCAGGAAGAATAGTAAAAGCTATGAAAAATTAGCTGGTAGCTTAGAAAACGTCAACAAATTTAAAAACTTTTACAAACTATATTCAGAGTAGGACTTTATGAATAATCTATTACCTCTCCTGGATAAATACTGAATGTCCTCACCTTTTGTTCATCAGAAAGACTGTGAGATTGGTAGCAGCCAGTTTCTTTCTTTTTCTTCTTCATATGCTGATATTGGAAAGAGTCTTTGGTAGAAACTTTTCTATCCAAAAAGATTTGCTTGGCAGCAACTGGGAATAATCAAAGCTACCAGTCCTTACAATTCCAGTTTTATAATTGTGACTTTCAGTAATATTATTACCTTAAAAAATAAGCCTAAAGAAGACATTATGATCTGAATATGGAGGAGATTTTACAAATTCCCTTCATATCGATAAACTTTTAAGAGTTTTCAGTGTATACTACAGCGATTTTCCAGAGCTGTTCCAAAAAGGCCTTATTAAAAAAATATAGCATTCATTTAGAAATAATTGATAACGTTAAAAATAATTTATTAAATTATTTAAAATAACAGTTAAGATAGCATGATTTTAAAATTTCTATTAAAAATAAAGATTAAAAAGTCATAGTTGATAACATTATTAAATGTATTAATTTTAAAATAATAATTGATAATATTAGTGAAATGCAGTGTAACAAGTGCCACAAAGCATTTTACAGGTATTATCACATTTATTTTTAAAAAACGTATAAAGAAAGCACCATTTTTGTATCTATAATAAATAAGGAATCTGAGGCTTAGAGAGCTTAAAGTTAAGGACACTCAGCTAAGATTTGGGGTATAAAGATTTATCAGAAACAAAAGCTCATCCTCTTATTTGCTAGAAGATGCAATGACTGCTACACAGATTTTGCTAACTCCTGAGGATTCCTAGAAAAATCAGAGGGTCTCAGACCTTGAAAAAATATATAGGTTAGTGGGAAAGACAATAAAATAATTTAGTCTGACAAAAATATAACCAAGATATGTGCAAGGTTCAATGAGGAAGGAAGCAACCAAGTGGGTGAAACTATGTAGGGTTGCCAGTGGCTGAGAATGAGACCTCTAGAAGGACACATATTCCTCTCATCTGCCATGGTTTAAGGGCAGTACCACGGGGCAGGAGAGCAAGTTTTTCCCCATCGGTATACCAATTGCTTTCCTGGAACAGGGTTCATCAATAAAGAGACTGTTTTTTTCTGATAATGATCTTTTTAAGTTTTTTGACTGTCCACTAGAGAAAAAAAAATCAAGCTTGTAAAGAATTAAAAGTTAGTTTTCTTCAGAAGTCTTACTGGGGACTATAGACTCAGGACTATAGCCTTGGAGAGATCTTTCAGAGAGGTGCCATAAGACTATTCCAAAACTGTTTTGGCTCATCGCTTTTATACAGGCAGTGAAGGTTCAGTACGTGCAAAATCATATCAAATTCTGGGTGCAAGAGTACATCTGGTTATAGATTGTAGAGGCATAATCACTGACCCTGCAGGCATTATCTTATTGTAGGAATAGGCAAGGCCTAGGGTCATTTATCCTTTAAGGAATATAGTGACTCATTCAAGAGATGTGGGAACCGTGTGCTCTATCCAGTTTTGTCTTCAAAGCATTCTTCCAGAGAACTGCATCTTGTCACAGAGTCAGGGGCTTTGTGAAATTATGCTGGCAGGCAGACATGAGCAAGCATGGCTTTCTATATTTACTACTTGATCCTTTACATAGTTCAGAGCTCTGTCCCTAAAGCCTTCTTTCATGAATCTAGGAATTTGTTCAGATGTTGGTAATGTTAATAATTGACATTTTAGAAGTTAACATATTGAAACAATATTTATGGTGCCTGATGTCCTTGGTGGTCGTTGACTCTTTAATACTTTTTTAAAAATATAAGACATATTCCCGTATGTAAAAGTCAACTAGTGTTACAGAGACTACTACAGAAACCAATGGCCAAAAAATGGAGTATCTTGATATAAATTGCAAAGTGAGCAATTAATTTTTTTAAAGGAGAAGAAATTGCTTCTGACTATTCCTGTTACTTAATAGGATTCAAATAAGAAAACAAAGAGTTACACATGCAAGCTGCAAGTTTGGATTGAAGTCAAGGAACTTATAAATGTGTCATCCAGTACTTTTGAGAAATAAAAGCTCCCCACTCTGCTGGTGATCACAGAAGGAAAATATTTTCATCATTGGAGAAAATGAAAGCATACAAGAGTCATCCAGCTGATAACACCAAGATATATATAGTGCCAGAGATTAGCTTCACCTGTGTCAGTATTTTTCCAAGACACGCTTGTCTGGTTAAGTGAATCCTACCACTCTCTTAATTCCACGCTGGTGACTGAGGACACAAGCGATGACTGTCACTCCACAGAGAAGCCTAGTCTGTAGCACCAAGTGGTCCATGCTGTGTTGTCATCCTGCCTCAGCTGTGAGAGCGTGACGTTGGGTGATTCACATTCCTGCTTCGTGTCTGACTCATCATCTTGCCCACAGGCCAAACCCATCTTTTATCACCTCTTGCTTGCAAATATTTATCTTAAAGCCATCTGGCAACCTAATGTTTTAAGTATCTTAATAAGTATTTATTTGAAGATAATGTGAAACTAAGAAATTTGTAACTTTACATTTAGTGAGAAATTGCATTTTCCTATTTTCAAAAAGAGATTTTAACTTCCTTTTCTACTTAAGTAAAACGTGTCATCTCACTGAATTTAAAAAGACCTCACTCCTTGACCTTTAATAGTTGTCAAGGGATTCTAAAGATGAAGGCACTTTCGGTGCCAAAATTCATCCAACATTCAATAAGCAAAATTTTTTCTATCACCATCTCTATGCTAGGCCCTGAATTACACGGAATACAGCGTTTTTCTGGTGACTTGATTTTTCAAGAAAATTTGTACCATAAAACATTATCATAAGGCGGAAGAAATTTATCAGAAATGCTATTCAAACATACCTTTCTGGGTCATCCTATTTCCCAGAACAGCTTGCGTATGGATGGAGAGAATAATTGAGGAATGCAAGTTCTGAAAAGATGTCTCTTTTGAAGTTATATTTAATTTCCAGACTGCTTTATCCAGGCTCAGAGTCAAAATATTTAGCAATATAGTAGAAGATGCAAAATAGTTTTCTGCATCTTCTATTGGAGAAACTATGCTTTCTAATATAAAATGGGGAGAAAGAAAGAAAGAAAAACTCCCATATATGGAGAATGGTTTGTCATCAAATTTGGCTCATCTGGAGAAAACAGCACAGATGGTCTAGCTTGCTTCAGGATTGCAGTTTCGTGCCATGCATGATTCACCAGAGAAGGTAAATCAGCATCTGTTCATTTCATTTTGTGTTCACTGTTGTAGTAATAGGTAGTAATGTGCATTAACATTCTTTTGTTGCTAGACCTTAGCACGCAAATGAGTGTTATTTTCTAGCTAAATTAGACATTTTTTCTATAGTTTTACATTCAGATTAATGAAGTGATGCTGAAAAAAAATAAAACCACCTTTCCAGGTTACTAAGATTTGGGAACTCTTCGGTTGGAACACCCTTTCGTCAAGACCTAAAAGTAATTTCCTTCTTTTTTTTTTTTTTTTTAAGACTATCAAAGTAATTTATCAGAAAGAAAAAACTGGACTCTGTATTCAGTTATTCTTACACGTGGTTTATTAAAATATGGTCATGGGACATTTCTGTTTATGACTGTGAAGGTGAATTTTAAAACATCCTTCCACACACAGATTTGACCTGTTTTTATGTTTCATAGTAGGCTAATATATTACCAAAAATGAATGATAACTTTAATAATGGAAAAATCTGATTTCCTGACTCATAGTTTAGCAAATAGATTTATGCAAATCTGATGAAGTTAGTTTCTGTGTGGAAAGCAAATGTCTTTCTGGACTGTGCACAACACAGATCCCTATATTCCTTTTTGGTCATTCCCTGAGTGATATCTTATGGTTACAGGGAGCTATAGTTCATTTATGGTGAGCCTTATATATCTCTGGACTAAAATTTACTGAAGAGAAGGTGTAATATCTCTTCTACTTTGGTATCTGTAGTTGCTTCCATCGTGCATAACATGGGGATAATTCATTAATACACAAAATAAATATTTGTGTCATAGATTTCTCTTTGCCAGGGCATGGCAGAGATGCTATGGGTACCACAATGAACAAATTGTCAACATTCTTGAGCTTTTGTTCCAGTGGATGGAGACAGGTAACAAAGAGATAAATACAAAACACATATAGTATATTTGAAAGTGGTAAGTGCTATGAAGGAAAACAAAGCATCGTAAGTATATAAAAAATATCAGAGCATGGAGGTTGTAATGTATAAAGGGTTCCCAGAGAAGGCCTAGCTGAAAAGGTGCTATGAACTGAAATGTGGCCCCCCTACCAAATTCGTAAGTTGAACCTCTAAACCCAATGTAACTGTATGTGGAAATAAGACCTATAATGAGGTAATTAAACTTAAATAAGGTCATAAGGGTGGGACTGTAATCCAAGAAAATTGATGTCCTTATAAGAAGAGCGAGACACCAGATCTCTGTCTGTCCATGTGAACACAGAGGAAAGACCATGTGAGGACACAGCAAGAAGGCTGCCATCTGCAAGCCAGGAAGAGAGACCTCTCCAGAAACCAACCCTGCTGTCACTTTGATTTTGGACTTCCAGCGTCCAGAACTATAAGAAAATAAGTTTCTATTGTTGAAGCCACCAGTCCATGGTATTCTGTTGTGCAGCCCAAAACAACCGAGAGGGAAAGAATATTTGCATAGAGAATGGAAGATGTGAAAGTGTGGGACCACGTCAAGTGGACAACAAGCGGAGAGGCCTCCTATGCAGAGGCAGAAACAAATGTAAGGCTCTGGATCTCAGTGTACGATGGTAGGTAATTAAAATAAAAGTATCTCTCATTCTCAGAATCTCCTATTAAGAAGAGGAGGCTCCTATACAAGGTAAGATAATGAACTTGTAAGGGTTTCTGTTTATCAAGGTTCTTGCATGAGTGATGAGATCAGCTATTTTTGAAGACCCAACTTGACAAAAAGTGTAACTTTTTCAGTAAATGATTTAAATTATTTATTTTTCCTTTGCCCATGTCCTTAGACTTCTAAGAAAAAGTAGGATTATTTATTCACCAAGCAAGATAATAAAGGGTCTTATGTATTAATCACTTTATCTCAGGCCTTGCTAGATCTAAAGCCACCTATGAGAACTAAGAAGGTGGTTTTCTCATTTTCAGATAAGGAAAGTAAGAGTCAAAGTTATTAAGTCAGCTGAAAGAACCCACTTTCTCCAAAGGTGCTGCCCTTTTAAACTATGCAGTTTTAGGTAAATTTCAGTGTGCGTGGACTGCTCCAGTCTTCTTTGTTGTGAATAGCTGTACTTTTTTTATTCTTTTTTCTTTTTTATTATTATACTTTAAGTTCTAGGGTACATGTGCATAACGTGCAGGTTTGTTACATAAGTATACTTGTGCCATGTTGCTGTGCTGCACCCATCAACTCGTCAGCACCCATCAACTCGTCATTTACATCAGGTATAACTCCCAATGCAATCCCTCCCCTCTCCCCCCTCCCCATGATAGGCCCCGGTGTGTGATGTTCCCCTTCCCGAGTCCAAGTGATCTCATTGTTCAGTTCCCACCTATGAGTGAGAACATGCGGTGTTTGGTTTTCTGTTCTTGTGATAGTTTGCTAAGAATGATGGTTTCCAGCTGCATCCATGTCCCTACAAAGGACACAAACTCATCCTTTTTTATGGCTGCATAGTATTCCATGGTGTATATGTGCCAAAATTTCTTAATCCAGTCTGTCACTGATGGACATTTGGGTTGATTCCAAGTCTTTGCTATTGTGAATAGTGCCGCAGTAAACATACGTGTGCATGTGTCTTTATAGCAGCATGATTTATAATCCTTTGGGTATATACCCAGTAATGGGATGGCTGGGTCATATGGTACATCTAGTTCTAGATCCTTGAGGAATCGCCATACTGTTTTCCATAATGGTTGAACTAGTTTACAATCCCACCAACAGTGTAAAAGTGTTCCTATTTCTCCACATCCTCTCCAGCACCTGTTGTTTCCCCATTCTGTCACTCAGGCCGGAATGCAGTAGCGTATCATGGCTCACTGCAACCTCAAACTCCAGGGCACAATTGATCCTCTCACCACAACCTCCAGAGTTGCTGTGATTATAGGCATGAGCCACTGCACCTGGCTAGCTGTAAATTTTAAGAAAACTGTCAGTAGAGATATGTTTTTGTTTAGTGGAGTATTTTGTTACTTTTTTTCAAAACTTCTGAACACTGTATACACCACTTGACCTGTACTTGACAATTAAAAATGCAAAGGCTTAAAAAATCCAAAAAACATAAATTCAAGGTTTACCTTTCAATAAACTCTAAAAGCATCTGCTCTGAATACTCACTTGCCATATTTAAGTACCATGGGGGAAGAGAGAAACCAGTAAGCATACAATAACTGTGTACTGAACCAGGAAGAAACTTCGTCTGGCTGGCTATACCTCTACCTTTCTGTATATAGCCTGACAGAATACTAGAGTTGAAAGAACACAGACCATAGGACCAGAAAGTCTTGTTTGAATTCAGATTTTGATATTTACAAACAATGTAATCTGGGTTACTTAACCCATCTGACCGTCCAAGCTTACCTATAAGATGGAATTACGGTAACCTGCAAGATTGTTGTGAGGGTAGAATACATATATACTGCTTAGCATAATGTTTGTTGTTTGTTATGATCACAATATATGATCTCTAGTATTCAAAGAGTCATATTCTTCCTAACAGAGTCTTCAAAGCCTGCATTTTGAAATTGGAAATGAACTCTTGATAAACACCATTGTTCCCTTAGTATTACCCTAACGTTAGGATATATTATCATTTCCACTTAATAAAGGAAGAAATTGAGACAAATGAAAGCTAAATGTTCTTCCCAGTTTGTGCATTTTCTAGTAATGTTATTGTTGAGGTCCTCAGCCTATATAATTTTATTCAGATTGCTAATGGTTCTGAAACTTCAAAGTGCATTGAAATGGATGCTGAATTCTGGCCCTCACCCTTGAGGTTTTTATGTTGGATCACTCTAAGTGATTCTAATCAGAAAGTTCTAATCAGAAAGCAACAAACACATTGTACCAGAATCTTTCTCTATATAAACTATTAATTTACCACTTAATATTGGAAGGCTGAAAATCATTGGCTACCTAGCCTTCAAATTTCACAACAGTTATCTGTAAGAGTAAATATTAGAAAAATTGGCAAATATTTAACAAAAGAGAACCGATTATATAAATTGGTCTAGCCATGTGGGAATAATATGCAATCACCATATATAATATTGAGAAAAATAACCAATGATATGATATGTAATTTGTACTATGTTGAGTGAAAAATAGCACTTAAAATGTTATGTAAAAATGACCTGTTTATTTATTTATTCTCTTTTTTGAGACAAACTCTCCCTCTGTCACCCAGGATAGAGTGCAGTGGTGAGATCTTGGCTCACTACAACCTCCACCTCCCATCAAGCAATTCTCATGCTTCAGCCTCCCAAGTAACTGGGATTACAGGCACCCACCACCATGCCTGGCTAATTTTTGTATTTTTAGTAGAGTCAGGGTTTCACCATGTTGGCCGGGCTGGTCTCAAATTCCTGACCCCAGGTGATCCTCCCGCCTCAGCCTCCCAAAAGTGTGGGATTGCAGGCATAAGCCATGACACCCAGCCAATTGTTATTGCTGAGAAAACAACTCTACATCAAAAAAGAGAATATATATAATTGCAAGTGACTGTTAATGTTTAATTCTAGGTGTGAAGATTGTGAGTAATTTTATTTATCTTTTCTGAATTCTTCAACATTTCTTCTCTGAATATGTGTGACTTCTGTTATCAGATTTCTATGGCTATTAAAAGTAATAGCAACTTTTAAGTATTGGAAAAGCAACTATGCAACTTCACAAAGCCATTCTAGGTAATATTAAAAATTATATTCATAGAATATTAGGTAGTTAAGTTAGTTTTAAATGTTTATTTTTCTCATAGTTGAATATGCTAGTTTATATTAGAGAAATTAATTAGTTGAATATTATCTATCATATAAAACAATACTGTCTTACAGCATGCTAAATGATAAGTGATAGGATTAAACAGTAAGATAGTACATTGATACAGGGTGTTTATTACATTTCTGCTGCCACCCAGTGGCTGCTCCATCTGTTTTATATATATTGCTCATCTAGCTAATTGTCCAGTAAAGTTGCTCACAAAGAGCTCTCTTGTAGGTAGAATCAATTTGCTCTGAAGCAGCAGTGATTTTGCAGGTCTAGGAATGACCAGTTAAAGCGTGTCAAGTCAGAGAGAAATCTTTCCACAGAACAACACTAAGATGTTTTGGGTCCACATGACTAATCTGCTAACGGACATTATTTGTTCCACAGATTCTAGAATCTTTTTCTTGCTATAACAGGGTCCTTCTTAAGCTAATTTTTCATAAGTCCTGTGCAAAGGACAGTTGCCCCACAGTAGCAATCGCTAACACCTGCTTGCCGAATTAGATCCAATCACCTTTAACTCAGAGAAGACAAAAGCTGTGGATGAAGCCAAATTATAATAGTTGGACATCCCTCCGGACCAGCAAGAGAGGACAGCCAGATGCAGTTCATCAGGAGCACAGCCACACAAAGTCTTTCAGGTCTTCTAATTGCTGAGGCAAGGCCTCCAGAGTTTGATTTAAATGAAAATATATAAAACCATGAAGGAAAAATAAGAAAATACATATCTGAACAAGTTCCAATTCTAAGAAATTCTCCAATTTACTAAGATATTTTAGAAAACAAACCACATCTAGAAAACCAAATGAGAAATACAAAGATTAGCTATGTAAGTCAATGTTTGCATACATTTGCAAAAGCCTTGACATAAGAATGAAGAAGTACACACCCAAATATCATCAGTGGTGGTGGCATATGTGTGGGATAGACAGGAAAACTACCTTCCTGCTCCTCTCTAGTTTTTGAATTGTTACAGAGCATACACAACAATAAATATAATGTTTAAAGCCTATGAAATATGTATTGTGAGATAGAAGGAAAAGATAATTAAGCACTGGGCTAGTGGCTCCTTTTTGCATTCCTTTGGGTAGAAGGTAAAATCCCAACGACCTGGAATAGTCTTCAGGCCTCTATAGGGGACAGTTTTCCAAAAGAAGACATGAATTTCAGAAGGGATGAAGATTGAGATTCCTCAACACAAAACAAGACAATTTGAGGCCCAAAGAGCAACCAGGTCAGACAAATGTAAAACAGAGACGTCTTTTGCTTGAAAATACAACTCACAAAGTTGAAGCCAATCTTAAATCAAAATTTTGAAAAGCCACTGTCAAAAAGTAATTTTGGAGCTAAAGAAAATGAATACAAAAGCACTAGCATGAAACAATAGCAAATTTCAAATTCTGATTAAGCCATGGTTGTCTACTATGGTTGTTCTGAATGCAGAAGACTGGAAGACCCTTCAGTAATTGTGAAAATCACACTCATGAATGTTGCCTTATAGGTTATTAATTCTAAACTAGGGAAGCAGGCTTTGGAGGATTTGAAGGTAGGGCAAAGAAAGGTCAGTTATAAAGACTTGGATCTCAGGGTCATTCATTTCTGCAGAGATCTTTCTTTGGGACCAGCCTGTCATTTTAAGGTCATAGGGATAGGCATAATTTTCACTTTTTTGTGAAAAAACACTTTTTGTTTTTCCTTTGGTCACAGGACTCTTACCTTTATGTCACCCTTTTGGTATGGCTTGCTGTGTCAGATTTTGACTTTGGAAGATTGTTACCCTAATGGCAAATTGAGATCTGTCATTTATTTCTATCTCCTTAGAGAATTAGTGCCTTATAAACCTGAAAAGAATAAATTCTTGATTGCACTCTATTAATTTAGAAACATAGTGATTTATATTGTGTTAAGAATGTGTAAAATGACTTGATGCATGTTTGTTCTAATTATGCTTCTGAACTCATTAAAATCAATCAAAATTTTTCTTTGTAGTTTCAAAACAATAACAGTTGATATACATTTCTATTACTGATGAAACTGTAAATATTGAGTAAACAAGACAGGAAATACATTAAGACCCATTAAAGTATTTGTTTCTATGTCTTTATAAGATTAAGTGCCTGCTGACCACTGGTATACAGTAGGCTTCCCCATTCACTTCTCTCTCTTTCACTTTCCCTGCTTCATTTTTCTCTGTAAAATTTTAACCGTTAAATACAAAGCTTGAAGAATGACTTGGACAAATATTAAAACACAGTAATCATTTAAACAGCATAGATACGATACTTTTATATTTTTCAAATCTCAAAGTCAACATAATAAGTGATTGTTTCACTTTTTCTTAAGAAAGAAAAGGAGGAAAGAAGTGTTATTTTCCAATACAAATTATCTTCAAACAGTACTGAAATCCATTTGTAATGTATCCATATTACTATTATTTAATTTATATTGTGATATTCTTAAAAATATTTTTATTTAACTTTGTAAACAAATTCAAGTGTTAGCTCATTAAACTTTTGTATCTTATGTTTCCATTTTTAGTTCTTATTCGGTAATTATATATCTTATACTGTAATCAATTTTGTTAGTCTGGAACAAAGATTCTCAAGTATTAGTGTGCCAATAATTCATACAGATACTTGTCAAAAATGTAGATTCTGGGTATCCGCCATCAGAATTGGTATATCAGAATGGGACCCAAGAATCTACATATGTAATAGGCAACTCAGGTGATTCTGATATATATAGTCTAGAGATTTAAAGTATGTGATTGTCATCTGTCATTACAGTATCCTTACATGTAATATAACTGTAATAATCCCTTAAGAACTTAATATATCCTGGAGAGGAGTGGACAGTGAAAGCCCTATTATGAATGCCTCTAGAGAGGTGACCTTACATTGAGAAGAATAATTTATTCATTTTGTGGGAAAAAGATATGAGCTGGGACTCGGTAAACACATAAAATGAGCTCAGCGTCCAGTATAGCACAAAGGCAAATGCTATTTCTCCTTTCCTTTGCCTTTTTAATTTAGTGTCAGCTCCAGGGTTTCTATTTCTTCCATTTTACCTTTTACATTTATTTGACTGTTTTCCACATAGGCTATTTGAGTAGGGGGATAAAAGCAAGTTTTTGACAAATTAAAATCCACTCCATGAATTTTAATGTACTTACTAATTATACTTTATTAGCCTTTTCACTAAAGAGCATTTCACTTGAAAAGAAAATGTGTCCTGCTGGTTAAAATGAAGGCTTTTTGCTTTAATTTATTTTCTAACTATTTATCAGCCCTTATGCTGAATAAACTAGAGTTATGTAATTATTTATTTCTTCTTGCAAAAACCAGAAGGGTACATTTCTTGAAGGAAATTTCCATCACTGAACAAGTATATATTATTCTAAATATCTTGTAGTGTACTTGTTATATATACGTGAAATCAGATATTACAAATTTAATATGGAGTTAACTTTATTGCATTTCATTCATAGGATTAATCTATTTATATTCTTAATGTTCTTAAAGTAACTTCTGAATTTTCACACAGTTGATCACTAAAGATTTTGGCTAATTGTGTAACACTTGCCTTCATGAATATTTTGCTAATGTACAATTTTACAGTATTAAGTTTCTCTTCTGTAGCTTTCCTAATCATGCTGTGGAAATAAGTACTTATGGTTAGAATTTTAAAAGAGGATACTTCAGATATTGGATAAATAACTACTGCAATGTTAAAATGTGACTGTTGTAAAGTGAACTAATTACATTTTTTACCCTCTAGATTATCAAATAGTAATAAACCATAAAACATTAGATGACAGGTGAGGCCTTTAAGCTTTTGATCCACATCAACCAAAAGACCTTGGACAAAGCTCATGAAAGACACAGTAATATTTTTTTAATGTGGATAATTGAGTTTACTGTGTTCTCTTTTATTTCCTGAGTGTGGATCTTTCAATCATTACAGAAGTGAATTTGACTCATTTTTTTCACTATACATCTTACGTATTCTATGTCCATAATATGGTTCTGTCTGTACCATCCTCCTGAAATATACTGCCTGGGTTTCTCAGATCACCTGAAATTTACTATTTAACATATTTAAATGGATCTGTGATAAGTATAATGTAGCTTCTTTGAAAGAAAGACTGTTTTATTTTTGGTTAACTTCCTATGGTGCTTTGCACAGGTAAAGTTTAAATAATCTGGACTTTACAGTCTGGGATCAGAGGTTCAAGTAAGAGCTCTACCATTAGCAGCTTTGTGATTCTTAAGTCTCTGATTCTTAATTTCCTTGGTTAATTTGCACATACTCCATCTAAAAGTGCAAATAAAATGCTTCCTTATGTTCTAGCTAAAGCTCACTAACATGAGGGAAATTCAAAAATTAAATTTAGCCAAGTCTGGTAACCTCAGTCTGATCCAATAACTGTTACTTTTAAAGTAACACCCATATATATATATATATATATAAACTGTTCTCTCTATATAGTAATATAATCTATATGTAATATATAATATAAACTGGTCTAATAGATATTATATTCTAATATATATTCTAATATATGTTAGAACAGTTTATATTATATATAATACATATTAGAATATAATATCTATTAGACCAGTTTATATTATATGTATCTAATATATATATGATACATATATATTAACACAGTTTTAGATTTAAGTAAAATTGAAGAGATAATACAAAGAGCTCCCATATGTAGTTTTCCCTGTCATTAACAAATTGCATTAGTATGGTATATTTAGTATAATTAATGAAACAATATCGATGCATTATTTTTAATTAAAGTCCCTATTTTATTCAGATTTACTTAGTGTCACCTAATGTCTTTTTCTGTTCCAGGATCCCATCTGGGATATTACATTACTTTAGTAATCATATCTTCATAGGCTCCTGTTGCCTGTGGAGTTTCCAAGACTTTCTAGTTATTGATGACTGTAAGTTTTGAGGAGTACTTTTGAGGTATCTTCTCAGATGCATCTTTATTGGAATTTATCTGATGTCTTTTTCATGATTAGACTGCAGATATGGGGCTTTGGGAGGAAGGGAGATAAAGTGAAATCCTCATCACATCAACATGATTTGTCACTGCTGATACTGACATAGATTACCTGACTGAAGTGGTATTTATTAACAACAGGTTTCTCTACTGCAAAGTTACTCCTTTTTCCCCATTCCATCCTGTACTCTTTGAAAGGAGTATCACTAGACACATTCCACATTAAAGAGTGGGAATGTGCACTCCCTCTCCATAATAGTTTCTTAAGGCCACTGTAACATATTTCCACAAACTTTGTGGTTAAATGACAGAAATATATTTTCTCACAGTTCTGTAGACCAGAAGTCTGGAATTAAGGGGTCAGTGGAATCATGCTCAGAAAGTTCTAGGGAGAATCCATTTTTGTGTCTTCCACCTTCTGGTAGCTTCAGGCATTCCTTGGCTTGTTGCTGCAAAACTCTCTCTGCTGTTTTCAAAAGGCCCCTGTCAGTCTTTCCCTCTTCTTATAAGAACACTTGCTACTGGATTTGGGCCCACTTGGATAACCCAGGATGATTGCATGTTAAGATCCTTAACATCACTGCATCTGCAAAGACCCTTTTTCAAAATAAAGTCAAATTAACAGGTTCCAGGTAGACGTATCTTTTGGAGAGCCACGCTTCAATTCACTATATGTTCCTTGAGAACAGGGTATCTACATAAATTATTTCAAGACAGATTGTTTATCTTCCCCCTCATTTATTGATATATTTATTCAGTAATTCATTTATACCAGTATGGACTCATGGATATTTATCTTGTATTTTAAAGTATAATCCGATACTTCATTTTCTTGCTCAAATTGTTCTGCTTTTGGCCATTGGGATCTCCTTCAGTTAGCTCTTGTGTTTCTTTGGAATATCCACATCAATGTAGAGTGTTTGGGCAATTTTTAATTTCTTTTTTTTTTTTGGTCTTTAAAAAAATTTTTTAACACTTAACTTTCTGTAATAGCAACACAGGATACTCGAGGTTCATAGTGTATAATTCAAAGACTTTCTAGTTATTGATGACTAATTTTTGAGGAGTTACTTTTGAGGTATTTTCACAGATGCATCTTGTTCATCTTGTATAATTTCTGCCCTGGTTTTAAAATCAGCTGTTTATCCAAGGAGCCCTATTATTTTTAATTGGAAAATGGTATTAGAAACCAATGGTATTAGAAATCAACATCTGGGTACTAGATGGGTTTCTTGTTGTTGAGTTGTCCTTACTTCTTGGCCTTTTCAGTTGAGAGAATAAGGCAGTATATGTGGGTCTACTTATCTATGTTTACACACCTATTTATATAAGTAAGCATCTATGTCTCTAGGAAGTTAAACATGAATTCATAATGTCTTCAACTCTGATCCATTACTATATAGAGCTCATCCACCTGTCCTTACCTTGCTTATCTCCAAATTCCCACTCCATAGTGAGAAAGCTTGCTTCCACCATCCACCATCCATTTATTTAATTGTTCAAGATCAGTATAAATGTGTAGCAATATCAGGTCAACCTATACCACAATGGGAAATAATTTGTATCAACTATGGTACAGTACTAACGTGGAGTTCCTCTTGCTTTTAGTTTAATGAATTTCAGCCACTCCCAAAGTTACTGAAGTCAGCACATATTCCCACAACTCCCATCATTGAGATTATTTATAAATTTATATACAGATAGGTTCTCTTGATATGTCTGCATTCCACCCTGCAATCTCCTGGCCTCCTAAACAATTGTTTTTAAATTTGCCTATATTAGTGTTATCTTCTGTGCTGGAAAGTTCTTTGGGTTTTGACAAATACATAATGTCGTGTAACTACCATTATGGTATTATACAGAATAATTTCACTGCTCTAAATATATCCCGTACTTTACCTATTCGACCCTTCCTTCTCTCCCCAAACTCCTGGTGACTGCCAACGTGTTTACTGTCTCCAGAGTCTTTCCTTTTTCCAGATGTTGTATAATTGAAATAATAGAGTATGTAGACTTTCCAGAATGGCTTCTTTCACTTAGCTAGATACAGGGTCATCCATGTCTTCACTTAGCTTTGTAGCTCATTTATTTTTATCATTCAATAATATTCCATTGTTTGGAAGTACTACAGTCTATCAGTTTATCTACTGAAGATCATCTTGGGTGATTCAAGTTTTGGTAATTATGAATAAAGCTGCTATAAACATTCATGTTCAGGTTTTTTTGTAGGCCTAAATTTAAAATCAATTAGGTAAATACCTTGGGGCCTGATTATTGGGTTGTATGGTAAGACTGTGTTTAGCTTTATAAAAACTGCCAAACTGTATTCCAAGACAACTGTGACATTTTGCATTACCACTTGCAGAATGAGAATTCTTGTTGCTCTCCATCCTCACCAGTATTTAGCATAAAGTTGGGCCATTCTAACATTTGTAGTGGTATCTTATTGTTCTTTAAATTTGTAATTCTCTTATGACATTTTCTGTTGAGTATATTTTCCTGTGCTGCTTTGTGATTTGTATATTTCTTTGGCAAGTCCTTTATCTTTGGCCCATTTTTAAATTGAGTTGTTTGTTTTTTTATTGTTGAGGTTTGAAAGTTGTTTGTATATTTTGTAAAAGGTGAAAGATTTCTATTATCTGAAGAGAAACCAGGGTTGTTTGTATATTTTGGATATATATACTTTATCAAATTTGTATTTTGCAAATATTTTCTCCAAAACCATCACCTGTATTTTAATTATCTTGTAGTGCATTTTTACAAGCTAGAAAATTTTGATTTTAATAAAGTTTAGCATTTTTTTACTTTCATGGACTATGTTCCTGATGTTGTATCTGAAAACTTATATGCAAACCAAAGGTCACATAGATTTTCTTTTAAGTTTTTTTCTGGAAGTTTTATACTTTTATATTTTACATTTAGGCTTTGATTAATTTTAAGTTAATTTTTGTGAAAGAAATGGAGTCTATATCTAGTTTATTTTTGTACATGAACATCCAGTTGTTACAGTGCCACTGTCCTTTCTCTATTGACTTTCCTTTGCTCCTTTGTTGAAGACCATTGAAGATATTTGTGTTGGTAAATTTCTGGGCTCTTTATTTTGTTCTATTGATCAATGTGTCTCTTATTTTGCCAATACCATGCTGCCTTGATTGCTGCAATTTTACAGACAGTCTTAAAGTCAGGTCATATCAATCCTGTAATTTTGTTCTTCTTCCTCGGTGTTGTGTTGTTTCTTCAGGTTTTTTGTTTTGTTTTGTATTATTTTTTTGCCTTCCCATATAAACTTTAGAATTAGTTTGTCAATAGCTACAAAATAGTATGCTAAAATATTGACTGGGCTTGCATTGACTCTATAAATGAAGTTAAGAATTGATAACAATATTGAAACTTCTAATCCATGAACATGGGATAGCTCCATTTATGTAGTTTTTTATTTTTTAGAAGTCAGAGTTGTACAGTTATCTGCATATAGATAACGCTCATATTTTCTTAGATTTATACTTAAGTATTTCACTTTTTGTTCCTATTATGAATGATTTTTGTGTTTTTAATTTTTTAATTCTACATTTCAGTTGCTCATTGATGGTATATAAGAAAGCAGTCGGCTTTGTATGGTGACCTTGTATGCTAACTATGATATAGTTGTAGGTTTTTTGTAGAATTTTTTTTTTTTTTTTTTTTTTTTTTTTTTTTTTTTGAGACGGAGTCTTGCTCTGCCGCCCAGGCTGGGGTGCAGTGGCCGGATCTCAGCTCACTGCAAGCTCCGCCTCCCAGGTTTACGCCATTCTCCTGCCTCAGCCTCCTGAGTAGCTGGGACTACAGGCGCCCGCCACCTCACCCGGCTACTTTTTTGTATTTTTTAGTAGAGAGGGGTTTCACCGTGTTAGCCAGGATGGTCTCGATCTCCTGACCTCGTGATCCGCCCGTCTCGGCCTCCCAAAGTGCTGGGATTACAGGCTTGAGCCACCGCGCCCGGCCAGAATTTTCTTTTTAATAAAATTGAGGAAGTTGCCCCTTATTCCTGGTTTTCTTGAGTGTTTGTATTGTGAATATGTACTGGATTTTGTTAAGTGCTTTTTATGTATTAATGTGATTGTATGCTTTTTTTTTTCCTTTAGCCTACTGATATGGTGGATTATATTAATTAATTTTTAAATGTTGAACCAGACTTGTGTACCTGGGATAAATGCCACTTGATCTCTATGCATAGTTCTTTTTACATACTGTTGGATTAAATTTGCCATCATTTTCTTAAGGAACTTCCCATTTATGTTCATGAGAGATATTCATCTATAGTTTTCTTCTAATACTGTATTTATCTGATTTTGGTACTAGAATAATTCTGGGCTCATGAAATGAGAAAGTGTTTCCTCTGCTTTTATTTTCTGACAGATATTGTAGGGAATGGGAATTACTTCTTTAAGTGATTAGTAGAATTTAGCAGTAAAATCATCTGGGGCCTCATAATTTCTCTTTTAGATTCAAGTTCTAGTGGTTCAATTTCAGGTAATAGGAAGTGAGATAGAAAGGACTTTAAACTGAGATTTTATGTTAGCCTGGCTAGGCGTTGGGTTGAGCTTACTGTTTTCTAGAGTTATGGTGACTAGATGCTTAACATTTCCCTAAACTACAGTCCTTATTTTCTTTTTTCTCATGGTCTTTGGGTTTCCCTAAGAACTTTTTAAACACAGCCTGTGCTTCAACTCTAAACCACTGTTTTTATACTACAGCCTTGTTTATGTGGTGGTAAGAAGTCATGGAGAGGAAACATTCTATAATCTTATAATTAAAATCTCATTTTTTCTTGGGCCTGAGTCCCTGGACTATAACTTCTTAAGTGTTTCATAGATTTTTTTTTTCTTCCCCACTGCTTAGGTGAGACAGGAATTAGGTGGGTAGCATTGTTTAATTGTCCTCCTGTTTCCTAGGTAAGATAAGGCTCTGGTAAATTCTTTTCTCCAGGAAATTTGGCATTTATTATGGAGAATTTACTGAGAATATTTCAAAGTAACTACTTTTCTCTTTTCCCACTAGATACATGAAGTGTTTTTTGTTTGTTTGTTTGTTTGTTTGTTTTGGCTATTTTCAGTCATAATCTGGTCCCTCTTTGTACAATTTATGAAACTGTGGGTGCCCCGAAGACTCTGGCCCCCAGGAGTTTCTCACTTTGAAGCTAACCCAACTTCCAGCAGTGTTTAAAAATTACCATTTAAGTATCCCTGTAAGCTTCTGGTTCCAGTCACTTGTGCTTCACATAAGTAGACCTTGACTATGTTTTCCTGTGATGTCAGTCCTCTCATTGATCCAAGAAAATTCATTGATTTTTAGTTTGTTCAGCTTTGTTGCTGTTGTTGTTGTAGGACAGTAATCATGACTTACCGGTTTTTTAGATGTGGGAGCTAAATACAAAAATGCAGTTACATCCTCTTTTAAGTAACTGTCCCCATCTCAGATTTCCCTTCTCTGTCTCCTGTTCTTCTCTAAGATGACATCTGATAATCTGAGAGAAAGGGTACATGTGATCTTATGGTGGAGGTGTAGAAGCTATCCCTTCCATATGTCCCCAGGTTCCTGTTCTGCTCTTTGTCTTATTGGGTCTTTTCAGAGGTGTTGCTGGTTAACACTTGCTCAGCAAGTGTCCACAGCTGAGTCCATGAACTTTTCTCCCCTGGCTCTGATAGTTCCCTCTGCTTATCCAGCCTCACTTTGACCTGCTAAAACTGCAGTCCCCACAGTTATAGCAATGCATCCCATTTAATTTACCTCTGATCATCCTTTGTGTACCTCCTCACCAGGGTAGGGGCCATTCTGAGAGACAGGTCTCTCTCAGAGTCCCAACTAGTCAATAGTACAAAAGCCCCTTTACTTTTAACTCTGCTCTCAACAAATGTTTTCCTTTGGAATTTTAGCTCCAAAGGAAGGGAGGCCATGACAACCTTGTGTCTCCCCCAGCTGTTGAACTTAATTTCCTTCTTCATCTCACTAACCACTCAAGGCCAAGAAGGAAGGACTCCTTGCTCGTCCTCGTTTGCCATGGCTCCACTAAACATCATGGCCTCTTCTTTCCCATCCCCTTCATTTTTCATCCCCTTCCTTTTTCAGAGGCTATGATGGCAAAAACAGTGTGCAGAAACATGACTACATGCAGGGAATAAAATGCATTGATTTAATATTCTCAATGGATTCTCATCTTTACATATACAATATAAAATTGGTATATTAATACTTATCATAAGGGCTTTTCTAAAGATTGGGATAATATATATGTAAACCATGCGGAAAACTGTACTCATTGTACAAATGTGGTATTTTAATATATGATACTGCTAATCACTGTCCTGTAAGCTAACATTAATACTTTAATTCAGAGGGATATACTATGTAGATTTGAATAATAAACTTTTAGCAAGGAAGAAGCTGCCATCTTGAACTATGAAGATTCTTGGCTAATTTAACGATCAAGGAAAAAAAATGGTAGTAAATATGAGAAAATAATTTCAAAAAAATTTAGCTTATTACTCATTATAAAGTTCTTTGTTTTCCCTTAAAACATTAATATGGATGAACATATATGGTTATTTTATTTCTCTCTTGGAGAAGTATGCATTGGGCATCATTGGGGGCATCTCAAAATAAACCTAAGAGGAGAAACAAGAGATCCCAAATAGGAAACCCATAGCAATTTATTCATGATTTGTTTAATTATTCCAAAAGTAATCAAAGAAACAGTATGTTGTTTTGGGAATATTGTGAATTGCCCATCTGGTTCAGCTAAACTACAGAACTAGACTCATTTTTAACACAAACACACAGAACATATTCCTCAAGACCAAATCTGTAATGGATATTTCAGCAAAAATTTACTGTATCTGTCTGACACAGGCCTTGTGGTAGGTTTTGGAGATAAACAATTAATTAACAATGGTTGCTGTGCTCAAATATCCTTTAGTTTCAATGGGAAGATGACATCTAAATGGAAATTTCAAAATAATGTGACAAATGTTATGACGTAGGTAGCTATGAAAGCACAGAGAAGCATCTCTTAGTTCAGATTAGGGATTGAAAGAAGGCTTTTAGAAGAGCCATGCTGAATCTATACCTTGAATATTCATTGAGTAGGACTTATCCAAGCAAAATGAATAACGCTAAATATTTCAAGCAGAGGGGGGGTAGAAGATATATGAGTATGGCATAGACAGGAAATTTTAAGCAATGTATTGTTGCTGGAGCACAGAGTGTGAGTAGGGCATCGTGGCATGGTAGACACTGGAGGAGGTATATCGGGGCAGGTTATAGAGGGCCTCCTGTCCCACAAAAAGTGTTTGGGCTTCGTGCCATAGGTGATAGTGAGCCACTGAGGGAATTTTAGCAGGGCTGATATATGGTTAGTTTTATATTTTGTATAAACAACCCTAATGCCACTGTAGAGAACAAGGAGAACAAGGAAAGCCAGACACAGAGGTATTTGTGAGGAGACTATTGCAGTAGGTCAAGAAAGAGATGTTGAGAATCTGATCCATAAGGGCAGAGATGAAAGAAGATGGATTTTGGAGATGTATAAGAGCAAGAATAAAGAGGATTTGGGAATCCCCTTATGGTGTGTATAGCAGGGAGGGAATAGATAAATGACGGGGTAAAATTAGGATAACCCTAGTTTTCAATGTTGGGTGTATAACAGTACCTATATCTAAGTTAACAAGCAAAGGAAGAGAATACCATTAGGAAAACTCTGTAAAACTCAATTTGTGATATATTGACTTTGATATGCTAGTGAGACATCAAAATTGTAATTGTAGTAGGAAATTAAATAAATGATTCTGAAGCTTTGGGAAAAGATGTGAGCCAAAGATAAATATTAGAGTGTTATAAGCTTATACATGCTACTTCAACGACTGGAATTAAGGAGAGTGTTCAAGGATAGTGTGTAGAGAGAATGAAACAATGGACAGAGGACAGAACTCCAGGATAACCCTATATAATGGGACAAGATGCACAAGTGCATTCAACTGTGACTAAGAAACAATACTTGAGAGAGAAAAAGAGTAAGAGGAAATACAATGAAAGGCAAGCATCAACAGTATCGTGTGCAGCTAAAAGTGCTTATAAAATTCAGGGACTAAGGGATCCTGTGTATTTGAAATCATGGACTTCAGAACTTCCAAGGTATGTTGTGATGCTTAATAAATATGTTAAATAACTAAATGAGTAGAAAAATTAAGTACTGCAGTAATTCAGATTCTTTGAGGAGTCAGAGACCACCACACATGCAGTTAAAAAGAGAATTCGACTGGGCACGATGGCTCACACCTGTAATCCCAGCACTTTGGGAGGCCGAGGCAGGTGGATCACGAGGTCAGGTGTTCAAGACCAGCCTGGCCAATATAGTGAAACCTCGTCTCTACTAAAAATACAAAAATTAGGCAGGTGCAATGGTGCGCATCTGTAATCCCAGCTACTCGGGAGGCTGAGGCAGGAGAATTGCTTGAACCCGGGAGGTGGAGGTTGAAGTGAGCCGAGATCGTGCCACTGCACTCCAGCCTGGGCAATAGAGCAAGACTCCATCTAACAAAAAAAAAAAAAATTAAAACTGAGAAATTGGACACAATAAATACAGACAAAACTCAGAACACTAAGAAAGGTGAGGAGACAAAAAGCAATAAAGAAAGGGTGATGCAGAGTTAGGTTGTGTATTGTTTCTGTTTTGCTGTTTTTTATTTTAGAGTAGAAGAGACTTTCACATATGTGTGAATTGAATTTTCTTCAGCCAGGACAGAGAGACGTTAAAAATATAGGAAAGTGAGGAAAATACTGGAGGAGCAAAGAACTGGAGAAAGTGCCTTCAAATTGTACTGAGAACACTGGACTTTGAAGGGACTAGATTTGAGAAAAAGGAGTTGGGATAAGTGCAAATATGGACAGAATGTTGGGCCACAGTTAAATCAATCAGTTCCCCCACGGTAGGAAAAACATGATTTGCTGAGAGCGAGGGGGTTGGCCATTGAGTGTCTATGTACATTTTTCATAAATCTTGCTATTAAACCATTTAATTAGAAGTGCTACTGAATCAGTGCTTCAGAGCTCTGAGACTTTTTGCTCTCAAAGATACCCCAGATTGAAGCCTTGTATATGAATTGTCAGGCAGAAATATAAAAACAAGCAGTCGCAATATTGACTTTGCTTCCGATTAACAGCCCATAACATTAGAGGGAGGAAGAAAAATAGAATTATTTGGGGAAGCTCTTTGTCCATTGCTCCCTGGGCTGTATTGTATCATCTGTTTACTTTTCCTGGCTCTCCCACTATAGACCGTGTGTTATAGTGGGAAGAACCTGTGCTTTGGAGCCATAGAGACTGGGTTTCCTTTTACTTTTTCCGTTTAGTAGCTGAATGCCCTTGGGTAAATTATATCTCTGAGCCTCAGTATCCTCATTTATAAAATATAATTCATGAACCTACCATAAAGGCTTGGTGTAAGACACAAATGAGGTAACTCTGAACCTAGTGCTTGGAATTCAGCTATCAGTTCCCTTCCCAGACTGAACTTCTAAAAGGCCGGAAAAATCTTAGTCCCTGTTTCCCCAGTTCTTTGCACAGTCCTGGACATGCACACACAAACACACACCCCACATTTAGTAAAGGTTGGTTGATTATTCAAATAAATAAATGAAGAAAGTTCTACAACACATAGTAATTTATAATTAAAAAGAAAATCTTAATGAGAACACAATATATGCTAATATATGCTGATTCACTTGCGAAGCCATTTAGCAGTAGCTTTTCAGACTCCCGACCTCCTCCCATGCCCAGTATGGGAAACTTATACCAAAGGGCCTTTGGCACCTGCCAAAAAATAATTGGCCATTGCCTTCTTTTATGATTTTTGTATATTCTCTGGTAGAGTAGATAGTGTATAATGCAAAGAAGAAAAGCAAAGAAATGCAAAGAAGAAAAGATACAGTATAATGCAAAGAAGAAAAGCAAAACAGGTACAGTATGTCTCTCTAAATAAAAGTTGACTACTGTATTATGTCATTCTTGCATTGCTACAAATCCTTGAGACTGGGTAATTTATAAAGAAAAGATATTTAATTGGCTCATGGTTCTGCAGGCTTTACATGAAGCATGGTGCTGGCACTTACCAGCTTCTGGTGAAGGCTCAGGGAGCTTTCAGTCCTGGTGGAAGGTGAAGTGGGAGCAAGCACCGTCACATAGCGAAAGTAGGAGCAAGTGAGAGTTGGGGCTAGGGAAGGGGCCACATACTTTTAAATGACCAGCTTTCATGAGAACTCACTATTGGCAAGACAGCACCAGGCCATGAGGGATCCGCCCCTGTGATCCAAACACCTCCCATCAGGCCTCAGCTCTAGCATTGGCAATTACAATTCAACAAGAGATTTGGTTGGGGCCAAATATCTAAACTATTTAAACTATACATATGTCTGTCTCTTTTTCTGTGTAATTTTTGTCATCATGAATTTTCCTTCCTGTCCTACAAGATGATGCACAGTTCTCTGCTGGCTTTGTTTTAAAAGTTTCTCAAACCACTGTAAGTTAGGGCTTCCAAAATAAGCTGATTAAAATCTAGCTGTGTTAAAAGCTCCTGTTCATGGATTATCAGAAAACAGATGGGGTAGGAGGCCTTTCACATACAGAGGGATCCCTTTTCATAGCAATAGAAAGCACCAACCCTTGCAGAGAACAAACATTTTATGTATTGGCTTCCTTTTCCATAATCACAGCTGATTTATTTATCCTTTACGCACAGAGAAATCCGGTAGCTATACGGTCACCTGCTGAATGGTCGTTAACTGTGTTTTCCGTGCACAGAATGAGGCTGAACGGGAGAGACCATGGCATTACCTTGTAATGGCCATGTCTGGATCTGCTTCCCAATGTTTGGACACACAAGAGAAATCTGACAAAAACTGAAGTTTTGGGTTCCGATACCCTTTTTCTGCTCCCACTAAAGGAAGCTGGGTGGATTTGGCACCTACATGTAATTTTCCATAGCCCCTGCTCAGTCTGTCGCCTCAGTTTGTAGTTAATTAACCTGTTCATGAAATGTAAATGATAATAGACATTCTGTGTGCAACATAGGTGCTGGTGGAAGAGAGCTGTCAGTGTATAATACTTGCTCAGGAAGCCTCTCTCCCTTCAGGCTTGGCAGGAACATTTGAGCAATATGGGCTTTGGTGGGCAGGAGTGGCCAGCTGAAAACGTAAGGTGTTTTCCCCACCTAATAGGGGACTACTAGTAGGTTATTTAGGATTCCTCCAACCACTCTGTCTTGTGTGGCATCCAAGGGAGCGTTACCACATGGCCTTATTTTAGGAAATTTTCTTTCACTAGGTCATTATGACTCTGTTCTGTACAGGGAGAAAGTTGCTGCATCACTGTTCAAAGAGTTAGGATTTTGTAAGAAAATTTCTTTGAATCTTTTTAAAGATAATACTATGTTAGAAAAAGAGACAAACTGTAATTGATTTGTTTGGTTTTATTTTCTGTAGCTTAATTGGCCAGTACAGTATGAAACTGCGATATGCTGTTTTTTGGTATTTGGAGAACAAAATGACCTCTGTACATAAGAACATCATTTATTTTAAGATGTCTCACTATTTTGCCAGTCATCCCCCTTTTCTGCCTCTGAGACAAAAAGCTTAATGATCCTCTTTGGAATGCACTTATCCCCAAAACTCCTTTTCTTTACATAAGAGTTTTATTTATTTTAAATGTTCCTCTCCATCAACAAAAAATGATTATGCAATATTTCAATTTACTTTCTTTGGTATTGATGTTGACCACCTCAGAAATGTAAAACTGGCATTTCATTCTCCTGGAGTTTTTTTCTTTTTCCATATGATTGCTCTGATTTTTATCTGCAGACATTATATTAGTTGTTAACGACTAATTTTTGTTAATTTGATTTTTTTCTAGTCTCTGTTTTCTTTTCATTGTGATCAATATTTCCAGAATGAGAATGATAGTAGCTAGGAACTGCTGTGTATATACCTACTGTCTAAATGCCTAAATTCTCATTTAATCCTCACAACAACTATAAAGCACAGAATTGCTACTGCGCTTACTTCACACCCTGAAAGATGTTACACGTGGCCACTACACGGCAGAGCTGGGCTTCACAGCCGCACATGGCTAACAAAACCCCTGTCCTTCCCTCTGTGTTTTACTGAAGCGTTTCAAGTGTTTATGATTCTGTATTAAATATTTTTAAAACCAAACACTTTGGCCAAAAATAAAGATTCATCACAGTCATATCTACAATGACAAGTACATTTATATAAATCGCTACTAGGTAGAAAATATAAAAGCTAAACCATGAAATCAAATACAATAGCTTTACTTTTATTCTTGAATGTTAAAAGCTGTCTTTCGTCTACTAAAATCTATATTTCTTAGGAAACATTACTTTAGGAATGTATGAAGATATAACTATAAGAATATTGTCTGTACAAAATATTGAAGAAACCTAAATGGCTATCAGTAGAGGACTGTTGCTTAATACTGGTTTGGCAGTGCAAGAGTATTCTCTATATCAATGAAAAAGAACAAGAACTTATGTATTTTGATTTGGAAAGATGACTGTGAACCAAACGTATTACAGTGCAGTATGTGTTGAATTAATCAATTTTTTGAATAAAAATACATATGTAATTATATGTATATAGGGCTCTGCCTCTATAAGTATAGCAAAATATCCAATGGGGAATCGTATTAAATTGCATTCACCAAAATGTTAACAAGTAACTCTGGAGTCAAATCAGAGAGGCGTAGTGGTAATTTTGCTTTTTAATATAAATAATTAAAAAGGAACAATGAGATTAATGGGTATTTTAATATTTTTGTTTTAAAAATTAACTTTTATTAATTTGTTATCTGACCCTTTTCTTAATAAAGGTATTTCTCTGTGCTTAGACATGGATATTCTCTCTCTGTGGGCCATATATAATCTTCACATATACACCTTGTTCCCATTGAAACAACAAATCACCAGGTTAGAAAAAGTATACTTTCTTCAAAGCAAATGAAAGGCTGTGGATGTTTAAAAATCTAAAAGAACTAAACTTCAGAGGGATGAGTCTTTCTGAGAAACAGCTCAGGGACAGCTGATGTTTTCATACTTGGATCCAATTGTTGTGGGAGGCAGCAGGGCTGGTAGAGAATAGATTCCAAACAGTATTGGCTTGGAGAGAGGCAACCCGGCCACCTTTTAACAAGCCCATGGATTGGAATGCTGCAGGACCCTCAAAAACAAAGACAATTCTTTCTGTGAAGTAATTCTCTTACATAGGAATTTTAGTGAGTAACAGAACCTGAGTGTAGGCTGGGAAAGCAGAAAGAAAACTCAGATTCTCCAAGTCAATGTCTGCAGCCTTGTTATCTGTATTCCTACTGTCTTGAAGTCTCATAGTCCCACAGTCTCATGCTTTCACAGATGGGCAGTTCTGAGGTCCAGCAGTCTTGTGATTTGATCCCAGGGTCCCAGTCTAGGGAGAAGGTAACTTCAAACCATTCAAAGACAGACATGAGTTGAGTCTTACCAAAGTCATAACTGAACTCCCACCCAATTCAACTTCTGATGAGATCAAATATATCAATACTGAGGTGGTATACAAAGGTGGGGCTAAAGAGCAAGGACAGATTTACGAAACTCCCTGTTCTAATTCCAAAGCCCTCCTAGAGGAATCGAAACCACAGCCTCTGTCCGAATCAGCTCAATCATTGATTGAATCAAACCGAACAGCCTCTCACCCTAATTCAGCCTAGTGACCTAACACTGATAGAGGAAAGTGTATTCCTTACTTTTAGAAAGAAACAAATAATACACACATATTTTAGACATAGTATCCAATATACGACAGAAAATAATAAAGAGGGCAAAAAGGCAGGATGACTCATGGTTTAAAAGAAAATCATGCATTAGATACAAATGCACAGATGATGAAGATATAGGAATTATTAAACAAGATCTTTAAAATAGCTATAACACAAATAATAATAAATGTGTTAAAGAATCTACAGAAAAACATGATATAATGAGTGAAAAGATGGAGAGTTTCAGGAAATAAGTTGAAGCCCCAGAAAGGACCAAATGGAAGCCAAGAACTGAAACTGATTAATATAGTTTTTGCAATAACAACATTTAATTGGGGTGGGGGGGTAACACTGGACTGGACAGAGGAAGGATCATTAAAATTGAAAACAAGTTAATAGAAATGATACAAATTGAGAGACAAAGATTGAAAACATAAGAACATAACCATGGTAGGATAACACCAAATAGTTTAATATTCATATAATTGGAATACTAGGCAAAAGGAAAAAAAGAATGAAAAATAAAGCAATACTTGAAAAAATTGGATAACATTTAAATTAATTTAAAAAGAAAACAGTAAATCATGTGTTCAGAATAAATACAAAAAACAACCACCACAAAAACAAACATATCTAGGCACATCGTAATGATACTGCTGAAAAATCAACAATATAGAATTTTAGAATTTTTTTCTGGTGCTAATTCTATCTCAGCAAAAGTTAAAGCAGAAGAGAGAAATCACACAGTAATTTTAACAGGGAAAGTTTCATATTCATAATTATTATTTTTAACAGAGGACCAGAGAAATGAAGGTTGGACTAGGGAGATACAAAAAGAATTATTTTTACTTATCTCACTACATCTAGGGCAGAGAGAGTGGTCAAAAAAGAGACACCCATTCTCAAAGCCCAGCCCCAAACCTTTGTGGATGTGGCCAACTGTGGCTCACTGAATGGTAGAGAAGTCACTGAGATGCTGAACCAGTGGGACCTGATGGAAATCTATCCTCTGTGGTTTTGGGGTATGCTGTTCACAAACAAGTACTTACTATTGAATGTACTGCAAGGCCTCCTATTATTGCCAGGACAGACTGCTGACTGCTGGACACTGGAAAAGCCACATCATGCAGGCATGTAGAGAGAGGAGCACTGTCTTTTCAATACTTTCTATTGCCTAAACTTAACATTGTGTGTGTCAGCTGTAATAAGAAAAATATTAACAGATCCAGCTATGCTATCACAGAGCAGTCAAAGAAAGGTGAGTCTGGAACCAAGAGAGTCAATAAATTGATAAGTGGCGCAGGAGAAAATCGAAGTGAATTCTCATTTTGTATACAAAGTAGGGTACTCCATGACAGTGGACTGTGACAGTTTCCTCCTCTGGTGCCTTCCTCTGCTTGAAAACCCTTTGGTAACTTTAACTGGAGCAAATGGTTTGGAAATGTAAATGCTTGTTCATGCACAAAACTAAATACGTTAATAAACCAGAGAAGAGATAAAATGGAATCATAATAGTGCTGAATTAACTCAAAAATAAGCAGGAAAACAAGAAGTAGGGAATATTATGAATATTATATATAACATTATGCCAAAAAGCTTGACATCTTAAATGTAAATGTAGTCCACAAGTATTTGCATTTAAATGTTTCTGGCATCTTATTCACAGTAGCCATACAATTGATAACAACCTAAATGTCTTTTAACTGATGAATAAATGAACAACTTATGATACATTAACATGGTGAAACACTAGTCAGCAATAAGGATGAATGAATTACTGTACACAGAATCACGTGGATGACTCTCACAAACATTCTTGGACAAAACAGCCTGAAAAAAGTATATATGCTGTATGCTTCCATTTCTATGAATTTGTATAACAGATGAAATTAAATATAGTTTCTGAATTTAGATCAGTGGTTGCCCGCTGGACAAGAAAGGAGAAGTGAGGATTATTGGCGTGAGAGAACTTTCTCTTGTGGAACGAAAATATTGCATATCTTAAGATGGTAGTTATATAAGTATATACATTTGTTGAAATGCATTCAGCTGTATATTTAAAACCCATGCATTTTCTCATAGGTAAATTATACCTCATTGAACCTGACTAAATTTTTAATGCAACAATTATTTAGGCTCTGTTATATATAAGGCAAAAAGCCTTAACATAACATCATTTCATGGAACTTAGAAAAGTTCTTTCTTTTCCATGTAGATGTTGGCCTCCCCTATCAGTTATCTTTAAAAAAATATTTGAAACTGGTTTTGATTTAAGGAAGAGTAATATCTTTACAGAGATTTGTTCTTTTGTTGGTTTTGAAAATACGTAGCCTCAACTATGTTTAAGAGAATTGGCACATGCAGAGATGGACAATAAGCCTCGAGCATTCACTCTCATCCTTCTCAGATATTTCACACAGTAGTCTCTTGAATGTCAATTTATTTTCTTTGTACAGATGAAAACTTTGAAGCTCAGAAGGCTATATAATGTTCTCAGACTCACATACAAAGGCACAAAAACTCTGGGATTCAGGTGTAGTAATGCCCCCCTTTCATTTTTATGAATAACTAGTTTTCCTTGTATGATTCTATTTATATATCTCAAGCACTTGTCCATATATTATATATTTCAGGAACAGAGAGTGTACTCCTGCCCTACTCCTTCAGAAAACTCCCTAGAGTTAGGTATGTTTTAAATCCTACTTTATTGCTGATTATAGATAGATTTAGAGGATAGCAAGAAGCTCTTCAGTTTTTAATATACATAAGATTTTTTAAATGATATCAGCGACAATAACTTGAAAGACACCTCAATTTTCTAATTGTACACAAAACTATTTTAGCCTATTTGTTCTTTATTTTAAAATGTATACTTCCATAGGATAAAATAAAAGGGACATTACATAACACAAATAAAATATTTTAATGCTTATAAGCTCCAAAGACTCCTGAATCTTGATATAATCCAGATCATGATACTGGCATCTTCTTTCAACCTTAAAAAAATGTTTTTCTTGTGATATTGCTGCAGATGTTAAAAGAGAGGATGGAGGAAGAGGAAAAGTTGGAATGATTTTTGCTATTTTCTTAACATGTCATTTATATAATCTATAGATCTTGGCTAAAAGCATCTAATTGTTCTTTGGAAATTTGAGAGCCTGGATTCAATGAGCCACTAGAGATTTCCCCATCAACTTCTTAGTACATTTCTCTCAGTGTGTATATTTTGGTCTTTTAGCGGTGGGTATGACTCAAGAGATAGTCTAAAATGGAAAATTTACATTTTTATCATTTTTCTTCAATTATTAAGTATGAGGCACATAACTTATATGTTACTTTGTTTAAAACATATGAATATATAAGCTTGATATAGAAAATTGATCAGCTGCATCAAGAATGGTATAAAATATAGTTATTAGGTTTAATAACAACTTTGGAGAGTTGTTACATAATTCTTAGAAATGTTAAAGTGGAAAAAGAAATATACTTTGATTTTGCAGAAACACTCTAGCAAATCAATATTAATAAATAATTAACTTATTTCATTGGAAAAATTCCTCAACCTCAGACTAACTCACAATTGCATTATTCTTTTTGATCAAATGGTATAAACAAGCCATAGGCAAAACATTCTGTTGGCTTTAGGATTTGAAACAGATTTTTGATCGTTTGCCTGCAGGCCTATCCAATCTTTGTTCTACTGGGTTAAGAAATCAGTGTGCTTATGATGAAAATGAAAGAACCTAAAACATATTCGAGTACATTTTCACCCATGGTTCACAATATTCCATTTATCTCTCTCCATCTCAAGGCTCAGTTTATACTGTTTGCATGTTTTTCTTTGTTGAAAATATACTTTCTCTCTGATAAACCAAACCCTCTGTTGTATCACTTTTATAAACCAGCCAAGTCGCAAGAAGACTTGTTCTGGGAATTAAACAACACACAAATAAATGCATGCTAAAACCCAGTTGTATTAGCCCGTTCTCACCCTGCTAATAAAGACATACCAAAAACTGGGTAATTTATAAAGCAAAGGAGGTTTAAAGGATTCACAGTTCCATGTTGCTTGGGAGGCCTCACAATTATGGCAGAAGGCGAAGGAGGAGCAAAGGCACATCTTTCATGGTGGCAGGAAAGAGAGCATGTGTAGGGGAACTGCCCTTTATCAAACCATCACATTTCATGAGACTTATTCACTGTCAGGAGAACAGCATGGGAAAACCTGCCCCCATGATTCAATTACCTCCCACTGGGGCCCTCCCACAACATATAGAGATTATGGGAGCTACAATTCAAGATGAGATTTGGGTGGGGACACAGCCAAACCACATCACCAGTTAATTGTCATCTGATGTCATTGAGACTATTACGTCATTTGCTCTATAAAATCACCTTATAATTTGTCTTTCCCCACCTAGAAGTTGTGATATGCTTGTGTGTGTTCCAGTCAAATCCAATGCTTTATCCACTAGGAAGGACTTCTACAGTTTGTAGAAGTTATGAACAAGGGGGAGAATGGTCATGAATGCTCTGGGGCTGTATTTCTCCATTGCCCCTTGCGTCTCCATTTTTCTGGCCTATATTCCCTAAAGCCTGAACTGTGTTTCTTACTGTGCCTAGGAACTGATCCTGCTAAATAAGAACATCATATGTATGTATGTGGAGGGTGAGAAGGACTTTCCAGTGAGAGTCAGAGTTAAATTTGACTTCACTGTTGCTTGGCTGTTATAACTGAGTTTCCTGGTCTCAGTACACAGTAAGGAAATACCCATCCAAGGCCATGAAACACTGAAAATTATATTTTTGAAAAACCCAGCAGTTATATTGTATATAAAAATATTTTGTTTTATCTTCTCATTTTTTCTGTTCATGGAGGCTAAAAGGTTGGGTCTTTGGTCAGTAGTAGAAAGTTTATTTGCTCTAGTCCCATTCTTCATTGCGGGCCTCTAAAAAGGAATCACTGATAACACAGATTACGGGAAGTTAGAGCCAAGTCATCTTTTCTCATTAGCATTCTGAAAAGAAGACAGAGGAGGGAAAGAGAAAGAACTAGAATGAAGTGGCCATAAGAAAAATTTAACTCTTCAAATTTTCATATAAAGGGGCTGAATTCAATGCCCTCAAAAGGCAACTAAGGGGCAGATATTACATATCTGGGGGAAGGATCAATACTGAGGGACTACTGCTCATCTCCTAGGCCACTCGCATTAGGACAAGCTGTCTAAGTTACACGGGGGTCACCTGATTGGCCAATATTAAGGTCAGGATTTTGTTCCAGCAGGTGCAAAACCTGTTGTTTACTTAACAATGTTGGTAGCAGCAGCTGCTGCTGCTTGTGCTGTTTCAAAGCAATTAAAGAGTGTGCTGTTTTTGAGGAGGTTGCCAGGTGCTGGCTGCCCTGTGTGCTGTGACAGGCGGGGTGAAATTTCATGGAAACACCTGCCAGCCTCCAAGACAGACCTGTACTAACTGGCTATTATGTACATAGCATTTAATCTTTTGTGGGTTTAGCTGACAGAGCAGGAAGTATGGCTACACCGTCCTCCACCAAGGATTGAAGTGATACGATATGTAAGCACTTTCTTACTTGCCATTGTTGACAAGCATATTTTGAGTAATAAGAGAATTTTATGGCTTTACATTTATCACCTATGTTTGGAGAACATAGAAACACCTCAAATAGAAAAATAGTGTTATTTAAAGACATGTTAGTTATTAATTATCAATTACCAAACTGATTTATAAAACATTGCTATCAAACAATTTTCTCCCAATGCTGAAAAGCTTCTCACTGTCTTTCCCTTTATTAACAACTTTCTTCTTAGAATAGCTGACTTGGGAAAAATACCTTAATTCTCATACTAGAAATAAAATAAATAAAAAGAATCACCACAGCTTTTGACTTTATTTGTTTTGGGAAATATATATGTGACTTGGGACCTTTAGTTTCCTTTTCACAAGCAATAGAGAAGTCCTTGTGGAAGAAATAGAAACTTAAAAATTTTCTGAAGGTTAGATCACAACTTTCTTTTTGGTACAGTCATCCCAGATGAACTCAGGAGACACATATAGACTTCCTTTTAAAACATACTTGCCAAGCCTTAGCCATCTACCATGAAAATGCTTTACCATCAATTTTAGAATTATAGTAACTCAATGAATTCAAAAAAGAGGCCCAACGATGCTATCTTAAAGCTGTGTCCTATTTTTTTAAAAGTTTTTCACTGAAAATGTGCTTGATATTCTGGTCACAGACAAGGGAGCCATGCAGGGCTAACAGTTTGAAGTATTTGAAATGTATCTTCAACCTACCTACCCTGTATATACCCCTTTCTCCCATTTACTTTCCTCTATTAAAACTGCCCCCCCCCAGAAAGAAGTATAATAATTTATTCATACTAAAGCATCAATCTGTTACCACTCCCTAAAACATTTGCATTTTTCGGAGAAAATAATATATATTAATTCAAGGGTAAATATTTTTTTAAAAAAGAAGCATAATTCCAAAATGCTAAGGAGAGTGCAGAGAAAGGAGATATTTGGGAAGCAAAGGTATTTGTGGTTTGCATGCACATTATTCATAACTGGCCCGTTTGTATCAATCTCCTTGATGAAGTCAATATGTCTTGCCTTGGGAGAGACTGTGTGTTGCATAGAGGAGCAGTAACTTGAATCCCAGTTTGTCCAGTTGCCAGCTGAGTCAAGCTTCTTAAGCCTCCATTCCTTCATCTGTAAAGATAGAGGTAACAATATCAACACCTTCAACAGAAGGCTGTTGAGGGAATTTCAATTAAATGACAGTATATGAAAACATCCAGGATAGTACCTCTTACAAGTAAGGCACTAGAAAAAAACTGTGATATTTTTCCTTTGGTTAAATTCAAATATTTTTGGGCAGACCAAGTTCATTCTAGGACCAACCTTTGTTGGTTCACATTCACTGAGGTGGAAAATGGCCACATCTTGGCATTTATAGTTGTAGGTGACCACACAGAATATGATTTATTACTTTATGTGGAAAAGGCTTTTGTGTGAAACGTCTTTTATGCCCTCCTCCCCATCGTTCAAGGAAATAGTTCATAACCATCTGATTTAATGCTCATGAAACTCAAAGTTAGTTTTATTAACTATATCAAGCTTCATGTAACCTTCAGCTTCCCGTTTCATCAGGCACAAACCTTCGTTACTGTTCACCATTGTATTTAGGTAGCATTTTAAGACTGTCACAAAATAATTCAGAGGTTATTATACCTGAGGAAAAAAATGTGCTACTATTTCCAAGTTTCTGCTAGGGTTCTGCATTGCCTCTATCAAAAAATTGTAAACCATGTTGAGAAGCTGATTTTTTTAATCAGGAAAAGTACCAGGTGGCAAATACACATTTTATATAAAATAGAACTGACCTTTTGCGTTGCTGAACACAGAAAGAGAAGGATAAAAGGATATGGAGTTGAGGAAGATAGAATGCATACGGGAAAAGATAATTCTCTCCTCTCGCAGTCTGATGATATACCCCCTTAGGGGTACTATAAGGAGTTAATGTTATCAATATGGGATGGTTGATGTATGGAAAAAGCAGAACGGTGTTTTTATAAGAAATAACATAGCCAAATAAAAGTCATTTTCTTTGTAGGAGGTCAGAAGGAAAAAGAATAACAAACTAACTACATGGTGAGTAAAAATATTGTAAAGAAAATATAGAACATGTATGTCAAGAAAAATATTTAAAAATGCATTTAGAAGACTCCTACACTATATTCGCCAGTGCTGGGAACAATGGAGAAGTTGTTCCTTGTTTATTTTAGGTTTTAGAAAAACTCAAGGACGTGGGTTTGGCATATGTCTGGTTTTGATGATCATATTACAATTTGAGGGTTTTGCTTTGTTGTTTCATTGGTATCAGCCTCAGGTAAACAAGTATACTGGATGTGAACTGGATAATACAGTATACTTGATGGAAATAGGATATTGGATGGTTTAAAGGTAAGATTAAAAGGGCAGACTTGAGCCAAACGGTCTAGCTTTGATTTGTTTCAATTCCAGCTGTGTGCTCTGAGTGAGTTACTTACTTTTTCTGTTTATAGGTTTTGTCCTTACTAAAATGATATGAAATATTATACCTCCCAGCGTTACTGAAAAGATTAAATAGATAATGCAGGAAAACTCCCTAAAGCCTGGCTCTCAGTAAGTAAACTCTAATTACTATCTATTGCTGATAGCTATTAAGATTAGATTATTACTCATTTGTTTTCTTTTAGTGGGTAATTTTCTTTAAAGAAATGATTTCTTTAAAAATGTAGAACAGTTATTTTCTTTTTTCCCAAGACAGTCTTGCTCTGTCACCCAGGCTGGAGTGCAGTGGCGCGATCTCGGGTCACTGCAACCTCTGCCTCCCGGTTCAAGCCATTTTCCTGCCTCAGTCTCCCAAGTAGCTGGGATTACAAGTGCCCACCACTGCGCCCAACTAATTTTTGTATTTTTAGTAAAGATGGGGTTTCACCATGTTGGCCAGTCTGGTCTCGAACTTCTGACCTCATGATCTGCCCGCCTCAGCCTCCCAAAGTCCTGGGATTACAGGAGTGAGCCACTGTGCCCGGCCTTTCTTTCTTGCTTACTCTCTGAACTCCAAAATCCTGTATTTTTAGATATAAATTTGAAAACTTCATATTGCAAATGTATAATAGTTGTATCATGGTTGTTTTCTCTTCATGTACTAACCAATGAAGATGAAACCTAAATTTATATTTGAATATTAATATCTTAATGTTTGTGAACTTTCCATGTCAGGTAGTCAACAATAAAAAGAAATCAATGTTGAGAAAAGTGATTATAATAGCTAAAAGTCTGATAGTAGTAATGATTAAGAACATGTGTGTATGGGTGAAAAAGAACAGCTAATTAGACTAGATATAGTACATCTTCATAAGGAAATTACTATCCAAGTTATCTCAACTTTTTGATTTGCAGAAGAAAAAATTCAAGATTGTGACAAAAAAACACAGAGTGTGATTTTGTATATGACAGTGAAAACATTTTGCATTGAAATGGGATTGTGGTCTGCTAGAGGCACTATTATATTTTGTTTGTAATATATAGACCCAGGGCTCTGAGTGTTCTTCTAACAGAGTAGCCCACATAATTTATCTGTTGATACATAAGGATGGTCAGTTTATTTTCAGTTTAAATGAAAATTTTCCATTTCCTCTAACAAGTATATTCTGTATACTAAATTAAAAATACAATGTTTGCATGCCCTATGAAGTTTGAGTGTTCTCTTCCCAGGAGATGAACAAGAACTATTTAATGTCTCAAGAAAAACAAACACCAAACTAACTTGCAATTCCCACTGAGTATCTCCCGAAGATTAGTGTTCTGTTTGTAGTATTATGACTAAGACATAGCAAGAGACAGAGCCTTCATAAATTTAAATAGGACCTTTATCCTTTCCATCTTGTGTCTTAGCATGTACATTGCTTACTCTATGATCACTGAATGTAATATAAATATTATAACCTTGCAATCATAAAAATTTGAAATACCAAGGAATTGGAAAATAATATTCTTTCCTACCAAGCTTATAAAATACTTTTGTGACTTATAGTTTGCTTTAATTTTAACAACACTGGATCAAAATTTTAAGACTGTAATTTTATTCTACAAGATGTGAATATTAAACCCTTGTAAAACTTTAAATGTTATGCAATCACTCAAGTGCATAACCAACCATCTAAGAAAATCTCTCTCCTTCTTCTAGAGAAACCCAAAATATGGAATCAAAGCCAAGAGTTTACAACTTTGGATCACAAGGGAAGAGTTAGGAAGCTCCTCTTTAAGATTGTTAACTAATTCCAAAACAAGCCAATCTTTTTCAGACGTCAGATTCCCTCCTTGGTGAATCTTTCTGCATGAGGTTTATTGGGTGATATTTATGATTATACTGGATAAATATACACAGGAAAGAAAATCATGAGACTTTAAAAAGGGTGCTATAATGCTATTACAGAAATTACTTTTTCTAAGAGTTCAGGTTCTTGGGTAGCTGAACCATCATTTTGTCCACCTCTTCTATTTACTGCCCACAGATTCTTTAGTCCTGTCTATATCAACAAGTCAATCAAAATGAATTATAAAGGAGAAGAAGGTGTTCCTCACCTTACTTCAGTGTTGCAGTTTTGGAGCGTTGAGTTTCTTTGTTTCCCTGCTTAGTCCTCTCACTTTCTCCTTTTATCCTTCTTCCTTACTAGCTCCCTCTCCCCAGTTATATACTATTAACATATATAGAGTATAAGCATTTTAGGAGAGAGGAACAATGCCATTTAGTTTTATTGCATAAATAGTAAATACTTCTTGTAAAATAATCAAACAATACAAAAATAGGCAGAGTTGAACCTAATTTAAAAAAATTCTTTCTCCCCCAAACTGTAACTGTCCTCCTAAGAGGTAACGATCACTAAAAGTAAAGTTTGCTATGGAAACTTGTTGTTCTTTATGTATATTATATCCACATATATGCGAACATGCTCGTACCATTCACATGATTGCATGACTTGTTTTTTTTAAATGATACTTTAGTGATCTTTCCAAGTCTATATATATTATTTCACTTTCTTCATTTTGCGAGCTCAATACTATCACAAGGTATGGATATACATTTATTTGACAATATTTAAGGTAAAAGGTATAAAGAATAATGGTTATAAAATCACTGTCCAGTTTAAGAAATAGCATATTACCAACATTTTTGGAACTGTGTAACCCTCCCTGATTCCATCACAGTCCCGCCCTGTCCTCTTCCCTCCTCTATTAACTCCAATCCTGAATATGTAATGTATTATTCCTTTGCATTTCTTTATATTTTCTTTATATTTTTATTACATATTTATGCATCCTTAAACACAATATAATATTGATCTGACAGTTTCTAGCCTTTATATAAATAGTATCAAAATGAGTTTACTTTTTCTCTCAGAAAAATATTTATGATATTTATCATTATTGAGATAGAAAGTTCTAGTTCATTAATTTTTAAATTTACTAACGTAAAATAATTTATTATATAAGTATAACACAGATGTATTTATTCACATTGCTGGTAATGAACATTCATGGATTTTCAGCTTTTAAAACTAAAAATAATATGCTGAGAACTTCCAGTTTCTGTTCCAGCATGTGAAAGGTTTGGAAGTTGTCATTCTCATCTTCACAAAAGAAGATCAAATTGAAGACCCACAACTCTTCTTAGATTCATCAAAGAATTGAGGCCACAAAATCAATCACTGCCACCAAATATGGAATATCATAGCCCATTGGAGCAGAAATTTTGGTGCTGAAACATCCTCAGAAACAAGTATCAGGGTAGAAAAGTTAAACTGTAATTGATGAATTGCTGGAGATTTGATATTGACATATATTGAAAGTTAGAAACTCTAAGAGGGAGCCAGACTTAGTGGGGCGTCCTATGCTTTTGTGACTTTTACCTCCAAAAGCCCTTCCAGATTCTCAAAGTAAAGATTAAACAAATACTCTTGTGTTTATGGCAGGAGAAGGGGAAAATTTGCCATATTAAAATATGCCCAAAGCATTCTGTTCTTAGCAAAATCTTCCCTTGAAAGAAATTATTTTACCAAAGGCAAACTAACAGGATTTTTTTTCAGAGTCTAACTGACCAAGGGTAGGATAAATTCCTAACTCCAACCCCTCTAGACTTTCTGTCTCATATAAGGGGGCACAAAATTGAAAGCACTGGTTAAGGTTACAGACTAGGGGCACAAGTTCATTAAAAGACTGAGACTTAATTTTAACCCTGTAGAATAGTTCTGTGTTCCCTGTGCCTTTCCACCACATCAATAGCACTTCAGTATAATAACAGGAACAACAAGGAAGAACTGTATGTCTCAAACTTTATTTAAGAAGAAGTCTCTAGGGAAAAACCAAAGGCAATAGTGGAGACAGAAACAAGGACACCCATGAGAAATTTTAGCCTTTGACATCACAACTGCAGCAAACAGGAAGTATAGCCTGTTAGCCTGATCATCATAAAACCTAATGCTAAAGACCTATTTACTTGAGTTCATTTTACTCAATACATTATGTCTGGCTATCAATAAGAAAGCAATGTCAATGGAAATTTCAAAAACTAAACTGCAGAGATAAAAAAGAACGAAATAGAACAGAATATCCAAAAACCATGGGACAATTACAAAAAGTGTAAATACGTACAATGAGACTAACAGAAGGAGAAAAAAGAGAGGAAGAAATATTTGAAGCAATTTCTGAAATTTAAAAAAGTAATAGACAGCAAACCACAATCCAGATAGCTCAGAGCACAGAAGGATAAATGCAAAACAAACAAACAAAACCACCTACGAATATCACGTTCAAGCTGCAGAAAAACAATTAAGCCAGGTGCAGTGGAGACTGAGGTGGGCGGACCACTTGAGGCCAGGAATTTGAGACCAGTCTGGGCAACACAGCAGAATCCTGTCTCCACACAAAACAAACAAACAAACAAAACAAATAAACAGAAAATATTAACCTGGTGTGGTGGCATGTTTCTGTAGTCCCAGCTACGAGGGAGGCTGAGATGGGAGCACTACCTGAGCCCAGGGAGGTTGAGGCTGTAGTGACCGATCATCGCACCATTGCACTCTATCCTGGGTGACAAAGTGAGACACTGCCTAAAAAAAAAGAAAAAAAAAAGGACTGAAATATTTAAAGTGCTGAAATTAAAAAAAAAAAAAGAAAAAAAAAACCTACCAACCTATAGGTTATCCCTCAAAACTGAAGAAAGAAGGAATAAAGGATTTTTCAGACAAAAATTTCCCCGGGACTTTATTGCCAGTAAACCTGCCTTGCAAGAAATGTTTAGAAAGAATTTCTTTAGAAAAATAGAAAATGATATCTATAATATATATCATCTCAAATCCGCATAAAGATGGAAAGAATTTAGAGAAGAAATAGAGAAATAGAGTATTATATTTTTCTGATTCTTAGCTGATTTAAAAAGCCAATATTTTGCTCAAAATAATAGCAGTGATGTAGAGCTTATGGAGAAGCGAGATTAATGTCAATGATGTTATAAGATACAGGAAAGGGGATTGGGATGTTACTGTTTGAAGGAGGAGCTGGATTCATTGCAAGTGTATATTGCACACTCAAAGGCAATGACTAAAAATTTTTTTGAATAAATTATTTGGTATGCTAAGATGGGGAAAAATAGAATTACATAAAGTATCAGTTAATATCAGAAAGGGCAGAAAAAAGTAAAAGGCAACAACAACAACAAAAAATCCCACAAGGAACAAAGACAACAAATAGAAAACAATAAAAGCATGATAGATGTAAAACCAACTATATCCATAATCACTTTAAATATCAATGGTTTAAATATGCCAGTGAAAAGACAGAGACTGCCAGAGTGAATAAAGAAGATATAACTATAGGTTTTCTACAAGAAAACCACCTTAAATATAAACTCACAGGTAGATTAAAAGTAAAGTGGGTAGAGAAAGTTATATAATGCTAACACTGAAAGACAGCTGGAGTAACTATATTAATTTCAGATAAAGCAGACATCAGAGCAAGGAAATTTTCAGGGATAAAGAGAGGCATTACATAATGATAAAGTGGTCAGTACTTTAAAAGGCATAACAGTTTTTAATATGTATGTACCTAACAGTACGGTGTCAAAATATATGGGGCAAAAAATGATACAAGTGCAAGGAGAAATAGATCAATCCATTACTATATTTGGAGACCTTATCACCCCTCTATCAGAAATGGACAGATCAATCAGGCAGAAAATCAGTAAGGACATAGTTTAACTGAATAATATTAATTAACTGGATCTAATTGATATCTATAAAATATTTCATCCAGCAACAGAAAAACACCCATTCTTCTCAAGCTCACACATAACATTCGCCAAGATAGACCATATTCTGGTGCATAAAACACATCTTAACATATTTTAAAAACATATATCATATAAAGTATACACTCAGACCATTTGTTAGTCCTTTTTTGTCTTGCTACAACATAATATCTGAGGCTGAGTAATTTATAGGGAAAGGAGGTTTATTTAGCTAATGATTCTGGCCCCTGGCAAGTCCAAGAGGATGACGCCATCATGTGCACAGCTTCGGGTGAATGCCTTGTGCTGTATCACAATTTAGCAGAGAAGCAGAAAGGTGAACAGGTGTGTGCAAAGAGCCAGGGAACAAGGAGGCGGACCTGCTTTATAGCTACCTGTTCTTGTGGGTAGGTCGTCATAAAGTCATAAAACAAGTCCATTCCTGTGAGAACTAATCCAGCTTCAGGAGAGCAAAAACTGACTCACTACCCGGAGCGTGGCATCAATCTATTCATGCAGGACCTAAACACCTCTCACTAGGCTCCACCTGCCAGCATGCCAAGCTCCATGGCACTGTATCTCTAGGGTGACCGAGGAAAAAAAGAGAAGGTACAAATTCACAAATTTCTAATATTCAAAATAAAGGGAGGGGCATCACTACAAATCCCATGAACATTAAAATACTATGAACCACTCTAAGTCCGCAAATTTAATAACTTAGATGAAATAGACCAATTCCTTGAAATATACAATCTACCAAAAGTCACACAAGAAATAATCTCAATAAGTCTGTGTAAATTAAATAAATCAACTCTATACTTAATAACCTTCCAAAACAGAAAGCAACCAGGACCAAATGGATACCCTGGTGAATTCTGTCAAACACTTAGAGAACAAAGTATACCAATTTTCTACATTTTTTTCCAGCTAAAAGCAGAGGGAGTACTTACAACACATTCTATGAGTCCAACATTACCCTAATACCAAAATCAGAAAAAAAAATTACAAAAAGGAAAACTACAAACCAGTATCGTTCATGAACATTGATGCAAAAATGCTCAGCAAAGTAGTAGCAAACCAAATCTAATAATATATAAAAATATTTATACACCATGACCAAGTGGAATTTACTCCAGATATAGAGGGCTAGTCTAACATTTGAAAAAATCGGTTAATGTAATCCACCACATTAATATGCTAAAGAAAAAATATTATAATCATATCAACAGATGCAAAAAATGGACAACATCTAATATCCATTCAATATAAAAATTCTGAGCATATAAAACTGGAAGTAAACACCCTCACTTGACAATGAATACCTACAAAAACCTAAACGTCAGCTGTTTTTGGATGATGGGGTTCATGGTAAGGCAAGTGAAATTTGAGGTGGTTGCATTGCCAAACATCTTTTGCCATTAAAATATCCCAAGGATAAAGCTGATGTAATAGTTTGGGATGTCATAGCAAAAATATCATGAATTGCATAACTTATGAACAACAGAAATTTATTTCTCACAGTTCTGAGAACTGGGACATCCAGATCAAGGCTCCTGCAGATTTTGTGTCTGGTGAGGGCTCATTCCTTATAGACAGTGCCTTTCAGCTGGGTCCTCATACGGTGGAAGTAGTGAAGAAGCTTTCTTAGGTCTGTTATATAAGGGCATTAATCCCATTTATTTGGGCTCCGCCTTCATGATCTAATCACCACCCCTCAAAGACCCCACCTCATAACACCATCACCTTGGGGTCTAGGATTTCATCATGTGAATTTGGAAGAAAGGGGGACAAAGAATCAGACCATAACAGATGATGTTGTGTGGGACACCATGGCAATACATAATACGTTTAGTCACTTTACGTGCAAAGGTCTGGCAAGAGCATATTGGAAAGGAGAGGCAAATTCATGTCTAGAATATATATATTTATTCTCATGAGAAATGCAACCACTGCCAAAAGTGTTGCAAGGCAGGGGGAAATACCCTGATCTCTCTCTCCTTGCATCTCTCCATTTCTTCCTGTGACTGGCACTAGCCAAACCCACATGGAAGTCAGAAAGTAGAGCTACCAGTCTGCACAGAGCAATGCAGAGAAGGGGAACATGGTTCAGGAGGGGTGGAAAACAGAATAATTAAACATGTTCACATTCCTATAGTCTTCTACCTTCATAAAGAATATATGTTGCATTCTGAATCTGTTGATTCAGTTTCTAGTACTATATTGGGACAAATAAAACATTATTTCAAAGAGGAAAAGGGATCAGGCTTCCTGGGTATAAATTGTATGCCAGGCAAACCAAGGGAAAGAAACATGTCTTCCCTGATTGTTGTAGTAAACTGTCAACAAGCGTGTTGCCAACTGGAGCTGGCCATAATAAATACAAATAGATCCTTCATGTAAAGAAGTAGTTATCATGGACCCAATATGGTTATTGATACTTGTTGCCTCTTTCAGAATAACCAAGTGCTAGAAGTCAAGTGATTGCTGTGAATGGAAATGTGTTTTATTCACAATCAAATGAAGTGTGGTAGGCCCAAAGCCAGAGAATATTCTCTGATTAGACTCACTTAATTGCTCTAAATTTAGCTAGTTGAATTTTGTTAAGTATCATCATTTTCAATTTTTGAAATGGAGGCTTTGAGGTTTATCATAAAATCTCAGTTTTATTGCAGAGATATCATAAGGCTCTATAAATATTTTCACCAAAAGCATTCTTTTTTCTTTCAATACACTTAGCATATTGTGGATTCCCAGATTATGTTCTTATCAACAAGTTTCCCTGGCTGACAGAAATATTTGGAACCTTGAGAGGAAGTGGGAAAAGCAGTCACAAGTTGCCAGCAGTTCTTCTCTAGACAGAGGCTTCAACTCCCACTTTGGATAGACTTTTCTTTCTTGTTAAGAAATCCTAGGAATTATCCTTTTAGTTAAAGAAATATAAAACATACATCTATAGACTATGAGGCAGAATATCATTTCTGGCACAAGCATAATACAGTTATACATTTATCTTGGCAATATATCATTTAGTGTTGAACCGACACTGAGGAATAAAATGTTTTTGATGTTTATTAGTCAAGTCCCTATTTTCCATAACTCCTGCAGTCTTCTAAGGTGATTAAAAGCACCAAAAGCTTCATATTTTGAACTAATTTTAGACTTAGATAAAAGTTGGAAAATAGTACAGAATTCCTGTGTATCCTTCTAGCAGTTTTCTCTAATGTTAGTATCTTGTGTAATTATAGCACAGGTATCAAAATTAAGAAATGAACCTTGGTATAATAATGGGTAAGCTACAATCTCATTTGGACCTGGATTTACCAATTTCCTTATGAACATCCTTTTCCTTTTCCACTATCCAATCCAGAATCCAGAATCCAACATTGTGTTTTGTTGTTATGCCTACTTAGTTTTCTCCAATCTGACATTTTCTGAGTCTTTTCTCTATATGTTTGAAGAATATTGGTCTGTTTCTTAATAGAGTATACCTCAATTTGAGTTTGATGTGTTCTGATTATCAGATTGAGGTTACACATTTTTAGGAAGAGTATCACAGAAGTAATGTGACTTTCTCAGTGCCTCGTCACATCACAAGTCATATAAGGTTGATATACGTTATAAATGGTGATAATTAACCTTGGTCACTAGATGAAGGTTATGTCTGTCACATTTCCCACTTCCTAGTTTGCCACAATATCCTTTCTTCTTGAACTTTCAACCTATTATGGGATCTTGCCTATAATAATTACCATTGCTGTGTTACGTTAGTGATTGTCCATTTCTCTTATACTTTTTACATTTATCAACTGGCCTGCTAACGAACATTAATAGAGACTGAATGCTTAGCCATGGGCCATCAAGCTACCATGTGAGCTGAGCTGCCCACATAAACTGGGTATCATATGGTTACCAACCCTTGAAACTGGGCACATATAACAGCATTCTATCATCAAATCAAAGTGGTATATATGTAACTAGGCCAAAGCTGGCCCTGAAGACACATGTACATTAAAGAGTAGCACAAATACCCATGGTCCCCATCTCTGCAATGTGGCATTCTCTCTCCCATCCGGCCCCTATGGCCTCATGGACATTCCCTATGATCAGTTGACAGGTAGAGACAAGACTTGGGCCTTGTTTGTGGATGGTTCTGCATGATATGCAGGCATCACCTGAAGCTGGACAGCTGCAGCACTACAGCCCCTTTTGGGAACATCCCTGCAGGACAGTGGTGAAGGGAAATCCTCCTCATGAGCAGAAATTTGATCAGTGTCCCTGGTTATTCACTTCATTTGGAAAGAGAAATGGCCAGACATGTGACTAAATACTGATTAGTGGGCTGTGATCAATGGTGTGCCTGGATGGTCAGGGACTTGGGAGAAATATGATTAAAAAGTTAGTAACAAAGAACTCTGGGGGAGGGTTGTGTCAATTGACCTCTCTGAATGGGAAAAAAAAACATGAAGATATTTATGTGCCATGTGCAAGTTCAACAAAGGGTGACCTCAGCAAAGGATAATTTTAGTAATCAAGTTGATCAAATAGCCTATTGTGTGGATATTAGGCTTTTTCCCTCAGTAACTTTGCTATGGACCAATGGGCTCTTGAACAAAATAGCCATGATGGCAGGGATGGAGATTATGCATGGGCTCAGCAATATGGACTTCTACTCAACCAGGCTGACCTAGCTATAGCCACTGCTGAGTGCCCAGTCTACCAGCAGCACAGACCAACACTGAGTCCCCAGTATGACACCCTTCCCCAGCCAGCTACAAATCAACAGGTTGATTTCACTGGACTTCTACCATCATGGAAAGGGCAGTGTTTTATCCTTACTGAGATAGATACTTAGTCTGGATTTAGATTAGCCTTTCCTGCATAGTGTTTCTGCCCAAACCACCATTCATGGGACTTACAGAATGCCTTGTCCACCACCATGTTTTTCCCCATAGCATTGCTTCTATCAAGAAACTCACTCCACAGCAAAGGAAGTGTGGCAATGAACCCATGCTCGTGAAATTCACCGGTCTTACTGTGTTCCCCACCATCCTGAAGCAGCTGACTTAATAGAGGGCTGTAATTGCCTTTTGAAGACTGAGTTACAGTGTCAGTTAGGTGGCAATACCTTGCAGGGCTGGTGCAAGGTTCTTAAGAAGACTGTAGATGCTCTGAATCAGTGTCCAATATATGCTCTGAATCAGCATCTAATATATCAGCTTTCTCTGATAGCCAGGCTTCATGGATCCAGGAATTAAGGGGTGGAAATGACAATGGTACCACTCACTATTACCCCAGTGACCCCTAGGACCCACAGAGGGTAGTTAAATTTTTGCTTCCTGTTTCCAGAACTTTATGTTCTGCTGGTTTAAATGCCAGAGGCAAGAATGCCTTCACCAGAAGACACAACAGTGATTCCATTGAGTTGGAAGTTGAGACTGCCACCTGGCCACTTTGGAATCCTCATGCCTTTGAATCAACAGCCAAAGAAGGGAGTTACTGTGCTGGTTGGGATGATTGATCCTGACTACCAAGGAAAAATTGCACTGCTACTCCACAACCGAGATAATAAAAAGTTTGTTTGGAATACAGTGATCCCTTAGGACATCTCTTATTATTACCAGGCCCTGTGATTAAGGTCAATGGAAAAACTACAAAAATCTAATCAGCACTAACAATGGCCCAGACCCTTCAGATATAAAGGTGGTTATATCTGAAGGATCTCCCTACCAGGTAACAAACCAGAACCAGCTGAGCTACTTGCTGAAGATAAGGGAGTAAATAATGGGTAGTAGAAGAAGGTAGTTATAAATACAAGCTCTGGTCATGTGACCAGCTACAGAATTGAGGAGAGTAAATCATCATGAGTATTTCCTACATATTTTGCTACAAATATATATTTGTGTGTATATATTTATATGTACAAAGAGATACCTCTATCTAGTTATAGAGCAAAATCTATATATAGACATATGTATATAGATAGATACAGAGGTAGAGCAAAATATTTTATTTCCTGTTTCCTTATTATGTAACATGTGATGTATGAACTTTATGTTATAATATTTAAATATTGTCAATTTTACATAATAATATTTAAGTTACAGGATATCAAGGATAAGAAAGAGTAAACCACTCAAGGACATTGCTTCCTGTTTGGGGTAGGGTATTAGTGGGTTTTATGTAGTAAGTAGGATAGTCATACAATGCTAGGAGAAATTAGGACCTTGTTTGTGTCTTCATTTGAGGCTAAAGTATGGTTTAAGTAGATGTGTACGGGTGCCAAATTGACAAGGGGTAGACTTGGGGTGGTTATATTAATGTGTTAACTTGACTGGACCATGGGGTGGCCAGATATCTGATCAACATTATTTCTGGATGTGACTGTGAGAGTGTTTCTGAATGAGATTCGTATTTGAGTCCATAGACTGAGTGAAGCCAATTGCCCTCCCCTTATGGTGGGCATCATCCAACCTGTTGAAGGCCTGAATTGAACAACAAGTAGGATAAGGGATAATTTACTCTCTCTCTGTCTGTTTTCAAGCTGAGACATCGCTCTTCTGCACTTGGACTGGAACCTACACAATTGGCTGTCCTGGTTCTCAGCCCTTGGGACCACAAATGACTGGCAGTCCTGGGTGTCCAGCTTGCAGAGGGTAGATGATGCAACTTTTCAGCTTCCGGAATCAAATAAGCCTGTATCCTGTGGAGCTGATGACAGCCTAGGCTCAGTTCCTGAAGTCAGAAACGGAAAAGCTGGGGTATCAGAGATCTCTCTGATTTCTGCTTCCCAATTGAGCTCACAGGGAACAGTCTTGAGCCTTAGAGAAGGTGAAAAGTTTTAATTTTAGGTAAAAATTTTAAAAAATAAACCAAAAAGAGAAAACAAGAAAAGAACTTACAGGACTGTTTCCACCAAGGACATTTGGCATACATTTTGCTACTTCGGATTCTAGTAGACAACAATGCAGCTGGAGTTGATGAGAGGCCCAAACTCTCCCACTGCGTATAGAATGTAATGTGGCTCTGGGACAATAAAGAGTGAAAGAAAGGCAATGCCACACCAGGAACTCTGCATCTTTGGGTCAGCAAACCAGGCACCAAGCATGGACATGATGAGAATGAGAATGAGCACCTCTCTCGTGGACTTTGAAGGCAGCCAGCACAATGTGACTTAAAGTGGACAATGAGGAACTCTCCACCTCATTAAACACATTTGAAACATCCTCAGGCTCCCCTGGGAGTTGTCAGTGTGGTCCTGTAGTGAGGGAGGCATCAGCTTAGTGTCATCCTCATATGACCTCCTTCTCATACCCAGCAGCTGAGGAATCTGGTGAAACCTGGGTTAAACCTGGATAACCTGGGTTACTCTCCACTGCTAGAGACATTGGCTTCTCACTGGAGACCTTGATAGAAATATGTAATGATTAATTTTACATGTCAACTTGACTGAGTGTGTTTGTGAGTATGTTTCCCGAACAGATTAGCATTTGAATCAATAGACTATGTAAAGAAGATCTGCACTCACCAGTGTAGGTCAGCATCGTCCAATCCATTGAAGGCCTGTATAGAACAAAACTTTACCCTTTCTTTCTGAGCTAGGCCATTTGTCTTCTGCTCTCAGACATCGGCACACTTGGTTCTCAAACATTTGACTTGATCTGGGACTTACTTCTGTCTCTCCCCTTCCCCCTCCCCCATCTCACCTTCAGACTTGACTGAATTATACCACTGTTTTTTCTGGTTCTCCAACTTGCAGATGGCAAATCATGGGATTTCTCCACCTCTATAATTCCCATAATAAATTATAACATGAGTCAATTTCCAAAGTAAATTTCTGCACACACACACACACACATACACATAGATGTATGTCCTATTGGTTTTGTTTTTCTGAAAAATACGCCTAATGAAAAATGTGTGTGTGTGTGTGTGTGTGTTTAAATAAATTGTAAAGGCCAGGCTCAGGAATTAATTGAAGAACATTTTGAAAGTTTCTACTTTATATATATAAAAAATTTAAAAACACTCAACTTCCCAATTTATTTACATAAGCCATATCTCAATGACCTTTCATTTTCCGTGGTAGATATGTTTCCATACCTCAGATCTTTACACACAAAGCTTTTTGCTCTTTCTGTAACAGCATAATCTTTCTCTCCAGGATATGATAGTAAAGTTGTTATGAAGGTCATGTGACCTCACACAATTTGCATAGGCCAAGACTAAATATGGCCAAATGTCTTCATTACAATAAGTCAGAAAGTAAAGCTTTCATTAGTCATGTCTTGTGTAATTACAGGGAACAGAGAAATGATTGGCAACATAAATATGAGGCATGAGTGTTTTGTTTTTACTTTTTCAATCTGAACTTATTCCAACGAGAAAGCTATAACAAAAGCCTCAGATTCAAATATTCATGCGTCAGAAAGAAAAGCCCCCTTTCCGGCTGCTTTCCTAATAATGCATGTCAGCAGCAAGTGACTGCAGTTTAGCCTATTCTCCGAGGGCTGCTTTCATAAGCTTATGCTCTGAGTTGATAAGAATCAGCTGTTCGTCTCCTCTTCTGCCATTTTTCCCCTTTCCCCTACCAATATCCAAAGAAAAGAAGTGCAAGTTCCTTATCTGGCTGGATAAACTGAAGGCTCTTATGTTTCACTGGGGAGTACAGTACTGGGGAGGGATACATTGCTCTACTTTACAAAGTTAGTTCATTATAAAAGCCCATTTCAAATGTGTCACACTGGTTCTCATGGATGCCTGTGCCACTAAGGAATATAATTAATTTCAATCAGAAGGATGACACAGAGTAGCAACGATGATTTCCATTCTTTGACTTCCTTTCTGTTATAAAGTAACAACATGGTTCAAGTAACTATGTCTGGGACATTAACAAAGCCAAAATCTTGACTATTAGCAAGATGTAATGTTGAAAGTACTGGTTGCAAGCTCCCTGAAATAATGGAGAAATGACAAAATAGAAAGTTTAATAGAAAAGTATAATTAATGGTAAGAATAGAAGCAGTTTATATTTCTTGACTATTAATCAATGCCAAGGATGTATATTCAGTCTAGAATGTATAGCCCTCAATATCTGAAACTCACCCTACCTTTCACCCTACCTCACCCTACCCTACCACACCCTACCTTATTTCCCAAGAGATTTCCTTCCCCATAGCTAAATCTTCCATGCACAGGGTTCTTGTCAGCCTCGACTACTCATCTTTCCTACACTATTCAATATTTCTGGATGTCTTATATCGATTATGCCTCCTCCTTGCCTTCTTTTTCCTATTTTGTTAAATTTTTTTTTTATATATTAAGAACCATTTTTATGACAGTGAAGTCTTTCCCGTGAATTGCTTTCCCGAGAATTGCTTTCTCTTTCCTGTGTTCACCTATTACAGTTTGTTTATACTTCTAGTTTATTATTTAATATTCTTTTCTTCATATTAGTATTTCTTATTGTGGTAGAAAATGCTTCCCAGTTTCCATACTTACCTTCCTCCTCAGTGTTAAAATTTCTCAATTTTTAGGGGTCCATTTTCTGATTACTATTGCAGCTAGGAACAGCTTTGTGGCTAAGTTTTGTCAAAGGGAAAGAAGTAGAATTGGTGTGTGAAAGATCCAGAAAACGTGCGCCTTTTTCTTAAAAAGGAAGGAAGTGTACCCTCCTTCCCACACCCCCATTTTATTTTCTTTCTGCTGCTCAGGCTGGCACAGGAGTAAACCTACTAGGCTAGGAGAAGGGACCCTGTGATCTTAATTATTGCAGAACTCCCATACTTGTGTTAAACTTCATATACTTAAGAGAAAGTAATACATTTCAGTCTTATTTGATCCTCTGCTCTTTTGGGCTTTGCCATTTGCACTGAAATCTAATCCTAACAATTAAACACTTGTAAAAGCATATCTCTTTCCTGCTAAACTGTGAGACCTGGATGGTAAGTTTTATGACTTCTTTTGCACTTCCTGGCAACTAGCACAGTGCATGGCATACATCAGTTGCCAAAAGAATGTGCTAAAGAAAGGGACTTACAGTCCACACATATTGTACTGGTTATTTACCAAAGACAGTTCAGTTGTTCAGTTGTAAGTACAGCTCTTGGCACTGCATTAGGAGCATTTAGAATGTTTTTTTGTTTGTTTTTGTTTGTTTGTTTGTTTTGTTTTGTTTTTTTGAGACGGAGTCTTTCTCTTATCTCCCAGGCTATAGTGCAATGGCATGATCTCAGCTCACTGCAACCTCCGCCTCCCAGGTTCAAGTGAATCTCCTGCATCAGCCTCCTGAGTAGATGGGATTATAGGTATGTGCCACCACAGCTAACAAATTTTTGTGTTTTTAGTAGAGATGGGGTTTCACCATGTTGGCCAGGCTAGTCTCAAACTCCTGACCTCTGGTGATCCACCTGCCTTGGCCTCCCAAAGTGCTGGGATTACAGGCATGAGCCACTGTGCCCTGCCTTAAAGTCATTTTTAAAGAGATATAATATGTTTATTGAGGTATATGTGTTAGTTTATTTTATCAGTATACATTTGTTATTTTGGGGTGCTATAACAGAGAGAGGGATAGATTAGTAAAGAAACAAGTATGGCTGTACTCTCATGTAGAATGTAGTCTCGTGAGTGAGATTTTTATTAATTTAAAATTCCTGCAGAAAAAATATAAATTATTACTATAATAAGTGCAGTGAAGGTCAAGTATGTGAATCCTATTGGAATGCTGGAGATAGCATTGGCAGGCTTTCAAATCTATCTTGGGAACGAGAACCAAGCTTGGTGTTGGACTGGTTGAGATAAAGAAATGAAAAATACCTAAGATGGCATCTAGTTGCCAGGGTTGTGCAACTGTAATAATGGTGGTACTGTTCACCAGAAAATAAGAATGCTGAAGCTTGAGAAACAAAATTTTGAGTTAGCTCTATATGACGGTAATGGACACTGTGGGGATGAATGAAATAAGAAATAATTTAGGACCTGGTAGTGAATGATTTCATTAAAAACCAGGCCAAAAATGATTACTCTATAAAGGAGAAATAAGGGGAAAGAAGTGGCCAGGGGAATAAGAAGAAAAGACTTCCTAGAGGCCAAATAAAACAAGGGTCCAAAAGCAAGGAGGAAATAGTCACAAGCACCTAACCATTCAGCTGTCAAACAAGATGGAGACTTAAAAGCAATCTATTGGAATTTATATCATAGAAGACGTTTTTATCTTCAGCAATAACCATTTTGGTGAAGACAAGAGAGTGGAAGCCATATTAGAGTAGGTTAATAATTGAACAGAAAACAAGAAAATGGAGCAGAAAAGGAGAAAATGGTGCCTGTAAATATGGATACTTTTTTAAAGTGCTTTGCTCTACAAAGAGTGAGAGAAATAATAAAGTCATGGAAGTGCTGTGGAAATCAATAAAGGTTTTTTCCTTTTTCTCTTTATTTAACATAAGATGGCTTGAGCATGATACAAGGAAGGATTGCATATACAAAAATGGAATGATACAGATAATATAATTTTTCCAAGATAACAGGAGTAGATGAGATCCAAACTATAAGACAGAGGCTTAGATCTTAGTAGAATAGAGGTAATTTTTCCACAGGACGAATGATGATAGGATGTGAGTGGATACGTTTGTTATTAATTGAATCTGGCTACTAATATCTGGAGGTAATTGTGGCATAAATCAGATTAAAATTTATTTTTTTAATGTAAAATATGTTTGAAGATTGCTTACCCTTCTTAACTCATTTCTACCACTCTCCATGTCACCTCAAGGGCCTAGATAGCTTCTGACCCTGAAGCCATCAATTCCATGTTTCAGGCACCAAGAAAGAGGAGGAAAGTGAAGGAAAGAAGGAACAATTATCCAAAATTGATCAGCAACCTTTCAAAAAATGTATAGGGAGTCTTGGCCAATGGCTGCTACCTACATCTCACTGGGCAACTGTAACTCCAGGAAGAGTCTGGTAATTTGCCTCTGTGAATAGAATCATAGCTTTGCTATGAAGGATTGAGGACAAATCAAATGGACACCGGGCAGGCAATTCTTTCACAGTAGTTGCAGATAAGTTGTAGATGATTTCGTTTAGAAACATTTAAGAATATCATACAGCTGTGGTATGGAAACATCTTGAGACAGGAAGAGAGAATATATGAATGGGGGGAGCTGGATTTTTTTTTTTTTAAATTATGAGAAGGTTTAAAAATAGTCATTGTGAAGAATCGGAGAGTGAACTGATGATGGAAATTTCCTTCCTTGTAGTTTTTTGAGTCCCATTTCAGGCCGCCATGAATTTGTTGTGGGGCCAGTCTTTGACTGCATGTAACTTTCCGCACCAGATCTTGCCTTCATTGATCCAACCACAAAGAAATTATATAGATATATTCACCTAGGGCTGGGGCTTTGCCAAATAGCTAAGACAAAAAGACAGATGGATCAGTAAATTATATTATTAAGTTATTGGCAATAATTATTTAAATGATCACTGAAGGAGTTTCAGCTATATAAGCTAAAAAGGAAGAGTATGGAGGTTTAGGAAAATGAAAATGTTAAAGAACTGGAAATTCTTATGAGTTAAAATAATGGCTACAGTTTGATCAGCTGTACAAGAAAGCAATATCAGGTGACTAGAGTAAATAAACCTTCAAACATTGAGTGAAGGGGATTGAGTGAGGGAGAAGGACACTTGAACTTATGATTTTAGTGGTAAAGCACTGAGAGACGATGTCAACAGCCAGGCTGTGACCATGGATTTGGGAAGCTTCGCTGGAGAAGAGACACTTATTGGGCATGAGAGGTTCAAGAACCAGAGTGTCCTGAGCACCAAGAACATTAAGTGGGTAATCATGGTGATGTCAATATCACTGAAGATGATAGAATGTGAGGGTGTAGAGGAAGATGCAAAACTGGGTGTCTTAGTCTAAAATAAATAAGAAAACTGACCAAAAACCTTGATAGGTAACCATAGTGATGAGAGGGGTATGAAAGATCAGAGTGGAGTACTAGAGATCAGAGTGGGAAATTGTGTGTGTGTGTATGTGTTTAATTCTAACCCTAAAGTTCTAAATGTTCTAGAATAAGCAATTACAAACGTCATGCCTAAAAATTTCGTTTTTATTCTAAGCTTATGTGAAATAACTGTCATAGATAAAAACAAGAAGCAAAGATTTCTTGGAAATTATAATTTTTAAATTATGATGGTAATGAGAAGCACTGATTATAATTCTTCTCAGGGTAAGGAGTTGAAAATGAATTACAAAACTGAAGTTCTAATTTCCACTTTTCTCAGGTAGTCCTGTTTAGTCTCAGTTGGTTTGTGAATACAAGTACTGTAGTTCTGCTAATGAAAGTTTCTGTTGTAGTCTTTATAGTACAAGATAAGACTTTAGGACAGAAAAAGATTTGAAGATATTAACAATTTATATCATATTTGTTGCACATATTGTTCATTTATCATTTTTCCTTTTAATTTTTTATACTTTTTGGTGAAGAGAAATTTATAATTTTTACTAAGCCCATCTTTTTTTTTCTCTATCTTCTTCCATAGAGGGCCACATTTCAAAGTGCTTGTTCTGCCTATGCAGATTTCTCAGAGACCCTGTTCCAGCCCAAAGTCTGGTTAGCAGCAGCATGAATTCCCCCGTCATATGTGACCACAGCTGTGTTGGTAGGGATGAGCAGTAGACTAACAGACAACCAAACTTTGGCTGGCTCATGACAGGCTAGGGGAAACATTAGCCCCTTTTTGCCTGGGACAGCCCCATTCACAAATTGAGCATGCTTTTGCTCTCAAAATTGTCCTGGTTTACATGAGAAAATACATCACCCTCTGGATAAGTGTTACCGGCATCAAAAAATATGAGCGAAGTCATATGACCCCCTTTCTAGAAATTCAAAACAGATGTTTTGCAGGTCACTCGCAGGAACTTGAGCTCTTAGGTATGTTGTGTATAGAGGAAGCCCACTAAAGTTATTTGGGATTAGAACTACAAGGAAGCTGGTGCAGAGTAAGAAAAAAACAGCAGATGCACAGCAAGCACTAGGTGAGAATTTGTGTAACTGTTAGAGGGAGAGAGGTAGGACACAAGATTTGAGTGTGGAATTCTCAAGTATGAGAGGACAAATTATATTTCATTTCCTCTTCATGTATATATGTGATAATTTCCACAGTATACTGGAGCTTGCTGCTGCTTCTATATATAGGCTAATTAAATTTTTCCTCTGTATAAAAGTCTTAAGTAGAGAAGGACCCATCCCAATGGCAAATATTTTCTCCTAAAAATTGTATGCTTTGATTCCTCTTTAAGTACCTTTCTTAAATTCTGCAGAATTTGTTTGTTTCATCATGGGAGGAAAGAGTCTGCTTTATTTTTTTGTATATATATTTAACCAATTTTCTCAACCTCATCTATTAAATTATTTCTTAATTTATTTGTGATGAATCTTTGTTATTTGTGGCTATTACATATATTACTATTTCAGAGATTCATATATTTTATCTCATTAATCTATGTGTTGACTTTTTTTTGCCATTGCCACATTATAATTAATGAAAGATTGTGATCTGCATTGATATTTGATAGTGAAAATTTTTATTCCGTTTTTCCCCAACATTTATTTGTTCCTCTCACTTGTTTATTCAGCTGTGGTGACTTTTAAATAATTTTACCAGGTGACCAAAAAAAAAAAAAACTCAAAAAAATTTTTAATCTTAATTGCATTAATACTATAAATTAATTTGGAAGGATTTAACATTTTATAATATTGTCTTCCTCTGCCATAATGTGGCATATTCTTCCATTTGTTCAAGTATTAAAATAATCTCTTAGCAAAGCTGCACAGCCTTCTTCATAAGGGTTCTTTACATTTTCCTCTGAGGTGTTCTAAATGAATTAATGTTTTCTATTGATATCAAATAAATATTTTCCCTTTGTAGTCTTTAGTTCTTTATTGCTTGTATGCACAGAAGTTATTATTAATAATTAATAGTTGAGCCTTTTCCTTGTGCCTGTAGAGTTTACTGAGCTCTCTTTTTAATTCTTAGAGTCTTGGAATTTATTGTCATGGCTTCTCTGACTACAATAATTTATTACGTTTCCAATAATTATGCTTCTTAAGGTTATTTTCTTGTTCTTAGTTCATTGATTAAAACTTAAAACAATAGTAAGTAGTAATACTGAGATGTGGATGGGCATTATTCTCTTGCTGCTGATTTTGAGTTTAGTGCAACATTGCTCAATATGTGTTTTATGGAAGAACAGTCCCACAAGATAATTTGTGAAAATGAAATCTGAGGATTTCATAACTTTGTTAAACACTCTTCACTGTATTGACCCTCCTTGAAATCAGCTGTTTGCCTCCTCTATCTCCTCAAAAATCTTCATTAAAATATATTTTACTAGAAAGTGATTTTGTACTTGAATTCAGAGGGTTTAAACAATTTTTGTGGGGGAGATAGAAAAATGAGCTGATAGTGTACTCAAAGGAAGGGAGGATGAGCTCACAGGGGCAAACCAGGAGGCCCCTGTCACTTAGAGATGACACAACTGATGTTTTTTTTAAAACAGACATCCAAGTTGGAATGAGATGCCATGTTTTAGGAACCCTCAGTCTTTATTAATGATTATTTTACCCAGTTCCTCTTACATGGTTTGTGGCAGAGGGCACATGCAAAGAATGCAGGCATCACAATACATTCCCATAGGTCAACACATTAGGACTAAGATTTGTCTCTCTTTGCAAACCCTACTTTATTTGTTAATATAGCCTACTGGAAATTGAGGGGGATCTGGAATGATGGCTTAAGAATATACACAATGAATATATAATGGTACTGTACCAGTGCCTTTTTAGGTTGCCTATTAATTACCGAGGGATCTGAGCCTTTTCTCACTTCAATTTTTATAGCTTTTTACAACTTTATTTGTCCTTGCCCTCAAATAAGACTTTTAATAACCATTTCCCAGAAATAAAAAAAGTTTTCAGATCATGTAATTAAATGTTTTTTGAGGAAGAATGAAGTGTTTACTGTGGATAAGGAAATATTTTTCTTTTTGTAAATTAAAATATTTGATATTCATTCCATGTTTATTGGAAGAAAAAAGCAAACAGATCCTTCAACAGCTCTAGGAGAACCTGCAGGGGTTTTGTAATTGGGGAGCTTTGCAAGTAATCATCAGTTGATGGCAAGGACTGGAACAAATGATCCTTTGAAATAGATTCCAACTCTAGGATTATGTTTGTCTGTGAAATGATGAGTGTAAACCACATCACAATAATAATCCTTGTTATTTTGCTGGCAATTAATTAATGCTCTTCAAAGAGTGACAGGTACTATAATGACTATGTGACATAAGAAATGGTATCAAAGAATGACAAAGCCATAGTGACATTATTGCTCTTTCAGTGTGGTTCATAGACAATGAGGCAGCTATAAAAATAACTTCATCAGTGATTAAAGGGATAAATGCCATTTGGTTTACTGTAAGTGATTAGTATAATTTTTTCTGCAAATAAGTACACTTGGAACTATATTGATTCATTTATTTGTGTTACTTTATCTTATTTTATAAAAGGCTTTAAAGTAGTTCACAGAGATCCATAGAGTATAGCATGATAAAAATAAATGGAAAATCAAGGAAACAATGAGGTAAAGGGAAACTAAGTTTAAATAAAATGAATTCAGGATAGTGTGATTTAGTGCCCAAAGGCATGACATAAAGTGCTTTCTGGGGAACAATAAAAAGAGGGAAAAATCAATAGGTACACGAGTAATAGGATCCATAATTTATATTAAAAAATCAGTTCCTAAGGGATGCAAAATTATATCTGATACTGTAAACTGATGCCCATACATGCTGATAGAGAGGGCATGTTTTATTGTAAAGACCAAAGAACTAGAATGATATCATTAGAGTAAACATAGTAAAAAATTTCACAGGACTATCCTATGTTTAACTAACCGAAGTCCACATTTAAATACTAATCTCTTTTTGTGCAGTGCAGGTACCTTGTAACAGCATATTCCTGGTTCTCTTCTCTCAATCTTATGACACTCTTAGTATTCATTTCATTTATCCATATGTTGTGATCAATAACCTCATGCATTATTACTGTTATTATTTTAAACAGTTATCTTTTGATCTACTAAGAAATTAAAATATTTGACTTTCATGTATCTCTTCTCCAGTGCTCATCCTTTATTTAACTAGATCCAAGTTTCTGACCTATGCTGTTTTCCTCCTCCTTGAAGAATTACTTTTAACATTTCTTAAAGGGCCAGTCAGCTGGCAATGATTTCTCTCAGTTTTTGTTTTTGTTTTTCTATCTAAAACAGTCTTTATTTATCCTTCGATTTTGAAAGATAGTTTTGCTATACATATAATTATATGTTGGGATTTTTTTTCTGTAAAATCTTTCAATATTTTACTTCCCCTCTTCTTGCTTACATTTTTCTGACAAGTATACTTTATTATTCTTGTTCCCCTATAGATAAGGTTGTATTTTCCTCCTCTGGCTTATTTCAAGATTTTGTCTTTGTCTTTGTGTTTTCTTTTTACATTTTTAATATATATGCCTACCTGTAGTTTAAAAAAAAAAATTAGGCTGGGTGTGGTGGCTCACGCCTGTAATCCCAGCACTTTGGGAGGCCGAGGCAGGTGGATCACGAGGTCAGGAGATTGAGACCATACTGGCTAACACGGTGAAACCCCATCCCTACTAAAAATACCAAAAATTAGCCAGGCATGGTGACAGGTGCCTGTAGTCCCAGCTACTCAGGAGGCTGAGGGAGGAGAATGGAATGAACCCGGGAGGCAGAGCTTGCAGTGAGCCAAGACCGCACCACTGCACTCCAACCTGGGCGACAGAGCGAGACTCCATATAAATATATAAATATAAATATAAATATATATACACACACATATTTACCTCTTTGGTAAATCTGGGTTTTTTTATATGCTTGTATCAAGCTATGTGTATCTATGGTTCGGTTTCTGTCATAAATGTTGGAAAGTCTCAAGTCATTATTAATACAAATACTTTTTCTGCTTCATGTTATTTTTCCTCTCATTCTGATACTCCAATTATATGTATGTTATACCTTTTAAAACTGGTCCACATTTCCTACACTTTTTAAAAAATATTGTTTGTTCTTGTATTTTAGTTTTGGAAAATCATCTCATCTGTCCAATCTTCAAGTTCACTGTTTCTTTCCTCATCTGTGTCCAGTCTACTGATAAGCCTGTCAAAGACTTTTCCATTTTTCTTACAGTTTTTTGACATCTGGCATTAATTTTTATGCTTTTGTAGAGTTTCTACATCTCTGTTTACCTTATGCTTTTAGTCTTTCATATTGTTTTCTTTATCCATTAGAGCTGTTAACATATTGATCACAGTTATTCTAAACTCCCTGTCTGTAATCCCAGCACCTTGGGAGGCTGAGTTGGATGGATCACCTGAGGTCAGGAGTTCGAGACCATCCTGGCCAACATGGCGAAACCCCATCTCTACTAAAAATACAAAGATTAGCCGAATGCAGTGACGTGTGCCTGTAGTCCCAGCTACTTGCGAGTCTGAGGCTGGAGAATCACTTGAATCCAGGGGGTGGAGGTTGCAGTGAGCTGAGATTGCACCACTGCACTCCAGCCTGGGTGACAGAGTGAGACTCCATTTCAGAAAAAAGATAATAATAAACTCCTGTCTGATAGTTTGAACTATCAGACTATCTGATTTGTTCTCTGAGTTTTGTCCTGATGCTTGTTTTGTCTCTTCAGATTGTGTTTTCTCTTAGTGTTTTCCTTGCCTTGTAGTTTTTTGTTGAAAGCCAGACACATTTTGTTGGGTAGTAAGCACTGCCTTACTACATTTGGGTTACTATAACAAAAATGACATAGACTGGGTGGCTTAAAAAACAAAAGTTTACTTCGCACATTTCTGAAGATTGGGAAGTAAGAGATCAAAATGCCAGCTGATTTGATTCCTGGTGAGCGCCCTCTTCTTGATTTGCAGACAGGAACCTTCTTGCCATATCCTCACATGCTGGAGTGTAGTTATCTCACTTGTGTCTCTTTTTATAAGGGTGCTAATCTTATTCAAGAGCACTGCATCCTCATGGCCTAATTACCTCCCAAATGCACCACCTCCAAATACCATCACACTGAGGTTTAGGGCTTCAACATATTAACTCTGGAGGATACAAACATTCAGTCCATAGCATGAACTCAAGTGAATAGGCTTTTAGTGTGAGGATTTATTATTTGTTTAGAAGTTGGATCGCATTTAATGTTTGTTGTAACTGTGGATATCAGAAGCTTAAAACTCCTCTAGTATCTTTGCCTTTTTTTTTTCCTTGATGTGGGGTTTCATAAGTTCTCCTCCATTGAATAACAGTCTATCTGTTGTTTGTTTAGCTGCACTCTACTGTTGTACTGAAACCCTATTGGTAAGTTAGGTGGGAGAGGGGAACATTCTTTAATGTTAAGATTAAATCTTAGTCTTTTAGTGGTCCTTTGTCTCTGGGCTTTAATCTTCACAAAGCTGTATAGTGCCCCTCAACTCTTCTCCAGCTGTATAGTGTCCCCTCAACTCTTTAGTTGAGAGAGGAAGGATAAGGGTGTGAAATGGCAAGAATGTGCCTTCCCCAGTTGAGATAAGTCTCTGGTAAAGATTTTTCTCCTGAGGAGGAAACTGTTGTCATGAAGAACTCCCTGCTTATTTCACAATGGTCACCTTCCTTTTCTTCCTGCCTAAGACATCTGGGGATCTTGCGTGGATCTTCACCATGAGAGCTGAATGGGGCTACTGGAGAGAAAATACCTGAAGGTGGGCCCTCTCCTGAGTGTAACGCCTAAGATTTCTCACTGGTTCAGTCGTCCACATTTAGCTTTCAGAAAATTGTTGAAATTCCCATTTAAGCATTTCTACCAGTTTATGTGAATGGCTTCTGCTCCGGATAAGCAAGTCTTAGTGATGGCTTGTGTTTACCTCTCTCTTCAGGTTACTGGGTAGAAGTTAGCCTTGAGTTCTTTGATGTGTTCAAGGACAGTCGCTGATTTTCAGTTTGTCCAGCTTTTTCTTATTATACGTATGGAGGAGTGACTTCTAAGCTCTTTATACATTGTGGCTGAAACTGGAAGTCCTTGGCCTTGAATTTTATTTGTTTGGGCTTTTTAAAAAATTATTTTAAAACATTTTAACTGACAAAAGTTGTATATATTCAATGTGTACAACATGATGAGTTGATACATGTGTACACTGTGTAATGATTACCACAATCAAATTAATACATTCATTACCACCCATAGTTACCACTGTGTGAGTGTGGGTGTGTGTATCTGTGTAGGTATGTGGTGAGGTCACTTAAAATCTGCTCTCTTATCACATTTCAAGTGAACAACACAGTATTATTAACTTTTTTCTTACAAGTTTCACTTTTTAAATTAATTCTTGCTTTACCTCACTGGCCCTAAGGGGGCACTCCTTCTCTTTGATCACAGGGTCCAGGTATGGAAATAAGACAACTGGTATCCTTCCTTAATGGAGACTACTGGAGCTTTGAAACAAGAGTTTTCAGAAGACTTGAGCATAACACAGGGAAACAGTTATCACAGAAAGATTATGTGGTTTACAGGATACACATTATTTCATTAGAGCTTGGGGTTACCTAAGATGACCTCTTTGCCTAGCTTCTAATCTGCTTCTATGTGGTCCATGTTGTATTTCCCTGTAACCTTCTGGATCCCAGGAGGTCATTAAATGTGTGTGTGTGTGTGTGTGTGTGTGTGTGTGTGTGTGTGTGTGAGAGAGAGAGAGAGAGAGAGAGAGAGAGAGAGAGAGAGTCTTTTCACATGATGTTTTCCCTCAATGAGCAATTCATCCTTTTACCTTGCCTTTTCCCAAGATCTTAAGAGGTTGGACCTCCCAAAAAGGTAACAGTTTATCTTAAAGGAGCAGAAAATTAGGAAGAAATAAACTTTTATGCTTGCTGGGTAGTAGATACCCAGTAAGCATTTGCTTAATCAATGACTAAATGACTCTAAGTCTAGGAATTTGAAGTTGAGGAAAATAGATTCAAAGCAAGAAATGGATTGACTTTGAATGGTTTCTGATAATATCATTCTTTTAGAATACACAAGAAAAACTGGAGAAACAAAGAAAAAAAAGGCTAAGGAAATGGTTGAATGGTTGTTACCATCACTTGCCTTTCCTGAAAAAAGGAATGCAGATACTTTCGGACATTTGGAATTGAGGATTAAACTAAAGCTGTTTTTTTAACATAGTGGCCTAACTTATATGTTTACATCCAGCACCACCACCCTACACACTTTTTGACCTCCTCCAATTTGTCCTCCATTGCTCACTTTGGGTGAATTTTCCAAAATATAAATTTGATTATATAATTTTTGTGCTGAAAATCTCTAAATTCCTTTTACTTAAAATTGATCACATGTATTTATTTGGCATTAAAATCCAATTTATTATTTTGCCTCAATTTTTTTTTTGTTTGTTGTTTTGGTACATCACTAATCATTCTTCCTCAAATAATCTGTCCTTCAATAAAACTTCTTACCATTGTCAACCTAAACAATGCATTGCCTGTAGTGATAGTGTCTGTTTTCCTTGTTGAACTGCTTATATCTCTTAAAACTCAGCTTACTTTCTATGTAAATACTTTCTTGAAGAGTCCCAGACTTTCGAAGTTTCAGTTGTACTGTGCCATAACTATTTTATTACTTAATATTTTATAGTATAAAAATCAATTTATAAACTTTTGGCCAGGCTCGGTGGCTCATGCCTGTAATCTCAACACTTTGGGAGGCCGAGGCGGGCAGATCACTTGCGGTCAGGAGTTCAAGAGCAGGCTGGCCAGAGTGGTGAAACCCCATCTCTACTCAAAATACAAAAAAATTAGCCTAGTATGATGGCATGCACCTGTACTCCCAGCTCCTCAGGAGGCTGAGGCAGGATAATCACTTGAACCTGGGAGGCAGAGGTTGCATTGAGCCAAGATTGCACTGTTGTACTCCTGCCTGGACCACAGAGTGAGACTCCATCTCAAAAAAATAAATACAGGAATAAATAAAAATAAACAAATAAATAAATATGATATTATAAGTTTTTATTGCTTCCAATGGTTTCCCAATTACACAATATAAATAAAACCTAACCTACTGAGTGTTTGTGAGGATTAAGTGAATTGACCTTTAGACCAGTGTTGGATACAAAAGTACACACAGTAATGTTTGCTATGGTCAGGACCATGAGGATCATCACGGTGGTGATGATGATGTAGAGATGCAGACTTGAGGATATTGTTTGATCCATAAATAGTAGAGACACTTGAGGTTTGAGAGGGGAATCCAGGAGACAGGAGACAAAATTTAGTGAAGTTAGGAAGATTAAAAACACACTGTTGATAGTATAGGGAAAGATGAATTAAAACAAACAAACAAACAGGCACATCTGGTTAAAACTTTTAAGTATTTTGTTAGTAATTCTGTGCTGTAACTTCCCCTTGTCCCCATATTCCAAATGAGACTGTGAAGTATGATTACAATTAATCATACTGTAGAGATTACAATTAATCAGGTTGTAGAGATTTCCTCCTGGGTTGTGAGAAGAGGTACTGAGTCCTGCTTCAGTGTGGTGTAGGGAACAAATAACATTTACAAGTGGGGATTGCTGACTTTACATTGCAGACTGCCTCTTCTTCTAACAAATGAGTCCTGCGAGGCGTATCTTCTTTACAGCACTTACCATTCCAGCTTTCACCACTGAAGAGGGAAAAATAACAAGGATGATAAATAAAAATAAAAGTATCAGCCCCAGGACCAACTATACAGACACCTCCCCCACCCCTCAACACAACCACCAACCTTTGGCCAAAGGGACCCAAGGAAAACCTTAAAACTGAGTTCATGGCCATGAGACAGAATGGGAGGCCCAATACATCTTGTCATCGTCTCCCCTCTCCCCCTGACTAACATGAGGTTTTCTTCCCTAAAAGCTAAGCAGAAACCAGCCCTTTTCAAGAGATTCCACTGTGGATATCAACCAACTGCTTGGCTACTGCCCCTTCTTTTGCAGTTTTGGCAAAAGAAACTTGGTAAGAGACTACCAAGAAGAAACTTCTTCTTGATAAGAGACGACCAAGGAAGCAGTAGTTCTGAGCAGTCTTCAGAGGATGCACAGCGAAAACTTTCCTCTTCTGCTTCACTTTTTGACATCAGAGAGCCAAATACTCTACCCTTGGATCATGTGAACTCAGCCGTTTCTTGAACATTGGAACCACATGAGACACGAAGCCCAGTTGTACATTAGCATGTTTCTCCATTCATAAATATTCATGACTCCTTTTATAGATGATTGAATATGTATATTTGCCCACCCCATTCAGCATAAATCCCTGTCCTAGTTGGCTCAACCTCAGCATATCTGTTTCTGGCTTCTGGCCAGCGGCTACACTTCCCAGACTGTCAGAATGGCCACCCTGGGGGCTGCAACACTTTATGAGAATCAAAGCTCTCCTTTCCAAGTGTATGAACCTCACCATTTTTCAGTTGACAAAGAATATTAGAGTTTGTCTCTGAACCACCAAAAGTGAAGCCACTGCCATCCTAAGACTTGATTTTTCTTTTCTTTCCACTCCTAAACACATTTTTACCCTATGGGTATTCCTGACTGGCATTCTGAGCCACATTCGGTTTACTGATAGTCAACAGGGATAATGCATGCTTTTTTGCTTTCTTTCTAAATTGCTAATCCCATTGCCATCCCCACTCAATGTCTCTAATAAAACAGCCTTGTTCCCCCAACTTCTGATGCCTCTTTTATTACAACTCTTTATTAACTTACTTTTTCTGTCTCAGGTGCTTTCCCTTTGAAACTTGGGACACTTCCTTAAGGCTGATCTGAGAAAATAAAAGTAATGCTTTTTGTTATGCAGCCCAAACGTTCCCTCTCCAGCAATTAAGTACTCAAGGCAGAGGCCTTGATGAGTTATCTGCATTTATCTGGAGAAGGCACTCCCCAGGAGGTAAAGCTGGTCTTTGTTCCTCATTTGTGTTTGAGAGCTTAAGTCCTGGAGTTATCTATCTATTTCAACAACTTTTATCCACATTTCTCCCAGGAGGCTTCTAAGAGTCTCCAGCAAACCAGATCAACCTGTTCCGATGAACTTGCACTCTGCACTGATTTCCCTCTTGCACCTTTTTACTAGAATTGGGCTTTGCAGAAGAGAAGCTTGATTTCAAATTATTCCCAGCACAGTGCCAGTAGAGTATAGCTGCTCTCTGCTCCATTCCTTATCCATGTGAGTCTCAGTGAGCATGGAAACCTATCAACATATTTGACATGTTAACAGGTATCTCTTTATATGCATGTATTAAACTGTTAACACCTATATGTCATCCAAGAAGTCTCATAGGAAGACAAGATTTTTTTTTAAATTCTGGATTTTCATGCACATAGAAGATGTATATTCTAAGATGTGCTTTCTGAAATTGATGTGACCTAATTTAGGAGTATTTTATAAAGCAGAAAATTAAGTAATCTGGACTGAAATAATTGACCAAAGAGGACAAGTTCAGTTTAGTCCACCTAATAAATAATTTCATTCTTGTTCATTTCCTTAAAATAGTTCATCAGCTTATATTAATAAAAATGATACGAAACAGAGCAATGATAATAAATAAGTAAATTGAGGGAGAGAGAGAAAGAAGAAGCAGGTGTCTGGAATCAGTTACAGCAGAAGAATTGACATGTAGCTCTGAGCCTTGTGTCAACAGAGTCAGCTGCAGAAACAAATTTGGGTTGCAGCTGACATCTCTCAAAGGCTATGTGCCAGGTCTGGTTCCAAGGGACTTTTTACATATGAACTTCTTTTACTTTCACAATTGCCCTATGAGGCAGGTACTATTGACACCCACATTTTACAGATGAGGAAACTAAGACAAAGGAAGTTAACATAACTAGCTCAAGGTAACATGGTACGAGAGAGCTGGAATCTGAATTCAGGCAATGTGACTCTATAGTCTATGCTATTAACCATAATGGTTCTTCTTGCTATCTAATAAGAGTCCACCAATAGATAAAAGCTTTTCCTTGTCCTGATTCTAAGATAACCTTACTTGGTAGAACCTTGGACTGGGTAATGTAATGGAAACATGGAAATCAAAAATATGATGCTGGTTTTCCAAAAGAAATGATACATTCTTTACATGCAACTTCTTTTGTTACTCCTTTAAAGTTAGAGAGATAGCATTACCCTATAGTTTGGAGGCATAGACACTTTGTTTTGTGATGTTGGAACTTAGCACAGGGTCAGAATTTAAAGGTACTGGAAGATATCTCGGTTACCTGTCTTTTAGACGGTCTTGCTCATATTAGATGTTTTCAGCGAGATTTTGGAAGCGCCTCCTTCAAATCAGTGTATAGTTGGCTTATTTAGCTAATGCTTTAAAAGATGTTGTGCATATTGTTGATTAAATAAAAAATTATATACTGGTAGAGGACAGTATGCTGGTTTATAGGATGGTGTCCTTATCTAGGTAAGCACAGGGTAACGGGATACGGATAGCTTGCTTTATCTTGACATACACGTGAGGTTTGGTAGGATGAGCTGTGAAACTGGAAGGGACAAGGAGGCCAGAAGAAAACATTAAGGTCAGGTGTAACTAATCAGTCTTCTCTACAAAAGAAACTTCGTATCTTATACAATAGGCATTTTTAAAATCAGGGACTTTATATATTTTCTTAGTATCTTTATCATATTAGACATGACATTTACTCTATGAGTTAAACGTTAAAGATATTGCACTAAATATGAGTTAATACAAGTAAATATGAATATATGCTACCTCTAATTTTCAGAAGTTTAATTTTTAGAAGCTTAATTTAGATAGCCTTTCCAATTATATTCTTCAACAGAGTGCCAGATGATAAGAACTGAGGTGGAGAGTTAATTATTAAACAAATCACACTTTAAAATTACTTCTACATAAACAAAAGATTAATTTTGTTTTCAAAATGTGTCCTATATATAGGTTTGCTTTTCTCTTTATTTTACTGGTAGCCATCTTATACTCCACTTGCTTTACTGTTTATTTACTTTGGAAGTAGAAAGGAATGTGGGGCAGGGAAGAGCAGTTGCAACGTGTAATTTACTCCAGCAAAAAGAAACATTTTGTTTCTTGGTAAAAAAGCTTCAGTGCTCTTGCTAGTCCCTGTTTGTCATTACTCTCTCTTCCAGTAGGGGGCAGGATGTAGCAATCTGTGAACTCACACTTCTAAGGGGTTAAATGAGGAGCAGTATCATGTTCTTTTCGAGTTGCTGTTTAAGTGATTAAAAAGCTGTTGTTGTTGTTGTTTTTTTCGTGGTGTATATGATCCTGGTTTATTCCACTGAATCCCCTAAAGAGATATTGTGATAATTTTCAAAATGCTGCATTGCAACAAATCAACACCTACCCCAGTTCTTCTCTAGAGTGCTTCCAAGGATTTCAAAAAAGAATTTTCCATCGTTGGCAAATAAGCAAGACAAATTTTGCTATGCATTACAGTCTCTACTCAGATGTTGTATTTTAAGACAAGAAGACAATATAAACGTTTATTATTAACTAAGGAGCCACAGAGCAAATGCTTGCTGAACAGTGACACTTGTGCCTGGCACACTCCCAGCTCTTGGGCTACAGATGCAAACTGAAGAAAAACTCTGCCTGCAAGGATCCTGCATTCTACTGAGAGGAGAAAAACAATCCACAGAAATGGCCAAATAAATAAAATAATTTCAAGCACTTATAATTACTGGAATAAAAATGAAATAGGGTACACGATGATGGGGCAGCCAGATTATCAGGAAAGAATCTTTAGGGACTGAGAGTCAGTTCCCCAAATTGCATATGGGCTGCTTTCCCATAGCACATTTCTTTAGAGTCATGTTTTTATCTAAGAACAATTTTTCCCATTAAAAGTGTAACATGGTGATTATATCCCTAGCACAGCTCATAAAAGACTCGCAGTCAGAAAACAAACAAAATACTGTTTGAATTCTGGATGTCTGCTTTATTTTTTTATTTTTTTTGAGACAGAGTCTCGCTTTGTCACCCAGGCTGGAGTGCAGTGGCACCATCTTGGCTCACGGCAAGCTCCGCCTCCTGGGTTCACGCCGTTCTCCTGCCTCAGCCTCCGAGTAGATGGGACTACAGGCGCCCGCCACCACGCCCGGCTAATTTTTTTTTTTAATGTATTTTTAGTAGAGACGGGGTTTCACCGTGTTAGCCAGGATGGTCTCCATCTCCTGACCTCGTGATCCTCCCGCCTCGGCCTCCCAAAGTGCTAGGATTACAGGCGTGGGCCACCGCGCCCGGCTCTGGATGTCTGCTTTAAACAGATCCCTTGACCTGTCTAACACTCCTCCCCTGCATTATCATGATCATAACAACTGGGAAGGTTATTGAGAACAGTAAAGATAATGTACAAGGGACCCAAGTAAAGCACCTGGCATACAGTAGTGGTAGAGAGCTATAATCTATAATATAATCCTCTAGACAAACATTTTTCTGTAAAGGACTAGATAATAAATATTTTTGGTTTTGTGGACCATATTGTCTTTCTTGTATCTATGCTGTTATTGCGTGAAAACAACTATAACCAGCATGTAATGAATGAGCATGGTTGTGTTCCAATAAAACTTTATTTACAATAATGGGACGCAGACTAGATTTGGTCCACTGGCCTTAATTTGATGACCCTTGTTCAGAATATATGTATAGTTATGACTATATTGATAAAAGTATAAGTAATTAGAGTATGTTATAATGGAATTCAGCTCCCAAATGTAGCAATAACTGTGTGATAAAAAGCATTTACTGATCTTTTTCAATGTGCCAAAAATATGTCTCTACTCAGTCCAAGAGGTAGGAACACTCCCAACCACCCAGAGTTTTCTGTTATAAACCAGAAGACATTTACTGCCTGGGCCATCCTTTCCTCACAGGGTTGCTGCTAAGGGATAGGGTGGGGTCTCTGGGAAGACAGCTGGGTGATTTATTTGTGAGAAAAGTAGGAGTCATGGATCTAAGAGCTTCTCCGCAAAATAACTTTCTAGGAACATGTCTCAATTCTGGGCTCTCAGGCCATCACTTCATTTTTCCTCAAACATATCCACTTATTGGCCCATCTCTTCGCTTTCTCTGGTCCAGGTTAGAACTTCTAAGGCAATCAAGTTGCCTCAGCATCACCTGGGAGAGCTTAGCTTACTAAGATGAGAGATTGCTGTGCCCTAACTACACTATCATGCCCATCCCCCACCCCCACCTACCTCCTCTCTGATCTCAGATACAGCTGTGATGGCCCTCAGGCGTCTAAACTTTAACACATACCACCCTAGGTCCTCCAGCTGATACTGATAACTACTACTCCAGGATAAAGAATTCTTTGGCATCATGGGATGTAGATTAGCATAAAATGAGGAAGTGAGGGCTGCTTTGGGAGGCGGAGGTTGCACTGAGCTGAGATGGCACCACTGTGTTCCAGCCTGGGTGACAGAGCAAAATTCTGTCTCAAAAGAAAAAAAAAAGTGAGGGATCCTTCTCCTGAATGAGAAGCAAGAATCACCTGCCTTCACCAGGTAATTCTGCCACCATAGACACGTCTCATTGCCTGAACTATTTAGCTGGGCACCCAGAGAAGCACACGGGGGACGTGACAGTGATAAGAGAGGATGAGGAGAAAGAACTAGAAGCCCACAGAAAAAGCCTGTGGCCTGCTGGGCTGTCTTACCTTAATTTGTCCTTGAGACTTGACCCAGCCCATAGTGTCTGGCACAGTGCTAGGCGCTATCTATTAGTTGTGGCTGAAGAGTGGGGGTGTTTTATGCTAGTGAAGAGAGAAAGCTTAACTATTTTCACAACTAAGATATGCTTATACCACACACTTACAGCTGACATTTTGTGAGAAATACTGCTTTAGGATAAAGAATTGTTTAGGATCAGAGAGATATAGAATGGCATTAAAATGGCATAATTTTAGAATTAGAGAATAAACGAGATTTGGCATGTGTATTTATGTTCATGTTGAATTTGTTTTATTTTCTAATCATAAGTTGAAGCTGTATATAAATGTTAGGATTTTTCACTGATAAGCAATAAATTGTTAAGAGGAAGGATAGCCTGGAAGCTAAGTTCATCTGTAATATGAAAACAATGCTACCTCCCTCATAAACATGATAAAGGTGTAAGAAGTTCTACCTGCTAAAACAGCGTAGATACATAGCAGTGCACAAGGAATGCTAACTATTGTAAACCAGTAAGTGTCTGAGACAGGTGTCAATCAATTTAGAGGTTTCTTTTGCCAAGATTGAGGATACACCTGGGAAAAAAGAGATGCAAGTTACGGTGGGATCTGTGGCCTGTGCTCCAAAGAAGGTTTTGAGGACTTCAATATTTAAAGGGGAAAAAGCAGGCAGGAGGAGAAAGAGAAACAAACAGTTAATTATTCATCTATCACTAGCTCAGTAAATCTGCATTTTACGTATGATAAACTAAACATAGAGTAGAGGAAAAAGTCAAATATGCATCTGTCTCGGAGTGGGCTGAGGGATGATTTCTAGCCTTGTCTTTTCCCCATACCTGTGAAAATAAGGTGTGCATTTACACTGCCAGGATGAGGGAGGCTACCTCGGGCGATATGTGGCCTTCTGTCTTGCAGCTCTCTGTGTACGAACAAAACGAGGGCAGAGAGTTTTACATGGCTCCGTTTTGAAGCTGAACTTTTCCTTTTTGCTTGGTGAGTTTAGGGTCCCAAGATAGTGGTGTATGTGTGTGTGTGTATGTGTATACATATATATATATATTTATTTATTTATTTATTTATTTTGAGACAGAGTCTTGCTCTGTCATCAGGCTGGAGGGCAGTGGTGCGATCTTGGCTGACTGCAACCTCTGCCTCCTGGGTCCAGGCGATTCTCCTGCCTCAACCTCCAGAGTAGCTGGGATTACAGGCATATGCCACCACGCCCAGCTAATATTTTTTTATTTTTAGTGCAAATGGGGTTTCACCACGTTGGCCAGGATGGTCTCAATCTCTTGACCTCATGATCCGCCAGCCTTCGTCTCCCAACGTACTGGGATTACAGGCATGAGCCACCGCTCCTGGCCCTGAGATTTTATTTACCTTTCATGCTATTATGGACCAGGGCATCAGACTCTTACCTAGCACTCCTCTCTGGTAATGCAGAAAATGTAGTAAATCCTGCATTATCTCTACTTTTTCAGTTAAAACAGTGAAAAGAGGTAAGTTTTTATTGTCTTTGGTGGGAGCTCCTTATACAAATATGGAATGCATTGGGCGTGTGTTTGAAGAGTAACCAAATCATGGCCTCTATATATGGATGGCAAGAGCTAAAATCACATCTCCACCACTTACTAGTGTGCCACAATGGACAAGTGGTTAAGCTGTAGGTGCCTCAGTTATCTCATGGACAAAAATAATGAGAAAAAAACCCACATGGGATTTAAATGTGAAAGAAAATTTTAGTATTATAGTTTATATTTTTTTCAAATGTTCCTTTCTCCCATTGCTAAATGACCATGTCCAAAATAGTGAGCAGATTGCAAATTAGATCTGGTGCAAATTTTAAAATAAGCCTATGGCTTTGTTGTTTTTGGTGTACCTGGAGTCCCAATAGGGACCTCGTGTAAGCAACTTTTGGAGCATTTATGCATGTCCTCTGCTGCCTAGGAGTGCAAAGTAGGGCTCAAATGCATGTTCCTATCAAATACTGGAATAAGCTCATAAGTCTTTTGCCTTCATTTGGTTATACTGGCCAGTGGAGATAATTGTTCTTATTTTCTAAAATTAAACAATGTATCTGAGAGCTTCAAGTGGAAATGCAAAAAAGAAATAGCACTCTGGGAATCTATTTATTCAGTATGTACAGCAAAACCTTCTGCTTTTATATTTACTGCTTTTATATTTGAGAAAGAGCTTACTCTCATTTTACACATGGACAAACAGATCTAGTTCAGTGGCTGTTGGTATAGGGCCTGGTGCCAAAATACTCACTGGTGACTTACAGATCCTTCATAAACATAGATTTCTTTTCTATCTAATCTCCCACCTCTGACTCCAGAGAAGCATGGGGTTCTGCAAGTTAGAAGCATTTAATATATACTGGTTGAATGACTTTCTTAATGAATTTTTATTATGAAAAAGACAAAAAAAAAATCACAAACACAAAAACAAAACAAAAAACCTACAGGTGAAGGGGGAGAGAAAACCAAAAATTCCTAGGTTTAAAAATCTCCAACATTGTAAGTGTCAAAAAGTGAGTATCAGACATTAGTAGAAAAACATAGATAGCGTATGTTTGTGACATATAAAAGCAATAACTCTTAGAAATGCAATGTGAAACAATAAGGCCCAGATGGAGAAAAAACAGTACCTCCCTGTCTTCACAACAGGTCTCCCTAAGTAGAAAATTAATCAGGACTTGCCATTTTGTGTGTTCTCCGGCAAGAAAAGAAGGGCTAAAGAGTAAAGGTAGGAGGATGGTGGTACCCAGGGAAAATTTTCTACAAAAATAAACAGATCTCAGCTGGGACACCTCCCTTCCTGTCTCATCCTCTTTCTTTTCTCCTCTACTGTGACCCACCTCCCCACCACTCATCAACAACACAGGGGCCAGAATTCATGAGTTCAGCTTGTCTTATTGTATCTTCCTTCTGACAAGGAGGACAACAGGCAAAGCTACAGAGGGGGAAGGGTTAAAGGATTAGGAGAAATATATATTTGGGTCTTACTGCCTCTATCAAAAGCAAAGCTTCTAAGGGTCTACCCAGAGAAGGGGAATTTGGGAATCTGAAGGCTAATTCCCCTTCCGCAAATAAGATCCCACATAGTCCTGCCCAAGTGGAGTGAGTTCTGGACTAACAGCAAAATGGCAGAAGAATATCAGAGACTATAGCCCCAGACTCAGTGCCGGAAACACCTTCCATGCCTCTGCTCTCTGGGCATAGAACTCACATACCCAACACTTCAACTGCTAACCTGAAAAGGAAAGGTGTACATTTCAGACAGGGGGAAAAAGATGTCAAGGAGAGTTTAATCGTACCGCATTAGGACAAACAGTAAATTAAACAGAGCATGCCCCTTAAATATAAACAAAAGTTAAAGAAACAACATGACACGTTATAGGAAGAAAGGAAGGCAGACAGGGGAGAAGAGTTCACAAAAATTCAAAAAAAAGAAACTATACTTAAAGTATCTTCCAATAATACATTTTTTTCTTCAATAAATGCTGTGCTTGCTAAAATAAGCCACAAGAGCAGGGAAACACGTTTTCACCTCATTTGACAACCCTATATTATAATGATGTCACCTTATGGCAAATCTTTAATTGTAAGCATTCTTTCTCAAAGGGTTCCTAAAAACAGAGCAGTCTATTGTTGCACACATTTTCTATCCGCTACAGCAATGCAGGGTGGGTGCCTTATACACTATGCCAGCCCAAGACATAGTGGGGCCCCTCGGAAGACTGGAAGAAGAAAACTATCAGAGTTTCCTTAGTGGTGTAGGAGAAGGACTAGTTTGGCAATGAAGCTGCAACCTCATGATATGGTATTCACGTTGGCTTTTAGTTTAGTTTAGTTTGGTTTTACTAGTGAAATGACAGTTCCTCACGGGTAGTGTTTTCTTTGGAAGATGGGACAAGGTGAAACATTGCATCACTCACAGTGTACGCATCCCATGCAGACAGCAGAGTAGTGCTGGACCTTAGATCAGCAGGAATTCTACGGCGTGCCTCTGCCACTCCTAAAGCAATTATCCTCCTTTTGTTCATTAGTATTCAGCCTAGCTGCAGATACTGCCAACACCAAAGGTCAAATTCAAATTTCTATATATTATCTTAGAATTCAATCGGAAGTTGTACTCCTGACTGGTGCCTCCAATGTCATATTGGTACAGGATTTCTCACAGAAATTTTCCCCCGCCAGACTTAATTGGTGGATCCTTTCCAAAACCACTTATAGGCTAAGAACCTTTTCTCTCTCTCTCTCTCTATATATATATACTTATGAGCAGACTTGGATTGGTTCGCTTTTCTTGAGCCCTCAGGTGGTCGCAGTAATACGTGGCATTTTCTGACTTTTTCTGGCTCCCACCATATAATGCTTATAGCAGAAAGACCCTTCCTTCCTTCCATGTGAGTATGCTGCTCATGCAATCATTTTTGTTTTTTGTTTTCCCTTTTGGGATTTTCACTTTGGGTGATGGAAGGAAGGTTCTATGATGCAGTGTTACTTCGTCTTACTCCAGAAGTTTCTGCTCAGATCCATCATGCAATATTCTACAAAGGGACCAACCCACATTTGCCACTCCACTATTTAAAATATGTCTGTTCCTCTTCATCTTCTACAGGGCATATCTGGCCCCTTTATTCTTCTCCAGGAATCTCTTGTCTTCAAACTCTACCCTCCAGCAACACTAAACTTGAGTGACTGTGCACTTGTTATCCCTTGCCTCCTCTGTACCTCGCATTTTGTTGCTCCTGCAGTTGAAACATTCTTCGTTTGACACATGTTTCTCTCTTCTCCTATTCTCTCAAAGGATGCTCAACATTTGGCCAGGTATTCTCTAATGATCCAGTCTTTATAATGAGCTACACCCTCCCTTCACCCTTCTGCCCCCAAGACCGGGTCTGTGCCCTCCCCTGACCTCTCTGGCACAGTCCTATCATTGCGTGTTGTATTCTTACACTTCATCCTTTTGTATTATACCAACTGTACTTCTGTCCCTCTTTTCCATTAGATATTGACTCTTTGAAGCAGGAATTGTAATTTTTCTGTATCAGAGCACAATGCTCAGCACCTAGTAGGGAAAGAATACACAATGATTAAATGAATGAAAATTAAAATGAGCTAAGAGGTTTGCTTACTCTATGGGTTTGGCTCAGAGCAGATCTCTGAGTCCTTCCACCAGCAAAGGAAATAAGAATAAATAATCTATTGTGGAATTTCTGGCCACTGTATTATCACCTTGATGGAGTGCCTTAAATAAGTAGAAGACATTTCTCATGGGCAGCCCTATCTAATCCACTCCCCAATAAACAGAGAATATTAGAAGTTAAAACTTTCAAGGGAAAAAACTGGTACCATTCCACACTTTTAGTAACAGCATTTGGTCTGTGTGGTCTATGCTTTACTGTATTTTTTCTCTCATAGTATTAAAAGCGGTCCTGAAAATTATCTTTAATTTTCTCTTATTTCAGCCAATAGCCTTGAATGGGGAAAAAAACATAGTAAATGAGATGAAATACAATTTTTAATGTGCAAATAAAAAGGGTTTTAGCAAAGAAATCAAGGGAGAGATTTAATTTTTAAACTCACTTGATCATCCTAAATTCAGTAGATATGTTGTTGCCAAACACTCTCTTTTAAAAGAAATGTCATCTAATTACATCTAACATTAAATATATCTTTTAATTGTTCAGAGTAAATAAAATGCCACTGGTAATTACCACAAGTTTTATGAATGTGGTTGGATTGCTTTCTGAATTTAATTAAGCTTTGGATTCTCATGTACTCTTCTCTCCTAATGAGTTGGAGCCTTCTCAAACATACTTCAGGAAATCTCTTGGGCAGAAACACCTTCTAAGAACCAATGTGGAGGAAAGGGTCCAGAGGTATTTCTGCTTTATTTCCCTTGAAAGTTTTAGTTGCACTTTTATCATATTTGTTTATTACATTTAATTTGAATGAGAGACATTCAAGAAAAATACCATTAAAATAATTACCAAAGATCACACCCTTTATACAAAAGAAGAATTATAGGTGCAGCAGCTAACAATTATTCGTAAATGTTTGTGCTGCTGACTTAAGATATTTTCTACAAGTGAATGGAAAAATGCAACTGGGTACAGAGTGGTTTTTAAAAGAAAAAACGAGAAATTAATTACAGAAGTAAGCAAAATAATAGCTCCCCAGAGACAGTCACATCCTGATTATAGAACCTGTGAATATGTTGTGTTACATGTCAGATTATGGAATTAAGTTTGCAGATGGATTAAGGTTGCTAATTAACAAACCTTAGTAAAAGGAGAGTATGCTGTATTATTCAGGTGAGCCCAGTATACTTATAAGGATCCTTAAATGTTTTTGAAGAGGAAGAAAAGGGCAGAGTTATAGAGAGATTTGAATACATTATGTTCCTGGCTTTGAAGATGAGGGAAGAGGTCCCCAGTCAAGGAATATAAACAGCTTCCAGAAATTGGAGTAGGTAAGGAAATGGATTCTCCCCTAGAGCCTTCACAGAGGAGCAGAGGCCTGCCAACACATTGATTTTAGACCAGTGAAACACCTAACCTACGGTTGGTTATGTAATACATTTGTTGTTTGGGGTTTTGAAGCAACAGTAGAAAACTATTACAAGTACACTCCCATAATGTCACACTACACAATCACTAAAGTAATTTAAGAAGAATGCCTGATTTGGAAAATATGTATGGTATATAATTAGGTTATGATAAAAGACCACATATGGTAAAAAACAAACAGAAAAAAATATGTATATACATTTTAGATAAAATCGGAAAGATACGCTACAAAATGTTTCTCGTAATTCTCTATAGATGCTGACATTTAATTCTTCCTTTATTTTTATTTCTTATCTTTTTCTTGTACTTCCCAAGTTTCTTTTGTAATCAGAAAAAATTAAATGTTGAACATGACTGATGTTAAAACTGGAGATAGGTTACTTTATTAATAGCATTTTACGTCCTTACAGATTTTTTTTTTTTAAGAAAGAAGACAGCTAAAACTAATATAGTAAGTTTCTGTAGATTAGCTTGTGTTCAATTTACTTTACTGAATATCGGCATCCCAAACACACTTCAAAAGATATGATAACGTCTACCTACTTTATTTTTGAATTTTTTTCTATGAACTACATCTTAAAACATGGGCCACATGAAATTAGAAAATATTTTTGCCATAGAAAGTTTAATCTTTGAATGATATTTGTGTTCATGCTGTCAGGGTTAATGACAATAGCAGGATAGCACCTGTATAGTGTCTGGGGCAAAAATCTCAAGTGAATGAATTTTTCTATACGGGTTCAACTGGATAATCCCTTTTACTTTTCCTTACAGAATTCAATACTGGCCCCCATTGATAAAAAGTCACTGCCTTTCTCTTTCATGCTTTGTGTACTTGATTTTCATTAGTGGTGGGTTTTATGGTAGCTTTTAATATTTGTAAAGAACGTATCGCAAAGGAAATTACATCTTCTGTAGGAGAATAAAATTGTGTTTAGTCAAATAATTGGATAAGTCACGTGCATTTTTAAATAAATAAATATGATTAATCTGTACATACAAAACTTCTAAAATTCAGTGTAAAAGCTTGGTTCTAAGCGCAGAATTTAATTATTTAGTACCCGTGAAGGAGCAGATGACAGTGACCAAAAGGGTGGGCTCTGACATCAGGTATGCCTGGGTTCAAAGGACGGCTTCAGCTTTCACTGTCTTTGTGCTTTTGATTACTCATTTCCTCTTTTGGAGATGACTTTGTAGAATGGAGAGTGACTACGCTCATCTCAGGTTATTATGAGAAGTAGAGGAAGCAAAATGCATTTCCTTGGTAAATAGTCCTTAAATGGTGGCTGATACTATATCTTGAAGCCCTTTTCACTGAGTATAGTTATTTGTACTACACAATTTAAGATTCAGTGACTTTGTGCTTGCATGTCTATGGTTATTTCAAGGCACTTTTTAAAAGTATGATAAAATAATACATATGTGGCAAGAAACTGGTGTTGTATGATAAGCTAACTGGCAGAAGTGACAGAGGCTTCCGTTTTATCTCTGTGTTAATGATAGTTTCCTATTTTTTAATCACCTATTTTGAATGAGAGTATGAACCTTCACTCAGTTTCTCCAAAATGCTTTATAAAGAAATGTGATCTCTTTATTCTGCTGTGACAGAGGGTAAAAAAAGGACCAGGCTGTTTTTCAGGTACAAGTAAAGAAAAAAATGGACTTCATTTTGACCATTGTACTCTCCCAGGAATGATGAGAGTCCCAATATGCTCATTCTTTTGAACAAATGTGCGGAACACAGATTTTGGGTATTTTGACCTTGGTGAGTGAATGTGGGAGTCATAACTGAAGATGAAAATGAAATAGAAACAAGAGCACCTTGTTGGAATTTAGCTTCTTTACTCCCTTTGCTTCTTAACCATCAAGAATTTTTGACATATATGCTGAATTCAAGCCTGAGTGTTAATTTGCAAAATAGAAACCCTGTCCAAGCCTTTAAATACTATTATAGCAAAAGGAAAAGTATAAAATATGCACTTAAAACAAGCACGTGTTTCATCCAAGATGTTAAATCAGGAAGAACTAAAAAACAGGTTACTCCTGAAAAAAAAAGTAATAAAGTATACAAAAATATTCTCTAATCATATTTGAATAATCAGATGAAGCAGTCTTGGCTTCCTAATTTCCTTACCCATTCTTGGAATAAATCATTTACTAGAATGAATGTTGAGACCCTGGGGGATATTAGGATATTCTTGAGAAATAAATTTGAAGTGCCAATTTTGTGCTAAATGTAGGTAGAAAATAGCCTTTTAGATTTTAAAAGTAAATGGCTAAAAATTAAGCATTATATCCCTCAGAAAGTTTATAAGGTTTGACAATCATTGTTTTAACACAGAAATCTGTTTATTAAACCAAACAAAACAGAGAAAATTATACCAGCCCTCAATTTTTGAATTTTCATTTAAATAAGCAAACTCTAAATCCACATCTTAAAAGATGTTTGTGCAGCTATGTATTCCCAAAATACTCATATTTCAATAAGATTTTCACATTATATTCACCAACAGTATCACAAAAGTTTTTTTTGTTTGTTTTGTTTTGTTTTTTGTTTACGTAACTGTAAGGAACAGTAATTCTAGAAACACTAGAAGAAAAAAGCATAGCAATGTCCACAGTTACAAGAAAAAGTGCACATTACTCGGTCACAATCACAGTCATTACTTGAAAAACTATATGTAACAAGTAGATAAGAAATACCACTGATGCTTCAAACTCATGGTCAAAAACTGAATGACATAAATTTTACATGAAATAAGGCAAATTCAGGAATGCACAAAGAATTTGTAATCCAACCAAAGCTAAACAACAGAAAAAAGTTGTACAAGAAGCATGAACGAAAGTACTTCTCCCTAAATATTTTAAAAATAGGCTTGCCTCAGTGCACAAAGAAAACACCACTCATGTGTATCCCACACTATAAAATAAGAAACAACGATAAAATACGGGGAATAGGAGGGCACAGTTCATTGTAAGTTGCAGCTGCATCCGCTGAGAGTTCTTTACATTATTTTTAGCTAGAACTGAAAATTATACAAATCATATCAGGAGATGTAATGATCTTTTTGGAAACTATTTCTGAGGGAAATGAAAAGAAAACTACACACAAGAGTGCAAATTTTCAGATTGTCACTTGCAACCTCTTAACATTCAGTCATCTACATCCAGTTGCTGCTAGAGGGATGCCTGGAGACAGCAGCGGCAATCAGGAACGAGCAGCTCTAAGAAACCAAGGTGTGATTTTTTTTCAATGATATGTCTTGTCTTAACATTAAAAAAATTCTGGGATGAAAACTGCTATGATAAAGTTGCAGTGTTGAGTGGGGTTTTTGAGAACAGCATGAGTGCAGAAATGCAGGCTTTTCTTGGAAGTAGTTCCTGATGTGATGATTGAAAGAACGTAGGCAAGGGTTTTTCCAGCATCAAGTGTTATTTTTGTAGAAAGAATTTGGAAAGAGGAGAAGGCAAGGGATGTGGAAAAGGTACTTACAGTAGTTTCTCAAAACAGTTTTCTTTTAGGACCTATGAAAAAGTTACCAAAGTAAAAATGACAAGTTTGAATGAAAAACAAGTTTTCTTTTTATAAAAATTACATATATTTTTTTAAAATACAAGATCCTTTTCATTGTTGTTATATCCTGTAGCAACAAGAAATTTGGCTTTTTTTTTTTTTTTTTTGCCAGGTACTTCAGCTTTCAGTCCAATGAGTCAGTAGCAAATTCCACTAATATTTCAGCTGAATCTTGAACTACTGTTTTATACCACAAGCTTCTTCTGTTTTATCCTTGAATTAAGAACAGATAGCCTTTTATGCCCCTGATATTTATGCTGACACACTAAAACAAAAAGCAATAGGCTGGACATATTAAAGTATCTCAAGTACTTCAGAGGCCAGAGTTCCTTTGAAGCACCTTAACACATCACTTATGGATCAAGGACAATGTGGCATAATGGAAGTATTTCTCTTAAAAGACTGCAGTAAGACCAGAAGTATCTCTGTTGGGAAATCAAAATGTCATTAGTGGAAACTGCAAATTTAGACCTCAGTGAATATGGTGGTTGTCTGTCTCAGTTCTGTTGTAAAATGAGATTTTCCAGTTCATCTGCAGATCGCAATAAAAATGCAGCTGACTCTCGATATCCTGCAACAAGCTGTCTCACGGCATTGATTTCAGTTGGACTCAGCTGGGGTCTGGAGTTTGAGCTGCTGGAGGATCCTGAGCTAGTCGCCAATTGCCTCTTCATGCTGAGATCAGTGGGTCCTAGAAAGAAAATCATCACAAAATTAGACATAAATATTATTTGTTCTAGCATCTTGGATGTGAGCATTCAATAAATTATAGTTGAAGAATTCATGAATTCTTCCACGAGAAGCTAGTGATCTCTTTAATCAAATACATCTACTCTCAGAAAGATTAATGAGCAATGTAATGGTAACTGAGTGGCTTCTCTTTGGACTTCTCTCAGATGCCCGAATCAGCCTCTGGAAATCACCTCTTGCTGCGGAGAGATGGTGAAAACTTTCTTGGAACATGTGTGTTTTGAAAAATTCAATTTTAAATCTGTCTTCCATATGTTGTAGAAGCTTCTCATAGTAGCATAAAATGATGAGAATTACAAACATTTTTCATTTGTTACATTCATTAACAGATAGCTTAGACCCCATCAATTTGCAATTTAAAAAAAACTGTGATGTTAATGACTTTAGAGTACAAACTAGTCAACTTAGAAAAAAGGAAACTAAGGACTAAATGACTTCAGAAATATGTTTAGAGTTTAACAACATTTAAGTGGCACAATAAGGACTTCACTTAGGTATATTATTATTATTATTATTATTCCTTTCAGGCAGATGTTGTTTACCAGGCTGATTAGTATTAAAAGTGTTGACATATTACATTGGAATTTGTTTTAGAAGTGCAATAAGTAAGTGATTACTGCGAACAATACCACAGAGAACCTAGATATTTGGAATACTGACTTAAGTGTTTTTAATGCCGTCTCTGTATTTATTTGCACAAAACACATTCATGTGCCGAAACCTTCTTTTCCTACATATTTAAGCCATCTGGTGGGTATGCTTTTTGACAACATTTTGTAAATTTTTACTTAAAAATTATTTATAAAGGTATTTAAAATCTTTCATTCAGTCATTTGTGTTGGGAAGATACTTCTTTCAATTATTAAGTGTTCACTTTTATAGTTCTTAGCTGACATTATTTACTGTAATTATTAAAATTGCAGTATTAAATTTAAATCCTTGAATAAAACAGTACTAAGCACATAACTAAACATGTGCTCCAAAACTGTAATGATTCTATAACTTGAAAATGTTTTAACAGATTTTTCCAAACCATGTGTAAATTTTCAGATAATGGTATTCATTTCGTGAACTAAAACAAGAGATGTTATTTTATCCTTTTGGTTCTCCTTGAAGCATGATGGAGATAGGTCAAGACCCAACCCCCTCCACTCTCCACCTCCACAAAGGAGATGAGATGTCCCATGAGAGGGAAATAGCTTCACATGGAATTTAATTAGAGCAGAGATGAGACTAGCACACAAGAACTCTGACATCTGAGAGAAATGTATTTCCACTTCTGTAGTGGCCTTTCAAAGTTTTGATTTTTCTAGCAGGACTTAGCTTCCATTTGTTCTGCTATTTACAAAATCATGAGACTGACATGACAACCTGGAAGAGAGATGTGTGATGTCACATTTGCAAACAGAAGTTACTGAACCTGTATTGAGGAAAATCATTAACATCATTGAGTTTATTTGGAAAGTTCTGAGTGGATTAAAAAGGCATAACAGAAGTAGTGGTCTCCAGATGAACCCACTTTAAGTTTTGTTTTTCTTTATATTTAAGAGGCCCAGTACCAGGATAGATCTTTATAACAGATATTGAAAGGGTTTTCCTCTCAGCTGTGTAGTTATCTAGTATCTGGTTGGCTGACTATCATTATTTCATTACAAGGTGTAACATTTTGATGGTTTTTGCTGTCAATCCAAGTTGATTGACATCCTTAACTAGAAATGAGAAACAGTTGAGGCAAGGGCGCCAATTCTTTCTGAAGTGAGGGAGATTGATTTTATTCTACTCGGCAGTTTGTGAATTACACTCTACCACTGGCTCAATGTTCTAAGCTTCCAAACCAAGACCCAGCTTTCACTTTCCTTCAGACCTTTGTTAGCACAGGCATAGTCTAGAGAAAGCTCTGCCATTTAGAGGCTATTCACACCTCCAAGTTATTATTATTCTTTGTCTGGAAGACAGTTGACATCATTATCCTGGCTTCTTTCAGATCTGCAGGATCAGGATAGAGTGCATAAACCAAAACTATAAGTAGTCCTTTAGCTGAGTGTTTATTATTCATGTCTTCACTACTATGGGGTTGGGTGAGGAATCAAGCTAAAATAAAAATATTTGCAAATAAACAAGATATTTCACTAGTGACCAAATAGCCCTCACTGATTTGTCACTACCATTCATTTCTTCCTCATTGAGTGAATCCCATACTTGACTGGTTTGGCTTAATCAACCCCAACAATATGATCTGATTAGAATGCATATCAATTACAAGTAAAAATTCAAATTTTATAAAGATGCTAAATTTAGTGAAGTCTAGGAAAGTATTCTTGGAGACCTGCTTAAATCTCACAAAAGGCTACTGAGAAGCATGGTTCTGGAAAAGCTGGACCAGTTAACAAGAAAATGACCAAGGATAATGACACAAAAGATACTTCAAGAGAAATGATTTTGATATCCAAGGTTAAAGGCAAACACCAAGGCAACTTGCTAGGTCCACATTTATATAAGTGCGCACATTTTTACCAAAGTGATGCAAACCTGCTTTATGATCATTCTGAAAAGATAAATAAGAGATAAAAGGTATTTCATGTTAACATACAATGCTGTTTGAAAAATTAAGCTCCACATATCAAAACCAATTCTTTATTCATTTTTTTGAGGTTTGAGGGATATTTAAGTTACAAATAAATTTCAGTTAAATGAAAATGTGTATTTTCATTTTACTTCTTCATTTTCTTTTTCATTTTCTTTTTCAAATTATGAGCTGAACATTTCTCCCCTATTTATGGTGCATTTTTGGTTGTTGTTTTAAATAGACTTGTTTTTGTGATCATATTTTAGTGTCATTTATCCTTAGGTAGTAGGGCCCCTTAGGACAAAGTTTTGTTTTTAGCAGTGTAAATTCTCTTTGAAAGACTATGGCATACATTTATATTTATCAAAAATTAGACTGAAGGTAAGAATGCAAGGCCCATAAATGCAGGCACCCTTTGTGTCTCATTTACCATATCATTCTATGGAGCTGTGTTGGTGCCTGGCACAAAGGAAGCCTCAATAATAATCAGTGACTAATCAATGTTTGTATAATCAATAAATGAGAAGTGCCAGATTTTTCTACAGCCAGTACTTAAGAAATAGGAAATAAGTGATGTTATTAATAACACTAGTTGTGGTTAAAACAAAACTAGTTAGACATAAAACACAATGGTTTAATGTGACTTACTGAAGTAAAGTAACCTCTAATATATGGAAATATTATTATTACCATAAAAGTCATCTAAAATTGTAAAAATGTAATTGCTTGATTACAGTGATTTCCACATGAATCATTGCTGATAGAGAAAAATAAGTTATTGTCCATTTCCTAATTAATCATGTTTGTTTTGCCACTAAATATTACCACGGGTCCTGAGTTGAATATAAAATCATTCCTAGCTTTATACAACCTTCTTCTACATACCCTTCTTCAGCTAGGACCTCCAATCCCAAGTAATAGACTACGAAATGTCTGGATAACTGGCAATTAATTTAACAATTTTAAATAAGTGAAGAACATTTTAAATTCATTCTTTACTACAGGTGGTGGTGAAATTTTTAAACAAAGAACAAGGTAGTAAATATTTTAGTCATCTCAGGCCAAGAGGCAGAATTGCCGATATTAATAATATGTAGGTACTTACACAAAAAGAGAGAAACCAGATTTTTACAACATTCTCATGGACAAAATTCAAACTATAACAACAATTGAGTCTTTTTTAAAAAATAAGGTTTACTACGGAGGAGAGTAAAATTCTTTTTCTAGGAAGGGGCTTTTTTCTTAATTGAGCTTCACTGTTAATGTTCCCTTTCATCAAAATCAATTGCAAATGTTCATCTGTTAATGAAGATTTGTAGTGATATTTTATGTGTTTCATCTTTGAAAATGTCTTTTTGTGCAGATATGTATTTTCAAATACTTTTATCAGGTCACAACCATATTATTTTAATTGAGCATATTCATCACTTAAAAGTCATTATAGAATTCTATTAGATCCTTCTCCTGATAGTTACCTTTTATTAGGTCAATACATTGCAGATTAATTACTTCCAATTAAAGTTTAAACTGGAAGCTCCTCAACTGAACAGTGAAAAGGAATTTGAAATATGAGAATTTACTTTGCGTTTGCATCAATGTACTAAAATATTGCTGAGTCTGTGGTATGTGCTCAGAAAATATATTCACTGCAAATTTGCATGGGAATGGAGATTTTACTTCTTGTTTTAACTTCCTATAGGACAAGAAGTTTATAAGCAATTTGCTATTACTGTGATTCAAACAGTATTAGCCATCATCAAAATGACTTTACCACAGCATAAGCTTTGCATATAAGTACTGTTTTATCTTGTAATTTCAGATTGAATTCAACAAGAAACATTGCCAATTCTGCAGCAAAAACTAATTTCCAAAACCATTGAGTGTTTACTGATACTGTTTGAGGGCAGTTCTTACTCAGAAAAAATTTAACCTTAGCCCTGATCTGAAAAAAAAATTGTAATAAAATTTTACCAGGAAGCCATCAAACTGCTGTGTGGTAGGACAACTCAGTATATTCAGATTCTATTCTGACAAAATTTCACAGTAATGAACAGGGCTAACTGATGAGAACAAATGAAGTTTAAAGATGATACTACTGTTTTAACCATGAACGAAATACTGAAGTGTTTTCCACAATGCAACTGCTAATGGCTCTTTCAAGGAATAACCATATGCTTTATGTTTTAACAAACTTTGTAAGTATGTCCAAGTAACCCTCTTTGTGCTTCACACCTCTTAGAAAGTTCCACTTCAGATTGTATTGAATTACTTTTTTTGAAACTTTGAAAATATTCTCGCCTATAGGTGTTCCACACTCACTATTCATAGAGGCTGTTTGTCACTTCAAGCTTATCATTGACTCCTCCAGTAAGCAACAACAGGGTAGTATTAGTACCATCTCAAATCAAGAGGCAAGGAAAACTACTGGAAACTACAGTTACCTTGTTTGTTAGCTGACTATTTATATTACCAATATTTCAATTTCCTCAAACTTTCAAGCACTGTTCTTGCCATAATGCTAATAGTCTTGAGAAGGCTTATTTTTCTGGACACAATTCTTTAGCTGTTGCAGTAAAATGTGATTTAATAAACTTGCTATCAGTAAATGAAGTGATTTTCCCTGGTTGGCTAACAAATTTGCCACTTGAAAACTTTGTTTGTAGGCCATTTCATTTCTTATTTTTGTGATCAGATGTTTAATCAAGGTATTCATGATGATATTGTAGTACTTTTGCCAAAGAGAAAAAAATTCAACTATGAAACCTCAGGATCTTAGCTAAGTTAGCTAATATAGATAAAGTATCCATCCAGCACAATGCCTGGTTATAGTAGATATTCCATAAGTGGTAATTTCTTTCTCCAGATGACTGAATATTTATCAGTGGGCTAAAGATATCTAAAATATCACACTAAATATACATTGTTAGATTCAACATGCTAATGAGTTTCATTTATATTCACAAGTGTGATTACACTATAATTTGCCTTTCTAATACTGTTTTTGATGATAGAATTATAGTAGTATTATAAAATGAGCTGGAGTACTCTCTCTTCTTTTATCCCTTTTTCCTTTTAGAATTGTTTGTCTAAAGTGAAGACTACCTAGCCTTTGAAGCCTTGGTAAAAATTTGTAAAACCATCAGAGTCTGAAATTTTTTAATGGGCAGATTTTTATAATACTGATTCAATTTATATAATGGTTACAGGTTCATTTGGAATATCCATTTTTGAATTAATATTGGCCAATTATGCTTTTGTAAAACATGGTCTAATATCTCTAAACTTTCAAGTATAATCGCATAAAAATACTAATTTAATACTTTTTAATCTTTGTTTTTTAAAATTTCTATTATATTTCTTCTGTCTTTATTCATCTTGTCATATTTTTAAAAAATCCCTTTCAAGAATGTTGCTTTTGCCTTTGTTAGTCTTCCCTATTGCTGCTTTGATTTGTATTTAACCAATTTTTCACTTATTCTATTGTCTATGGGTTTTCTCTGTTTTAACTTCTCAGGTTAAATCATTAGTTCATTAACTTTCTATTTTTTCTAATGTGTATGCCAAAATGCTAAATTAGTTGTATTCCATAAATCCAGTTATGTAGCATTTTCATCTTTGATAATTATAAATATTTGTCCACACAATGCTATCTGCATGTTAATGATTCTTTGTTTTTTTCCATTTGCTTAGGTGGTCAACATATGTGAAAGAATATGTATTGTTAGATATCTGGGAGTCAGATTCTAGATATAGCTATTAGATTAAATTTTAATTATTTGTTTCAAATCCAAATGTTTTTCTTTTGTATCTTTTTTTGTTTGCTTTTTGTTTTTCTGAGAGACTTGTGTTAAAACTCCATGGCTATCATTATGACTTTCAATTTCCCCTTGCTATTTTGTTACTTTTTCATTTAATTTTGAGGCTTTGTTATTGGGGTACATGGTTGTATTAGTCCATTCTTACACTGCTATAAATATGTGAGGCCAGGCATGGTGGCTTATGCCTGTAATCCTAGCACTTTGGGAGGCCAAGGTGGATGGATTACTTGCGGTCAGGAGTACAAGATCAGCCTGGCCAACATAGTGAAACCTAGTCTCTACTAAAAATACAAAAATTAGCCTGGCATGGTGGTGGGCACCTGTAATCCCAGCTACTTTGGAGGCTGAGGCAGGAGAATGGCTTGAACCCTGGAGGCAGAGGTTGCAGTGGGCTGAGATCATGCCACTACACTCCAGCTTGGGGGACAGAGCGAGAATCCGTCTCAAAATAAATAAATAAATAAATAAATAAAATGAAAATACATACCCAAGACTAGATAATTTTAAAAAGGAAAGAGGTTTAACTGACTCACAGTTATGCATGGCTGGGGAGGCCTCAGGAAACTTATAATCATGGCAGAAGGAAAGCAGGCATATCTTACAAGGTGGCAGGCGAGAGAGCACATGTGAAGGTGGAACTGTCAAACACTTATAAAACTATCAGATCTTGTGAAAACTCACTACCATAAGAACAGCATAGGGGAAACAAACCCCATGATCCAATTGCCTCCCACCAGGTCCCTTCCAAAACATATGGGGATAATGGGAATTACAATTTGAAAGGAGATTTGGGTGGGGACACAGAGCCAAATCATATTCTGATCCTGCCTCCTCACCAATCTCACATCCTTTTTAAACATTTCAAAACCAATCATGCCTCCCTGACAGTCTCCCTAAAACTTAACTCATTCCAGCATTAACCCAAAAGTCCAAGTGCAAAGTCTCATCTGAGTCAAGGCAGTGCCCTTCTGTCTAGGAGTTTGTGCAAGTTAGTGATTGTGGTTTTTGCCATTACTTTTAATTACTTTTGTACCAACATAATAGTTACTTCCAAGATACAGTGGGGACACAGGCACTGGATAAATGCTTTCATTCCAAATGGGAGAAACTGGCCAAAACAAAAAGGCTACAGGTCCCATACAAGTCTGAAACCCAGTGGGGCAGTCATTAAATCTTAAAGCTCTGAAATGATCTCCTTTGACTCATGTCTAACATCCGGGGCATGCTGATGCACAGGATGGTCTCTCACGACCTTGGGCAGCTCCCTCATGGGCTGGCATTGAGTGACTGAGGCTTTTTCAGATACATGGTGCAATTTTTCAGTGGATCTACCATTCTGTGGTCTGGAGGATGGTGGCCCTCTTCTCGGCAGTGCCCCAGTGGGGACTCCATGTGGGGACTTCAATCCCACATTTCCCTTCCACACAGCCCTAGCAGAGGTTCTCCATGAGGGCTCCATCCCTGCAGCAGACTTCTGCCTGACCATCCAGGTGTTTCCATAAAGCCTCCAAAATCTAGACAGAGGTTCCCAAGCCTCAATTCTTGATTTCTGTACACCAGCAGGTGCATCAACATGTGGAAGTCACAAAGGCTTGGGGATTGCATCCTCTGAAGCAATGACTGAACCTTTACCTTAGCCCCTTTTAGTCACAGCTGGAGCTGGAGTGGCTGGGATGCAGGGCACCAAGTCCTGAGGCTGCAAGCACCAGCAGGGTCCTGGGCTTGGCCCAGGAAACCATTTATTCCTCCTAGACCTTCAGGCCTGTGATGGGAGCAACTGCTGCCAAGATCTCTGACATGCCCTGGAGACATTTTCCCCATTGTATTGGTATTGACATTCTGCTCCTCATCACTTATGCAAATTTCTGTAGGTGGCTTGAATTTCTCCCCAGAAATGGGTTTTTTCTTTTCTATCTCATTGTGAGACTGCAAAATGTTCTAACCTTTATGCTCTGTTTCTCTTTGAAACATAAGTTCTAATTTCAGATCATCTCTCTCAAGTCAAAGTTCCACAGATCTAGGGCAGTGACAAATTGTCACCAACATAGCAAGAGTGACCTTTGCTCCAGTTCCCAAGAAGTACCTCATCTCCACCTGAGACCACCTCAACCTGGACTTCATTGTCCACATTATTATCAGCACTTTGGTCAAAACCACTCAACAAGTCTCCAGGAATTTCCAAACTCTCCTACATCTCCCTGTTTTCCTCTGAGCCCTCCAAATTGTTCCAACCTCTGCCCCTTAACCAGTTCCAATGTTGCTTTCACATTTTCAGGTTATCTATATAGCAGTTCCGCATTGTCTGTGGTGCCAATTTTCTATATTAGTCTATTCTCACACGCTATAAAGAAATACTCTGAGACTGGGTAATTTATAAAGGAAAGAGGTTTAACTGACTCACAATTCTGCATGCCTGGGGAAACCTCAGGAAACTTACAATCACAGCAGAAGTGGAAGCTAACACATCTTATATGGTGGCAAGTGAGAGAGAGTGCATGAAGGAGGAACTGTGAAACACTAATAAAACCATCAGATCTCATGAGAACTCACTCACCTTCATGAGAACAGCATGAGGGAAACCATTCCCATGATTTAATCACCTACCAACATGTCCCTCCCTCGACATGTAGTGATTATGGGGATTACAATTTGAGAAGAGATTTGGGTGGGGAAACAGAGCCAAACCATATCAATAGTACCTAGACAATGGTTACCTTCTGATGAACAGTTACTCTCATTATTAGTTAATAAATATTTAATTCCCCCAAGCTTTTGTATTAAAGTCAATTACAGTGGTTTCTCAATATCCTTGGGGACTTGGGTCCAGGATACCAAAATCCAGGATACTCAAATCCTTTATATTAAATGATGCAGTATTTAGATATAACCTATGTGCATCTTCTGGTATGTTTAAAATCACCTCTCGATTACTTATAATACTGAATATATGCAAATGCTATATAAATATTTGTTATATTATATGTTTTCATTTGTATTATTTTTATGTTTACTTTTGATTTTTTTCCAATTTTTATTTATTTATTTATTTATTATTATTATACTTTAAGTTGTAGGGTACATGTGCATAACGTGCAGGTTTGTTACATATGTATACTTGTGCCTTGTTGGTGTGCTGCACCCATCAACTCGTCATTTACATCAGGTATAACTCCCAATGCAATCCCTCCCCTCTCCCCCCTCCCCATGATAGGCCCCGGTGTGTGATGTTCCCCTTCCTGAGTCCGAGTGATCTCATTGTTCAGTTCCCACCTATGAGTGAGAACATGCGGTGTTTGGTTTTCTGTTCTTATGATAGTTTGCTAAGAATGATGGTTTCCAGCTGCATCCATGTCCCTACAAAGGACACAAACTCATCCTTTTTTATGGCTGCATAGTATTCCATGGTGTATATGTGCCACATTTTCTTAATCCAATCTGTCACTGATGGACATTTGGGTTGATTCCAAGTCTTTGCTATTGTGAATAGTGCTGCAATAAACATACGTGTGCATGTGTCTTTGTAGCAGCATAATTTATAATCCTTTGGGTATATACCCAGTAATGGGATGGCTGGGTCATATGGTACATCTAGTTCTAGATCCTTGAGGAATCGCCATACTGTTTTCCATAATGGTTGAACTAGTTTACAATCCCACCAACAGTGTAAAAGTGTTCCTATTTCTCCACATCCTCTCCAGCACCTGTTTTTTCCTGACTTTTTAATGATCGCCATTCTAACTGGTGTGAGATGGTATCTCATTGTGGTTTTGATTTGCATTTCTCTGATGGCCAGTGATGATGAGCATTTTTTCATGTGTCTGTTGGCTGTATGAATGTCTTCTTTTGAGAAATGTCTGTTCATATCCTTTGCCCACTTTTTGATGGGGTTGTTTGTTTTTTTCTTGTAAATTTGTTTGAGTTCTTTGTAGGTTCTGGATATTAGCCCTTTGTCAGATGAGTAGATTGCAAAAATTTTCTCCCATTCTGTATGTTGCCTGTTCACTCTGATGGTAGTTTCTTTTGCTGTGCAGAAGCTCTTTAGTTTAATGAGATCCCATTTGTCAATTTTGGCTTTTGCTGCTGTTGCTTTTGGTGTTTTAGACATGAAGTCTTTGCCCATGCCTATGTCCTGAATGGTACTACCTAGGTTTTCCTCTAGGATTTTTATGGTATTAGGTCTAACATTTAAGTCTCTAATCCATCTTGAATTAATTTTCGTATAAGGAGTAAGGAAAGGATCCAGTTTCAGCTTTCTACCGAGTCTCTTTTCCAATATTTTTTATCTGCAGTTGGTTCAATCTGGAGATATGGAGCCCACTGACACAGAGAGACAGCTGTAATGTCATATACCCTCATATAAAAATTCTTTCAATACTTCTGCAAGATTGTATTTTATCTGGGTCACTGCTATCAAAAAAGAACTACATTTTATTTATGCATCCACCTGAGAATTTGTCCTTTAACAAATGGTGGATAACAACAGAAGCAAATATGAGATGTAAGTATAAGGTCTTGGAACTCTCCATCTTCAGATAACTTACCCTTTGATTAGAGAAAAGATTGATACTACAGTTTAGTGGTAACTATTTGTCTCTTCTGTAGTCTATGTCAAACCGAAGTCATTTTTAAACCAGTTAGGTGTAACTGTAACCCTAATATGCCTAATATGATTGTACATTCAAATACTTCACTCCTCTTGATGTCATTAAGTTTACACTTCTCTATGTAGTTAACACTGATTAATCAACATTAGGTTACCAATAAATAGTATACTTCTCTACAAAGTAACAAGTTGCTAAGATACATATTGTACACATACTTAAGAAAATACAAAAAGCAAGATATGTTTCAGTGTCAAGGCCAAGTAACTGTTTAAGGCATTATTCAAGGGAGAAAAGATAACCTTATAGATTGTACTCCCCCACCAAAATTATAAGACTTCTTTCTAGCAAAGCTAAGGATCAAACATTGACAGCAATTGCAGGTTAAATTAGATCTCCTTAATAATATATTCCTGGACTGATTTGAGGGCAATTTTGACTGTTTACTTAAAAGGTTAATTTTAGTTGAAGACTGTAAATATCAATCTCCCACACATTTAAAAAATTACTGCAAAACTCAAATCTCTTGGATCTGCTTTTTCTAAATTCTAAATTTTTACACCAATTAAAACATTTTAAAATCTTCTTTTCCCACTGTCTTGATCCATTTGTGTTTTATTTCATTTTTCTGATCTAAATTGACCTTGTTTAAAAAAAGAGAGAAAAATTTCTGTTGAACATCTCAGCACTTTTGTTTGTTATCTAAGGGGGTTTTCTACACAGTCAATTTAAAGAGAAGCAGTTATTTGCCACATTGGCCTTTCTAATCTTTCCTCTACTTTCATTTGCTAATTCCCAGTACTCAGCTATGTAAACTGCCTGAGTTTGCCCAGTAAATGACCTTTCTACTCAAGCTTCAAATTCAGTATTTTGTGGAGACCTAACTGATCCTTTGATAAATCACAGGATAACTTAAAGTGAGAATCAGTGTCCCAGCAGTTTTAAAAATTTGTGAAGGGAAAGACTCCTAGCATGCTTCTGTTTCCAGGCAATTTTTGGCTTCTGGGGAAAGATACAAATACTGCAGGAGAGAGAAGAGTTACTTTTTAACTTAAGCTGAACAAACATACTACATAAGGGCATAATGATTTATTATATCATTTGTTTATGTATATATTTACATACATGTATACATTTTCAAATAACAGGAAGCAATCCCTAAAACCAGAAAGAATAAAGCATCAATTTATTATTCTTCAGAGAGCCCATGAGGTCAAAAATATCACAATTGCTTAGACCATTGGGTTCTCCGGCCACTGCTAAAGAGAAGAGAATCTTATGATTTGCGCTCCCCCACCATTCATAATTTAACTTCATTTCTCCTGTTTCAACAAGCTGACAAATAAACTAGAAAAATAGTATTATTTACAGTTTACTTGTAAATACCAGGGGGTTAATCCTTTGCTTAAATTCACATAGCTTGGAAGTTTCTACATTAGGATTTGAACCGAGATTTTCCACTTGCTAATCTTACTATCTGATAGCTGTGTACTGCATAATTTTTTTCTGTATATTAAATGATATTTCATCAATTGGAGATTAAACTTGTGTTCAAGTTCAAACTCATTAGTAAATTTTTACTATTTTCTTGAGTTATCAGTGCTCTAACAAAGCTGGAACATTTAATTTACATCTTTAAAGAGTCTTCAAATATTTCTGGAAATAGATTGAATAAACACAAATGTACAGATAAATTTTACAACTGACAGTAAAAAATTGCAGCCTATTGATTTTCTGTTCCCTTAAAAGTGAAATAAAATAAATTTGTAAAATAATAAAACTGTAGTATTTCCTCAGGGCACTTTGGAGGTTCTCATCATGTCCCTTGCTTACCACAATACATACTAATCCCTAGAAATTCCTGGGAAGTTAAGACTGTAACATGTCACACACACACACACACACACAATTCCATATATATGATCAGGACTCACTGCAGCCTTGACCTTCAGGACTTGAGTGATCCTCCCACCTCAGCCTCCCGAGTATCTGGGACTACAGGCCACGCTACTACACCTGGGCACCTGGGGTTTTTTTTTTTTTTTTTCTTTCAGAGATGGGGATTTGCTATGTTGCCCAGGCTGGTCTTGAACATCTGGGCTCAAGCAAGCCACCTGCTTCAGTCTCCCAAAGTGCTAGGATTACAGGTGTGAGCCACTGAGCCCAGCCTGATTCAAATGTTAATCTCATACAGACATACCTCACAGACACATCTAGAAAAATGGTTGGTCATTTGTTGGGCATCTTATAGCCCAGTCAAGTTGACACATAAAATTAACCATCACATTTGTATACTCTATTTAGGAGAATTCCCTTACAATATCCCAAAGGGAAGGTATTCTAAATCACATTCAATATTTTGAGATAATTACTAAGACATGTTCACTATAACATAGATGCCTGTTATAACAATACAATATTTAATAGGAGTTGTGTTTTGTTCTGTATGCTTAATGGTCGTATGAAATATTTTAAATTCCTGTATTTCACACACACACACGCATGTGCATTTATCCCAGAGTGATTAAATTTGGTAGTTTATTCCACTCCTTTAAAAACAGGACAACGAAAATCTATAACAGAAACACTGATGCCCCATGAGGTAAGACACATGAATTAATGAAGAATTAGCTCCTCTGGAATTGAGTTTACTAGTAATTAACAATGAAATTGATAGCTGATAAGGATACTATATTAGTATTGTAAAAATCCAATACAACCCTCAGTTTAGTCATTACTATATTGGAAAATATTATTTTAGTAAAAATTTCTTAAGGTGCTGTGAAATAATTTGTCTCACTGTTTTAAAGTACAACATTAAAAAAATGGTCCTCTTTTTGGCAATTTGCTTCTTCCTATCACTATCAATAATCTTACAAATATGTAGGTACCTATGATATGTCATCTGTATTCACATATTTTAAATCCCTCAAATTTTAAAGTAGATAATAATTATAAAAATAATCTTATAGCACATAAGATATTTATATAGAATACTATAAATATAAGTTCATATTTATAAGTTATGTATTTATAGGACAAAGTACACCTGATATGATTTAAGTTTGACCCATTTGTTTTTAAACTTCTCAGAGACTGTTCTGTCTCACTTTTTGTCAAATGAGACTCAGCAAATTTTAATCAACTTACATATTAAGATTAAGTGTTTTATAGACAAGTAATTTTAATATTTGTTGCTTTGGAAGTGGCGATGAAATTGGGGTGGGTAGATCCTGCTACCTCTAGAGTATCCTTTTTGCTCTTAGAGTCTAATAATTTAAGGTAAGGAAGAGAAAAACAGGCTCTAACTTTATAAAAGAATAAATGATGGAAGTCTAGCAAATAGTAGACTATAATTAAGTTGAATCACTAAACTAAACCAAAGGTCAGCAAGCATGGATATTCTGCATATTAAAAAAATCACATTTAATCTACAATCATCCAAAACTACAAACATAAGATTTTTTTTATGTTATGAAACTGTGACTCATATGAAATATAGAGTATTTACACTGAAATAGCTACTTCTTTTATACTATTAGTCAGTAAGCCATGAAGGTAAAATTACAATTTTAAGGAATAGAAAATTTTAAGAATCTGTACTTAGATGTAGACCACGTGTGTCTGCTTTCTCTTAGTGATTTCTTATCTAATATTTACATTGCTTCGTCAAACAACCAGAGGTTTAAAATAAGGCACAATCATTTTCATGAACCTAGACAGCATATTTTCTTGAATATGATGAAAGGCAGGGTTGATGGATTTCCATTAATGTTAATGCCTGTCTCCTTATTTCTCACCTTTGTTATTCAGTTGCTTAGAAAGCAAATTAGTATTTTATTCAAATTTATTTTTAATTAGCATAAATTATATGTATTTATCATGAACAACATGAGGTTTGAAGTACACATACATCGTGGAATGGTTAAATCTAGCTAATTAACAAAAACATTACCTCACCTAGTTATAATTTTGTAGTGAGAACATTTTACATCTACTCACTTAGCAGTTTTCAAAAAGGGCATTATATTAAGTGAAATAAACCAGAAACAGAAAGACAGATGCTATATGATCTCATTCATATGTGGAATCCAAAGAATTTGCTCATATAGTGGAGAGTGGAATGGTGGTTGCCAGAGGCTGGGGTGAGTAGGGAATATTGGGGAGATGTTGGCAAAAGAGTGTAAGTTTACAGTTAGATTAGAGGAATAATCTACTTAAATCATAATCTACTGTATGGCATAGTTAATGCTGATATATTATATTCCTGAAAAAAACAAATTAATATTTTACAAGAAACAGAAGAAATCATGGGAGCAGACCATAGTCGGACAGAGTTTTGTATCGAGAATGGCTTTTAAAGGATGTAAACATGGAGAGCTGAGTATATTATAAATGTACAAAAGGTATGTCTGATTTGAAAAAACACAATGAAAATAAACATAGTATGACCTCTTTTACAATTATGGATAAACTGCTCATAAATATGCTTTCAGGAATAAAATGTAAAAGAAATTATTCTTGTAATATTGTCCCAAAGAACACAAAAGACGTAACAACATATATCACCAGAAATAGGCACCAACAACAACAAAAAAAATCCTAAATTCAGAAGACTGTACAAGCTACTTTTAGATCCATTCAGAACACACAGAGGATTATATTTCCTAATGGATTTAAATTATAAGAAGTAATTTGTTTCTCTCTGTGTCCATTTAGATATTGGCCAGAATGTTCGTCAATTACAGACTTAATTTTGTAATCAGTTTTAATTCTGAATTTTAGTGAGTAGATCAAATAACAACTCAGGAGGCAAAACTTGCACTGTGTGGACCCACATTTAATGTATCTACTTCCACTAGTTCTAGCAATTGTTCGTGGATGAAAAAAGCGTTTTCAGAAAAAGCATTTTTCAGTGAGTTGAGCCAAATGACATTTAAAAATTAACTTGTGCCTTGAAATCACAAAAGAAGATGTTAGCATAATAATTGTCATCATGCTCAAAGGCTGAAGATTTTATGAAGAGGGGAAAACGAAAGCACATTTAGCATGACTACACTATTGGAATGATTCAAGTAGACAGACCCAAGCTCTTTAGTGGAGGTAGGAAATGCTTGGTTCCTATTTCTGGAAGGTCCATCAGTACCCGAGCCCAAGAAAGGGTCATGTGGACAATGGCTAGCTCAATGTCCATATAAAGAGTGAGATTTCTGACTTCCTGAAAAAGCAGAACATTCTGAGTTCCCAGGAGAACCCCTTCCTAAGTGGCAGAGGGCTGGTGAGACCAATGATATTTAACCGGTTTGTTCAGATAGCTCCCCAGAGGATGTGTCAAAGTTCAAAGGAGGCTGTTTAAAGAAAACAACCCAAGTCAACCATAATGAGCCTATGTCACCTGGAAAGACCCTAAACAGTTTACTAGCAGACTCAAGAAGGAAGGTCCCAGGATACTTTTCATTCCTTCCCTTCAGTGAATAGGCACAATAAAAAATTCCCAAGAGGTTCTTAAGAGTATGTAAAGATCCATTTTACTGTACAGTTAGAGAATAGGCTTTTAGGAAGCTGCTGCCAGAAAAGCCTGATCAATGTTGAACTATAAAACCAATTACAAGTGCTGGATAGTTCAGGGAACACACAGGGTCACTCACCTCCCTTTTCAGAGCCTTTCTTGGAGGCTTTCTGCCCTGCAGTAAACCAGTGAAAGATGTGAGGGCTCAGCCAGATAAACTGAAAGATGCTTAATTATATTTGCAGATAATTTTTCACATAATTTTACTTTCAATTTTTCAGCAAATGATTAACATAATTTTAAATCATTAAAATTTACAAATAAGCATCATCTCTCTGAATCTATGTATCTCTATATATGTGTATAAATAATTCACAATCTCAATCAAATTATAGGTCATTATCATACTATTTGTGAAAAATCTGGAAACAAAGAATGAGCTCAGTGTCAAAAATGTGGTCATATTTAAAATAGCTTGAGTTTAAGCTTGCTTTCCTTAAACATCACACAGTTTCAAATTCTGTCACAATTAAATTCTTTTAAAATTTGTTTTGTTTCTAGTTTTTAAGTAATCCCAGCTTATGCCAACGTAGTTTTCAATGCCTACATTATAACTCACATTGGGATTAGTTCTTCTCAGAACCTTAACATGAGTGGATGGTATTTAAAAGCAGGCAGATTGAACTAAAAGCATTACTATTTAAGAATCAGCATTAAGTTTCTATAAGGTTGTTCACTGACCCCATTTATCTCATTGAGGAGTGAATGATATAAGACAAATGATTAAATACAAAGAACCTGATGGAATAAACACAGAAAAGGTATTCTGCAATGACAAAACGACCCAAAGGCCAATACAATAATGTGAATAAGGTGAGAAGAGTTGAGTTTGGAATCAGCCCTGTAAAACTGAAACTTCTGTGATGAATGGGAATGTTTCTCCGTGTTGTTACATCAGTAGCCTCTCACTATTTTGGCTGTTAAAAACTTGAAATGGATCCCGGTGGAGGAACTAAATTTTGAATTTTGTTTAATTTTAATTTCAATAGCCACATATGGATAATGGCTATAATGTTAGATGGCACAGGCCTAAATAAAATTATATTTTAAAGAAAGAGAAAACAATCAATATATGGATACAAATTAATAGAGTTTAAAATAGGAAAATAAGTCAGGTCATCAAGGAAACACAGATGGGAGAGCTTGAGCAAGCTGCACACTGGTGGAAAAAAATCCTAAATATAACACATTGTTTCTTTTATAAACAAAGTTTCACTGTGTGCTGCAGAATGTGCTTTGACAACTCAGGTTTCATTGGACCTTCTTGGAGATAAAATAACTGCATAATTCCAATTATGTTTACTTCAGTTAGATCACAGAGTCACTTTTCTTCATAGTATGTTACCACCACGCAGATCTTCCAATTGTGTAAAGGTCATACAAATTCATCATGGGGGATTGCTTAGCTTCCATGAATGACTTTTAGGCTATACTCTATAAAATTATTATCTACAAAGTTCTACATAATAGACTTTATGTGTTTTTCACATAACGGAAACATCCAGCTGGTCTCCAGGAGCAGGATGACAATGGTTCCCTCCCCATACATCTGCACTACATCTTTGCTTATGGTTAGTGAGCCAGAACAAGTTATTGAGAGTGTAAGCTAAAGGAGAAAAGCACACTTTCCTATGACCCTGCTTACTTATGTAAACATGTCTTTCCTGAACTAGGGGTTTAAGCTAAATAGATTTTGAAGCAGAATTTAGGTATTTCAAGATATTTCTCTGAAATGTTTGATATGAAACATTTCCCTTCTTCCAATATTGTGCTCTTCAGGGTATTAGGATAAAAACAGAACAAACTTTAAGAAGACATCCTTAACTCCAAGTGATTATCTCCATGGTCAATTGGATTTAGTCAAGATCCCTTAAGAGGCATAATATTTTACTGAAGCAATTTCTTTCACTCAGTCATTCATGTATCCATTTATTATGTATTGAACACTCATATAAGGCAGTTACCTACTAACACTTGGTGGTAAGACAGTTTTAAAAATGTCACCTTGCCTGCCCTTGTGCATAGTCTATAGTCTAGAAAGGAGCACATAACAGACAGGTTAAATAATATGAGATATGGTTAGAATATCATGGGAACACATTGGAGGAAAAGTTAGCCAGAAAATTAGCAAGGCAAACAGAAAAGGTATCATAGGGAACACAATAGCTGATATGAGGCAGGTGCAAGGGAGGGTATCTCTGCATGAGATAACCCCAGAGACAGGTAATAGTATGCATGGGGATGAAGAATTCATTTTATCAAATCAAATATTAGATTTATCTGAATGTCTAGATCATGATAGAGAACTGGATATAAAATCTGAAATTTAGGGGAAAGATTGGGGTCATTATGCATATTTGGGAGTATTTTCTAGTCAAAATTGTAAGTGCTATGAGTTCTATCTTGGTCATTGTGCAGAACATGAGTATTAAAGGGAAAAGTACAGGATGTTGAGAGAATCCCAGCATGAAGGGGCATGAGTAGAAAAGAAATTCTAGAAAGGTAGCAAGAGAAAAATTATCCGAGAAGCACAATATACCATGAGAATGAATGTATTTCAAGAATTTATGTATTTCAAAATATTTCTCTAAAATGTTTGATATGAAACATTTCCCTTTTTCCAATATTGTGCTCCTTAGGGTATTAAGAGAAAAAAAGAACACACTTAAAGAAGACATCCTTAACTCCTACTGACTATTCCCATACTCATTTGGATATAGTCAAGATCCTCTTGGGTGGACATTTCAACGTTCTAATCAATAGATTCAGATATGCTTAAGAAATCGAGTCAAATAAAGAACAAAAATCCATCTTTTTTTTGGCAATAAGTGAAGTCACTATAAACTTAGCCAGACCAGTTTCAGCAAAATGGTGGGGAGAAGTTGGTTATAGTGCAATGAAAAGTATAAGGGAGGTAAGAAGTAAAGGCAGTGAATTAATAAAAATGCTCCTTTGAACATTTCAGATGAAAAAATATGTTTCAGAATGCTGGTTTCTGGCACTATCAACATACACAGTCAGTCACACCACTGTAAACCAGTTCTAGTGTGATGGTGAATCTTATGGCCAAGTTTCCTTAGGCTCATAATTAAAGGACCTGAGCCAAGGAATCATTAAAGCCCAAACCCCAAATATTAATGAAGAGCAAGAAAGCTAATGAATGTAAAGAGCTGGGAAAACTAGAAATTGCTATACAAATGTTAGTGATTATGGTCATTATTACTACAATTTGGTCTTGATAGATTTTGGTCTGTATATCAGCCCAGTTTATAACAGAGTTGAAAAGTCTCCCCCCCATGGAGTTTGTAGAGCGGAAACATCAGTAGTTAACTTATGCATTATGCATATAATTTAGACTCAAGAGATCCAGTGAATAACTGCGGTGAACTACAATTGCCCTCTTTAGACAGCTCAATGTGAACTTCCTGATAGAAAGAAAGCAGTCCAAAGTCCTATGTAAATGGTGTGATAATAACAGGAGGATTGGCTGCTTGCTTGCCTCTCATTTCAGTTGGATAATTTGAATAAATTCTTTATACAGATTGTAACTGCTGTCATTTTGATAATACTCCAACTTGAAAATTTGGATTGTTGGGTACAGCCCCTTGCCAGCTCCAAACAAATGGAGGTTGGCTAATGATGGATTTGAAGGGCACCCTGGCATCATTGGTAGACAGAATATTTCCTTGCTATGAAGTCTCCAATCGGGCAAGATTTCCTATTGCTATTAAATAGGAGTTTATAAAACTCTAAAACTGCTGTAGACCCATAAACTGATGAGTGAACTGGAGACTTCTTTTTTCACACATAGAATCTCCAAGTTCAGTTTAATCAATCTCCTTGCCTCCAATCGTTCTGATTTATCTAAGATTAACCCTTCCCTCTTGCCATCCAAGGTACCTAATTATCTCTGTAGCCTTTTTCCTTTTGACATCATTCTATTTTTTTCTAAAGATTCACTTATTAAGCAAATATTATTGAGCACTTACTATATGTCTGACCTTACTTAGAGGGATATAACAGTGAACAAGATGAAGTTTCTGCTTTCAAGGAATGCATATCTATAATGGGAAATTGTCTTGAAAATATATCTCTCAATTCAATGAGATAGGTATTAAGACGCCTGCAGGGGAATGATCAATCTTCCAAAGAGCGGAAGGATGATGAGGTAGAATAGGAAAGTGTTTAATCAGAGTCCTAAAGGATTTTGACATATAGACAAGAAGAGGAAGAATATATCTCTTTTTGTTTTCTTGATGTCATTGATTCTGCCTTATCCAACTTTGCTTCTCTTAAAGTTACAAAGATTTGAACATGAGAACTCCAAAATATTTAAATCAAATTCAAATGCTGCTAAGGTATCCTCTTTTATTCTTCTCCCTACAAATTTGTCTTGAACATGATATAATCTGCATGGATGGTGTTATTTTAATTACGTTTGTTTTAAAGGTTCTAGAAACATCATTTTTCCCTTCAATCTTTGCACTCCTAATTCTACTGCCAACCTGCATCATACTTCACAACTTCTCCAGTGAGTGACTTGAATTCTGATTATTTTCATCTATTTTATAAATTAAATCATATGTAAGGTTATAATTCTACTTGATCTCTTAGAAGTTACTGCTCCCTTCCACATATTTCAGATCTCTACAAATCCTAAAATCAAGAATTCTCAAACTGAGATTAACTGAGATTAACAAGAATTCTCAAACTGAGCTCCCTTCCATATATTTCAGATCTCTACAAATCCTAAAATCAAGAATTCTCAAACTGAGATTAACTGGAGTTGTCATCCATCAGCTATGATGTTGGCATCTAACATAATGCTAATCTTCAGTTATGTCCTTTTTAGCTCTCAAGATTTATGCATAAGTATGTAGTTTCTTTCTCCAGAGCTCCAAAACTGTTACAGGGAATGACTATTTTGATGTCTCAAAGATGAAGAAATGATAGATATGATAATGCCATTTTAAAAAGTTAGACCATTTGGAATTTCCAGAATTTATGAAGAAAGTACCCAAATAAAGGATATTGTGGGCCCTATCAATTTAGCTGCCTTTCTGTGATTAAAACAAGCAAAAACTAAACAAACAAAAGTCAAAGAGCAGGAGACAATATCATTGTTACAGGTAGTATACATTTTGTGGGTGAAGAATACAAAACTGGTATTTAGAGCTGCTTTATAACAAGGGAAACATCACTTCTCTTGCTACCATTACATTGCTAGACTCCTTTCTCAAATGTACACTAGACAAATCTCTTTGGTTTGAGACTAAAGCTGTTGTTTGCCAAGATTAGTGTTTTGATCTTTGTTGCTGTTATTGCTGTTGCTTATTTAAATTCATCTACACTCAGACCAAAGTCATTGCTAAAAGAAATTCACATCATTTTTAATTTTCTGCATGCCATACTGACTAATCTGTGACTTTTGTTTCATTTGAAGTGAACACAGACAGCCTGAAGTGTTTGATGTTATTGGTTGCTGTGTTCTTAAGATATCATCATATAAGAACCAAAGCAGGAAGGTTGCTTGAGCCCAGGAGTTCAAGACCAGCTTGGGCAGCATAGTGAGATCCTGTCTCAAAAAATAATTTAAAAAAATCAAGTTAAAAATTAGGCAGGTATGGCAGTGAGCACTTGTAGTCCCAGCTACTCAGGAGACTGAGGTGGGAGCATTGCAGTTGCACCCCAGCCTAGGTGACAGAGGGAGACCTTGCCTTAAAAAAAAAAAAAAAGAGCCACTGCATGTATTAACTAAACAACTCCAAAATCATTATGCATGACCTTGAGCAAGTCACATAAATTTCCAGCCCTGTTTCTTTCTTTGCGGTCTTTACACAATGAAGTGGTTGCTATCAAATGATTTCTCATGTCCCTTTAGCCTCTGTCATTTTATGATAGGAAAGTTTTGGGGGAGAAACATACAGAAAAAGTAGACCTCAACATAGTACCACAGCATCTATACTCAAACTGTGCATTTATAAAACGTGCTTTTCTAAACACTTATATGGCTGCATACCTGAGATTTATACCAAATTTCCTATGTGGCTTTTAGGCACCACTGAAAAATATAATTGAGGAATGGATACCAATGCTGCGTGATTGTGTGTGTGTGTATGTGTATGTGTGTGCGCGCGCGCGCGTGCTGTCATACATGCTTCAGAGGATAAATTGAGGATACTGTGAGAGTGTATATCTATACCTCATCTAGACTTGGAGTTTTGGATTTAAAGAAAGAGCATGCAATAAATGAGGAGAGAGTGGCGGAGAAGCAGGTGAAAGAAAACTTCAGGTGGGTAGACCTTGAAGCTGGAAGAGCTGGCTCACATTCTTTCCCTAAGAACAATGAAAGCCCATAGAAAGTTTTAGATGGTGAAGTGATGTGATCAGATTGGCCTTTTTAAAAGAATTATTTTGGTTCCTCTATGGAGAATTGGTTGAAGGTCAGGAAGGACTTAGGGAGCCCTGCTCACTGACAATGCATAACAAAACTTTCTTTGGATTTACTATCAATTTTTACCCAGGATATTGGTAGCTGCCCCAAAGTGCTCTCTGTTCTTCTCAAAAAACTCTTTCAAAGTGTTCTCACTTGTGTATTATCCTTTTCCTTATTTGTATACGTTATCTTTCTTACCACTGGTAGCTCTCTGCCTTTAATGACAAAACAATGCTTTCCTCTGGCTTACTAAGTGAAATAAAAGTGCAAAGTGGGTCATGAAATGTTTGTAGTCCTACAGTACCATGTGCTTCGAAAAGTTCCAAGCTTAGGTTAATACTCTACTGTCAATGCCTTAAATTCTTAAGTTTTAAACAAGAGGCTTGATATTTTCATTTTGCATGGAGCCCCCAGAATTATTTAGCTAGATATGAAACATACTTCCAGCATTGTAAACTAAGTGATTTCCTAGAGTATAAACTCAGACTAATAATGCAATTTCTCCCAAAATATAAGCTCACCCAGCCTGATTAAAAATTTTAAATTCAAGTTGGCCGTGGTTTCCAAGCATTTCCAGGAAAAAAAAGATATATTTTGTGTTTTTTAAAAAACAAACAAACAAAAAAAACATCATCAGTTCCTACTGGTACTACCAATTCAAATACAAGATTACGGAGTTTTTGCTTAAATGTACTGATTTTACATCTGTGTCTACTTTGACCCCTGCTGAAAATGCTAGCTTTCACTGACACCCACATAACTAGCAATTTGCTTTTAACCACAATACATAGACAACAGTCCCCAAATAATAATATGATTACTGAAAAATACTTTAAGGTTTAATCACTGGCTTCAATCTTATGGAGTCAAATTATGATTTTTGGAATCACTTGGACAAGTTCCTCTATGTGAGGCTATGCCAACGACTCATTAAACAATTGAGTTTATTTGCATCATTTTTCTTTTAATTTGAAGAATTTTAAAAAACAGTTTAATAATTACATAAATGTATGTTGTTCCAAAGTTAAATATATAAAACAAAGTGTAAAAACCAAACATATTAGGAATATTCTAGCTTTTATTCCTGCCCCTTATACTGTTCTCTCCCCACTCCCACATCTACATAAACTTTTTAAAAAAAGTTATAGTTTATGCATCGAATTGTATAAATCCTTATTCCATGAATGTTGGCATTCTATAAGTACTTTTCACTACCTGAAGATCACTATATAATAGCATATAAAGGTATTTCCTGGATGGGCATGGTGGCTCACACCTGTAAACCCAGCAGTTTGGGAGGCCAAGGTGGGCAGATCACTTCAGCTCGGAGTTCAAGACCAGCCTGGGCAACATGGTAAAAACTTTGTCTCTGCTAAAAAAAAAATAAAAATACATTAGCCCAGCATGGTGGCAGGCACCTGTAAGTCCCATCTACTCCGCAGGCTGAGATGGGAGGATCACTTGAGCCTGGGAGGCAGAGGTAGCAGTGAGCCAAGGGCATATCACTGCACTCCAGCCTGGGCAACAGAGTAAAACTCTGTCCTAAAAATAGAAAAGATAGTTCCTATTACTATTTATACTCTTTTGTTTGGATGAGCTATAATTTAATCAGTAAGCCATATATTGCTGGGCACTTTTATTGGCAACCATTTTCTTTTGCATTTATAAATAACAGTGCAATAAATAGCCTTGAACATGTCTCTTTCTGTAACTTTGTCAGTGTGTCTTTGAAATAGATTCCTAAGAGAGAGATTGCTGGGTCAAATGGTAAATGTGCATTCAATTTTTTCTATTAATATATACTGTCAGATTCCACTCTAACTTTTTGCATTGAGCAAGGCATGATAGTACCTTTTTAACCACAGTCTTGTTAAAAAAATTCTGTTAAGCATTTGGATTTTTGCTAAACTGATGGGTAGAAACTGCATTTCTCTTATTAGGAGTGACTGGGGTTGAACAACTTTATAAATATTTAAAGAACATTTGCATTGTCTTTCTGTGAATTGTGTGTTTATTTTCTAGCATTTTAATCATATGATTTTGGGTATAGTTTTTCCTTTATTTTTAGAAGACCTTCATATATTGACCTGCTAACTCTTTGTGGTAGAGTTAGCTAATACATTTTCCAGTTATCTTTTTACTTTTTTATGGTGTTTTTTGTCATGCAAAAGGGGTCTGTGTGTGTGTGTGTGTGTGTGTGTGTCTGTGTGTGTTTGTAATGAAACTTTCCTCCTGGATTTAAAGTATAGTTAGGAAAGTTTTTCTTGCCACTCAATTATAAGAACATTATCCATGTATTTTTTTTCCTCATACATGCATGGATTTATATTATACAGTTAAATTTCTGACTCCTTTTGACTTCAACCTGGTATATAAGTTCAGAAAATTCCTAAAAATTTACCAACCAAGAGTCAGTACAGGCTGGCTCCAACACAACACTGCTGATAGAGCATGCCATTGACATTGACAGACTGTCTTCTGGAGACCCACGCGTCCTTTGCATGTGTTGTTTCATTTTGTATGTTCTTAGTTATGACTGTGTATGTTTCATGAAGTTGGAAAAGTTCCTGGTGCCTCAAATTTTCCAAGTCAAAAGCCTCTTTGAACATGGAAAGAATATGCATTACAGCATTGGTGGCAGAATGAATCACTATTTAGAAAAAAAGCTTTTGCTATTTCTCTAGTTGAGATTTTTTTTTTTTTTAGTATAAACAGCAATCATGCAATTGTATGAAGTGCTGCCACTTTCAGAGACAGCAACACAAGCGGGACAGACAGTAGAGAGACAATCATTATGTATTAAATGGCCTTGTTTTTATTAATAGCAGATTGGCACTGATTATTCTTATCACAGTCTATCCATTTTCTTCTCTCAAGTTTAAAAAATTTACCACCACCTCCCTTCACCAAAGAAAACAAACAAACAAACAAACAAACACTATCTATGATAAATACTCACCACTACTGGAAGCATCATTCAGATTTAGCAGACCCCCTCCGAGCCCTCTGTAACTATGGTAACTATAGGTCCCATTTCCGTTGATGTACAGCACATCCTGTGAGCCTGGAACAGCTGATGTTGAGTAAGTGGCCTGGGTCGCCTCTGGTTTACACTGTTTGTCAGCTGGAGCAGACTCATCCTGCAAGGACAGACAGCATTCCATTATTTATCACCTCATTGTGCTATTTCACCTTGAACAGGACTACTTTGTTGTCATCTAAATATCTGCATTGAATAAGAAAAAATATATAGTGAATGTTAAGTAAGCACAGATGCCCATTTTTAACATCTTCGCTAAAAACTAAAATAAGGAAAGCAAAATAACAATGTGGGCAGATTGGAGATGCAACAATTGACAGTTTTCAACTGAATATAAAATGACATGAAGAAAGTTACTCACAATAACCAAGAGGTGGAAGCAGCCTAAACATCTATTGACAAATAAATGAATAAAGAAAATATGGTACATACATACAATAGAGTACTATACAGTTTCAAAATGAAAGAAACCCCATCATACTACAGCATGGATGAACTTAAGGACATTGTGCTAAGTGATATAACCACAAAAAAAAACAAATATTGCATGATGCCACTTATGAAGTATCAGAAGTAATCAAAGACAAAGAAACATAAAGTAGAATGAGCGTTTTCAGCACTTGGGGAGGAGCTATTGCAGAGTCTTCTACAGGTATAGAGTTTCCGTCATGAAGGGATGGAGGTGGAGTAGTTCCGGGGCACTACTGCACAGCCATGTGCATTGGCTGACAATATTGTACTGCACACTTGGAAATTGTTGGAAGGGTAAATTTTATGTTAAAGTTGTTTAAAATAACTTGGCTAGGCTTTAAAATTTAAATGAAGAGATATTACAATGGAAAATAAATATTGAATAAAAGTTGGGTTCTTGAAATCTATTTTGCACCCTTTTATCTTCCTTTCTCTCCTTCTCTGTCATCTCTCTCTTCTTCTGTGTATGTGTGTGTGTCTTTCTCTTTTTATCATTTTATGTTTACAGCAAAATTTGAGTGCCGACTCCAAGCTGATTCCATTACATGCATTACAACAGACTGACAAGGACGTGAATTCATCCAAACCTTTCAGTTTTTTATTTGTTTGCTCATTTTTAAGCTATGCTAGTGTTCACAAAATTTTCTTCAGTCCTTCTAATCATGTCAAGTTGTGAGGAAATAAAATGTTCAAATTGCAATAAACTGTATATACTTTCAATAGCAACACAGATTGAATTCCCCTTCAGCTGTGAGTTTATAAGACTTAAAATATATACATATATGAATTCACTTTCTTCTGCATTCTTCATCTTTTTTTTTTTTTACTTTTTGTTGGGAAGTAAAGAATTAATAGAAAGAATTATAAAAAGATTTCTAGTGAGTTCTTCAGAGAGATTTTTGGCACAATCAGAAGTATTTGGCAGCTCTCAAATGTTGAGTATGTGGTTAATGGAACAAGTAACTTTTAAATATATTTTTTGTGGCCCCAAAGGGATGAAAATGAGGAAATATGAAATTAGTTTGCTCTATGGAAACAGCAGTACTGTTATATTGAAAATACTATGACCATTTATATTGTGAAATTATTGCCACGACTGTCAGCATAACACAGTTACGGTTTTACTCTTGTTCATCGAACTGAATCCACTATAACTGACCCATTCAACTCTGACCATTATACTCAGCTGCACACGTGAGACACATAATCTATAGGCTTTCAAATGTTTTCATTTATAGTAAGACTATAAAACAAACAGCAAACTATCTCAAAGTAAATTGAAGTAAAAATAAGGAAAAAAAAAGAAAATTGAAAGGAAAACACAGGACAATATTTTAAAAACTTGAATGTAGATATAAATTTATTTTCCAAGCATTACTTTTTTAATGCAAACATTAATTGACTGAAATTGGTGTATGAACTAGAATGTCTAATTGTAATTTAAACTCTTGTCATTTAAATCATAGAAATCCTAACACCCCTCAAGCACAGGCAACAAAAGCAAAAATGGACAAACAGGATCACATCAAGTTAAAAACCTTCTGCACAGCAAAGGATACAGTCAACAAAGTGAAGTGGCAACCCACAGAATGGGAGAAAATGTCTGCAAACTACCCATCTGACCAGGGCTTAATAACCAGAATATATAAAGAGCTCAAACAACTCTAGGGAAGAAGTCTAATAATCTAATTTAAAAATGAGCAAAAGATTTGAATAGACATTTCCGAAAAGAAGAAATACAGATGGAAAACAGGCATATGAAAAGGTGCTCCACCAACATGGCACATGTATACATATGTAACAAACCTGCACGTTGTGCACATGTACATTAGAACATAAAGTATAATAATAAAGAAAAAGTGCTCAACATCATTGATGAACAGACAAATATAAATCAAAACTACAGTGAGATAACTAAAAACTACAGTCTTACCTCACTTAAAATGACTTATATACAAAAGACAGGCAATAATAAATGCTGGTGAGGGTGTGGGGAAAAGGGAACCCTTGTACACTGTTGGTGGGAATGTAAATTAGTACAACCAATATGAAGAACAGTTTGGAGGTTCCCCAAAAATCTAAAAATTGCACTACCATCTGATCCAACAATCACACTGTGGGCTATCTATCCAAAAGAAAGAAAATCAATATATCAAAGATGTATCTGCACTCCTATGTTTGTTGCAACACTGTTTACAATAGCTTAGATTTGGAAGCAACCTCTGTCCATCAACAGATGAATGAATACAGAAAATGTGGTACATATACACAATGGATTGCTATTTGGCCATAAAAAAGAATGAGATTCAGTCATTTGCAACAACATGGATGAAACTGGAGATAATTATCTTCAGTGATAAACCAGACAGAGAAAGACAAACATTGCATATTCTCACTTATTTGTGGAACCTAAAAATCAAAACAGTTGAACTTATGGACATACAGAGTAGAAGGATAATTACCAGAGGCTAGGAAAGGTAGTGAGGGAATGGTGAGATGGGAGGTGGGGATGGTTAATGGGTAAAAACAAAAATTGAAAGAATAAATGGCTGAATGCGGTGGCTCATGCCTGTAATCCTGGCACTTTGGGAGGCCGAGGTGGGTGGATCACCTGAGGTCAGGAGTTCGAGACCATCCTGGCCAACATGGGAAAACCCCGTCTCTACTAAAAATACAAAAATTAGCCGGGTGTGGTGGTGGGCCCCTATAATCCCAGCTACTCAGGAGGCTGAGGCAGGAGAATCACTTGAACCTAGGAGGCAGAGGTTGCAGTAAGCCAAGATCATGCCACTGCACTTCAGCCTGGGTGACAGAGTGAGACTCCATCTCAATAAATAAACAAACAAACAAATAAATACATAACTATTAACTATTATTTGATAGTGCAACAGGGTGACTATAGTCAATAATAACTTATTTTATACTTTAAAATAACTCAAAGAGTGTAACTGAATTGTTTGTGACTCAAAGGATAAATGCTTGAGGGGACTGTTATTCCATTCTCCACAATATGCTTATTTCACATTGCATGCTTGTACCAAAACGTATTATGTACCTCATCTATCTATCTATCTATCTATCTATCTATCTATCTATCTATCTATCTATCTATCTATCCGTCCGTCTGTCTGTCTGTCTATCTCTACTACGTACCCACAAAAGTTAGAAATAAAAAAGATTTAAAAAAATAAATAAATCACAGAAATCTCTGGAAGAGTAAACTACTTTAGAATAGCATAATCCTAAAAGAAAATGTCTTAAAGAAGGAACCTTGAATCACATTTTGTTGGTATTAGATTTGGTAGTCAGCAAATTGCAGATTATTATTATATTTTAATTCTGAAAGTTATTCTTTGCTGTTAGAAAGTACCGAAGAAGGTGAGTTTTTTTTTTTTTTTAATTATACTTTAAGTTCTAGGGTACATGTGCACAAGGTGCAGGTTTGTTACACAGGAATACATGTGCCATGTTGGTTTGCTGCACCCATCAAGTCCTCATTTACATTAGGTATTTCTCCTAATGCTATCCCTCCCCCAGCCCCCCATGCACCAACAGGCACCGGTGTGTGATGTTCCCTGCCCTGTGTCCACGTGTTCTCATTGTTCAACTCCCACCTATGAGTGAGAATATGTGGTGTTTGGTTTTCTGTGCTTGTGATAGTTTGCTTGGAATGATGGTTTCCAGCTTCATCCATGTCCCTGCAAAAGACATGAACTCATTCTTTTTTATGCCTGCATAGTATTCCATGGTATATGTGTGCCACATATTCTTAATCCAGTCTATCACTGATGGACATTTGGGTTAGTTCCAAGTCTTTGCTATTGTGAATAGTACTGCAATAAACAGGCATGTGCATGTGCCTTTATAGTAGCATGATTTATAATGCTTTGGGTATATACCCAATAATGGGATTGCTGGGTCAAATGGTATTTCTAGTTCTAGATCCTTGAGGAGTCGCTGCACTGTCTTCTACAATGGTTGAACTAATTTACACTCCCCGAAACAGTGTAAAAGCATTCCTATTTATCCATATCCTCTCCAGCATCTACTGTTTCCTGACTTGTTAATGATAACCATTCTAACTGGTGTGAGATGGTATCTCATTGTGGTTTTGATTTGCATTTCTCTGATGGCCAGTGATGGATGATGAGCATTTTTTCATGTGTCTGTTGGCTGTATGAATGTCTTCTTTTGAGAAGTGTCTGTTCATATCCTTCACCCACTTTTTGATGGGGTTGTTTGTTTTTTTTCTTGTAAATTTGTTTAAGTTCTTTGTAGATTCTGGATATTAGCCCTTTATCAGATAGGTAGATTGGAAAGATTTTCCCCCATTCTATAGGTTGCCTGTTCACTCTGATTATAGTTTCTTTTGTTGTGCAGAAGCTCTTTAGTTTCATTAGATGCCATTTGTCTATTTTGGCTTTTGTTGCCATTGCTTTTGGCGTTTTAGTCATGAAGTTTTGCCCATGCCTATGTCCTCAGTGGTATTGCCTAGGTTTTCTTGAGGGTTTTTACAGTGTTAGGTCTTACATTTAAGTCTTTAATCCATCTTAAGTTAATTTTTGTATACAGTGTAAGGAAGGGATCCAGTTTCAACTTTCTACATGTGGCTATACAGTTTTCCCAGCACCATTTATTAAATAGGGCATACTTGCCCCACTGCTTGTTTTTGTCAGGTTTGTCAAAGATCAGATGGTTGTAGATGTGTGGTGTTATTTCTGAGGCCTCTGCTCTGTTTCATTGGTCTATATATCTGTTTTGGTATCAGTACCATGCTGTTTTGGTTACCGTAGCCTTGTAGTATAGTTTGAAGCCAGGTAGCCTGATCCCTCCAGCTTTGTTCTTTTTGTTTAGGATTGTCTTGGCTAAATACCAACAAGACAAAGCAGGAAAGATCTAAAATTGACACCCTAACATCACAATTAAAAGAGCTAGCAAAGCCAGAGCAAACAAATTCAAAAGCTAGCAGACGGCAAGAAATTACTAAGATAAGAGCAGAACTGAAGGAGATAGAGACACAAAAAACCTTCAAAAAATCAATCAATCCAGGAGCTGGTTTTTTGAAAAGATCAACAAAATTGATAGACTGCTAGCAAGACTAATAAAGAATAAAAGAGGGAAGAATCAAATAGATGCAATAGAAAATGATAAAGGGGATATCACCACTGATCCCACAGAAATACAAACTATTATCAGAGAATACTATAAACAACTCTATGCAAATAAACTTGAAAATCTAGATGAAATGGATAAATTCCAGGACACATACACCCTCCCAAGAGTAAACCAGGAAGAAGTTGAATCTCTGAATAGACCAATAAGAGGTTCTGAAATTGAGGTAGTAATTAATAGCCTACCAAACAAAAAAAGTCCAGGACCAGACGGATTCACAGCTGAATTCTACCAGAGGTACAAAGAGGAGCTGGTACCATTCCTTCTGAAACTATTTCAATCAACAGAAAAAGAGGGAAACCTCCCCAACTTATTTTATGAGGCTAGCGTCATCTGATACCAAAGCCTGGTAGAGGCACATCAAAGAAAGAGAATCTTAGGCCAATATCCCTGATGAACATCGATGTGAAAATCCTCAATAAAATACTGCCAAACTGAATCAAGCAGCACATCAAAAAGCTTATCCATCACAATCGAGTCAGCTTCATCCCTGGGATGCAAGGCTGGTTCAAAATATGCATATCAATCAATGTAATCCATCACATGAACAAATCCAACGACATAAACCACATGATTATCTCAATAGATGCAGAAAAGGCCTTTGACAAAATTCAACAGCCCTTCATGCTAAAAACTCTCAATAAACTAGGTATTAATGGAATGTATCTCAAAATAATAAGAGATATTTATGACAAACCCACAGCCAATATTGTACTGAATGGGCAAAAACTGAAAGCATTCCCTTTGAAAATCGGCACAAGACAAGGATGCCCTCTCACCACTCCTATTCAACATAGTTTTGGAAGTTCTGGCCAGGGCAATCAGGCAAAATAAAGAAATAAAGGGTATTAAATTAGGAAAAGAGGAAATCAAATTGTCTCTGTTTGCAGATGACATGATTGTATATTTAGAAAACCCCATCGTCTCAGCCCCAAATCTCCTTAAGCTGATAAGCAACTTCAGCAAAGTCTCAGGATACAAAACCAATGTGCAAACATCACAAGCATTTCTATACACCAATAATATACAAACAGCCAAATCATGAGTGAACTGTCATTCACAATTACTACAAAGAGAATAAAATACCTAGGAATCCAACTTACAAGGGATGTGAAGGACCTCTTCAAGGAGAACTACAACAAACCACTACTCAATGAAATAAAAGAGGACACAAACAAATGGAAGAACATTCCATGCTCATGGATAGGAAGAATCAATATCGTGAAAATGACCATACTGCCCAAGGTAATTTACAGATTCAATGCTATCCCTCCATCAAGCTACCAATGACTTTCTTCACAGATTTGGGGAAAAAAAACTACTTTAAAGTTCATATGGAACCAAAAAAAGGGTGAGTTTTATACTGTGGTTCTTATAAAACACAGTATTGGGCCAGCATCAAATTTACAGCTGATAATGAGAACTTTTTAAAATACATATTTCTATTTGATATATAGGCAAACAATATATGTTTCCTTTTGTACTTATGATGAACTTTTATATTATAGATAGTAAGGGAGTTTAACTTATTAGACATTAAAAATGATATTTCAAGAAATCTGTTGTTGCTGGAAGTGTGTGTGCTAATAAGCAGGTCAGAGGTAAATGATCACATTATTATAGTGCTATGGCAAACAAGAATTACTAATAAAGAAATAGTGGTAGAGAAACATAGGTATCATGAGGGTCTGGAACCCGATGGCATGTTACGATGACAGAGTGCGTGGGTGGAAAGTGGTCAAACCAAAAATTACTACACCTCACACACTGTCCATCAAACTTTCATAAAGGTACAATGAAAAATCTCCCATCTTGGAGAGCTAACCTTCCTGTCTGGAGAAAGAAATTTATATAATATAAAAAATATATATATATATATGATATGATTACTTATATATTCCTCCACTATAATAGGCATGTCATATTTGGGTTTAGCTTAATAAATGAGTAAATCTTGCCAAAAGATTAAGAGATGAACTTGTGATGTTCACATGGATTAATTTTTCTCATGCATACGACTATTTCCTGTAAGCAGTTGATTTCAAGCTGATGTCCATGGAACTATAAGGCTTCTGGGGGAAATGACTCAGTGTCTTCCTGAGTTTATGGGTGAAGGCATATAAATATGTTTTTATGTCCTCTTTAACCAGACTAGCAGCTCTGCTTTATTGTTTTACACTTATAAAATCACCACACATAAAGCATTATGAAAACTACCAAGGTGCAAAGTATTCTTTCTGCAAATACTTGTAGCTATGGAAACTCTGAAAGAAGACACAATCTTGGGGTCCTCGGGAAAAGGTGGCCTCAAACAGTCCCACCATTCCTGTAGTGGAAATAACTTGGGCAACATAAAACTTGAGTTTCTGGTTTTGGAAAAATGGTGGCTCTTCTGAAAAATACAAGTTGACTTCTTTGTATTTGGAAAATAACAATGAAATGTGCTTGCAGAAGAGTTTCTTATTGATGAGTAAAAAGGAGAAAGGGAGAAGGCATCATTGCCACAGTATTTTCTCTTTGACCTTTTGTATGGTAGAATTAATTCAAACTATGCGATATATTTTTTAAAAATTGCCTTCTTTCATTATTAACTGGTATTCCAAACCACAGTAACTGCACTAAGTAGGCAGATAATTTATTCCATTAATAATCAACACTGGCCTTGTAGGGATTCATTTATATTCAGACATGGATTTGCATTATTAGTGTTTTTGGCAGTCCACAATATGTTGAGAAATACAATAAATGAAACTCCCAATAAAATCTGGTCCATAGTGACTTCTGGGCAAAAGTTTAATAAAAAGTTAATTCATATTTTTATCTTGAATGATTATTATTGCTGTTTTTAAAGAAAGGTGTTTAATGACATAAAAATTAAATATCCCTGGAGTCATATTTTCCACTTGAAGAAAAATTTAATAATCATTAGTTCCAGGGCCAGCTGCAGTCACTCATGCCTGTAATCCCAATGCTTGGGAGGCTGAGGTGGAAGATCACTTGAAGCCAGGAGTTTGAGACTGCCCTGGGCAACAAAGCAAGACCCTGTCTCTGCAAAAAATTTTAAAAAGTTGGTTGGTAATGGTGGAATGTGCCTGTAGTCCTAGATACTCAGGAGGCTGAGGTGGAAGGATCACTTGGGTCCAAGAGTCTGATACTATAGTGAGCTATGATTGTGGTACTGCATTCTATCTTGGATGACAGAGTGAGACCATGTCTCTAAAAGTAAATAAATAATAAATAAATAAATGAAATAATCATCATTATGAGTTCCCAAAGTTCTCACAGCTGACAGCTTGCCTCCTGGGTTACCACAAAGATTGTTTTCACAAGAAGATAATATTATAATGCTACAAGGCTTCACATCCAGGCAATGAAACACATTTTATTCACCATAAGGTAAGTTTTTTTCTTTTTCTTCTTTTTTCTTTTTCTTCTTCTTCTTCTTCTCTTCTTCTCTTCTTCTTCTTCTTCTTCTTCCTCTTCCTCTTCTTCTTCTTCTTCTTCTTCTTCCTCTTCTTCTTCCTCTTCCTCTTCCTCTTCCTCTTCTTCTTCTTCTTCTTCTTCTTCTCCTCCTTCTCCTTCTTCTCCTTCTTCCTCTTCCTCTTCCTCTCCTTCTCCTTCTTCTCCCCTTCTTCTTCTTCTCCTTCTTCTCCTCCTCCTCCTCCTTCTTCCTCCTCTTCCTCTTCCTCTTCTTTCTTCCTCTTCCTCTCCTTCTCCTCCTCCTCATCCTCCTCTTCCTTCCTCTTCTTCTTCTCCTTCTCCTTCTTTTTTTTTCTTTCGTTTGAGATGGGGTCTTGTTCTGTCACCCAGGCTGGAGTGCAGTGGCACAATCATAGCTCACTGCAATCGCAGAGTCCTGGGCTCAAGTGATCCTCTTGCCTCAGCCTTGTGAGTAGTTGGGACCACAGGTGCACACTGCCCTACTGGCTAATTTTTTTCTTTTATTAGTTTTTGTAGAGACTGTCTCACGATGTTGCCCAGGTTGGTCTCAAACTCTTGACCTCAAGCTATCGTCCCACCTCAGCCTCCCAAAGTGCTGGAATTATAGGAAGGAGCCACTGCACCTATCCAGAAAATAATTTTATATCCTAGCTTTCATTAGACATATTTCAAATTTTTTATGTCATGAAAACAAAATTGAATCAATGAATGACCACAGACAATACACTAGATAATGCACAGAGTTGTTTTGATTAGATTTATTTGATTAATAATCTATAAGAGATTAAAGAAACACTTATGGTGACTTCTATAGTAAGTCTCTGGGCTTATCAATAAATATATTCTTGATGTGTATCAATATGTGTTTCATATATCCAAAAAAAGGGATTTATAAGAGGATTTGTGAGATTTACAGGTTAAGGGCAAGATTGAGAGTGGTTTAGAAGAGTATAGATGGCCTGCCATTGGCACACTGTTTGAGAAAACATGTTTGTACTCCTTTGTACTCTTGTCCTTAGAAACTGGACACAGACAAAATTTGAGTTTGCTAAACCTGATTTGGTCCCTGAGCCAACACACTGAATTCCTAAGTTACTCCAGATGCCTAAGAAATGCTTTACCTGTATTGCAATATCTTTGATAGACATGTTTTTTATAAAATGAAGTTTGATTGATTCTATTCAACTTTTTGACAATAGGTTTTAATAAAAATTGCATATAAAATGTTTCATTAACTTTTCTAAATCTTCCAAGAATTCCACTGTTTAGACTTTATATTCTCTGCCATCAAATGGATGTTTTTATGTTTTCAGTAACTTTCTCTGCCATTAAAGGCGACCAGAAAAGTTCAATAAAATTACTGCTATATTCAGTAATACATGTACCTTGTTTCTGTTTGCATTTTACCTGATATTCTTATAGCACTTTGAAGTGTACAAGGCATTTTGGCATTGAATTAAATTTTGAGAATATCATGCTATGTGGTCAGGGCAGGTATTAGTGATTTAAGGTAAAGAGCCTTAAATTGAACTTCTAAGAATATTACCACATAAAATAGTAAACACGTGGATAATGAAGGCCTCAATTTGCCTTTACTATCGCTAAGATTTTCTACTGGATTTCTCCTGCCCTTACATGCTCTTTGTAATCTATATGGAAAAGTATTTTTGTTGAAGTTACTGCTGTAAATGTCTCCTTTTCTCCATTAGTACAGATGGGGCAAGGGAGTGCAATTTGTTTCGTGTATAAACTACTGGAAAACAGCTCTACCTTCTAAAAGCTTCTCTTCTTTCATTTGATAGCAAGTGTTCCAGAACTAAGTAAATTGCTGAGTTACCAGGAAAATTCATAAAAATTCTGTGAGAACCAAAGCTCCCATTTAAAATGCTTTTCTGCTAAGAAAAACTGTCTGCACTCAAAGTGAATGTGATTATTATTTGGGATGTTACGAAGTGATTTTTGATGGCAGCAACAAAACACACTCAGATGCAGACATGCATACCCTCACATATACAACAACACACAGGAAATTTCTTTCATGTAGTTAGGAGCATTCTGTATAATGTTCTGTCCTTGCTGACCATACAAATGATTAAGTAAGCAACACAGAATTTTGTTCTTTACAAAGATGCTCCCAAACCCACTGAGACAGATAGTAAGTCAATTCATGTTTTGACTAAATCCAGAGAACCTAATGACAAGCTTTGAAATGACAAATACACCAGATTAAATTTGTTTCTGACTTGAGAAATCAAAGTCACAGCAGGATACCTATTACCAGGATTTTATCAAACTCTTCAAATAACAGGTTATTATTTTAACAAATTCTCTTTGTAGCAATATTTACTTACACATACCCATACTCATATGATTTTATAAACAACAAAGGTTTGATCTCACTTGTATGTGGAGCATACTAAAGTTGAAGTCAGAGAAGTAGAGAGCAGAATTATGGTTACCCAGCCTCTTAGCCAGTGTGGGGAGACATGGAATGGAGGGTTGTTGATCAAAGGGTGCGGAGTTTCAGATAGACAGGAGGAACAGGTTTTGTGCTCTATTGCACAGCAGGATGACTGTAGTCAATAATGATATGTACTTCAGAATAACTCAAAAAGTAAATTTCAAATGTCTCACCATAAAAAATGATAGGTAAGTGAAATGATGGATATGTCAATTAGCTTGATTTAATCATCATACACTTTGTACATATATCAAAACATCACATTGTACCCTATAAATTTTAAAATTATGGTACAGTATGTCAATCAAAATAATATGAATAAATTCTTTTTTTTTTATTATTATTTTTTGTTTTGAGGCAGAGTCTCGCTCTGTCGCCCAGGCTGGAGTGCAGTGGCCGGATCTCAGCTCACTGCAAGCTCCACCTCCCGGGTTTACACCATTCTCCTGCCTCAGCCTCCCGAGTAGCTGGGACTACAGGAGTTCGCCACCGCACCCGGCTAGTTTTTTGTATTTTTTAGTAGACACGGGGTTTCACCGGGTTAGCCAGGATGGTCTCGATCTCCTGACCTCGTGAACCACCCGTCTCGGCCTCCCAAAGTGCTGGGATTACAGGCTTGAGCCACCGCGCCCGGCCGAATAAATTCTTTAAAAATGTATTACTGTGAAAAATGCAAGCTTGAGAATGATTGGCTTAAAGAAAAATACAAAGTAAATACAGTAGTGATAATCCTTAACTAAATATATATGTATACATGACTGACAAGAAGTAACTAAATGCAATGCAAAGTCATCTACTCTAAAACTTTCCTGATCAACACAAAGCTTGTTTATTAAAAGCAAAAATAGAGACTCAGCATTTTTTAAATTGCAGGTTTAAATGTAACACTTCGCCATTTAGTTATTGACCAAAAAACTCCACATTTAAAATGTAAATGTATTTGTATAGGTTGGTAACATTCAATTTGGAGTTTGTTATTATGACCAAATCAAAAATTTTAAATATTTTCTGGAGTTTCAAAAATACAATTACAGATATAAGTTATTTGATCATTGGTTTTATATGCATATCATAGTATTTTTCACCTCAGAAACATCTTTTAATTTTAACAAAGGAAAAAGATGGTGTCTTTGTTTTTTTTTTTTTTTTTTTTTTTTTTTTTTTTTTTTTTTTTTTTTTTTTTTTTGAGACGGAGTCTCGCTCTGTCGCCCAGGCTGGAGTGCAGTGGCCGGCTCTCAGCTCACTGCAAGCTCCGCCTCCCGGGTTCGGGCCATTCTCCTGTCTCAGCCTCCTGAGTAGCTGGGACTACAGGCGCCCGCCACCTCGCCCGGCTAGTTTTTTGTATTTTTTAGTAGAGACGGGGTTTCACCGTGTTAGCCAGGATGGTCTCGATCTCCTGACCTCGTGATCCGCCCGTCTCGGCCTCCCAAAGTGCTGGGATTACAGGCTTGAGCCACCGCGCCCGGCCAAGATGGTGTCTTTAACATTAAGTCACATTACATTTTTGGAACAAGAAAAAAAAATAGCCATCTATGACAAACCCACAACCAATATTATACTAAATGGGAAAAAGCTGGAAGCATTTCTTTTGAAAACTGCTACAAGAATGCCCACTGTCACCACTTCTATTCAACATAGTATTGGAAGTCTTAAACAGAGCAATTAGGCAAGAGAAAAAAAATAAAGGCATCTGATTATGAAGAGAGAAATTCAAACTAACTCTGTTTGCAGATGACATAATTCTATACCTAGAAAACCTCATAGTCTCAGCCCAAAAGCTTGTACAGCTGATAAATAACTTCAGCAAAGTTTCAGGATACAGAATCATCGTACAAAACACTAGCATTCCTATACACCAACAGTCAAACCAAGAACCAAATCAGAAAGGCAAGCCCATTCACAATTGACTCAAAAAGAGTAAAATACCTACGAATACAACTAACTAGTGAGGTGAAAAATCTCTACAACAAGAATTGCAAAACACTTCTCACCAAAATCAGAGAAGGCACAAACAAATGGAAAAGCTTCTCATGCTCATGAATAGGAAGAATCAATATCATTAAAATGGCTCTACTGCCTAAAGCAACTTACAGATTCAATGCTATTCCTATCTAACTACCAATGACATTCTTCACATAACTAGAAAATAAATTATTTAAAAATTCATATGGAAACAAGGTAACCCTAAGAAAAAAGAAAAAAGCTGGAGGCATCTGGTTACTCAACTTCAAACTATACTACAAGGCTACAGTAACCAAAACATTATGACATGGGTACAAAAACAGGCACATAGACCACTGGAGCAAAATAGAGGGCCCCCAAATAAGGCAGCACATCTAGGACCATCTGATCTTCAACAGAGGTGACAAAAACAAGCAACAAGGAAAAGACTTCCTATTCAATAAATGATGCTGGGACAACTGGCTAGTCATATGCAGAAGACTGAAGCTGGATCATTTCCACAAAAATCAACTCAAGATGGATTCAAGATTTAAATGTAAAACCCAAAATTATAAAAGTCCTGGAAGACAACTTAAGCAATATAATCCTGGACGTCGCAACAAGCAAAGATTTCATGACAAAGACACCAAAAGCAATCACAACAAAAGCAAAAACTGACAAATGGGATATAATTAAACTTGAGAGCTTCTCCACTGCAAAAGAAACTATCAACAGAGTAAACAGACAACCTACAGAAAGGGAGAAAATATTTGCCAATTATGCATCTGACAAAAGTCTAATATCCAGCATCTATAAGGAACTTAAAATTTACAAGAGAAAAACAACCCCATTACAAAGTGGGCAAAGGACATGCACAGACACTTCTCAAAAGAAGACATACATGCGGCCAGTAAGCATATGAAAAAAAAAAAAAAGCTCAATATCACTGATCATTAGAGAAACGCAAATCAAAACCACAGTGAGATACCATCTCACATCAGTCAGAATGGCTATTATAAAAAGTCAAAAACAGATGCTGGTGAGGTTGTGGAGAAAAGGGAACACTTACACCTTGGTGGGAGTGTAAATTAGTTCAACCATTGTGGAAAGTAGTATGGTGATTCCTCAAAGAGCTAAAAGCAGAACTACTACTTGACCCAGCAATCCCATTACTGGGTATATACCAAGAGGCGTATCAATCATTCTACCATAAAGTTCATGCACGTGAATGTTCATTGCAGCAGTATTCATGATAGCAAAGACATGGAATCAACTTAAATGCCCATCAATGGAAGCTTGGATAAAGAAAATGTGGTACATATACACTATGGAATATTATGTAGCCATAAAAAAGAATGAGATCATGTCTTTTGTGGGACATGGAGGCAGCTGGAGACTATTATCTTTAGCAAACTAGCACAGGAGCAGAAAGCCAAATACCACATGTTCTCACTTATAAGCGGGAACTAAATGTTAAGAACTTAGGAACACAAAGAAGGAAACAGACACTGGGGTCTACTTGAGCGACAGGGTGGGAGGAGAAAGAGGAGCAGAAAAGATAACTATTGGGTACTGGGCTTACTATCTGAGTGACAAAATTTTATGTACAGCAAACTCCCATGACATGTGTTTGGCTGTGTAACAAACCTTCATATGTACCCCAAAACCTAAAATAAAAATTAAAAAATAATCTATCCTAACCATATCATCAATGTATGTATGTTTCTTTTTTTTCTTTCATTAAAAACACTACATTTAGGACAACTCAAAACATTTTTGAAACCATTCCATTGTTTATAATTGGGCTCTATTTATTTTTGAAAATCTTCTTTTTAAAATAGATTTTTCTTTGAGACAGGATCTCACTCCATCACTCAGGCTGGAGTGCTGTGGTATCATCACAGCTCACTGCAGCCTTGACTTCCTGGGTGATACTCCCACCTCAGCCTCCTGAATAGCTGGGATTACAGATATGCATCACTATACCCAACCAATATCTTTTTTTATTTTGTGTAGAGTCCAGGCCTCCCTATGCTGGCCAGGCTGGTCTCAAATTCCTGAGCTTAAGCAATCCTTCTGCCTTGGACCCACAAAGTGCTACAATTACAGGTCTGATCTGAGTCACTGTGCTCAGCCAAAAATATTTCCTGAATTATTTTTTTCTTAACCCCTTTTGACACAAAATTCTCTTTTGGTAAAATAGTTGCACTGTTTTAGCTGTTGATCACATGGCAGATGTGGTTTCAGTTACTATCTATATATAATAGTCACTCTCAAATTCTTACCCCTAGTCTCAGTTTTCTCCTCTGGGGCCTGTGCCTGAATTGTCTATTATTCAGTTTAAATTTTGATATTAAATTTATTTTCTCTTCCCTCCAGACAGTCCTTGAAAAAATTTTTAATTAAAAAACAAAACAACACCCATTATATCACCAGTATTCCTTGTTCTAGTTAATGCATCATGCCAAGAATTTTTCTTCTCTTAGCACCACTTCTTTCAGTCAAATAATTTCCAAGTCCTGTCAGTGACATGTTGAAAATGACAATTATTGTCATCTGAGAAGCATTTATTGTCAATGCATAACTTCAGAGCTTATCATCTCTCATTTGAATTATTGTGATAACACACCAATTCTGTTTCCTTTTTCATATTCACATCTTCTTAAGTTAATTTTTTATTCACTTATGTTAATTGATCTTTAAAAAGTTTTGTGACTTCTTTTCTTTTCCCGGAGAATAAAACCCAAAGTTCCTTGCATGCAAAGCTCTTCAGAGTTTGAAAACAATCTTGCCAGCCACATTTTCTGTCACCTGCCCTTATGCACTCTATACATCTAGTCAGACTATGACAGTGACAAGTAGGCTCAACATTACTGACTCAGTTTTGCCTGTAACCTCACAACACCCATCCCCACTCCACTGGTGTGCTATCTTTTAGGTTAAATGCTTTTGCTTATCTGTGCATTTAGGCCAAGTTAACCAGGGGAATAATTTCGTTTATTGTTTAAAGCAAAGATAATAATACTCCCTTCCTAAAACTAACCCCTGAGGAGATAAAGAGGGTGTACACACAAGTAACAATGTTGTGCTGAGAATTTGTGGGGGCACTGTGACCTGACCAAAACTGGAAAGGTTTCATGGCCTCCTAAGCCCCTCACTGGTGCCCAGATGTCTGCAGTCATCGGTCACCTCTTAATCTCAACCTTTCTTTTCACCCTGCTCTTAACATAATAGGAGTCTAAAATTTGTACTGACTTAAGATGGTTCTTTAGGATGTTAGTTCGCCATCTTTTCTGTTTGCTGACTTCCTGAAATAAAGTTGTCTACCTTCCTCCAACTCTTTGTCTCTCGATGCATTGGCTGTCATGCAGCAAGCAGAAATAGTTTGGACTCACAATTTGGGGAAGCCTGCAGCCAGGGAAAAGTTGCTCCTGGCCAGCTGGCCCCAGTTAAGGAATTCGTGGGTATGTCCCTATCAGCTGCTGGAGTTTTTTTCCTCCAGGGACCCCCACTAGTTCCCTTGGCAGTACTGGCTGTCTCTACGCATACTGCTGAAACAAGGTATTGAAAAATCTCTATGAGTGAATGGACTCAATTCAGAAGCAGGACAAGTTGCTCTGGTGTGTACAGCTGGCAACTCCCTTTTCCCTCTGGGCTCATTCTTTGAACCAGCCATTTTGTTTTACCTTGGGCTATCCTGTTGGAGAGGGGGAACAGTGTTGGACTTGTATCTGATTTGAGAACCAGTTCATTTGCATTTGTCTTTGTTTTTGTGGGCCCTGGGCTATATGTTTTAAAACATGAGAAAGTTCAAATGCATGCTAGGTTTTCTGGGATTACAGCTGGTACATATTATGGCCCATTTCTGCATACATTTTAAACTGATGGGCAAATTATAGCAAGAAAAATCAGAGATCAAATAGTTAACCTGCAACTACAGAGTTAAGTAGTGTCTTCTAAAACTCTCTATTAGTCCATTTTGCACTGCTATAAAGAAATACCTAAGTCTGGGTAATTTATAAAGAAAAGAGGTGTATTTGGCTAATGATTTTGCATGATTCTGGCTTCTGTAAAGCTTCTGGTGAGGTCTCAGAAAGCTTTCATTCATGGGGGAAGAAGGGGAAGCAGGTGTGTCACATGGTAAGAGAGACAGGAGAAGGTACAAGGCTCTTAAACAACCAGCTCTTGGGTGAACTAATAGACCCAAGAGAACTCATTCATTGTTGTGAGGACAACACTAAGCAATTCATGAGGGATCCGCCCCCACGACACAAACACCTCCCATTAGGCCCCAGCTCCAACACTGGGGATGACAATTCAACATGAGATATGGAGTGGACAAATATCCAAACCATATCACTTTCTATTTCTCTCTTTCCTTACTGCCTGCTTTGAATTTCCCATTATTAAGCTACTAGTGTTGAGATAAAACTCACTTTTTATATAGCACCACTAATTTGAGGTTACTTGGAAGTTGTGTTTTCTTATGCAGTTCAGCAAGTTCTAGCTAAAATGTAAACACTGAAAATTAATTTGAAACTGAAGGAAAAAAAGATAAAACAGGTTTTTTTTAAAAAAATTAAACCGCCATGAAAACTGTTTTACCCTTAAATTTGGTCTACAGCCTTCATCAGATTATCTACTAGGGAAAATAAAGTTTTGGCATATGGACAGGTCCCATTTTTTTCAGGAATAATTTGGATCCAGCTATCTTTTATAGGCCAGCGAAAGTACCAAATGTTAGCTACCAGACCACAGGGTGGCATTTATAGGTCAGTGAGTTTGTGATGGTATCTTATGGCTAGAATTTTAAGGCAAAACCTATTGGATCTTGGCTTGTGTGTGTATGTATCTGTTTAGATGTGTTTATGTGTATGCATGTGCTTTATGTGTTATGTCTAGTGTGCTACCAAATTGGTTTATAAGTAAATGAGTAGTCGTACATTAAATAAGTTCAAATATTTTTCAAGTTCATATGAATTTAGTAATCTTTGGTAGATAAAAATGGTTTCAAATTTATTACTAAAATACAATAGAAATGTCTTTGGAATTTTCACCACACATTTTTGAGTTTATTGATTATTTTATATTTGCATTTGATAGATATTTTAAGATATCAGGGTCATAAGACTATATCAGGTCATAAGACTATAAACCCAACCAAAAACACAATAATCTTTGTTTATGTGATTTTTTTTTTGACAAATATGACTAATACAAGATCGTTTGTTCAATGAAAACTGCTGAATCATCTGAGTTATTGGCAAAATGTTCATGAGTTTAACTTTAAGGTTCTTACTTAGATGAACCCTGATGTTCACAGGCTTTAAAAATGGTTAATAGGGAAATAACTTTAAATGATGACTGGTTTCGTTTAATATCTGAGTTAAGATGTAAGTTAGGTAAACTGTCATAATTGAAAGAATTGAGTACATGCAAATAGGATAAATAATTCTAGGAAACTTTGTGTAATTTAAAATCTTAGAATTACTTTGAATTGAAAAATAGATGCTCATTGGATATCTGAGTCATTTTCAATTAAGAAAGGATTTTGATATGGGGAAACATGTTTATAAAAATTTTGGAGTGTTTTCATCCATAACATACTAATATCTGACAGATTATTCAGGATTTCTTGCTTGCTAGTTTTTCACTATAATTTAAGGTTACTAAAAGTAAGAATTCTAGTTGACATAATAATTCTCTGTATAAAGCGTGTCAAGGTAAGATGTGGGCTTTGAAGAGAGAATAAATTATAAGAAATGTAAAGCTGTGTTACTACTGAGAAAAAATATATTTATGTGATAGGCAGATTATTTAGAAGTTGTTTATGAAATAAGGTAGAAAGGAACCAGTAAGTATAAGAGAGAAGTATGAAGAAGGCTATGAACATGAAGATGTATTTTCACTAGGAAAGTTTAAAAAGAGAATAACTGTGTGTAAGAAAGGATCTTACATGGTAAATTTTGGTCCTAAAGTAAAATGGCTAGTTATTGAGAAAAGAGGGAAGTATAGAACAAATCAGAAAGTCCAAGTATGCTGTAGATGATTTTATAAGTTGTAATAAGGTTTATGAAAAAATAATTTATAAAAATAATTTTGATGTGATTCAGTTAGCTATAATTAAAAGGGAATTATTTATAACAGTTATTCTACAATTGGTCCTCTATGCTAAAATAAGGTTTTCTTAAGGCACTGATTTACTCTTAATAAAATTACAAGAATTGTGATTTTTAATTCTATAACCTGTTTCTTTTTGAAAGTTTTTCAGATTCATATCTCAGAGGTTCAACTTTTGTTGTATCTCACTGCTTTCAGCTTTTTCTCCCATTGAGAAGGCCTAAGATGATAACGCTCCCCTTCAACTTTTTCATCCACTTCTATAACTTTTTTCCTCCAGTTTTAACTGTTGTAGACTAATGTGGAAATGTTTTATATAGAAAAGCAATGTTTTCCTTGAATATAACTTGATTTTGTACTCAGCTTTTCTTGATATGTCTGAATTTTTCCATGTAACCAAAGAACTTCCCATGCAGTCACTAAGAGTCATGTATTTCTATGATATACTAATAACCTGGAACACCTTTTCCTGTGTTTGATTGAATGTGAGTCTTTTTTCCATCAAGTTTGACTTCGAGTCCTGTTTTCCTCAAGTTTGACTTCCAGGTTATCTAAATGAGTTTCCCATAAGGAGAAGCAAACACATTGCAGGTTTTTCTTTGCCTTTTTCGTAACTGACTTAAAAAACAAAGTTTTTATATTTTATCAAAATAATCCCTGTTATATATTTATAGGTTTTTAATTACTTGGGCAAACTGAAATTTAAAAGGCTTAAAGTTTCTATATGTATGTAATTTTCTGTATTGATTTTAAAGCATTTTTTATTACACATTTGGTTAAATGAATAACTCTTATTCTGTTTTGTTCAAATATTGAGTCCTTTAACATCTTTGATAAACAACCTCAAAATAAAATCTTAAACTAAGTCTCAGACCTAGACTTATTAATGGAGACTTATCAAAGCTGTAAAATTAATCACTTAAAGGCTGCAGAATCTTTTTACAACTTCCAGTCAGGTGATAAAAGAGAGTTAATTGACTCACAATTCTGTATGGCTGGGGAGAACTCAGGAAACTTACGATCATGGTGAAAGGTGAATGGAAAGCAAGGCATGTCTGACATGGTGGCAGAAGAGAGTGCACAGGGGGAAACTTCCACTTTTTAAACCATCGGATCTTGTAAGAACTCCCTCACTATAATGAGAACAGCATGGGGGAAACTGCACCCATAATCCAATCACCTCCCACCAGGTCCTTCCCTTGACACATGGGGATTACAATTTGAGATGAAATTTTAGTGGGGACAGAGAGCCAAACCATATCAATACTTATCAGGTGCTGTTAAACAATCATTGCACTGTTAAGTTACAGGGTTTTGACTCCTGGGTACACATATCTCATCTAAAGAAGGCACTCCTGCCATTATCTGACACCAAACTCAAGTTAACAGGCTTCTATTCAAAGAAATTTGGATTAAATAATTTTATCTCTTTCTATATCCATGATGCTAGATAGTTTGAATGTTTAGCTACCTGTGAGCTTCCTTTTCCAGTCATTCTCATAACTATGACCTTTTTGCTTGAAACATTGCTAATACTTTATGTCTTGTTTTATCTTCAGAATTTAAAAACAATTCAATCCCACTAAGGCCAATCCATTTTGCACTGCAAATATGCTGCTGTTAAATTATACAACATCAACCACCCTCCCTCTATGCCCAGGGACCACTGCAGAAGAGAGGGGCACATGAAATTTTAAAGGGCCTGTTTTGAGAGCTAAAATTAGTTCAGATTCTCCAAATCAAAGATGAGTTCACAGATGCCCAAATGGCTGATGGTTCAACACACAAAACTTATAGATAAATTGATTTTATAATCTTGCATTTTGGCTTTTGGTTTTTGGCTGTTATGTTACTTAAAAAAGTTACAATGGTTAATGAGTATCTGCCCAATTCCATTCCCACAGATGCCTAGAATTATTAATTAGCTTTAAGTCATTTGGGTCTAATTTCTTTGCCACAGTAGGATAGCCACACTACCCCAGCAATAATATGGAAAAACAAAAAAGTTTGGCCATTGATGCTGTCTCTGGCATATTTTGACCAAAAAGAGGGTATGTGAATTGAAAAATTAAAATCCTATGTCCCTCACTAATTAAATGGACCTCCCTTGGCCAAGGGAGCCCCAGAAAAAAATCTTAAAAACTTAGTTCCCAGCCATTGGAGGTCAGACATATCATGTTATCCCTCCTCCCTTTTATGGTTTAGAGAAAATAACTCACCAACCTTAATGATCATTAGACTAACAGAACAAACTCTTCATGGCAATAAGATACCAAATCATAAACAGGACATAAAGCCATGCTAAGCAAGTGTTAAGTCTTCACCTGAAGGTAAACATGGACCAGATGTTACCTGTATGTTTTGTAAATATGCCTGTGTTAGGACTGCCTTTATAAATATTCATAGATTCTCCTATAACCTGTTAAATATGTATGTTTAGCCAACCTGATATCATATCCCCATAGGAGTCCCAGTACAACTGATAGTGGGGAAGAAACTTATTGACTTTCTCATTGATGCAGGGGCCACAAATTATGTAGTTAACACCCATCTATCCCTGATTCAAAGAAGACTATGATGGTTACATGAATGTAAAGGGAAGCTGTAACTCATTCCTTCCTGAAATCTTTAAGTTGTCAGCTTGGAGACCATAACTGACAGAAAAATTGAAAAGATAAACCACAGTCTAAAAAGAAACATCAAAATTTTCAAAGAATTAATTTAACTTGGAATAAGGCATTGCCAGTTGCCCTGCTGTAGATTAGAGTAGCTCCCTGAACTCTGCTCAAATTGCATCTCCTTGAAACATTATATGATAGGTCATTGCAAGTTTCAGCTGGAGAACCAACTGATGTTTTAAGAGATTTAGCAATTGCCAAATATGCTAACTGTAGGCACTGTACTAACTTCTGTTCATGACTTTGCTTCTAGCAGGATCATTCATCCCACAGATGTGGTCTCACATCCTTTTTGACCAGGAGGGGTCCTCCTAAAGACTTGGAAAGAGAAAGGACCTGAACACCAACTTGCTGCCCAGTGAATGGGACTGTTAGAGGCGCTGCTACCCACCCACTCATCAGTTAAACTTGATGGATTAAAGCCAAGGGTATATCATACTTGGGTCAGGTCACCCCACCATTCCAGAAACCAGAAAAACAGTGGGCATATGAGCCCTTGAAGGACCTAAAGTTACTCTTTCACAAAAGGATAAATGAAATAAAAATGTAAACCCTATGTGCCTTGCTTGTCCTTTGGGGATTTTCATATGTTTGGCAAGACAACTATTTAGTTAGGATTTCTCAGTCTGTTGCCACTTCCATTAACCCATCCCCCCACTGCTGAATTTGCCATCCTACACCTTGTTCAGTATATGAATTTCGAGTCCTTTTTTCATCAAGTTTGACTTCCAGGTTATCTCAATGAGTTTCCCATAAGGAGAAACAATCACATTGCAGGTTTTTCTTTGCATTTTTCATAATTGGCCTAAAAAACAAAGTTTTTACAAAAAGTTTTTACATTTTATCAAAATAATCCCTGTGTTATATGACGATTCTGATCCTATGACGATTGCTGTGTATAGGGTATATAGGCACAACTATAAGCTATATATCAGGAAGCATGCACCCAGAAGTTCCATGCTTCTTTCTTATTCAGCTTCTCATTAGACACTGCATGCAAAGTAATAGTGGGAACCCACAAGCCTACAAGAGGAATATTTCCTTAGCCAGGTCAAATGGTTTTATTCCACAGTCATCCCTCACCAACCCCATTCAACAAATAGTACCCAGATGGGAGACAACATCCTATTGTTCTCAATTCCACAAGATTTTGGAATGAACCTTTGAGAGTGGGGAAATTGTAGCAGTGAAAATGAGGCCTAGCATGACTAACTCCATTTTGCTCCTAAACTCATCACTCCTTTTGTGGTGATATCTTTTAGGTTAACTGCTTTTGCTTATTTCTACATGTAGGCCAAGCTAACTATGAGAGGAATTTGGTGTATAGTTTAAAGCAAATATGATAACAGTTCCTTACAAAAACTAACCCGGAAGATACAAATAGTGTACCTACACATAACAATGTAGTGTTGAGTATTTGTTGGAGAGTCATGACCTGACCAAGGATGGAGGTGTTTCATGGCCTCCCCAGAACAGACCCATGCTGGCACCCAGTTATCTGTGGTCATGGGTCACCTCTGGATTCCAACCCTTTCTTTTTTCCCCTTCCCTTAACATAAAAACAACCTGAAATGTTTACTGACTTAAGATGGTTAAGACATTAGTCCACCATGTTCTTACTTTGCTAGCTCTCTTAATAAAGTCACTGACCTTGTTCCAAATCTTTGCGGCTCAACTTACTGGCTGTCGTGTGGTGAGCATAAATAGTTTGGATTCAGATACAAGACTTTAAAACCAAACAATTCCTACTAGTGTCATAATCTGGACCATGTGAAATGACCAAAATATGTAGGTTTCTCATAATTAATGGATGTCGTATCCTCTGATAATTTGTCATTTAATTTTTAATGTAATTTGCAAATCTTTAATATACATATCTGTAGAATAACAAATTAATTTTTTTCTTTGAAGTACTTTAGAACTTTTAAAACACTATGGTGTGAAATTGAAAAATGTTATGTAGATAAAGCAGGCTTAGATATGGCTTTCACCAAAAGTAAAGGAGAAAAAAGATGATATTTTTCTTTTCCGCACCCTTAGTGTTCCAAATGAACAGAAAATACTGTTCTTTTTAACTCTCTAATCTATCCCCCAGACACTTTCACACACAAAAAGCAGGCTCTGTTTGTTAGAAATTCTTTTATCTCTTCTCTGGTATATAATTATCTTTATAAAAATGCAATAAAAGCAAATAGTAAAACATATTTTAGGAAAAAATAAAGAATAAAGACTTTCATTGTATATACATTAGTTCTTTAGTTTTCAGATTGCTATAAAAGACCTTGAAAGAGGCCAGGCACGGTGGCTTATGCCTGTAATCCCAGCACTTTGGGAGGCCAAGGCGGGCGGATCACGAGGTCAGGAGATTGAGACCTTCTGGCTAACACGGTGAAACCTCATGTCTACTAAAAATACAAAAAATTAGCCAGGCATTGTGGCGGGCGCCTGTAGTACCAGCTACTCAGGAGGCTGATGTGAACCTGGGAGGTGGAGCTTGCAGTGAGCCAAGATTATGCCACTGCACTCCAGCCAGGGCAACAGAGCGAGACTCTGTCTCAAAAAAGACCTTGAAAGAAATAATAATAAACAGTAAAGAAGGTAATCTTTACCAATATTTATCTTCAGGAGAAGATAAACGAAATCTAAAAAGATCAACACAGTTGTATTTTAACAATAAGGAATTTCTCCCAAAGCAATAATCTAAGGATAATATTTATGTTAGAGTCTATTACCTATAAAAATATTACAGCTATAGTAAAAATTCAGAACAAATATCTTTGTTGTTAAGCTTTTAGAAACACAATGGAGGTACTTTTTTTTAATAGGAGTTAACCGTTAGCTACTACATAATCCTATTAATGTGGTGATGTTGGAAGATCAAGGCTAGCATCTGCATAATGGCTGTCTAGAGGATGATGTTGGGCAGGGTGAAGAGCTGCATTATTTTATCTGCAATTTAATCAAATCTGTGACACATAAAGCAGCTTTATAAAGGGATTTAATTCATGTCTGATACTTAACAATTCTCTTTTGGTAATAAGACTACATATTTATTTTGCCTATATATAATAATATGTATACATTATTGGTCAATGCTAAAATAAACTCATAGGTGTTAAAGCTGTTTTGCCTGTAACATTTTATTTCAAATCAAATAAAAACAATACATGCCACTTTAAAAGACAAATTAAGGAAACAATCTGACTTTCTTTTCATTTGTTATCAACTTTCCCAGAGTGTAAGACAGGACCTACAATTCATGTTAAAATTGTGGTTAGATTTATTGTCACAAATGGTTCTATGGGCATGTCAGGAAAATTCAGTCCTGGTACTTCAAAAGTGTCTTCTCAGATACTATGCATTTTTCACAGAAGTCAATTACACAACATTGGTGTTCTTACTACTGACTTAAGAAAATTGGGCCCAACTAAGAAACAGAACTTTGAAAAATACAATTAATGTCTTACAAAAACCTAGCCATCACAGTAAATTTTCATCTTTTCATATTTCTTTTTGAGCAAGTAGATAAATTTGGACTAATGATGCTATTTCAACACTGACATTAGGATATAATCATAGATGGCTTTGAAATTAGAAACAGGTGTGCCAACATGGTTGGCTAAGCAGAATAAAGAACTATCCCTTCCTAATATCACTACATAATGGATTTCTTTGTAGCAACTTTTGATGAGCATTATGTTCAATCATATAGTAAATATAATTCCATCTGGATTATATATCTTGAAGGAGTCATAAAATTGAGATCTTAATTCCTACTTGTTGAGATTAAAGTTTACAGGTTATTGTAATTTAATTTAAACTTGGTGTAAAGATTGCCCATCTGCTTTGGTATTTCAAGCATATTAATTATGAAATAGTCAAACTAAGGTAATTAGAAAAGCCATCAATATGGTGATGCCTGAGTGATAATGCTCTTATATTAATGTGAAGTTAAATTTTAAGAGGAACATGCATAGATAACATGAAATTATCTAAAGATAAATAATCTAGTGATGGATTTAAAACAAACTGCATAAGCCAGAATATGTGTGGGTGTCATATGGTGTATACATGAGGAAAATACTATGCTTTTTGTTAATATTCCCTTGTTTAATAGTACTGCTTATATTACTTTCAATTTAGCCCTATAAAGTGTTCTGATTTATCATATTGACTATATAACAGGAAGATAAATATCACTGTTGGCATATTTCTTTACACATTAAATATAAAATTTATAATTTTATTTCATTAAGAAAAATTTATTTGTTATTTAAGAAGTTGTTAATTTTAGGTGTTCTCTACTGTAACTTCTCAAAAATATGCACATAGGCATCTATCAATGTTATTTAACACTACTTGAATTTGGAAAGTAGTGGTTTTATCTCCCTTAAGATATTGCAATATATTACTCCACCTCATGGTAAGTTTTGGTAGAAACGTATTTCTAAGCCTCTATTTTCCTTCCATTTTTATTCTCTAGGAGTCTTTTACTTTATCCGCATAATTTCCCTGCAAGATCTCATCTGTTGTTTATGACTTTATCTACCACTTCTTTACCAATGACTTCTAAATCAAAAATTGCAATTAAAAACTTTTCTTAAGTCCACATTTCCAAGTGGCTACTGGACATAACAACATGCATATCCCCAAATTACTTCCTAGGCATTATGTCCAAAACTGTGTACTTTAACTTCTCATGCAATCACTTCTCCAGCCATAATTTGCTGTTTCCTGAATTCCTGATTTTGATTAATGATGCTTTCATCTATCCAGTTTCCTGAGTTAGAGAATCATATTCAACAGTCCCCTTTCTTATTATCTCATGTCCATAACCCAGGACCAAGTCTTATACAGTCTAATTTTGCTTATGAATAAAAACTTAATATTCTGTTGGATGCCTTCTAGCTACTACGCCACACAGTCAGCTGGGTGCTGGGAATATATCAACAGAAAATAAAAAAGATCCCTGCCCTCATGGGATTTCATGCGGAGGAAGGATAGGCAAGAGGAGGGATACAATATATAAGAAATAAAAATTATTTCATGCAGTGATAACTATTAATAATGAAACAAAATTGGGTGATGTAAAGTAATGATTGGGGATGGGTGTTCAAGAGGGAAGGTCTTTCTGAGCAAAACATGTAAGCCAAAAAGCCATCAAAAGAATGATTTTTAAAAGGCAGTCATGTGAAGATATAAGGAAAGTGCATGTGTGTGTGTACATACGTGTGTGTCCACACTGCACAGAAATACATCTTACATTTGCTATGAAACTTTCCTTGTATCCAAAGATTTCTGACTATGCTCTTGAGGATTTGGTTTAATTGTGCCATGTAAGTATTCACATAATTTAGAATAGAACTTCTTTTAACAACATGAAATTACAACACTATTTTTTCTGGCACAATTAATATTCTTAATTTGTCACCCCAAATGCACTCTCTAAAACTGTTTCCTGGGGGTATACCCACTGTGAACTTAAGGAAGTTGGGCTTACTTGCTCTCTGGATGCTAGGGTTTCAGATCAGTGAAACAAACTGACAAGAGTTTAGTGGTTGAGAGATGATAGTGTGTGGCCTATTTATTTCCTGGTATCCTTTCCTGCCATGTTATGGTCAGAGTGTTTCCAGACCAGAATGTTGTGTTTCCCAACAGCAGAAGCTGGATCCTGACAGATCCCTCCCCCAGGGCCTCAGTTCCCTCCCATTGCTCCTCCTAGCTCTCAGTGGTGAGGGTTCCTCTCTCTTGCTAGTCCTGTGTGCTTCACCATCTCATCTTGATTTCCCTAACCCATCCCATGCCTATGTAAATAGTCTCTTTATTAGATACTCTTCAATTACTTATTTTGAATGTTAATTAATATCTCTCTCTTGCTGAGACCCAGGATGATGGTGTTGTTCACCATTGAACCAACTGGTGAGCAATGAGTATACCTTTCCAGATGTTTGTTCCTTCAGTATTAAAACTCATTTTGGGGGGTTTGGTGTGGTTTGCCTAGTATTCCGAGCCACTACTACTAGTTCTTCCCAAATTCTCTAACAAAAGTATACAAACCTCTGGGAATATTTTCCATGTTGTCAAATATATTAGGTGTTACGTCACTTAATATTTCCCTGCAAATCTGCCTCCTGGAGACTTCTTATTCCAATCTGGGAAGACTGTTCTCCAGGCCTGCCACAAAGCGTCATTCTTTAATCTCCTTTACCTTTGGTCTCTCTCTTCTAGGATCTAATTTGGGTGAATAGGAATTTTATTCAGAATTTTACAGGCTGTGTATCCATAACTTTTAGTGTTTGGGACAGTTTTTGCTGGTTGACATCTTTGGCTTTCCGATTCTTTATATGTGTGCCTCCCCCCTACCCTCACCCTCTGCAGTGTTTAAGATTTTGCCTTTATTTCATGTGTTCCAGAACTTTCACAATAATATGACTGCCATGGTCTTTTTTTTTTTTTTTTTTTTTTTTTTTTTTGCATTTACTGTCCTGGTAATTGTATGTGCTCGTTCAGTCTGGTAGTGCACATCCCTCATTTATGAGAAATGTTTTCTCTCTCTTTTTGTTTGGATAATTTCTTTCCCTCTGCTTTTTCTCCTTCTCTAACTCTCATTAGCCAGATGTTTACCCTCCTAAATTGGCCCTCTACAATATATTTTTTACCTTTCTACATTATTTTCTATTTTTGTCTATTTAAAAAGAAAACTCAGAGTGATTTAACAAATGATCTTCCACTTATTTAAAAACATTCTATCATACACAGTATATGTTTTGATATCCCAAGAGTTCTTCTTTGTTTATTGTTCTTTTTCATGCATTTGTTATTTACTTCAAGGATGAAATATGATTTTGCTTTATCTTTCTGAGGATATAAATTATGTTTTGCTTTAAAATTTCCTTTGATTCTATTTCTTGCTTTTGATATTTGAGTGCCAGGACTATAATTTCCCCCCTCTGGCTTCTTCATTTTGAGGGAACAATTCTAGTCTTTTTAGTGGAGGACATAATCAGACTGTCTCCATACTTGTGGCTAAAAACTGAAAAAAGGCCTGCAGCAGAGATGTATAGCTTTCAGTTTGAATAATTTAATTTCTTCTGCTCATTTTTAGCGTATTTTTCCACTGTTATTGTTTCTGGTATTCTGAGTTTAGACCTTTTTGCCTTTATTTCACTACAGAATGAACCCTTCATTTCCTCCTTGGGTAGGAAAAGAATGTCTCCTGGCAATACAGAATTGGGGATGGGTCCTGGCTCTAACAACTTGCTAGATACACTTCAGTCATTTCTCCTATTTTCATAATTGTATAAGTCAATTCTCTATAATACGTAGTGCCTTCAGTTCTTAGACTTTCCAGGGTCAACAGAGATTGAGTGGCTTCTCATTGGCATCACCCTATAGTCAGTTAGGGGGCAGATTCTCATTTTCCAAAAATGAGTTGGAATGTCTCATCCTTTCCTGAGTCCTTCCTCATTCTCAATCTTTTTGTAAATCTAAACTTTATATATTCATTATAGTCATTATAGTAGCATTTTGGAAGGAAGTACAGATAAATGAAAGGATTCAATTTTCCATATCAAAAGGCATACACACTTTAAAACTTTAATATATGAATGAAATTATTGGTAGGACAAATTTTGTAATATAATATAGGTAGAATTGGGATAGGTACCTTAAGTTTTTATTTGTACCTTTTAATTTCAGCTTCTTGATATTTGAAAGGCTTTTAAAATGTGAGATGGTAAACTCCATCTGAAAACTTTGATAGAAAAAGATAATCTAAAATATGCAAACAGAAAGATTGCATTTTTTCTACCATGATGGCAACATAAGTTGTTAAACCTTTTAAAATGAGTTAAAAGTGTTGAGAAATGACAAATGCTAAACTCACCCCATTTTCTTTGTGATGGAACTATTAAAAAGGTGGACCATTGTGGTTTTCTAGAAATAGAACAAATCATTTGACAAAATAAAGAAGTGTGTACTGAAATATAGTATCATTAGGATGGTTCACATCTCATGGAATGACCACATCCAAACACTGACAAATGGATTAATCTAACTAGAAAAAAGGTTTTGCATGGCATGTAATGGGCCTAATCTCTAACCCCTTTGTTACTCAATATTTAAATTAATGAGACAGATAACATATTGGTAGGGTACTGAACAATTGTGTGATAAGAAGAAACAGGGATATGAAGAGGGAAGGGGAAGACTAAACAACATGGAATGTTGATGGAAAGATAATTTGAACAATTTCATTACAGGCTGATATTTCACAAGACGAATTTAATAGGCCTAAAAGTATAGCCTAACACTTAAGTATAAAAGTTTACCTGTGCACACAAAGTGAAGAATAAATGTCCTAACTTTAGCACCCTTAAAAAATAGAGATATAATGAAATAAAACATTTATTAAATGCTTATTGAACACATATAATGAGCAAGATGCTGTAGTTTTGGTGAATAATAGAGAAAGAATACCTGCTTCTAGTGAGCTTTCATGTTAGCAGGGAAAACAGATAATACTTTTACAATTCATTATAATTAATTTTAATCTAACAAAAGAGTTATGATTGCATACAATGGGGACCTAATGCATAGATGAATTAGGCAAAATATATATAATGTCATCTTAGGTCACATGAATAAAAGTATATTATACCTAGTAGAAGACAGTAGTATTTATTGAGCATTTGCTCTGTGTCAGAAACTATGCTGATTGTCATATTACCTTAATCCATACAACATCCCTATGAATCAGACATTATTAAACTCTGATTTCACAGATTGAAAAACAAAGGAACAAAAGGCTGCCGAGTGACTTATTCAGGGTCACACAACTATGAGCACAGAAACTGAAATCTAAACCTGTGAACTTCCACTCCAGAGTTTGAAGACTTCACCACTCTGCTATACTGAGCAAGTCAAAGACTCCTTGGGTACCACACTATGAGACACATAATAAACTAAACCTGCGTGTGTGAAAAAACCAGGTTCCTGGAAGATCTCAAAACTTAATAGCGAACCCACATGAATAGGAGGTTTTCAACTAGTGAAAAGAAGACAAAGGGTAATAGTCATTCATTTATTCTATTATATTTATGTAATGCCCACTTTGTGCTTGGTAATGTCCCAGTGTAGACAATAAACATAGCACAAAATGTCTTCTCTCAGAGGTTTGTCTTCTAGTGCAGAAGTAAACAAACATTTATTTACAAAGTAAATATTTAAAATATGCCTTTTTATAGGACAGTAAATAGCATCAAAAAGAAACAAAAAGCACGAAAGGAGGACATAAAATCTGGGGGAGAACGCTTTGGTATTTTAAATGGGGTGGCCAGGAAAGACCACACTGAAAAGGTGGTTTCTGGGTAAAGAAGGAAGCGAAGGAGCAAGCCACGTGAATGCTGGGGTGGGTATAGCATTCTAAGTGAAAGGAACAAGTGCAAAGGCCCTGAAACAGGATCATAGCCACTGTGCCAAAACCCTACAAGGAAGCCTTTGTGGTAGGAGATTATAGGAGAGGAGGTGAGACAGGTGACACAAGGTCAGTCTAAGTGTAGCCTTCTAGAGCCTAGTAAAAACTCTGGTGCTTTCTCTGAACAGGATGGAAAACCACTGGAAGGTTTCACTCATATAATGACATAAACTGAAATGTTTTAACAAGATTATTCCGGCTGCATATAAAGAATAGACTAAATGAGGGATAAGAGCAAGAGGAAGAGGAGGACTGGATAGGAAGTCATTGTAATAATTCAGATGAGTCATGATGTTGGATTGGAAAAGGACAAAGGGTGGGAACAGCATGGGCAGGTTGAATTCCAGACATATTTTGAAGGTAGTGCCAAAGGATTGATGTGTGATGCGAAAAGAAGGGGGAAGACAATGGTAACCTCAAGGCTTCTGGCCAGGCCAACTGTAAGAATGAAGGACATTAACTGGGTTGGGGTTGATATTGTGAGGCCTGTTTTGTACACATTATGTTTACTCCATTTAACATTCATCAAAGAGTACATGCTGAGGAAGTGGTTGGATACATGGATCTGGAGTTCAGGGAGGAGTCCTGGCTGGGCATATCAGTTTGTGAGTCATCACATTACAGATGGTATTGAAAGTGGTGGGACTACAGGAGAAAAGAGAAGAGGTCTAAAGTCTGGAGCACTCTAAATTTTAGAATTAGAGGACAAGGAGAAACCAGCATAGGCAAGTGAGATGGAGCTGTGAGGAAGTAGGAAAAAAAATTGTATGTTGTTTTAAAAGTAAATTGCAGCATAAATTCTCAAGGAGGACAAAGTAATCAACTGTGACAAATGTCCCTGATAGTGCAAGTAAGACAAGAACTAAGAAACAGATCATTGGATCTAGAAATGTGGAAGTCATCAGTGGACTTTTAAGGAAATAACTTTGGCGATGGGGTGGTAACCTGACTTGGTTCAGGATGAAATCAAAGGAGAGAAATAGGCAATAGTCATTTAAGACGACATTTTTAAGGACTACTGTTGTAAAGGGAAAGAGAAATGCAGAAACTGAGGGAAGGTGTAGATAATATTTTATTTTTTTGCTTTTTGGTTTGTTTGTTTTATTTTGGTTGTGGTGGGAGAAGAATAGTATTACACATGCCGATGGGAAGAATCCAGTGTAAAGGGGAAAAGTGATCCAAGAGGAGACAGAGCAGGGAGAATTGCTGGAATAGACAAGAGGTGATGGGATGCAGTAAATAAGGAGAGAGACTGCTCTGCTAGAGGCATGAAGTGCTCACCCTTAATAAGAGTGGAGAAGGTGAGATATATGGCTTCTAATAATTTATTTAAATATATGAAGAACTGTCTTATGAAAGAGGAGATACATTTATTTTGTGTCGTGAAATAGTGTAGAATATAGCAAAAGGGTGACTATTACAGGACGACAGAAATAAAGAAATTTCAATAAAGGATGTTTGGAACCAGTAAGGCTCTCCTTGAAACGTAGTAAATTCTCTCTCCTGGGAACCAGGTAACAAAGTCAATTCCTCCTCGGTGCTTACCCTGAGTCATGCGCTAGGTTATATGCAATGTATACATGATTTCATTTAGCTTTCACACTTCTGCAAGATAAAATTGATTCCCAAATTGCAAAAGAGGAATCAAAGTCACATGGATTGAGTTTCAACACTATCCAGTACAGAGTAGCACAGCAGTGGGGGAGGCGTCTAAGTGACTCCCAAAGCTATGGTCTGTGTAACAACAGTAAGTGACTGCACTTTGAAGGTTAAGGATGCAGTAGAGTAAGTTTAACTATTTTCAGGGAGAGTGTAAGAGTGATAGAGTAAACATTTTTCAATTTTTTGAAATGTTATGCTTCTATTTTCTGATTGAGGAAAGTTAGTCTCAGTTTCCCGCCTTATTCCAGGCTCTGGAATGACTCTCTCTGTTTCATGAGTTCTAAATAAATGATTAAATTCATCGTGCATATCCCAGATAATGGCCTGTATATGGGAAGCAATGAATACTTATTACATTGAATTGAAGATGACAAGCAGGTAACTCTTCAGCCTCTAGGGCTGCAATTCTGGCCTTTCTCCATCAGGGACCGGCTGCTCATCAGGGAGCAATCTTTATTAGGCGTACTCTGTCAAAGTCATCCGGGAACTCTTTTATAGGTGGCCAGGATAGGTTGAAGGAAAATGGTATCCAAAGCAAATCTTACCCACTCAGTGAACCACAAGTATAAATTAATTTTGTTAGGCAATTAAGAAAGCAAACGGCAAAAATGAAAAAAAAAAAAATGTCTGATGACGTAGTTTTAATATCCATTGCTTACTTATTATAATGTAAAATCTGTGCAAATATTCAAATTAAACAGGTCCTATTTTCATATCTGTTTTGCTAGTAAACAAAAATTTGTATAATAATTGCTAAACATAAAGATTCTTTAGGCATGCCTAGTACTAAATGTATCTATTTTTAGGTATAACTTCAGATGCTTATAGGCAAACATTCAAACTTGTTTTTTAATCTTCTAAAATTTGCTATTTGTCCTAAAGTATAGCTTCAAGTAAAACTTTCAATTAGAGAGGATAGCGTGTTTTTATTCTAAAACAGTCATTAAACTAAAAGCAATCAAAGTGAAAAACAATGGAACTACATAGACTATTTTTAAATTCAGCATTATCTTTACTTGAAAACTTCTCTTTCACGGGATTTGTTCTGTTTGTTTTAACCCAGGCACTATGCAGAAGGCTGGATTTGCTGATAAGCAGGGTTTTTTTTTTCATTTTATTACAACTATCAGAAAGGTGATTAATAATTTTTAATTACCAGGAGCCTAGATTATGCAAATGAACTATAACTTTGTTTCCTCCTCCTTTGCCTTTTGTGAGCTCTTGCAAAAGAAATGATGGGCACAGTTGTGTGTGTAGATCTGTGAACTGTAGGCAAGTATGCTGTACTACTGGTTAGCAGCTTGTCCAGAGCTGCAGTAAAATTTTGAACCCAGTACTACCTCCTCCTTTTATCCTGTTGTGTTTGGATGGATGAAAGGGTACAGTTCTATCTGACCTCAGGAATCCATATAAATGGGGTAATATTTCTATAAAGCTTTTTGAATAGTGTACAATGCTATACAGGTAGGGTATATAAAACAAAATCCAACATGATTATCTTAAACTCTATAGAAGGCTAATTTTAATTAATTAATTAATTAATTAATTAATGTTTTAAGACAGGGTCTCACTGTTGCCCTTGTTGGAGTGCAGTGGTGCAATCGTATTCACTGCAAGCTTGAATTCCTGGGCTTAAAAATCCTTCCTCCTCAGTCTCCCCAGTAGCTGGGCCTACAGGTGCATGCCACTACGCCTAGTTAATTTTTATTTTTTATTTTTTATTTTAATGCTCAGTAGAGATGAGTTCTCGCTATTTTGCCCAGGCTGGTCTCAAACTCCTAGGTTTGTGAAATCCTTCCTTCTCAGCCTCACAAGGTGCTGGGATTATAGGCATGAGCCACTGCATCCAGCCAGAAGGCTAATTTTTAAATAAGAACCTTATTCTGAAATATACACCTTTTGGGGGTTGCTAACTGAAGCTGTCTTTTCCTTACTGGGTTTTCTCACTCCTGCCTCAACTGCTTTAAACACATTTTATGAACTGTGGGTCTTTAGAACACTTAATCCCAGGCATTCTTCATTTTACATGATTTTATTTTATTGTTGTCGTTGTACAAACATCTTATTCTAGTTTAGGGACTCTGGCCCCATTTTAAAATTAAACCTATCTTTGCTATGGCCAAACATGAATAATGTGTTTACCTATTAATATTTTGGGACCCAAAGGCTTATTTCCCCTCAGGACTTGTCAGGAATGACAGACAGCTCAGTTCAAAATGAATACTGATAGACTCATACCAAGAGGGGGAAAAATCTGCTCCATTGTTCCTCTTTCATGTTCTGCACTGAGCAAGGCTGCTGGTTTCAAAGCAGTTCACAGGAATCACACAAAATGTTGAAATTTTAAAAAAGAAGTACCTTAATTCAGTGGTTGGTTAAAGATGAGGTTCATAATTCAGCATGAGTTGGACTTACATTCATACACTCTTACTGGTGTATATTCATATATTTATTCATATGTTATTAATATATTCTTTCTGATATACATGTTATTTATAATAGAGCAAGTATCCTCTCAAGGGCAAAACCACACATTCACCCATGCTAAGATCTAGAGAAGGGAAGTATCAAATTTAAATAGCATTCTTATTCCTACTCTTTTAACATAATTTTCTATATACTAAAGAAACGTGTAAAGGAGGCAGTATCTGTGCATTTGTGCCCATTGGAAGAAGTAAAACATCTAAAGACTACCTTATTTTTCATCCAAATTATTTTTTGAAGAATCAGCAAAGTTTTAATTTTTAACACAAAAATTTTGGCATATATGTTTGGGTGATAAAACACTTGCCTAAAACTAGGTGAATCAAAAATCCTGTCAAACTCAACTTCCTCTACGGACCAACTGAAACTAAAGAGATCTGACTATTGAACAACAGGAAGTTATGAAGACAGTGCTAAATTCAAGAGCATTCAAATGTAACATTTTGCAACAACGTTCAGGCCAAATAAAACACTTTTGCCATTTACTACCCTATAGATAGATAGGTTAATAATATAGATAGATTAGTATCTATTAGTAATCTATATGGAGAGACTACTAATAAATAAATGATTAAATAAAATACCTTTTATTTTTATGTATTTTATTTTTGCAGAATACTGGAGCAGTGTTTTTTAGGACTTGTTGAAGTAAATCATTTATCTCAAATCAAGGGCAGATTGAATTATTTCTGGAAATACTTGTAAGACCTAATGAGCATGTCATCTTTGGGTTGGACCCTGTTGCCATTGCTATAGCACAGCCCCAGGCACTCTTAAGTTCCTTGATATAAAAGCATCCACAGCATTTTTTACACATCTGAGCTTCTAAGAACAAGGGACCCTGATGTGTCACAAAGACAAAGATGCATGCCCTTTCCTCCTCGTGAGTGGAGTGCTCAGGTAAAAACTGAGGGAAGGAATTTGAACCCAGGCAGCCCTGGTGTTTATCCCCTGAGCCTTGTACAGGGCTAGATCTGGGCTGCTGTTGGGCTTGCATTGATGCTAACTTGCATATAACTTTTCAGAAACCTTGCCTTGAGTGGTCACTTCCATAATGCATAAGTCACTGCTGAATATTTTAAGAGCTTTCATATTTAGAGGAAAGCAATAGGGTAAATAAACAAAAGACATGTATAGATTATTTTTAGTTTGACTTTAGAACAGAAGATATAATTTAAGGCTTGTTCAGCACTTTACAGCTATGAATGACAACACTTTTCAAGAAGCAGCTCCTTAGTAACTGGCTTCTTCAACATCATGAAGAAGTGCTTATTTGTAGTGTTATTACAGTGGGCTCCAATTAGAGGATATGTACAGGGTGTGTATGTGTGAATCACTGGGTAACAGCTTTGTCTCTAAGTAGACAAAGCCCTTTTAAATCTACATTGCATTCGCATCTTAAACTGAATAACCATGATTACAACTAAGCAAAATATTTAGGAACAATGATTAAAAGCATTTAAAAATAGATGGTGTGTGTGTGTATGTGTGAAAATGTTTACCTTTTTAACAATAATGACATAATGGACTACATATATTTTCTACATTCATGAAAAAGCAATCATGTACCTATTGGTTCATGTTTCATCTTATTCTTTCTAAATGACAACTCCAATACTTATGCTCTTCACATCTATCATTGATTTTAGATTGCTGTAACTTCTTCATATTTTGATATAAAATTTCATATTGTGTAAGAGTTTCTCTATAGTATGTATGAGGGACATACAGAGAGGGAAGATGAGACAGAGACAGAAGGAGAGAGAGGTCCATTATAGTCTCCGGATGGTAAAATTTGTAAAACTTAAAAATACAGGAAAAATGAATATATTGGCTCTACCTCAAATCTTTAAATAAATAAAACTCTAAAATAATATATAAGTAGTTTTCCCTCCCTTAAAGAGAGTTGATAGTAGTTACATATTTTGCATCTGTAAATACACTTTAAATTATGTGCCTTCAGTATTTCAGCTGGTAAATTCTTTTTAGGTATAGCTAATGAGCATAAAGCCATACATGCATTCTTCAAACAGTGCAATGTAAAAACTGAAGTTAGCGTATGTTATGGATTGAATTTGCCTACATGAAGGAACCAGCACTTGATGATTTGGAAAATGTTTCAGATAGCATGCTCTGAAAACAGGTGTGGCTGGCAACTGTATGCTAAAGAGATTAGGTATGTGATTTATGGGTCCAATCAACCATTTCAGTAGATTCCAGGAAGAGAGATGAGATTATTCAGGAAGCATGTGCAAAGAATCCTCATGTCTAATAGTGTAGATTACCTTGACATGCATAGGAGACTGACAAAGTTTTTGAAAATTTTATACCAGAAAAAATACTGTCAGCCCAGACTGAAAAGGGACAGAGATGGAATTGAATGGAACAAGAATGATTCCAAGGGCAAAGCAATGAGCCCAGAGGTTGAGGCCAGCCAGCTAGACATCATTGGCGAAGAGGTCATAGCCACTGCTGAGGCTGGCCAAGAGGAAGATGCGGCTGGCCAGGTGGGACAGGAAGACACATGGAGTCACAGATGATTATTCTCAGTCCTAGAAAACTAATGGAATTTACCCTGCTGAGTTTTAAACTTGCTTGAGAACTCTGATCCATTGTTTTCCTTCTCTTTTTTCCATTTTGGGATGGAAATGTCCATCCTATGCCTGTCCCACCATTGCCTTTTAGAAGCAGGTAACATGTTTTCTGGGTTTTACAGGTCTATAGATGGAGATAAATTTTGTCCCAGGATGGACCATATCCAGAGTCTTACCCATACTGGATTTAGATGATTTGAGGATAATATTTGGGACTTTCTGAGTTGAGTATTTTTAGAGGAGACTGGACTTATAGTTGATGCTGGATGAATCAAGATTTCTGGGGATGTTGGGATAGGTGAATATATTTTTCAAATTAGAAGGACACGAATTGTGGAGGGTGCAAAGAATATATTACTATGGGTTGAATTGTGTCCCTCCAAAGAGTATGTTGAAGTCCTAATCCCTGATACCTATCAATGTGATCTTAATTGAAAACAGAGACTTTGCAGGTATAATCTAATAAAGATGAGACAATACTGAATTAGGGTGGATGCTAATTCAAAATAACTTGTATTCTTTCAGGAAGAGGAGAAGAGACACAAATGGAAACAGGGATTGGAATTTTGTTGCCAAAAACCAAGGAATACCTGGGCTACCAGAAGCAGCAAAGAAGGATCCTCCATGAGGGGTTTTGAGGGAGCATGGCCCTTCCAATACTTTGATTTTGGACTTTTAACCTCCAGAATTGTGAGAGAGTAAGTTCCTGTTATTTTAAATCACTGAGTTTGTGCTACTTTGTGATGGCAGCCCTAGAAAGCCAGTACAGTCCATTGTAGTGAACACTGGTTTTCACTGGCTTTCCAGCATTCATCCCCTTTCCCCTTTTAGTAACTGTATCTGATCCTCCTACCCTACTCTCATTCCATGTGTTTTACAGAATTTACTCCACCAATGACTCCAAAACTAAATATGTGACCTACACACTTGCCATTTCTCTGGCCTCAGCAATTGCTTCAGGGATGAATATGTAACCCAATCATATGGGGAAGATGGAAGGCTGGAGCCGCTGCAGCTGTGTTGCTACTATGAGAGGATAACCTGTCTGACAATAGAAATAACAAAAATGGAGCAGAACCAAAAGATCTCTGAGAGAAGACCCATAATTATAAGACACTCAATCAACCATATGTAACCTTGGCCCTACTGTTAGAATTTTGAGTCACCCAAGATAATAAATTCCATTTTGCTTACACCATTTTTGACTACATTTTGTAACAGTTTCAAGAGATTCGTACATGTTAAATCTGCCTACTCTTGACACTGCCCTCGTTCAGTTGCTTTCAGCCATCATTGATACCAGATTATTCTCTCCTGGTTTACTTCTAAACTTAAAACTAAAGTTAAGCCTTTGGTCAGGTGTTTCACTGATAACTTCATGAATGAAATAATTTGATTATTATCTACATAAAGTTATTTTTTAGGAAAAATGTTAATCAGATTTCCCATTTCTAAATGTGTACTTATAGTTGCTTTCATTTCTAGTCTTGCAGTCTGCAGGCTGTATTACAGAGACCTCTAGTCACCTGCATCTCAATGGCCTGAAAGAGCAGACAAGTGTCTATAACTCTTTCCTGGGGGAAAAATATACAAGAGCATCTTTTCATATTATATATGGATTTAGATTAGATTGAATATACCCTCAATTTTGTGCTACTGAAACTAATATAGTTTACATTTTGAAATATATTCTTAAAGTTTAGTTTATATATTAACAAACTAATTTTTTAATGTTTACACATTCCTGCATCAAAATTGTGCTTCCAAATCTTTTAGAAAAATTTCCTAATTTTTGATTTGATTCATAACAGAAACAAAATGCACTTTTGATTCTAAATATCAAATTTAATTTATTAGGTATCCAGTGCAATTTATCATATATACATTCTTTTGTAATTATTGAAATTCCGTTTAAAAACTATAGAGTCAACATATTCATTTTCCACAAGCTTTCGGCATAAAAGCCATACTATTCATATTGTATATGTATTTTACATGTCAGCAGCACAATTTTCATACATTCAAGCAATTGAATGACAAAATACAATTTTAAAACTTCTCCTGTAAGTGGAAGTATATATTGATTGAGAAAGAAAGAATAAAACAAAGACTATCCTCATGGATTTGGATATACCAATCTTTTGTATTCCTTTCCTGATATCTATTTCATAATTTCATAAGGTCATGATCTAGAAACTGATTTAGAAATTCCATAAAGTCATTATTTTGAATACATAGATTCTCTGTTGATCATACATATTATTAAAACTTTTATTCTTTTTGTGTTTTCGGCAGAATTATCATAGATTATCTTACATCTTACTCATCACTGAAACAGAATTGTTTTTTGCTATTTTATACATATTAACAGTTTATCTGAGTGTTTAGATATTATGCATTATTAAGGATTGTAACTCATTATAAAAGATTATTTCATAATGATATATATCTTAATGTAGTCATTAAAACTTCAGTTTTGACAAAGCATTTCCACATTTATGCTATGTTTAGGTTACTAAAATAGAGGTAATTTTAAAAACATCAAATAATTACCTCAACAATGTGCCCAAAGTATTATTTACCATATTGACAAATACCTTCTTCTTTATGTGTACATAATGTATTATATGTGTTTACATCTTTTTATACATCACTTCAAATAGTCATCTTTTGTGTGTAATATATATAGAGGTATATGCATATCTTTACAAGCAAAAAGTAAGTAAGAACAAAAATTATTTACTGAGTATAGACAAAGTATATATAGTTTTTTAAAAAGCAACAGCCACTTTACAGAATCTAACCCTTTCTTTTGTCAGCAATACTGTTCAAAATATCTTCTCCCCCTGGAGCATTACTCTAGATACGCGGTATCTACTCTGGTGGATGGTGCAGCTAGTCCTCACGGGGCACATCATTATTGTTACCTATAAGCAGGGACTTCCCAAGAAATGAATACTTAAAAATTAGGTAAGAATCCAATAAAGGAGAAAGATGGCCACTACTAAGAAACCATATACATACTTGTATATTAATGTTCAAATATGTTGCATTTAGGACAGAACTTCCTCCAGTGTCTGCAGTAGCACTTGTATCAAGCTGCTCTATTCAGCCTGCTGCTATGACAACTATCCAGGGGCAAATGTCAGGTCAGCTCCCTGCAGCTGTGTCTTGGTATAATTGCTTTGTCAAAACTAATAGCTGCCTTCTTTTTCTCAGAACAGTGAAAGGCAACAGTAGTCAAAGAACTAAATGCTGAGACATTCTTTATCTGCTCCACTGCCTACACCCTTGGTTCTGACCATATTGTACTTGTGATTTTCCTTATTTGGTGCTAAAACTGTGTTTAATACGCTGTTGGACAATATTTTAAATTATGGCATTAATCCCAGTGAGGACCTCTCTACTGGGCCACCTATTACCATTCTCAGGCACCAGCATTCCTATTGTGTGGTAGGCTTCTCACTCAAAGCCTCTTCCCCTCCCTAAAAGTAAACTTTTTGTGATGCTACAAAAGAAGTTACATACGGATATTTATTACATACCTACCCTCATCCCAGTATGTAAATACACATATTTAGGGCTCACTGTGATAAAAAGGCAATGCTGTTTTATTCCTACAAAGTGATATCACATTGTCAAGTCAAACAATTGTTGAGTGCAAAAGACATCTGGAGGCCATTACAATGTTAGCGGGGAATATAATTAATTACTAAAATATGTAGTGCTGATAGTTGTTGCTGCAGAGAGAACTAGAAAAGGGACTTAATTTTGTGGACTAATAATTTGGTCTAGGAAGTTGTTCTTAGAGCAGGCGCACTTTGAGATGGGTCTACAAATAAACATAGGAGTGAAATTAAACTGAGAAACTGCCTGGATAAAGACACGCTAGTGGAAAGAGCTAGAACAGCTGTGCCACACTCAAACATATCTCAATCCCCCAAGTATCATTTACACAGAAAGAAAACAGGAGCAACAAGGAGTAAACACAAGGAGTAAACACATTTCTTACTTGTGTAAATTTCAGTCATAAATAATAATAGTGACAACGTATACCTGAGTTTTTGAAAAAATTAAATGAGAAATACATGTTAACGCAAATTTAAAATATACGATAACACACAAATATTAGTATGATTATGTATGATGTGCTATGCATACATGTCCTGATTTATTTTACAAATATAGTCAAAATGATACCTTGATAACTGAACAGTGAAGAACTTGGAATTGAAACCTGGATGTGGCTATTTGATAGTTTCAACAAAGTTTGTAAGTAGAATATACATTATCAAATAAATGGTAGTTGATAAAATTAATGTAAAGACCTATAGAAAGAATCTTGTATTTTAAAAAACTAGCTCAAATGTAGGATTCTGTAAAAAGATTTAAAGAAACCCATTTTTAATTGGACAGTTCCCTAGAAAGAAAATTTTCCTCACACATACGGAGGCTCAAAAAATCTTGACAGATTCATTGGACTTCTCAAATTTGCTTGATAGGCAATAATTAATGATATAAAAATGCAATTAAATTAAACTGATGTGACCTTCTGAGTTCTGCAACCAAAGTAATATTCAAATTCTTGCATGCTATGAATGTATGATGACATTAAGAGTTGAAATTTATGAAGCATTCTGATTTTCATTATCCAGAACATTACCCTGAAATCCAAAGGGAGCTAAATATTTTGCACTGTGTTGGTCTTTTTTCTCCTTTTTAAAGGGAAATTCTGTTTCCAGTGACATATGAAAAACACTTTGAAAAAAGAAAGGAAGGAAGGAAACAAGAAAGGAAGGAAAATCTATGCTGAAAGGAGAATTAACTTTTCCAGGCCTGTTTGTTTTATAAAATAAATTTGTTGAACTAAGTGGCCTGTAAAGTTCCCTGTAGCTATAACTTTTTTAATGAGTCTAATATGTCCTGTAATAAATAATTTTATAATTTGAATAATTTGAAAATAAAGGATCCTCTTTTGAAAAGTTGTATGTTATCAATTCTCAAGTATAACAACTTTGTGTACATGCCTACATATGGATTTAAGGCACCTCAGGCTCACTGTGGTGGTTCATGCCTGTAATCCCAGCACTTTGGGAGGCTGAGGTGGGCAGATCACGAGGTCAAGAGATTGAGACCATCCTGGCCAGCATGGTGAAACCCTGTCTGTCCTAATAATACAAAAATTAGCTGGGCGCGGTGACACGCACCTGTAGTCCCAGCTACTTTGGAGGCTGAGGCAAGAGAATCGCTTGAACCTGGGAGGCGGAGGTTGCAGCGAGCCGAGATCATGCCACTGCACTCCAAAATGGCGACAGAGCAAGACTCCGTCTCAAAAAAAAAAAAAAAAAAAAAAAAAAGACATCTCACTACTTTCAATTCTCTACTATATTTGTTATTTAAAGTCCTAAATCAAAGGCTACCTTTTTCCTCTGCCTTCTGAAAACAATCTCTTCCATGCTACATATGTAGCAAAGATAAAGAAATAACCAACATGAAAGACATTGTTAGAGCAAAAGGGTTTACTTCAGTTGCTGGGTTTTTAGATGGAAACAAGATTTTTGTTTGTTTGTTTGTTTGAGACGGAGTCTTGCTCTGTCGCCAGGCTGGAGGCCAGTGGCGTGATCTCGGCTCACTGCAACCTCTGACTCCCAGGTTCAAGCAATTCTCCTGCCTCAGTTTCCCGAGTACCTGGGATTACAGGCACCCACCACCACGCCCAGCTAATTTTTGTATTTTAGTAGAGATGGGATTTCACCATGTTGTCCAAGATGGTCTCAATCTCTTGATCTTGTCGTCCGCCCTCCTCGGCTTCCCAAAGTGCTGGGATTACAAGTGTGAGCCCCGGGCCTGGCCAAGAATTTTTTCCTCCAGAAACTTTTCGTTCACATTGAGCTACAGTATTTTATTACTTAAGTTTATAGTTACAGCTATAATCATTTTATGTACTTCGGCTCTCTGTCCTTTTTCCAGAAGTTAGAACCATGAGTTTTATTAAATGTCACTTACATTTTCATAGAGGAGTTGGGAACAAGAGATTAACCACAAACATGATGAAAAATGTGATTGATCTTGCCACGTTCTGGGAGTTTCCTGAGTGCCAGAATGTACTACTCTGTTTTCTTAGGTAACAAAACCAAGAAAATCTACAATAAACACCTGGAATGTAACTGGAGAAGTGGTTTGATCTTATTGCAGGACTTTCAATTAAACTGAGTTATCTAAAATGCTATTTTGATGATGTATTAAAGGCAAATCATTAAAAGGAACTTAAAAACAATCTGACTTGGGTTTTGGTCCACATTCCTATCATTTTTCTCCTGATGAAGCTCTAGGTAAGGGCTCATAGAAAATAGCTTTGCAAAACTCCTAAAGCAATGAGAGGGCGTCCTCTTTCCTCCTTGTATCTCATTAACAGGGTGTAAATAAGGGCAAGTACAGCCTGTCCTGCAGTCATCTAAGAGTCAGTGGACTGTTGACACTCCCCCAGATTTAAAAATACATTATTGACAAACGAAGAGGAAACTGATACCACAGCAAAGATTGGGTTTCTTCCTGAGGGTGGAAATTTGAGAAATGTATAAGGATTTATCCACTTCAGGAAAGTTGATCTTTTGTCATGAAATGAAGATACACTGATTATATTTTGGAAAGATTTTAACTAAAAATACAAGTTTTAAAAAAGTACAATAATTTTAAATCAGTAATCTCCAGACCTTTAGAAATTCCAGTTATGCAGAAACACTAATTCCCCAAAGTGCTAAGTAACTGAGGTAACAAGTATGCGTTCCTTGAAGCCACAAGTCTTACCATATGGACCACAGGAGACATGTCACACATGACACACTGCTTCCTTTAGGAAGCATAGCCCGATTTCCCAAGCTGTTATATTATCTAACTCCATAATGAATCTGTGACTCTAGTTCAGTTTCTCTAATAGACATATATTGTTGTTTCACAATAACTAATGGGTTTTAAAATGGATAGATTGAGGAGAAAGGACAGGGCAAGGAATGAACAAATTATGAGAAATAAATTATAAAAATGAATCCACATGGCATAAACGAAATAATGTCAGGTCTTCGTTTATCCACTAAGCCTAAAAAATAATTGGTTTAAAAATAACATTAACAAAGATGTTGTCTTCATGGAGATGCCAGTAAACCATATGTTTCCCTGTCTTTGGCACCAAAAATGTATCAACATCGTAGGCTAAATATTTCTGTCTTAATTCAAACCACCTACTTGTATCCTGCTGATTATTTCCTTGAAATTAACAACATCCTGAACCAAAGATGTACCTCAAGTATTTAAAAAATCAAATTTTCTATATAAATGTGGGAGAATGCTTAATGAAGCCAGAAAACCAAACAGTAACGTAGAATGAGTAATGGAAAGAAAAACATCAGAAATTGTGGCTCATTTCCAACTTCTTGAAAAAACCAGGGGTCACTCAGAAGAAATAAAGTTTCTCGGCTTCAGATTCTCCATCCATGAGAGAGGGAAGCCATCTACATTTCTCACAGTACTACTGAGGGATCAATACAATGATATTTGTACTTCACCACTCAGATGTATATTGATATATCATTACATAAATATGTGCACTAAGGAACAATTTCAAACAGAAGTACTCTTATTCTAAATCTTTTTAAAATGCATTGTTTGATGAAAATAATAATGTCTGTTTATGCAGACACCATTAAAAAAGCAGTCTTTAAGATAGGAAGAATAGAAATCTTGGTATGTACTTACATAAGCTAAAATTATAGGACTACGTTAAACTTGAATTCTTAATTAGCTGAGCTAATGTGGCATGGAATAATAGACATTCCCAAATCACTCATGTTTAGCTTAGAAATACCCTGTAACCATAAGATTATTTTGTAGCAGTTAATATTCATAATTGCGTTTTGGCTTATGCTCAGATTTAAATATCATTGCATTTAAATAGAAAACCGGAAACGAGAGGTGGATGGGAAAGTGACTCCCACAGTATCGGGACCTCACCTTTCCCACAGTCTCATCTATACCCCATTGTCTGTTTGCTTCTGAGACTTCCTAAAAATTGGGCATAGTCGTCTTCTTTACCACTCCTCTCTAGCATGTACTTAAGTCTACATAACTTCACAGGGCATAGAAGACCCCTGCACCTTTATGCCGAATCCTCTCTTCTTTGATTTCTTCACAGGAATCTCAAGTTTCCTCCACGAGAAACTGCTGTTTTTGATAGTCAAGGGTCTCTCTCATTTGGAAACACCTCATTTGTCTGGAATACCATCCTCTAGCTTTTCTGTGAATATCTTCATTTATTAAAAGGTCTGCCTTAACAGTGCCTCCTCTAGGAAGCCCTCCCGGATTCTTCAGGCAGAGTTAGCAATGCTTCCCTGGCTATCACAGCAATCTGATTACAGACTTGTAATTTCATTTACCATGCTAATTTCACTTATTTTTAACAGAATGTGAGTTGATTAAGGAAAGCCATTATGTCTTATGCATATTCATCTGCAGTATACAAACACCTGCTCAGTGGTGATATTGTCCGAATTAAGAATGTGATACTACAAAACACTAAACTAACTACAAGTAAATCTGGCACTTAGTACAAATTCTCAGTAAAAGTTATTCTTCCTCACTTGTTTTGTAGCTTCTTTACTGAGTAAAATATCTGCCATATGATGACTGCTTAATATATATTTGCTAAATAAACAAGCTATTTTAGGGCCTATTTAGAGGTATTTTTGTCCTATTAATCATATTCCTTGTTGATACAGATATATTAAATACTTAAGAAAATAACTAGAGCAGTTCAAAAGCCATGGAAAAATTAAAAGTTTGTAACTTCTGTCGTTAAAAACTTATCTTTCAAGAACTCAAATTAGAATTAATTCATATTTAAAATCCAGCCACATTGGTAAGCTAATACTGAAAGAATACAAGTTAGTAAGGCAATTATTTTGCTTAAATATACCGGAAGAATTCAGGTCAAATATTCTTTCACGTAGAGCAACTACAAAATTCCAGCAAAATTATTTTAACTATGTTACTAAATATGATATAATGTGCACAATGAACTCAAGTTTTTAAATTAGAGTGTTAAAAGTCCATTGTAGGCCGGGCGCGGTGGCTCAAGCCTGTAATCCCAGCGCTTTGGGAGGCCGAGACGGGCGGATCACGAGGTCAGGAGATCGAGACCATCCTGGCTAACACAGTGAAACCCCGTCTCTACTAAAAATACAAAAACTTAGCCGGGCGAGGTGGCAGGCACCTGTAGTCCCAGCTACTCGGGAGGCTGAGGCAGGAGAATGGCGTGAACCCGGGAGGCGGAGCTTGCAGTGAGCTGAGATCCGGCCACTGCACTCCAGCCTGGGTGACAGAGCGAGACTCCGTCTCAAAAAAAAAAAAAAAAAAAAAAAAAGTCCATTGTAGATATTTACTAGTGATGTCTATCTGTAAAACATTTATATATATATATATATATGAAATATATATATTTGCATTTCCTTCATTTTTATGTTTATAACATTTCTATGTTTACAAAAATATAGTAGAACATATATTATTTCAATATCTTATTGTTTACAAATGTTATTATAACCATTCCCAGAGTCTGTTCTGGACTCATAAAGGTAAGATGGTAAGTTTTCAGAAATGATAATTTTTGTAATCAAATTTCTCTGTGTTGATTTTCTAATTTGTTCACCACTTTGTGATCACGAATGTAAGGTTATATTTTGATATCCACTTGTGCTAGCTGTTTCCTACATAGGGAAACAGCCATGTTGCTTTGGAAGATTACACCTTACCAAACAGTACCAGGAACTTTAGAGACCATGTGAGTAGATAGATGGTTGAGTGTAAATCCGTCACTGAAACCAAAGAGCAAGTAAGTACACATTCTCCAATGTTGAGTAAACAACAAGTATATTTATAGGTTATTAAAATTGATAAAAGCACACATTTTTAAAGACTCTCCAGCCTGATATTTTTGTGCATTCTATTTGCAGCAAAATGTGGTATCTCTGTTGTGAATATCAAACAGAAATTTAATTTATGATAGCTTTTGAAATTAAAAATAATATAAATGTATATCAGGAGACACTTAAAATAGTTGAATGAAAAATAAAAGATGGAATGGTCCTTCAAGAATAAAACTGGAATTAGAAATCCTATGTGACTCAGTTTTTTAGTGGGGCATGATTATATGGCCATTGATACTTAATTGCGTTATCTTTGCTAATAATTCTCTTAAACCAAAAGCACCACATTAAGTAATTTTTATCTTATGCCACATCATTTTTAATTCTAGGCACTGGCAAATTAAGAAAAAAAGGAAAGGAAGAAAGGAAGGATGGAGGAAAAAATTATTTGACATAACAAATGCAAAGCCTACTGAAAATGTGAGGGTTTTGAGCCTCAAGTTCAGTCTCTTAAAAATGGGAATAACAGAGGCATAAGGATTCACTATCAAGGAATTAATCTGGAAATGTAGGATTCTTATCCCTCTTTTCAAATCTTAAACTACTCTGCCCATAGCAGTGCTTCTCAAAGTCAGTGATACTACCCCCTCAGGAACATTGGGGAACTCTATAGCAGGTGCCACTGACATTAAGTAGGTGGGGTGATGGGGACAAGTTTACTAGAAGCCCTGACATGTTCCAGGCAGTCCCATGTGACCAAGAATTGTATCTGTTCCCATGGGAATTTTTTAAAGTAGTGGTTGAGCACAGTGGCTCATGCCTGTCATCCTAGTACTTTGGGAGGCCGAAGTTGGAGAATCACTTGAGCCCAGGAGTTTGAGATCAACCTGGCCAACACAGCAAGACCCTGTCTCTAAACTGTCTTTTAATTAGCCAGGTGTGATGATGTGTGTTTGTAGTCCTAGTTACTTGGGCGGCTGATTCGGGAGGATTGCTTGTGCCCAAGAGTATGAGGCTACAGTGAGCTATGATCGTGCCACTGTTCTCCAGCCTGGGTGACACAGCAAGAATCTGTTTCTGAATAAAATTAAAAAGAAAAATAATAAAAATGAAAGTTTTGCTAGATATTGGTAAGAAGCCTTTTTAGAATTTTCTGAGCCTAAAACATAACCCTAGTTTGGTATAAATGCAAACTTTTTATGTGTGTATGATATATATATGATTTATATATATATAAAAATATATATATATTTAAATACATATATATATATTTAAAACTGCTTTTACATATACATTGAATTATTAAAGGAATACTACTACCATGCAAATCAAGAAAATACTGCACTATGCTTTGTTTAGAACTTTACCAGCAGTTTCTTACCATCTGGAAAGTTCCTGTCACTGATCACTGTGAGTTGTCACAACATATACATTGTCAGAGGACACTTTAGCTCTTGCATTCACGTTGATTTGCTGTATAGGTGCAAATAGTACCTGATGATTTTATTATATCTTCTAGTGCCATAGTATCCCCACATTTCCACATTGAAATACATATTATTTTATTACATATTACTTTCTTTAATGTATTATTTACATTAATATCAGGACATTATACATATTTTTAATTGTAGCCATATATAACTTATATTAATTATAAATTGCATTTCAGGTCTTAAGGTGGGACATTTCAAGGTAATTTTTGTAAAAATAATGCAATGTTTTTTAGGATTAGGAATTACTGGTTTTGCGTCAAAGATTCCTTAAAATTAAGACAAGCTTTTAATAGGCATATACCTATAAAATAAATTAAAATCCATCTTTTATAGGAAAAAAATAGAAAATAAGAACACACTACCTGTTTATTAAAACCTTTAAAAACCTTGCTGCTGTGTGACCCAGTAATTCTACTTCTCATAATTTATCCTAAAAAATAGGCAAGGCATCATTTTCATATGCAAATTATGATAAATAAGTAAAATTAGCACTTAATATTTTTTAAATGAGGTGGTGAAATTACTAGTAAAATTTCTTATTTATGTGTATTTCATTATTTCTCAATTATAAAAAAGCCTACATGATTGAGAAGAGTATTAAAAATGAAAATGTTTTTAAAGTATGATTTTAAGATCATGAGGATTGGATCAAAATGGGATCCCTATCCTGAGCAATTCTGTGACCTGGAGAAATTTATTCAACTTTTCTGAATCCAAATTTCTATACTTTTATAAAAATTATGGCAATTATAAAAGAAAGGCTTGCAAAACACTTCACATAGTCTCACATTCATAAATGTTTCTACTGCGCTGTTATTGGCATTATTATTAAAGAGGATGTCAAGACCCATTAGAATGAAATGACTTGTAAAATACTTTCTATCCCAGGTAGTTTTAAAGTACACATGTTACACAGGAGATAGAACATAGTCCAAGAACTACCCCTGATGGTCCAGACATACCTCAGAGATACTGCAAGTTCAGTTCTAGACCACTGCAATAAAACAAATATTGGATTCAAGCAAGTAACATGAACTTTTTGTTTTACCACTACATATAAAATTTATGTTTACCCTATACTGTAGTCTATTAAGTGTGCAATATCATTTCTCTAAAACAAAACCGATGTGCTTACCTTAAACAACAACAACATAAAAACATTATTGCTTAAAAATGTTAACAATCATCTGAGTCTCCTTGAGTCAAAATCTCTTTGCTGATGGAGGGTCTTGACTCGATATTGATGGCTGTTGAATGATTAAGGTGGTGGTTGTTGAAGCCTAGCGTGGTTATGACAATTTCTTAAATAAAGACAAGAATGAGGTTTGCCACACTGATAGATGCTCTTTATCATGAAATATTTCTCTAAAGTATACAATAATGTTAGATAGTATTTTGCCTATAGTAGAGCTTCTTTCAAAATGGGATGCAATTCCTGACACTGTTTAATCACCTTAGTTTATACAATATTTTTAAAGCTTTGTTTTTATTCAACAGAATTCACAGCATTTTGACCAGGAGTGGATTCTATCTCATAAACCACTTTTATGCTCAGCTATAGAAAGCAACTTTTCATCCACTGAAGATTTATCATGAGATTGCAGCAATTCAGTCACATCTTCAGGCTCTACTTCTAATTCTACTTCTCTTGCTATCCACCACATCTAAAGTTACCTCCTCTAGTAAAGTCTGGAACTCCTCAAAGTCACCCATGAGAGTTGGAATCAACTTCTTCCAAACTCCTGTTAGTTTTGCTATTTTGACCTCCTCCCATGAATCATGAATATTCTTAATGGCATCTAGAATCACCATTTCAAAAGGTTTTCAATTTACCTTTTCCTAATCCATCAGAGGAATCCCTAGTGATGGCAGCCATAGCCTTGGGAAATTTATTTCTGAAATATAAGACCTGAAAGTATGATTACTCCTTGATCCATAGGTTGCAGAATGGATGTTGGTTAGCAGGCATAAAAACAACATTAATCTCCTTGCACATCTCCATCAGAGCTCTTGGGTGACTAAGTGCATTGTCAACGAGCAGCAGTATTTTGAAAGGAATCTTTTTTTATTTCCTGAGCAGTAGGCCTCAACAGTGGGCTTAAAATATTCAGTTAACCATGCTGTAAACAGATGTGCCATCATCCAGGCCTTGTTGTTTCATTTATAGAACACAGGCAGAGTAGATTTTTGCAAAATTATTAAGGGCCCTAGGATTTTCAGAATGGTAAATGAAAACTGACTTGAACTTAGAGTCATCAGCTGCATTAACCCCTAAAAAGAGAGCAGCTGTCCTTTGAACTGTGAAGCCAGGCATTAAGTTCTTCTCTCTAGCTATAAAATACTAGGTAGCACCTTTTCCCAGTGATTCACTACAATGATGTAGTGATTTCATCTACATTGTAAGTCTTTATTGTTTTAGTGTAGCTACTTTCTTCAATTATCTTAGCTAGATCTTCTGGACAACTTGCTGCATTTTCTACCTCAGCAACTGCTGCTTCCCCTTCCATGTTTACGTTCTGGCAATGGCCACTTTCCTTACATCTCATGAACCAGTCTCTGCGGTAACAGCTTCCAATTTTTCTCCTGCAGCTTCTTCACCTCTCTCACTCTTCATAGAATTGAAGAGAGTTAGGGTCTTGCTCTGGATTAGGCTTTGATTTAAGGGAATGTGGCTGGTTTGATCATCTATAAGACCATGAAAACTTTCTCCATATCAGCAATAAGGCCGTTTTGCTTTCTTATCATTCTTGTGTTCACTGGCGTAGTGTTCACTGGGTCTCACTCTGTTGCCCAGGCTGGAGGCAGTGGCACAGTCATGGCTCACTGCAACCTCAGCCTCCTGGGCTAAAGCAATCCTCTCAACTCAGCCTCCCAAGTAGCTAGAACTACAGATGCACCATGCCTTGCTAATCTTTTAAAAAACTTTTTTGTAGAGATGGGGGTCTCACTATGTTGGCCAGGCTGGTCTGGAACTTCTGGGCTCAAACAATCCTCCCACCTTGGCTTCCCAAACTGCTGGGATTACATGTGTGAGCCACCACACTCAGCTGAGTAGAATTTTAATATTCTCCAAGAATATTAAATCTCCTTCACACTTAGAACTTGGCTGTTTGGTGCAAGCCCATCTCGACTTTTCAACATGTGTTCCTCACTAAGTTTAATCATTCTAGCTTTTGATTTAAAGTCAGATACATGAGACTCTTCTTTTCACTTGAATACTTAGTAGCCATCATAGGATTATCAATTGGTCTAATTTCAATATTACTGTGTTTCAGGGAATCAGAAAGGCTGAAGAGAGAGAGACAGGGGGATGGCTGGTGGGTGGGGTGGTCAAAATACACACATTTATTAAGTTCTTTGTCTTAATTTTGCATGGTTCATGGTGTCCCAAAATAAGTACTATAGCAACATCAAAGATTACTGACCACAGATCACTATAGCAGATATAATCATGATGAAAAATTTGAAATATTGTGAGAGTTACCAAAATGTGACATAGAGACACACAGTAACCACATGCTGTTGGAAAAATGGTGCTGACAGACTTGCTCACGAGATTGTCACAAACCTTCAACGTGTAATAACTGCAATATCTGTGAAGCACAACAAAGTGAAGTTCAATAAAATGAGGAATGCTTGCGCTTCATTTTTCCTATATAGTATATTTTCTTCTGTGAATGAAAGTGTCATGTTGAAGCACATTGAGAAACTCAAAGATAGAGGGATTTCCCCCTAACACATGTATATAAGAGAGAAAAATGCCAGGAGTAAAGTAAAAAGCTGACGATGATTGAGAATAAGTGTGAACTGGCAGGCCATAGAAATAAGTTTCAAGCCATATCTTGTTAATACCACAATGCCTAAATTTAAGAATAAAACTCTATTGAACGGTGTTGTTTTCAGTTAGGTATTTGTTAAAGTTTATAAATGTTATAAAAAGGACACAAAACTGCAGAATTAAATGTGAAAGAAAAGCTGTCTCTCATAAACTATGTCTTATTCATGGTGTGTTAGATAGTTTTTTTTTTTTTTTTAGGTCTGTATTAAAATTGCCCCCACGCTTATGTGGCTACATTTTCAACCTCTGCACCTGGAATTACATTTCTTTAATAATATTCCAACTCATTAGTACCCTAATAGAACAAGGAAAAATCATAAAGAGACACAGATGACAGTGAATTCACCTCTACTAAGGGAAAAGACAGTTGCAAGGAATTACTTAGAATATTTAGAGTTACTAAATATTTTTAGGTCCTGAGCCATTGGGTTCATGCTGGTTAACTAGCAGTGATTTTATTATTATTATTATTTTTTGGTAAGTTAGTGACGTATAAGTTTTCAGTACTTTATTTTTCTTCTTCCTGACCTTTTATTACACCACAGGTAAGTAATATGCCATTTCCCCTTCCCTCCACTGTGTTCTTTTCAACAGAGTCAAAGGTGTCACATCACAACCATTGGTTTCCCCTGTGCTTTGCTACTGCAAAATCTGTCACCCAGCATTCCTGCTTTGTCCTTCTAGGGCAGTAACTGCTGGGCTCCTGCTGGGGAAGCCCTTAACTGGTGGTTTTATATGATCTCTTCTATAGAACTACAAACTAATTTAACTGAAAGCACTAAGGGCAGAAAATATAACAAGGAAACCCTCACATTCTCCAGAAACTTTCTACCTTAATCAGTCATCAAGCCTGTTAATAAAATGTTTGTCATCCCTCAAAACCAGCAAAAATCATACACTGATAGGAGATAAATCACCAACAAATAACTGGTTCTAATCCCTCTTACTTTTTGCCTCTTTGTCTTCAAATGAAATGTAACCAATAACTATAAGATCTTTTTGTTTTTAAGGAAAAAGGAATAATTACTAAATAATAAAGATATAGAGAAAAGAATCCACAAATTTTGAGCTATGTCATAGAATTCTAAATGTGAAATCTCACTGCCCCTTTTGAATTGTCAAAGTGAAGAAGAATTTCCTAGATAACCTAAAAAGCACAGATTTTATGTTAAATAAAGAAAAATGCCATATATATATTCCAAACTGCATTGGGAATGGACTTTGTGAAATCTGATTCCTGATGAAGCAGTAGGCTCCTGTCCTTGCCACTGGCTTGCTTCAGGGCTGAGGCTGCATAATAACAAGCTTCCTCTGAATTTTGGAACAAAATGGACATATGGAATAAAGTATTTAACACATCCATACCACCTTTCATGTTCATAGCTCAAAGAGCTTTATCAAATCCAATTAATTCATCAAGCTTCATAAACTCTGGAAGACATACACAATTACATCTCTACATGTGGCTAACCACTGGCAGCAAGCAGCCAGACAAGTGGCTTAACAGAAAGCCAATTTTGAGTGTTCATGTTTTGAACATTTGTGCGCCTACAGAAAATTGGGGGCACAATGAAGAATCTCTGAGTCACTAGAAAATTCTAAGAATTTTGAGATGGGTTAAGAATGCACACAGGAAGACTGAGCTCCTTGCTAACACGCAAAAGAACTCTGATTCTCTCTAGTTGGGCAAAGGCGGGTTTGATTCAATTAATAGAGGGATCTCTGCCAATTACATGCTTTGGTAGGAAGTAGAATCACTTGGTAGAAGTTTCTGGGTGGCATGGCTAAGGAAATCTATAGAATTTATAGTAAGAAAAAGTAGTTTATATACTTTTGAGATACTAATTATAAACACTAAATTAGTGTTTACAGTGCATAAACAGCTCTCCAGATGAAGTGAAGCACTTTGGGAAGTTTGTAGCCTTTTTTAGGCTGATATCCAAGCAAACTCTAGATTGCTAGTTATGGGAAAGTACAAAATCTTTGTAAATAAAGTAAACCATTTTCCAGAAGAAAACTGCACTGCCAAAACCTTATCAGCAGAGGCACAAATGATACAAGTCCTAAATGTTGTTCTAGGCTATGGGTTTCCCTCCATGAACATAACACATGAAAATGCATTATAGGATTGTGAAAAGATCTCAGGCATCAGTTTTATCTAATATAAATGCATATTCTGGATTTCTTGTGCAGCTGGTGACCTTGCACAAATCATTTCACTTCTCTGGGCCTCAGTTTTCCTACATGTAAATGAGAGTTATAGTATCTTTTCTCATGGGGTTGTTGAGAATGGTAAATGAAACTGTATCTAGGAATTGCCCAATAAGTTTTTAGCAAATCTTAGAGTTTAATTTAAAAAAAAAATGATTTCTTCATTTTTCCCCACAATTCCATAATTTCTTTGAACCCTTCTGGGTTTGAAAATAATATTTTTTTCCCACCAACCGTGTAAAAGCATTGCTATTTCTCCACATCCTTTCCAGCACCTATTGTTTCCTGACTTTTTAATGATTGCCATTCTAACGGTTGTGAGATAATGGTTTTGATTTGCATTTCTCTAATGATCAGTGATGCTGAGCTTTTATTCATATGTTTGTTGGCCGTATTAATGTCTTCTTTTGAGAAGTGTCTGTTCATATCCTTTGCCCACTTTTTGATGTGGTTGTTTTTTTCTTGTAAATTCATTTAAGTTCCTTGTGGATTCTGGATATTAGCCCTCTGTCAGATGGATAGAATGCAAAAATGTTCTCTCATTCTGTAGGTTGCCTGTTCACTCTGACGATAGTTTCTTTTGCTGTGCAGAAGCTCTTTAGTTTAATTAGATGCCATTTGTCTATTTTGGCTTTTGTTGCCATTGTTTTTGGTGTTTTAGTCATGAAGTCTTTGCCCATGCCTATGTCCTGAATGGTACTGCCTAGGTTTTCTTCTAGGCTTTTTATGGTTTTAGGTCTTACGTTTAAGTCTCTAATCCATCTTGAGCAATTTTTGTATAAGGTGTTGTAAGGAAGGGGTCCAGTTTCAGCTTTCTGCATATGGCTAGCCAGTTTTCCCAACACCATTTATTAAACAGGGAATCCTTTCCTCATTGCTTGTTTTTGTCAGGTTTATCAAAGATCAGATAGTTGTTGATGTGTGGTATTATTTCTGAGGCCTCTGCTCTGTTCCATTGGTCTATACATCTGTTTTGGTACCAGTACCATGCTGTTTTGGTTACTGTAGCCTTGTAGTATACTTTGAAGTCAGGTAGCGTGATGCCTCTAGCTTTGTCCTTTTTGCTTAGGATTGTCTTAGCTATAAGGGCTCTTTTTTGGTTCCATATGAAGTTTAACGTAGTTTTCTCTAATTCTGTGAAGAAAGTCAATGGTAGCTTGATGGGGATAACACTGAATCTATAAATTACTTTGGGCAGTATGACCATTTTCATGATATTGATTCTTCCAATCCATGGGCATGGAGTGTTTTTCCATTTGTTTGTGTCCTCTCTTATTTCCTTGAGCAGTGGTTTGTAGTTCTCCTTGAAGAGGTCTTTCACATCCCTTGTAAGTTGTATTCCTATGTATTTTATTCTCTTTATAGCAATTGTGAATGGGAGTTCACTCATGATTTGGATATGTTTGTCTGTTATTGGTGTATAGGAATGCTTGTGATTTTTGCACATTGATTTTATATCCTGAGACTTTGCTAAAGTTGCTTATCAGCTTAAGGAGATTTCCGGCTGAGACGATGGGAGTTTCTGAATATACAATCATGTCATCTGCAAAGAGACAATTTGACTTCTTCTCTTCCTATTTAAATACCCTTTCTTTCTTTCTCTTGCCTGATTGCCCTGGCCAGAACTTCCAATACTGTGTTGCATAAAAGTGGTAAGAGAGGGCATCCTTGTCTTGTGCTGGTTTTCAAAAGGAATATTTCCAGTTTTTGCCCATTCAGAAGGATATGAACAGACACGTCTGAAAAGAAGACATTTACGCAGCCAATAAACATATGAAAAAAAGCTCATCATCACTGGTCATTAGAGAAATGCAAATTAAAACCACAATGAGATACCATCTCATGCCAGTTAGAATGGTGATCATTAAAAAGTCAGGAAACAATGGATGCCGGAGAAGATGTGAAGGAATAGGAATGTTTTCACACTGTTGCTGGGACTGTAAATCAGTTCAACCATTGTGGAAGACAGTGTGGCGATTCCTCAAGGATCTAGAGCTAGAAATACCATTTGACCCAGCAATCCCATTATTGGGTATATACCCAAAGGATTATAAATCATTCTACTATAAAGACACATCCACACGTATGTTTATTGCAGCACTACTCACAATAGCAAAGACTTGGAACCCATCAAATGCCCATCAATTACAGACTGGATAAAGAAAATGTGGCACATATACACCCTGGAATACTATGCAGCCATGTAAAATGATGAGTTCATGTCCTTTGCAGAGACATGGATGAAACTGGAAACCATCATTCTCAGCCAACTAACACAAGAACAGAAAACCAAACATGCGTGCTCTCACTCATAAGTGGGAGTTGAACAATGAGAACACATGGACACAGGAAGGGAATATCACACACCAGGGTCTGTTGGGGAGTGGGGGGCTAGGGGAGGGACAGCCTTAGGAGAAATACCTAATGTAGATGATGGGTTGAGGGGTGCAGCAAACCACCATGGCACATGTATACCCATGTAACCTGCATGTTCTGCACATACATCGCAGAACTTAAAGTACAAAAAAAAAAAAAAAAAGAAAAAGAAAAAAAAAACAGGGGGAAAAAAAGAAAACAGTATTTTTTTTAATGTGGAGATATTATTGGGTATCTTCCATTCCCAGAAACAGAGCCTTGCAATACATATATGAGGACATATAAAAAGGAGACAGTATGGGGAGCAGGGCCAAGGACCACTGGTCCTCATTCATTCTAGGCCCTACTCCTGAGGCAGGAGTAAGAAGTCCCATTTTTAATTATTTTTAGAAGTTTTTCTTCAGTGGATAGAAAGTCTATGAAGTAAATTTGAGCTCAATGTAAAGACCTTCAAAGACAATGATAAATCTCTGACAGTAGGAAAGAGTGTTAGTAAATAGCAGATCTTTAGTACAAGTGTGAGATTTGAGATACTAAAGCAAATAACAAATATATATTTAACAACATATAAACTTATGAAATATATAATGCTTTTATATGAATTGACTTATAAAATCCTCACAATAGCTCTATGAATTGATATCTGTATCTCCCATTTTACAGATTAGGCCCACAGTATTTAAGTGACTGGATCAAATATCACTTGATGACCAACTTTGGGGAATATTGTAGAGTGATATTATAGGTAGTATATAACATGAATAAGTCATTTAATTTTTATAACAACTCCACATATCATTAAAACTATACAGGGATATTCTAGAATGTAGACTAGGTGGGATATATAGCTAGACAACAACCAGGAGAGCCCTTTCAATCCCAGAATTCTACGATCCCAATTTCTAGAGCTAGCATCTGTTCTCAAATGGACTTTGACTTTGAAACTCCAATACCTTAGGTAGTGTCATTAATGCTTCTTTCTAGTTAACTGATATCAATCCAACGACAAAACAGCTAGACATCAAAGTCTTTTCTATACTGAATTTATTGATGCTTGCTATGCACCAGGCAAAATGCTAAGTACATAACATGAATCTGTCATTTAAAGTTCTCATAATGACTTCAAAGGATGGGTACTGTTAGTATTGCTGTCTTTCATATGGAGAAACCAAAGCACACAGAACTGGAATAGCTTGCTGAAGTTTGCACAATTAGAAAAGATAGAGATGAGATTCAAAACCAGATCTCTTTAGTTTCAGAATGCGCTCCCCTAATCACTATGCCAGATGGTATTATACATAGTGTTATAACTCATTGTATAAGATACATTTTATAGATATAACAATAATAAAACTCAACAGAGGGCACATATATATGAATCAATACTGGTGGCATGATTAGCACATTTTAAATTGACTTTTTACATGGTTTTTATCTGAGACTAATACTGTATTTTTCATTTAACTGAAGGCTTCATCTTTTGTGGCATTTAGAATTATTAGCACATGACATTTTAATAATAAACACATCAAATCAAAGCTGGCATCATTCTGAAACACGTTAAAGAATTCTAAGCCTGAAATGAAAAAACTTTTTTGCTTTTTTCTTTGAAGTCCACTAGCTTACTGTAGAATCAAAATTGAACTAACTTATTTTAGTCTTGACTCACCTCATCCTCAATTAGCGATATAAAACATATGATTCATTTGTTGTAAAAATAATTTGCAAATGAAAATGTGGCAAACTTTTATGCAGAATATTTAGTATATCACGTGACAATTTAGATTTTTACTACGGATACTTGAGAAAGGGGGTAGACAGAAAAAAGAGAAAGACATTTCTGGGATAAGAAAGAGAAACAGAAATATAGAGATAACCCAAGGGAAAGACTGAGGGAAACACCAGTGAGCAAAATACAAAAAGTACAAACATCTCCAATACACAGATGCCTTAGAAAAAAGATACTGAAATATGACATGCAATTGGCATAGAATAAATGATTAATTAATGAGAGAGTAAATCTAAGACATGAATTTTCATTATGTATATCCTCATTTTTTGACTTTCTACTCTTTCAAAGTTGTGTGGTACTGTCACCACTCTCGGCATCATGTATTGGCATGCGGTAGTAGACCAGAGGAAATTAAAGAGAGGTTGGTTCATTTTCATTCAAAATGAACACAATCAAGTCACTCTCATAAGTCATGAGGTAAATTTACAAAGGTGTTGGAAATGATCAGTTAGAACCTCTTAATAAGTAATTGATCTTTAAATTGGATACTAAATAGAATTATAACTCATTAGTTTTGCTATTCATTTTTGCCACAGAAACATTTTGTTCTTTGACCTTCATTCATCACAGGAACACACGTTTTCAATTTTAAATTCATATCATAAAGACACAAAAACTAGATATCTGTGTACTTTAAATCCATTCAAGAGCTTTTACTCTTCAACATTAATCAAATTAAATGAACTGCATTTGCTATAGCTGGTGTTCACCAGACCTCAAGATGCCTCAGTACCTGCTGTCTCTCCAGACGCATCCTCTTGGCGGCATTTCTACTCTCACTCTCACAAGCTGAAGCCAAGATACTCTCTGCAACTGCTGAAGTAAGGTGGGAAGGAATAGGTCGAGACTAAAAAAAAACAAAAAAAGAGAAAAGTATGAAAAAAATTATTAACAGTATCATTAACAGGCCAATGCTATTCTCAGAAGAGCTCTCAGGATCATCAACACGTGCAGGAGTATCCATTTATTTCAACTGAACTTATTTCAATAGAAAGAGGAAATGGAAATTGTAAAGATGAAAAATGAAAGCTAGTTAGAGATTAAAGCTATCGTTGCTACACAGATCCATCATTCATTCCCATAGATCCACTGTCACAAGTATCTAGCCTGGGCCATGAAGCTGGAGTTTGAACAGGCAGTGGCAAAACTGCTAACTGGATTTTGCAAATAAAACAAGGTCTTTAATTCTACTATAACATATGACATGCACAAAAAAACGAAACAAAAACAAGTGACAGGGCTGAAACAGAGTTTAAAAAAACCTAATAGACACTCAGACCATGTCAAACAATCTTAATATGAAATATTATGAATATTTACAGTCTAAATTGTGACCCAATTGATGTGATTAAAATGCTTTTAAATATAAATAAAAACTAAAAAGTCAGCCCTACAATGATTTTAATATATTAAAGGTTTAGTGCTTTAGATGTTAGATACGTTTGCCTATGTGTACATACATGTTTTGTTTTACTTATAAAAAATGAGCTGATAATTTCATAGATACATGTTGAAACCCATCTTCTATGTAGCCCATATAGAAAGTAATTAATTCTTCAACTAATTTCATAATTAACTGTAAATTGTTTGCAGCTCTCAATATCATTTGTGATAACCATAACAAATATTATGATTTTCATTCTTTTTTCCATAATTACATGCAAAGTCATCCAACTGAAAGATGAAATACTTAATGATATAGAACAGTTTTTTAAATTAAGATAAGCAAATGATAGATAAGAAATAACAAAACTAAACCAAATGAGGTAGTAAAATAATGTGAAATTGTGAAATTATGAAATAAATATATCTTTTGGGAATATAGCATATATAGTATATGCCACCTTAGGGTTTTCAAACCTCAGACTAAAATATGTGTGAATGCTATTTATTAGAAGCCTGAACTAATTGAGACCTTTTGAATTTTTTTCTAAAGGAATTGAAACATGGCTTTTTTATACATGACTCATTTTACCAACTCTGGTATGTACAGTGTGTCTCAGCAAATTGAACACAGGGCTTACATCTAAAATAACATTCTAGAACAGCTAAACTCAGACCACACCATTTTAACAGACACTCCATAGTTAAATTTGTACAGTGTAGACAGAGACCAGGCTCTGACCTTGGGTGAACTAGGAAGCAATTTCTGCAACTGCCTTAGCAGACTTCCTCACTACTTCCCCTCCAAAGTAGCCTCTGGAGGCAAAAGGTAGGAAAGGCATAGAGTACATTCTTCTCTGCTAACCCCATGGGACATCTCAAATGATGGTTTTACAACTTTGACAATAAAGCAGTAGGATATTTGGAATGTTATTTTTACAAAAAAGAAGAAAAGAGGTCCATTTGTGGCAGGAAAATAATGCAATGTCAGCATTTTGAGAAGGAAATTAGAAAGCCAGGACTGTGCATTTGTAATAGAAAAGAGGGTCAAATGAGGCAAACCTAAAATAAATTGTCATAAAGATGTAAGCATAATTTCAAAACTCACATTGCTTCTTCGTTTCATTCTCTACTTCACTGAGTATAAATAAAATATTGTAGTCCAAAGCCAAATAAATTAAGCTATAAAATCAGTCTCATTAAACAATGGTCACTCCCTGGCTCAAAAATGTAATCCAACTACATGGGAATTAGATACTCACTGATGCCTTTCTTGATTGAGCTAATTTTTGAGGAAAAGGTGTTATAGGAAAAATGGGAATAAGAACATTACATTATCAAAAAATAAAACAAATTATTTGATTGTAGTTAGCACTATTCAAATAGGAGCGAGAGTTTATACCTTTATAAACTATATTATTAGATCATTTGTTTCCATGGATGAAATTAAGGCAATCTAAATAAAATGTCAGCAACCTTCCTTTTCTTAATCCAATTATTGAGAGCCACATGGGATTCAGAAGACATATTTCAGTTCTTCATCACCTCGATTTTTCTCTTTTTTTTTTTTTTGCTAACACCATTAAAAATTAGGAATATATAAAGCTATAGAATTTTAATAAATTATATTGTATCAATAGGCACACAAGTAACTTAAATGCATAAAAGTTTGTTTAATAGGGAGAACATAATTATCCCTTCAATTAAAATTATTTCATAGCATTTTCTTTCAAATTCTTAATAATTTTTAAAAACAACTCTTACTACTCAACTTCTACTAAAGCAGTAAAAGTTGTTATGCCTAGTAATTTATGTAATTTCCTTTACAGAAAAGATGATAGCGAGAATTAGATCTTCCCTAGATGTGTGAAATCAGTTTTCTCAAAAACTAGAGTAATGTCCTGGCTAGATACATTTTAAGGTCATGTGATAACCTAATATTTAAAAATCAACTTCAAGATAAAGCAACCATGTACACACTATCCTATTGAGTGGAAAAAATAAGTAGAATCAAAGATGCATGATTCAATACTTCCCACAGATAAATAGTATAATTTCGAAAATAGATTTGTACTGAGTTTATTGTAGGATCATAAATTAACAACTCTCAATGGCCATAAAAGTCATCCAGTACAAGTTTCTTCTCAACTTTGAAGAACTGAAATGTAGGTAGATTAAGTAATTGCAAAAGGACAAACTGAACTAGATCCAGAACTCAGGTTTCATGGCTCCCAATTTTCAACTCTCACTTTCCTAAATTCTGTTCTATATTTAGTACTTTTACATAATTTGTCATTAATAAAACAAAAAATTATTTTAAAAATCCTTATATACAAACCATTGTTTTCAACTAAAAAAATAAGCAGAACAAAGGTAGCCATTTACATGAATGCATTATAATCATCCTTAACTCAAGCTCTTTGGAGAAAAAGGCAGAATAAATCATGAAATCTGTATTACAATCTAAAAATTATATTTGAAATGTATTTTTGCAGAGAAGGTACTATATCTCAATAATGTATACCTCCAAATAGAAATCTAATACCATCCTAATTTAATTTTTAGATAAATGTTAATAATATCTAACTCCTATTGAGGGCTTAGGACATTCAGCTATTAATACCAAAAGCTGAGATTTATTATCAAATTAAATCTCCTAAACACTCTTTGAGAAAAGTACTTATATTACTCATATTTTAGATAAACTACATTGAAGTTCTGAGAGATTATGCAACTTGCTCACAAGTATGCAGTGATGTATGTGGAAATACCTGAATTCAAATCTAAGTCTGATGATGAATTGTGAGTTATAATCCCTAGTAAACTACTATTCACATTTTACAACAAAGTCCCCAGTGAGTTTAAATAAATCTATAATTCTTAAATACTACACATTCCTGTAAGGGAATTCAATCGCAGCTAACCACACATGGCATTTAGCAAAGAATATATCAGGATCTCCCTAGCATCCTTCACTTAAATGGTTGAAGTTCTTTAATATATTGTCCTATAAATTCTATAAATTACAAAATGTACAATCTTCATTAATAGCACAAAGACAAAAATGTAACTTATCTAAGTTATGTCACAAATTCTTAACTGATTGAATCTGAATTCATATGATTGTAATGTTTATACAGCCAGAAGTGTCAATAATGCTATACATGAACCATAATAAAGCTTAATTTCATGCCCAAAATGAGAATACAGGAGCCAGGCAGAGAAGTTCTTTCCCTCCTGTGAGGTAATCATGCTAAAAATCTCTTTGCTTCTGATATTAATGAGTCAATAATAAATGCCAATACTCTCCAATACACACAGGCTCAAGTGTGCAGCATTTGGTTAAAAGATATTAAAGATGAAAGTTTAAAAAAATTTCTCTATAATTTGGCTTCTATCCACTTAACAACTCAAAAGTACTAATATCAAGACAGTGAGAAGGAAATTAATCAATTTTTCTCCTTATAAAAGGAATTATGTTACAGAGAAATTAAAAACTGTGTTTAGTATGTGCTCTGAGAATCACCTCCTGCTGAACTCTCCTTTCCATCATTACATTTGACAGCTGAGGGCTTATTCTAATGTCATCACAGTATTGTCTTTCTAAAACATAATTAGCAGCATGTTAGGGGATATGGTCATACATTTCACCAGGAATGAGACTGAAAATTCCCTCTTACATTTGTAAAAGTGGCCATAAAACACAAAGCTTCCATGTAATAATTGGGGATAGGAATATTTTGATGCAAAGACCAAATGCAATTAATTCAATAGATAACTTATGAAAATAACACCTCTTCTGGCTGAAGATAGCTCAGTAAATACATATACTATTTGATATCTATCTATCTCTCTATCTTAGAATATTTAAAATAATAGTTAACAATGGATATAATTATACACTTTACATGATCTATACCTGGATTGGGAATATTTATTACATATTTGTATGTACATATTACATACATTACTTCCCTGTATATAACATAATGGTACCTACCCTCATTAATTATCTCTTCATAATTAACTGACATTCTAACTGGGATCTGAGTTGATCTTTCTCTAGCACTGTTCTTATTGTAATAATTATCTATGCTCAAATCAATGGCAGTTGTGTCATTAAACAGATGGCTAAACCGTCACATGGAGATTTTGGAGTTTAAAAAGTCACATTTTAATTGGGGACTTAAGATGTAATTGCTGTTGGCACGATGTAACTGTGTCTTTTCTTATATATGTTGGTAAAATGTACCGTCACATCAACAAACTATTCCATTTTTGTGGGTCTTAAAACTCTACATGAAATAACTTTTAGAGTCCTCTGAACTTCAGCTGTACATTTAGGATGCCACAGGATTTTTGCAATTATTAAAAAGTACAAAGAAATTTAAGAATGTTAGGTTTTGGTGATGGGTTAATGTGGTGATGCTCTCACACTCCACAGTTTAAGTGAAGCTTAATCAAGTTATTAGTTAAGGCCAGACTGGGAGCAACTGTGACATCTACCCAAGGTTGTAAGTAGAATGAGTGCTTTGAAGACAATTAAACAATTCAGCAGTGAGAGTTTAGGTAATGTGCTGAATTAAGATTATTCCTCCTAATCTTGTTACTTTATAAAACACATTATTAAGAATTCTGTAATTTGGATGGTATGCACACATTATCTCCCCCAAGTGGCACATCTATACCTAAAGGCATAATCGTTCAGGTTATATACACATATAAAGTTTCATGTTCTAAGAGATCCCTTCTATTAAGCAGGTGGTTTCATTCTTATACATCAGTGGAATAGAGATAGTTTGCAACTAAGTCATACTGAACTGATTATTCTATCACCAGTTACTTGCTATGTGACCATTTTTGCAATTTAATCTGCATCTCAGTCATTCTGCTAGGTATTATTAATTTTATTCTTTTTTTTTTTTTTTTGAGACGGAGTCTCGCTCTGTCACCCAGGCTGGAATGCAGTGGCCGGATGTCAGCTCACTGCAAGCTCCGCCTCCTGGGTTCACGCCATTCTCCTGCCTCAGTCTCCCGAGTAGCTGGGACTACAGGCGCCCGCCACCTCGCCCGGCTAGTTTTTTGTATTTTTTAGTAGAGACGGGGTTTCACCGTGTTCGCCAGGATGGTCTCGATCTCCTGACCTCGTGATCCGCCCGTCTCGGCCTCCCAAACTGCTGGGATTACAGGCTTGAGCCACCGCGCCCGGCCAATTTTATTCTTATAAATGACAAAACTGAGGTTCAGTCAGAAAATTATAAATAAGGAAAATAATCTCCACATTATGCAGTAGTTTTTAGAAGTCCATGTGAAATGCACATAAAATCACTAGCATATTTTATAAGTACTTTTTAATCTAACAGGAACTGTGCCAGGTTTAGAGATCTGAAGATATCAGTATGGTCTCTGCCATCATATAGCTTACTTGACAAGTTGGTACAATGCCTAGCACATAGGTTATAACTTTATAATGTACACGGAAGTGCATTATTAAAAGTGGATTTAGTAAAGACAACCTTTTGTGAGCAATTCTGAAGCTCTAATATTATATAAACTTAAAATATTTTTCAAAAGCTTGGGTTAAACTCAGCTGGCAGAAAAAAACAAACTGATAAATGAATGCCTAAGGTTTTACTTTTTCCTAATTTCTGTGAATATGCATATGTTTTGCTGCAGAAATACTGATATATTTGTATATGTGATGTCTTTCTAGGCCCCATTATGGGTGTTATGCAACAAACCTGGTATGTACTCTGTGATTGTCCGGAGCTGCACGCCCCGGCCATAGCGAATAATAATTGAGGATTAAACGCCTGAGCTATATTCATTTCCACCCCACACCTTCTCCCTATCTTTGCCTTTTTTCCCCTGTACTAATACCTCATTAAAGATGGCGCTCTCCCTGCTTCTTCTTCACTCACTTTTCCCGTGCCCGGGAAAATTGTTCCTTAGTAGCGCAAGCGCAACATGACGTCCGACCGGAGAAACCGAAACTAACCTGGCCACACCCTCGGCAATGAGATCATTTCCGCCTTAGCCCAACCCCTTCCCTTCCAAGTGTATATAAGGCAGTGCATTACCGCCCTTAAACGAGACTTGATCAGAGCACTGTCTTGTCTCCTTTTCTCGTGTCTCTTGTTCCCCAAATTCCCACCCCCTCCTCCAGGGCCTGCTCTGATTATCCCGCGGGCCGGGATATGTGATGTCCCAAAATTGAAAAGTTCTGAATTCCAAACCATAGATAATCCAAGATTTCAGATAAACTGGTGAATGCAAACTAAAATAGTAGTTCAACTCTCCTTATTTCATTCCACATGGTTTTAATGGAAGTAATAAGGAAAGTTTCTTCCTCAATTAACCCTGGCCACCTGAGTTCATCCTGGGCAATCAGGGCACTCAACTACTTTGTTTCCAATGACTGATCCACGAAGGATAATCCAAATAGGGCCAAGCAAAGTTCTTTCCTGGGAACTGAGACCTGGAGTTGGAGGATTGCTCTTGGGTTGTGGGTTTTAAGAATGGAGGCCTAGAACTGCTGGTGGCAACGTTTCCAAACAGGTAGCAAGAAGTTGTCCAAGATGTAAATCAATACACAAGAGAAGCATAATTAAGAAAAAGGAGAGCAGCAAACCCCTGACATTGGAGCCCGTGGATCCACTATATGTAAATTCTTGAACTTTGTAGTTGTTTGAGAAAATTCTCTTGACTAAAAGGGGTTTGAAAGTGTGTTTTAACAGAAGTGGAATATAAGCCAATTAAAATTTGTCTAGGCTTTGATTAGAAATATTTCATTTATGAATTAATGATCTGTGACTTGGCCTTATTTTTAGAATATTATTGGCCATTAATAATGATCTTTTATGAAAACATGGGGAATTAATAAGTCCTCTAGCTGAAGACTTAGAAACACAGTTTAGTTAATATCAGCTGACACCTCTGATCAAGACACAGGATCAACTAAATTATCAACTGAAATAACATGCTTTCATTTTAACTATACGATCCTTTATTTTAAATATATAAAATATATTTTGTATATCCTATATACACTGTATATATTCTGAAAGTTGAGTGTCATATATACTTATAATTACTGTACATTATGATGTAGTTTTCCTAATTATTTATTTGTGAAACTAAAAGTGTATACCAATTCCATTCATATAATTAATATCACTAGCTATTACCACTAATTGCTAAATAGATTTAAATTTTTTAAATGTATCCTTTCTTGGCCTTTTGGTTAAGATCAAGTGTAAATTTTTTAACATTTTAATAGTTTAAAAATAGTTAAAATTAAACATTATATAACCATTTTCTTTTGTGAAAAAAACTCGCTAAAGATTTAAAATATATTATGCTACATTTTCAGTGAGTAGTAGTTTTTAAAATTAAAATACCAATTGCAAGATACTATGAAACTCGTATCACACAATAAAAATTATCTTATCTCTCAATTAATTTCTACCACAAAGAAGCACATTAGTAAATATCCATCCAGTCACTCAATCTTCCATTCAGTAATTTTAATTCAATTGAACTCAACATGAATTGGGCAACTTTCATGAGCAACTACTTGTATTATATAAGACATTGTGGGTGATACAGAGATGAACAAGTTAAGAAGCATAGTACTCAAGGAACATAATTTCTTCTTGAAGAGCTAAGGCCCATATATAGAGATAACAGCAATATAAGACAAGATAAAACTACAAAAGATGTACCACAAAGTACAATTTGCACATAGAAGAAAGAGAGATTTGAGGCTGCTGTTAGATAGCAGTGAGGATTAAACAGATAAAGACCTAGTTGATTTAGTCCTTCAAGTAGCTCAACAGATTGAGACAGTGCGGGTTTCCCAGGTAAAGGAACTGTGAAATTCAGTTTCAGATTAAATTGCATTTTATCATGTTTCTCACATGCAACAGGTACCATACTAGGCGTACCAGGTACTGTCCTAGGAGTTTTTACATTTGTTATTTCGAGTGCTTTTGGTTTTCATCTTTAGGATAAGAGCTATTATTTCCATTTTTCTTTTCCAGGGTGAGACCACAGCTCGGAGATAGAAAATCCACAAGCAGCAACTGGAAAAGCACAGACAAGAACCAAGGTTCACTGACTATCAAATCCAGGTGTTTTTCTTCAGACGCTCACCAATGCTGCCAATTTTTTTTTTATTATTTCCTTTTGGATTCAGTTTCCTTCTTCTTGGATTATAGAAGCATTCCTCTGGAATCAGTCAGGTTGTATGAGTAGTAGCCTCAGAAATTATCTTAAGTATTTCTTTCCCCCTCACTCTGAAAGTAGAGCTGAGCTGCGCATTGATTTGTGAATTACAAGTAGTTTCTCTTGAAGACTTTTTTTCTTAGTACTTTGAAGAAATTGTTCAGGCTGTTTTCAGTTGTAGATAATGTGTTGTTTCCTTCTGGTACATTTAAGAATTTATTTGCTTTTCTGTGGTTTTATTATAATATCCATAGGTATGAGTTTTTTTTTTTTTTTATGTATACTGTTTAGGACTAATCTACTTATCTGTTATGGTGATTAAGGTCCAATCAATTCTGAAAAATTCTTCATCATTATCTTTTTCAATTTGTCTCTTTATTCTAATTTCTCCTCTGGAATGCCTGTTAAATCTGTCTTTATCATTCTCTTCTCCACCTTAATTTATTTTTCATATTTAACTTCTCTTTTTTTCCCGTGGGTAACTTGCATACTTCTGTGTTCCACTTTACTTTCTCCTTGGCTGAATATTATATTCTACTTAACTCATTTAGTAAAAGGTTTTAATTTCAATGCTTATAATGTCTGTCATGTTTATTCCTGAAAGTTGTATTAGGATATTTCTTAATTCCCCTTTCATAGAGAGGAAAATAGAGGACGAGCCTTTCTTGAGTCCAGCTTTACAAACATTTCTCAGTTTATGTGCCTATCTAGTTACAAACTAAAATGCGTGTATCCTGAACCTGGGTGGACATTCATACCCCGGCCCTAATCTGTCTGGGTCTACATTTACTTTTTCTATCTTTCTAAGTTGTTAACCAATCCAAAGGGCTCACAATTCTTGCTAAGAGTTTCCTATTCATTTCAGGTACCTGGAAATTTCCTTTTCTTTCTTTTGAGCTTAACTGAATATTTTTTAAATTGTTATGTTTTATTCAGGATTTGTATATGTTTGTGGTGGGAAGCTGGGTGGCGTGTGTTTATGCGAAGAGAACATACCCCATGAGGCTCAGGTCGACATCTTGCTTAAAGCAAAAGATGCAGTGATAAGTAGCTTTGAAAAATACATTGGCTATATTCTTTACAACCCAGTTATTCTTCAATTTTAATGCATTTAGTAAAAAATGAGCAAAGGGTACCCATAATCCCTGAGTCATAAAAAATTAGTGAACCAAGAGACAACCCATTGAAAGAAGGAGCAGCAGTCTCAAATGATGAACTACGGTGTGAAAGGAAATAATTTGAACATACTAGAAGAATAGGTAGAAAGGCACCATATTATATGCTATACATATACATACATGATCACATATAATACCCCAGTATCCCTATCCTTTAGAAGAGACTCAGAAACACTACGCTTGTACAGGAATTGAACTAAGCAAGGAATTGAAGCTAGGTCTCTCGGTTTCAAAAGGTCGTATGCTAAAACATTATAGAAAGAAATATGAAATTTGTTCTAAGATGACAGAGTTTCACACTTATCAAAGGCAAAATTGAGGAAGACTGCTCTAGGGGCAAAGGTAGATTTATCATGAAGTCAATAAAGTGAGGCACAGGATGCCTCGACTGGATGAGCCTCTTGAGTGCTGGAGTTCCTGGATGTTGTAAGCATTCTAGATAGGAAGGGAAATCCACTTTAAAATCCGGAAGCATTTATATGTAAGTATGTCTGAAAATTGTCTAACAAGATGTTAGAAGAAAAGTGTTTTAATCTTCAAGATTTCAGTGGTTTCTAAAATTTTTTGTGTATTATAATTTTAAACTGCAAATACACATTCATTTTATCTACCTATTTTTTTGCTCATAATTGTGTACTACTTTTCTTTTCAAAAAGATCTCAAGTCATATAATCTTCAGGTTTTGCAAACCCTATTTCTGCCTCTGCCTAGGCATAGTGTGTGTGAAGATTGTAAGAGGAAAGTAGGGAGTTGAGTTAGAAGGATTATGCAAGAGTATAGATATGAGGTGTGAAAGACTAGAACTAAAATAATAGCACATAAAAGCAGAAACTGTAATATTTATTTGGGAAACAGAGTAAAGGAGGAATAAGCAGAATTCATTAAGTGGTAGGATACAAGACACAAAAGTAGTCAAATCTCATCCTACACTTTTGAGCAATGGTAAAAATAACAATATGGTGCTATTAACAGTAGGCAAGTCAAGAGGAATTTACTGGTGGCTTGATAAGTGAGGTGGAATATCAGTGGAGAAGATAGGTGCTGGAGAATATAAAGAGTTCAGTGTAATATAATTATTGCCCTAGTGTCTGGCTGACATTTGGAAGGAAATACCAAAGATTTGTATATTTTGGGTATTGTGCTTTGAGAATAGGATACTGTACACAAGGGCAGACATTTGCAATTGTGGTTAGGGTGATATACAGTACGCGGCTGAACACAGAACTGTTGGAACTGCCCAAAAGCAGGTAAGAGTAAATAAGGAGGAAGATAAACAGCAAGCTTCAAGAAAATGAGCATACTTTAGTTGAATATGCAATCTTTGAGTTTTGTGCAAAGGTGGTCATGTGATCTTTATAAGAACTAATTGAGTAGAGTCATCCTTTGGTATCTCTGTAGGACTGGCTCTAGCACCTCTGAGGATGCTCAAGTCCATTACATAAAATGGCATAGTATTTGCCTATTACCCAGGCACGCTGTCCCGTACACTTTAAATTATGTCTAGCTTACTTATAAATCTTAATACAATGTAAATGACATGTAAATAGCTGTTATACTGTATTGTCTAAGGAAGGATGACAAGTAAAAAATGTCTATACATGTTCAATACAGGCACAATCCCCTTATTTTTTTGCCATGTATTTTTCAAACAGTTGATTGAATCCACAGTTGTAGACTCTGCAGATCTGTAGAGCTGACTACACAGTGGTGAGAACCACAGTCTGAATAATCTAAATGTGAGGGAGTACTGCAGGATCTGGTGGTGATAGGTATAATCTGCAAGTATAAAATGCTCTTTTGAGAAACCTGACAAAGAAAGATGAACTCAGATTGTAGAAGAAGAATAAGAGATGTAACTTTTTTTTGGTATCTGAGAACTTTTTTTTTTTTTTTTTTTTTGGAGAAAGGGATTAAACGTTCCTCTCATTGAAAAGGGAAAACTGAACATATAAAAGAGTAGGGGTGGTTGATGGAGCAATGTTCTGAAGAAGGCAGAATTATATGGGGGCAGAGATGCAAGGTTTATTTATCCAGGGCAAATAAGAACAAGAGTTTTCCTCTGTAAAGTCACCAGAGAATACGTGAGTGAGAACATTTAGAAAGTTTTGAAATTTTTAATATTGCTTTTTCAGGCTCTTGGAGTGATGACTAAGATCAAGGTATATTCATGCTAATAAAGACTGAGGTGAAAGAGAGATCCAGATTCCTGAAGTGGAAAAGGTAAAAGAACTGTGAATCAACTTAGATATCAGAATTAATAAGGAGGATATTATAGGATGCAATTAAAAATAGATATTATAAATAAAGATCTCAGAGAATGTGAATGTAACCTGGGGGATGGTAAATGACAACTATAAGAAAGAGGGCAAGAGTTAGTACAGAGAGCAAGTGGAAAATTCAAACAAAATGTGTTTGCTAATTAGCATCAATTAAGTTAATTGGTGACAAAGAGAGAGAGACACATAGTTATACTCATGTGGTATGAAGAATTAATAGCTACACAGGTATTATAAAGTTTTTATCAAGATCTTATATGAAAGGCTAGGTATATTTTTGATATAATTTTTAGCGTAAAGAATCACTTAATTCATTTTTACAATATCTCTATTTGTTAAAAAGTTAATAGCAAGTGTCACTGTAGCTATTCCAATACTTATGACATCAGGGAAACTATGTATTGAAAACAACATCTGGTACCTCTCCTGTGAGCTGTGTTAGACAAATAGAAGCAAATGATCGAAAAGTTAAATGCTCTAAAAAAATATATTATTTCCTAAACATGAAAGGCTTGCTTTCTGGTGTTTTCATAATTAGATTATTTATGTATTTGTTTCTCAATGTGTATCTCCTTTTTCCATTAAAAAATATCAAATCCACCAAGGAAAGCTGTCTCCACCAAGATAAATTAAACAGAAAGAAAATGGAGAGTTTGGCTCTGAACTCCCTGGCAGTAAGGCACAAAAGTGAATATATTAAGGTTCATAGACCCGCTGTTGAGAGCAGGTGAAAGCATTCTATTTCCTAAGGAGAAACTATTATTATTATTATTATTATTATTATTATTGCATTAAATTCTAGAAGAAACTTCTGAAATCAAGTTTTCTGTCATGGACATTTAGCAGCCTAGTAAACAATGACCTTGACAATACAAAAACTTGCATGAGATTTATGTCTATGAGGGAAAAGAGTCAGTTGCATAATATTGAAGGCAATTAACTAGGTAATTTTTCGATAGATTGAGATTGTTAAATTTAAATATCTAGGCTATTTGGTTTAACTTGGTACAGTGGCAAAACTTGGGATACAAGAGGAGCAAAGCGCTAAAAGTCTCCTATGTCTTCCCTAAATATTGTCATTTGAGTTTTACAGAAATACATGTATGTGTCTTGGTGAAAAAGTCTCATAATGCAAATTCAAGAAACAAAAAAGAGAAATCATGTCACCTATTGGAGATGATACTCAGTACGGGCCAACCCTACCTTGTTCATAAAGCTGTGCTTTTTATGGCCTTTTCTATCACTGTGAATTTAAGATCAGGACACCTTCTGGAACAATAAATATTCTTCAGAGAAATTGCTGAATTTGAGCATCAAAACCACACAATAGACTCAATAACAACTTGATATATTTATCTACCTATTAATTTAATGGTTACTTAACTCACTGGGTTTTTAAAATCTAATGAAAATGAAGACAGTATTTACTGATCAAACATTAGATTTATTAGACATAAAGAATGGCCTTTTATGTCCAACTCTGGAGATGTTATGATTTGAGATAATTGGTACAGACATACTCTGAAACCTCTCTTCTGTACACCAATTCTACCCGATCACATCTAATTAGATTCACAGATCACAAACACTAACAGCCTAGGCTTTTATGGCACCTTCTCAGATAAGATGAGAAAAAAATGGTTTCACAAAGTTTTGAAACTGTTCACATACATAAGAAATAAGAAAATGGGAAAGGCATACATTGTAAATGTGTGCATTATTTCTAGATGTAACAAGTAGAGCAAAGTGAAATAGAATAAAGTTTAAAAATCATTGATTTCTAATCTCTATCCTGTCAAGTAATCTAATGACAACATAATCTCATCTGTCTATAATGTCTACCTGAATATGAAAACTCTTGGTACCATCCACCAGCACACAAATAAACATATCCAGTACAACAAATCCTTATATTTCACCTAAGCATTTTCATTCTCTGCTCTTTGCTTTCAAAGCCTGCAATTTGTTAACCATTGAGATGAAAACGGTATTCCTTAGGTGGATCCATCTCTTTCCTTTTGATTTAGAGAATGCCATTCTTGCATGCCATCTCAAGCAGTGACTGGTGCTTCAGTTCACAACTTAAATAACCTCATGCCCACTTTAGTAGTGACAGAAAGAAAACAAATATGAATGAGATGCTGGTTCTCACTGGTGTTTACTCATATCACCTTCATTTTCTGTGACATGGTACCACGTGGTTCTGTGAGCACTGGACTCACAAGATATTCCTCATTAAATAAACAAAGGGAATAAATACTTCAGGAAGATGAAAAGGAGAAGGGGAAAAAACAAACGAGCAAACAAAAACCCCTTTGACCTGACATTATGGAAAAAAAATAAAAAAAGACACTAAGATGGAAAAAAAATAGTGTCATGGTTTACATGTGGGATTTTGATGGAGTCTAGGGCTGTGTTTTAATTCAAAACTCACCATCTCAAAACCACTTCTTTTCATCCGCCTGCAGGACTTGAGGTAAGTACGTATACGTTTTCTGGCACGCTCTTGATACTCAGGGAATTGTCGCCTGCATGAGTCAATGATAGCCTGGATCTTTTCTTTGGGCTGCTTAGAGATTGGGACCATTCGGTCCAAGTTTTCATCTACAAACAGCCTGACAAACATCTGTTGGCAAGAGGGAGACAGAGGAGAAGGGTTTGGAGGGCTGCTCTCTTCTGTTCCTAGCTTCCTGTCTTGATTACCGATAGGAAAATACTGTTTTCTGGTTTATGCACTGGAGAACTTTGCAATGGAAAGCCAGAAATTTTAAGCAAACACTCTTTAAAGACTTTCTAAATGGTTGGATTAAAAAATAGAGAGAGAAAGAGAGAAAGGCAGACAGACAGACAAACATACAGAAAAGAATAGACTATCGTGTAGAAAAAAATCAGGAAATAACAGTAGACTGTGACAATTGAGCACCCCATTACATTCTCTATTAATGATGAATACGACTGTTACATTGCTACACTGCACAGTGGACTAATCTCTGAAATCAAACAACTGACTCTTTTGTCATGCATAATTAGGTAAGCTAGGAAAGCAAAAGAAATAACAGATGACAGGCGTACTCTTCCGAGGACTAAGCTGAGGCCCCCTCCATCCACTAGGTAAACATGCATACTCACACAACACAACTCCAGTTTTCAGCTCACATTTGGCTTTAAAATTCTAAACAAAACACAGCAATTCTGGTGTCTGGTTGGCAAAGAGTGTTTCATGTACTTTTTAAATCCTTCTGTAAATTAAACAAACATGTCTCTAAAATATCCACATTTACCAACAAGCAACAACATGAAAGTGAAGTGGTAAAAATTAAACCACACTTGGAGTGTGGCAGGACTCACATTAAAAGCTTTCAGTCGCTCGGCTTCAACGCCGTCTGTCTCATTAACTTTCTCGGAATCGTCATGGTCCTCGTGGTCATCTTCGTCCTCATCTCCCCTGTTTAGTGAGAGGTCCTCAGCTCCTCGGTCCACACTCTCATTTTTGCCAGAGTCATAGCTGGAGTAACTATGTGCAGGAGACTGAAAAGAGAAGGTGAAATAACTGCTTTTAAATTCACTGCACAAGCTTATAAATTTGATGTCTCATCTTTAATTTCAACTGTTTCTCAACAACCTTGTTTATGAGTTGATAACTCTAGAGCTGTTGTGATTTTAGTTTAAATCAAAATTAATTCAAATTAAATTAAAATTTCATTTCCTTGGTCACGTCACACTAGTTACATTGCAATTGCCCGTTAGCTGCATGGAACGTCTCCATCACTGCAGAAACTTTTATTGAACTTAGCTGTTCAAGAGCAATTACTGTTTCCTCTCAATATTCATATTCCAAATAAAAAAGCAATGTGTAATTGATTTTGCAAGAGAATCATTGTGTCACATATTCTTAGAACTTAATATGACCTCAGAGCTTTGTCAGTATTCATATTAGTATTACACTTTATATAATATTGTATTATATCTATCAATATTATACTAACTTTATTTGTATTCTTTAAACAGGTATAGTAACTGAGGGATGTTTAATTAACATCCCCAGCAAGAGCTATACAAAATATTATTAACTATTAGTTGTTAGTTAACATGCTTTGAAATAAATGTATACATTGTCTGTGAGTCTTAACAGGGCATCTCATTTTGGTTTAGAAAATAGGAATCAGGTTTCTTCCTAATCCTCTGTGAAGTTTAGTGTTTCTGGATTCTAACACTATTCAAAAGACAAAATAAATTTAAAGCAAGAACAGTTAAATAATAGTGACACATATTTCCATGTAAAAACCATTAAACATCTGAAAACTTGAAAATGTTTAACTGTTCATTTTCACATGTTAACAGCTGATAGCCTTCTTAGAGCCTCTGCTGTCAGAATACAATGCGTAAGTATATCTACATGTTAATGGGGCTGTTTAAAATAAATAAACTGGCTTTGATCACTTTTCATTTTGGGATTACACCTATTCCAAATATTTTCTCTTGGGACCCTCTAGGATTATTCCAGAGTAAGTTTGGAAGAGTGACCTGGAAATAAAGAAAATCCAAATATATGGTGTGATAACGAGCTTGATTCAGCCATGTACAGCATAACAATAAACTATTTTATATACTCTTTGAGACCATAACATTGACCAATCTTCTTAGAATACTCTAGGTACTTTTGATAAAATACTAAACTAAGATGTAATCAGATTTAAAAAGGAGTATCCTCTATTTTTGTTTCATGATATAAAAGATATTTTGTGAGACATCAAATACAATAAAGCAAATAATGAAGCAAGTGAGAGGTAAAGAGAAGAAGTTAGTACTTAGAACAACTGTATGCCTAGTCAGTTGGTTCCCTTAAGCTTCATAGCAACCTGGTGAGAAAGGATTATCCTCCAGATTCTACAGATAAGGAAACAGCTGCAGAAAGTCTAAACAACCTCCTCTTATCTGAAGAATGAGACTATATAACTACTCTGTGAACCTAGGTCTGCCTAAGAGCTAAGAGTGATCAAATAAGATTTTCTTCTCAATATGAAGTTTTTCTAAGTGTGTGTGTGTGTATGCACATGTGTGTATAATTGAAAGAACATAAAATATGTATTGGTTTATGTACATGTTAATAGTTAAACAAAGTATTTTATAAGTGATTTCCCCTAAAACTGTTACTCCACCTAAACGAATTGGATACATTATTTACATTTTCTTACAGAACAGTAAGCTGCAATTTATAAATCTTGAGTAAGAAGAATTATCACTTGCTGTAAAATTTCCACATATAATAGAATCTATTTAAATAATTGAGTAGTGCTTCATACACAGTTTTACTTATTTGTTTTGCTGGATAAAGTAGAATAAAGATATACTATTGCAATCAAATGTAGATAATTACATTTTTTTTTTTTATTATTATTATTATTATTATTATTATTATTATAATACTTTAAGTTCTTGGGTACATGTGCATAACGTGCAGGTTTGTTACATATGTATACTTGTGCCATGTTGCTGTGCTGCACCCATCAACTCGTCAGCACCCATCAACTCGTCATTTACATCAGGTATAACTCCCAATGCAATCCCTCCCCCCTCCCTTAAATACAAACCATCCATAGAAGGAAATAGTGACAAGCTCTCTTTTTTCAACTTAGGACTAAACATTCTGGAATAAATATATTTATTTTAGGAAAAAAATATATTTAAGAGAATAAACTCTTAATAAACAGCAATAGTATACAACTTTTAAGACCAACATGGTTAGTAGTAATTTCTAAAAACTCCTGCTCCAACTCCAAGTATCTATCTCAAAGTCAATCATTTCTTCCCTCAGCAAACCTTTATTTACATTGAGTGTCACTACACATTTGGTGTTGTGCCAAGATACTCTGCCACAGAGCAATTTTCATTCAACAAATTATTTATGGGCATTTATTATGCATCAGGCACTATTCTAAGCTGTTTAAATATATGACTCATTTACAATGAACTGGTTAAGTGACTTTCCCAATGTCACGTAGCTAGCAAGTGAAAAAGGATCTGAACCCATGCAGTTTAGCTCTGAGTTCATCATCTTAACACTATTCTATGCTGTCTCTATAGGATGACTACTTATGAGGTTATTGTTATAATATCAGTAGAAATCAATTCCTAAGGCACTGTATTTCTTGACACCAACTTTTAAAATAGAAATACCTCTGTGACAAGACCTATTAGACCCATTTCATTATTTAACATCTAACTATGAATTTCCCTGTGCCAATCTGATAGAATACATGCATTTCATATGGGCTGGAGCCTATTTAATAATGTTTTATATTCATGAAGTGTCTTAAAATTTACATGGAGCTTTAATCTCAACATAACTTCACAGAAGAACTAGTATTAATATATTAATATATTTATATTATAAATGATTTCAAATATATACATAACAATAATAAATGATATTAATATACCTGATGGTTAGTTTTATGTGTCAATTTGACAGGATGACACGGTGTCCAGGTATTTGGCTATCCATTATTTCCAGGGGTGTCTGTGAGGATATTTCTGGATGAGATTGGCACTGGAAGTGGTGGAATCACTAAAACAGATGGTTCTTCACAGTGTGTGTATAGCGGGGGTGAGGGGAGGGCATAAGGGCATAATCCAGTGCCTTGAGGGCCTGAATAGAATGCAAAGCAGAGGGAAGAAACATTTGCCTATTCTGCCTGACTGCTGAGCTGAGAGACTTACTGGGAATTCTGAGTCCCCTGGTTCTTAGGGCTTCAAACTTGAACTGAAATCTACCACTGGCTATCCTGGATATTCAGCTTGCAGATAGCAGATGATGGCACTTCTCAGCCTCCATAATCTCATGAGCCAATACTTTATTCTATATATTATATATCTTATTGATTCTGTTTCTCTGGAGAACGCTGAGTAGTAATTATATTATTCACATTATAAATGACTTCATTAAGGCTCAGTTAATTTAACTTGATCAGATAACCTCAGACACTGAGAAAAGTGATAGAGAAGTTAAGTAGAGACCATCCATTCATCACTGGGCTGGTAACACTACACAGGATTTCAGCGTTGGGGGATCATGGGAGTTAGCAAAAGAAATGAAAATGTTGAGTTTCAGAATCTCAGTGGATTGCCAAAGTAGAAGGAGAAAGGCAAGTGTGTAAAGGAAGATGAATGCCAATCCAGACAATTTTCATTAACTTCTATAACTGTGTCCAAGACCAACCATGGGGCCTGTTGTGGTATCTCCTTCTTGTTTGCTGGCCCAGCACCTTTTTTCTTTCAGAAATGGCTCCTTGCTCTCCCAGGTAAAACTGCCAATCCCTTGGGTATCAACCTTCTCTATGCTAGGCATGCATCTTTGCCTCTAGGTGAGATGGCTGGCCTGAGTCTGAAATCAAGCTGAATCCAGCAGAGCTAAGAAGCACAGAGTCGTGATAGCATCATTTGTGCATCTAGGTCTCACTAACACTGAAATTAAGCCCCGGATCCTTAAGTTGTATAATACTATACATCCTCCACCCACCCACATGCTTTTAAATTTTGCTTAAATTTGAGTTTCAGTCACCTGAGATTGAATCTGGAGTGGCACAGCAACCAATCATTAGAAGCCAGATTAACAATATAGATTTCACACATGATCATTCAAATACATAGATGGCCCCAGCCAAATGAATAATACTATCTTTGTAAGCAGCAGCAGATATTCTCAAATCTACCAACAAAGTAAAATGATAGTGAATGACCTTTATGAAAGGAAATTTTAAATTGACAGTGTTTAAAATTGCTCCCATGTCATGGTAACAAACGTGTAGCATGCTTTAAGGATCACACCAACATATTATAACTATATAATCAGTGGAGAAATAATAAAACTAGAACAGATCTCTGACATTAACAGTAAAGTTAATTTTAAAAATCAGCATAATATCTTTACAGTTCACATCATTAACAAGGTGGAATTACCTAATAAAATATATTAAGGAAAATATTCCATAGGTTTGACAAGCCTATCTTTTTAAATCTAAAAAGTAATAAGCATAATATATTTTTGAATGGCAACATGAAATATTTAAAAATGTTACAATACCCTTATTTGAATGCAAATATTCTGGGCTAATTCTTTCAATGCAGGTGTTTGATGGACACAGAACCACTTGAAACAGTGAAAAATGTATAGCCTTATTTACTCAAGTTTTAAAGAACGTGCAATCTTGCAGATCTGAAAATATTCAGGATCTAAATCTCAAGGATGATTGATGTTATTTTGCTTTACAAAACAAACTGAAATTTTCATAACTGAATTCTGCTTTTCAGCTGGATTATCGTTTAGGACCTATCATTTAAGGCCAAATTAAGTTCAATTTCCAGCTTCTACCCTAGTCCACTTCAATCTTTCCCTAAACTGTGAAGCCAAGTTACTTAATTTGACACAGATTTAAACACTACCATTGCTCTCTACTTTCCATATTAATTTGCATTTTTCTTCAAACTAGTCTGAGATAAGAACCAACACATATTCCTCACAGAATCCAAGACATGAGCTTTACAGATTGCCATTCAAGACTGCCTATAATTTCTCTTTTTTCTATAAAACGATTTGGTTTTTATAAATAGCAGAATGTGAGTATTGGAATGGTATCATAGGCTCAGAGAATACAAATTACTATCGGTCTCCAAATAACACATATAAAATATGGCAGCCATTTGCCCCATAAACCTGCCTTGCCTTAATAAGAACTTTGGATGACCATAGCCTAGGAAACCTTCATTTCAGGTGCAATTGTTTTCTTATTTCAAGTATAAATCTAAAAAACTCCAAACCAGCACTAAAAAAAAATCCAAAGTTATTAAAGAACCCCAATTTAGGTCCTATACAAGATGGATACATGCTTATCCTCAAAACGCAGGTGTTGGCTTATGGGGATAAGGGTAGATTTTTGCCTTAGCTATATACTCTGCTTATTCCTCCCATGACAAAATATGGCTCTCCTTAGCAAAGAGCCTTCTGAAAATACATTTGCACTTTCCTTTTCTCAAATTTTCCCATCCCAATAGAACTGCCAGCTTTAGACCTTGAAAATTCTCACTTGGAGGAATCTTAATCTGTTTGCTTATCTGTAGTCAGAGCCTAGAATGGCTCAGATAGCAACACCACAGTGCTTGGTGTTAGACACAGCTGGGATTGGGAGCTGTGTCTGATATTTGCAGCCAGTGGAAACAAGGGAACCTGTGTTTCCTCATTATGTCCTAAATGAGGGAAGAACACATGAATTCAGTGTCAGGCATCCATGCTTTCATGTGCTTTGCATATCTATGTCACAGCACTGATTGTAAGATATTATGTTAATGAGTTTATATTTTCATATTCCATACAGTCTGAGAGTTACTTGAGGGGAGGGTCATATAGGCACCATGTCTCTTCCATCTTTATAATATTGCACAGTGCCAAACACATAGTAGAAATAAAGTAAATGTTTTCTGAGTGAGTGACTGATTACACTTTTGAGTTACACTGAAGATGATTTAACTTTTTAAATTGCAATTTTAAAAACTATCTTATATTTCCTTTAAAAAAATCAGCTATTCATCAGTGAGTTTACAAGCAATGTCAGTATCATTACAAGTGTAACGATGTAGCACTGCGTGCCTTCTAATATGATATGAAATGAAGCACATGGCACTACTCAAGAAGTAAACTCACCATCAGGAAAGAAAGAAAGAGAAAGAAAGAAAGAAAGAAAGAAAGAAAGAAAGAAAGAAAGAAAGAAAGAAAGAAAGAAAGGAAGGAAGGAAGGAAGGAAGGAAGGAAGGAAGGAAGGAAGGAAGGAAGGAAGGAAGGAAGGAAGGAAGGGAAGGAAGGGAGGAAAGGAAGGAAGGAAGGACGGAGAGAGAGAGAAAGAGAGAAAGAAAAGAAAGGGAAGAAAGAAAGGAAAGAAAGAAAAGAAAGGAAAGAAAGAAAAGATAGGACAGAAAAGACAGAAAGACAGAAAAGACAGAAAAGAAAGAAAAAGAAAAGAAAGAAGAGAAGAGAAAAGAGAAGAGAAAGGAAGGGAAGAGAAAAAGACAGGAAGGAAGGAAGGAAGGAATGAAGGAAGGAAGGAAGGAAAAGAAAGAGTGAGAAGCAATTGAACCCAAACTTCAATCTAGAAACAGTGGTTCCCAAAATGCATTGGTTGCCTAGCAGGATCGGCATCTCCTGGAAACCTCCTAGAAATGCAAAGGCTCAGCTCCCTCCCAAGAGCAACTGAATCAGACACTTTGGATGTAGGCCCAGCAATCTGTGTTTTAACATGACTTCCATGAGATTCTGAGGCACAGTCAAGCTTGACAAACATTTGTCTGGAGCTAAATTCCATTTGTGAGAAAAATGGCAGAGAGAGAAGTTAAATCACACCAGAGAAAGCACACAGGCAAATTCAAAATATGAGACATTGGGCAGGGCAATTGACCTTGGTCCTGCAACAATTTACTGATACAGAAATAAGATATATTAAAGGAGATTTAAGAGATATAATCAAACAAAATTTGTAACCTTTGCTTGTATTATGATTCAAAAAACACCCAAAGCAAGAGACATTTTTTGAGAAAAGTGAAAATATTCTATTATAGATGAGGATAATAGATAATAACATGGATTTATTAATTTTTGCTAGATGTAGTACCTTAACATTTGGTTAAGTAAATATTTATGTAAGAAAATATCCACACTTGTTAGAGATACAAGTTGAGATATGAAGAGATGACGTGACAAGAATGCTTGGGATATGCTTTAAAATACTCGAGAAGGTCAGGTTATGTCTATAATCCCAGAACACTGGGAAGTCAAAGTGGGAGGACTGCTTGAGGCTAGGAGTTTAAGACAAGCCTGGGCAACATAGTGAGACCTCCATCCCTAAATAACAAACAAACAAACCCAAAACCAAAAACAATTATACAAGCATGGTGGCATGCACCCATAGAAGTATATTAGGGAGGGTTAGGCAGGAGTATTTCTTGAGCCCACGAATCCCAGGCTGCTGTGAGCTATGATCCTGCCACTGAACTCCAGCCTGGGCAACAAAGCAATACCTCGTGATATGGTTTGGCTGTGTTCCTACTCAAATTTCATCTTGAATTATGGTTCCTATAATCCGCATGTATCATGAGAGAGACCCAGTGGGAGGTAGTTTAACCACAGGGGCGGTTATCCTTATGCTGTTCTTGTGATAGTCAGTGAGTCTTCGCGAGATCTGATGGCTTCATAAGAGGCTTTTACCCTTTTGCTCAGCACTTCTCCTTACTGCTGCCATGTGAAGAAAGATGTGTTTTCTTCCACTTCCATCACGATTGTAAGTTTCCTGAAGCCTCCCCAGCAATGCTGAACTATGAGTCAATTAAACTTCTTTCCTTTATGAATTACCCAGTTTCCAGTATGTCTTTATTAGCAGCATAAGAATGGACTAATACTCCCGGTCTCTTAAGAAAAATTAAAATACTACAGAAAAAAAGTTAAAATGTTAAAAAATATGAGAAAGCCTTAAGCACTGTTCTGTTTAGGTGATGAGTAATACTGGTTCATTGTATTCTCTATTTTAAAATATATTTTATATTTTCAAAATAAAATTTAAGTTTATAAATGTTATGATTGGTTTGATATCCCCTCTGTTTTGACTATTTCTATCATTACATTAATTTATTCAACAACATTGAAGAAGCACTACTTCATGTTTAGAGCATTGTTTTAGGTTCACATGATTGGATGAATCCACATTTTGTAAAGCCTGAAAGTTATAAAATTTAGAGAGGGGGCTGTTTTGAAACATTAGATTAAAAAGTTATTATTTACTTAAGATGAGGAAAATTACCACAAAATACAGAAATTTTTAAAGCTTCTAAATATATAAAATACCTCAAAATAATAACAGCCATCTATGACAGGCCCACAGCAAAAATCATATTGACTAGGAAAAAGCTGGAAGCATTTCCATTAAGAACTGGAACAAGATAAGATTACTCACTCTCATCACTCCAGTTCCACATAGTACTGGAAGTCCTAGCCAGAGCAATCAGACAAGAGAAAGAAATAAAAGCCATCAAAATAGAAAAGGAAGTCAAATCATCTCTCTTTGCAGATGATATTATTCTATATTTTGAAAACCTTAAAGTCTCCAGCAAAGGGATCCTAGAACTGATAAACCACTGCAGTGAAGTTTTATGATACAAAATCAACATATAAAAATCAGTAGCACTTCTATACACCAAGAATGTTCAAGCTAAGAATCAAATCAACAATGCAAACACCAATAATGTTCAAGCTGAGAGCCAAATCAAGAATGCAATCTCATTTACAATAGCCACACAAAAAAATGAAATACTCTAGAATACATATAACCAATGAGGTAAAAGACCTCTACAAAGAGAATACTACTTAAATAAATCAGGGATGACATAAGAAAATGGAAAAATATCCCATGTTCATGGATTGGAAGAATGAATCTCATTAAAATGACCATATTTCCCAAAACAAAATACAGAGTCAATGCTATTCCTATCAACTATCAATGACATTTTTCACAGAATTACATAAATCTATTCTAAAATTAATATGGAATTTTAAAAAGCTCAAATAACCAAAGCAATTCTAAGCAAAAAACAAAGCCAGAGGCATCATACTACCTGACTTCAAACTATACTACAAGGATACAGTAACAAAAGCAGCATGAAACTGGTACAGAAACAGACACGTGGACCAATGGAACAGAATAGAGAGCATAGAAATAATGCTACAACCATCTGATCTTCAACAAAATGACAAACACAAGCAATAGGGAAAAGATATCCTATTCAATAAATGGTACTGGGATAATTGGCTATCCATATGCAGGAGAATGAAACTGGACCCCTATCTATTACCATATACACAAATTAACTCAAGGTGGATTAAATGTAAGATCTCAAACTATAAAAATTCTAGGAGATATTATTGTGGACATCATCTTTGGCAAGTAATTTATCACTAAGTCCTCAAAAGCAATTGTAACAAAAACAAAAATTAACAAGTGGGACCCAAGTAAATGAAAGAGCCTCTGTGTGGCAAAAAAAATTAGCAGAGTAAACAGACAGTCTACACAATAGGAGAAAACGTTCATAAACTATTCATCCAACAAAGTTCTAACATCCAGAGTCTATAAGTAACTTAACAATTCAACCAACAAAAAACAAATAACCCCACTAAAAAGTGGGCAAAGGACATTAATAGACATTTCTCTAAATAAGACTTACAAGTGGCTAACAAACATGAAAAAATGTTCATCATAATTAATTATTAGCGAAATACAAATCAAAACCACAATGAGATACCATCTCACTCAAATCAGAACGGCTATTATTACAAAGTCAAAAAATAAGCTGGGCACAGTGGCTCATGCCTATAATTCTAGCACTTTCGGAGGCTGAGGTGGGCTGATCACGAGCTCAGGAGTTTGAGACCAACCTGGCCAATATGGTGAAACCCTGTCTCTACTAAAAATACAAAAATTAGTTGGGCATGGTGGCGGGCGCCTATAGTCCCAGCTACTTGGGAGGCTGAGGCAGAAGAATCGCTTGAACCCGAAGGCGGAGGTTGCACTGAGCCGAGACTGCGCCACTGCACTCCATCCTGGGTGACAGAGCAAGACTCTGTCTCAAAAAATAAATAAATAAAAAAAAACTAAAAATAAAAAAATTAACGGATCCTGACGAGACAGTAGAGAAAAAAGAATGCTTACACACTGTTGATAGGAATGTAAATTAGTTCAGCCACTGTGGAAAGCAGTTTGGTGATTTCTCAAAGAACTTAAAACAGAACTACCATTTGACCCAGTAATCCCATTGCTGCATACATACCCAAGGGAAACCAAATCATTTTACCAAAAAGACACATGCAATTATATGTTAATCACGGCACCATTCACAATAGCAAAGACATGGAATCAACTTAGGTGCCCATCAAGTGGTGGATTGGATAAAGAAAATATGGTACATATACATCATAGGCTACCACATAACCATAAAATAATGAAATCATGCCACAACATGGATGCAGCTGTAGGCCATTATCCTAAGGGAATTAACACAGAAACAGAGAACCAAATAGTACATGTCCACACTTAGAAGTGGAATATAAACACTGGGTACATACGGATGTAAAGATTTGAACAACAAACTTTGAAGACTACTACAGAGAGGAGGAAGTGGGGTAGCGGTGAAAGGGTTTAAAAACTACTTATTGGGTACTATGCTCACCACCTGTGTGAAGGGATCAGTCATACCCCAAACTTTAGCATCACACAATATACCCATGTAACAAACCTGCACATGTACCCCAGGAATCTAATTTTTAAAAAAACTCTAAGTGCCACAAACGACACAAATGCAAAAATATATGACATTTTCCCATTTTTCTTGGCTGCATGCCCTTTGATTGCTTCTTCATATGACAGTACTTCTGTAATAATGTATTCTGTTGAGAGAATACAAAAATAATTCAGTCTTTATTCTGTCTAATGAAAATGTCTTTTATTCTTGACAGTTTATAATATGTTTTTTACTGTTCAAATTAAATATTGCTGAGATCATGCAAACTGTTAGATTGTTTTTAGTTTGGGGAACCTTTAATCAAGTTCCTTTCATGTCTGAACCATGAGATTTCAGGACATGTTAAGTTTCCCTGGGCAGTGACTGATGCCTTCATTAAAGCAGCATTTATGAGTTTTATGTTTTCTTCATTGATATGAATTTTTTTGTCAAATCCAACATGCAACTTAAATCTTCTCCCAATATGATAATATAATTCATTCCTCTTCATTAATTCTATTATTTCTTCCTCCTAAAGAAAAATTACCTTCAACATGGACTGAAGTTTATTGCAACTCACTTCTCATTACCAGAAAAATATTCTTTTTATTTCACTTTTCATCTTTATATTTTTCATATTACATTATCACTTTAGCTGAATGTGCTCTCAATCTTGTATTAAATAAATAGAAAGACAACAAAATGATGTAGCCTTCTTCATATATTTCCAAATTAGGAGTCTGTAATTTCTCACTTGCTTTTTCCAAAAGGTCAAAATTGAAATTGCAGATTAAATGTCATATTCCACTGTGTGAAGGGCACACAAGATATCTTTTTATTATTACTTAACAACTGCATGTGAATCTGCAATTATTCATTTGTATAACCATTCATTTGTATATAGTAACTGGTTTACTCATTTACCATTTTGTATATGCTTTTCCATTATTTACATTAATTCTTCTTAAACAATTTTGGACAAATAAGTCACATTTGACATTGCATTTTGACATTTTTCCAGTGCTTGTCCAAAAAAAGATCAAATTTAACAATTACTTTGAAGATTCCCATGAAATTGTCATTTGAAAATAAATCCTTTTATCATAACCTGTCAACAAAAATCTCTTCCACTCAATAATTTTTAAACCTCAGCTACTTTTTTACGCACTTCAAAATGATAGTGAACATTATTTTAGGACTTGTTTTTCAAGATATTGTCTGGGTAGGGCAGTGTTATTTTCATTTTGTCATGCTTTGAAATCGCCCAAAGGACTTGTTAAAACCCAAGTTACTGGACTCATTCAGTGGTCTGGAGTGGGGCCCAAGAATTTTGATTTCTAGCAAGAGCCGAAGTGATGCAGCTCCTGAAAGTCTGAGGAACACGCTTTGAGTTCTTAGTGTTTTTGTTTGATTTCCATGTAGTTCAAATAAGTATAGCCATTATGAGGTCCATGGAATCTTCATGATATTTAAGAGTTCTCAATATATTTACCCATTCTAAAAACCCAGGTATGTAATATTTGTCTTGTTGAAAATATTGTAGTTTGCAACAAAACAGTATATATGACCTTTGGTTTTTAAATAAACTGGTCAGCATCTCTTGTCAGTTTGACAATTTATTTTTATCTTTCCCATAAAATATGTTCGAAAAAATTGTTTATTAATGTTTTGTTGAATCTTTGACATACTGACATTTTTAAGCTTAGGCCAGTCTTTCATTTTTTTGGCTTCATCTGAGATACTTTCTGCTATGTATGAATTGTAGAATGACCAATGATTCTGAAGAAATACACAAAATTAATAAAAAATTAGGGCCTATAATTTAAATAATAAGGCCTATACTTTAAAAATTAAAAGTTTTAAACTGTAGGATCACATTTTCTTCATAACTTATACAGATCACATTATCCTCATAACTTATACAGAGTGTTAGATAAATCTATATATGGAACTTTTGTTACTGGAAAACTTATTTATTCATGCCATTTTTGTCTATGTGTGTGTTTCAGTAGTAACTTTCCATATTATTTCTTTCAGAACTTCCAGGCCTCATCTGGACAATTATATATTTGATACAATATGCTGAGAGAAATTCGGTAAGTGAGACGCATACAATGTGTGAAGAGTATTAGGTGTTCTCAGGCCTGCTATGAGTTTAAGTCATACAAACACAAGAATTCAGATAAAGCCTTTTGTGTGGGATTCCAGTAAAAGAAGGAAAAGGTGGTGTGCTTATTCAATATTTCTTCAAAGGACAGATCTTTTAATTTTAACTAGGTGTCGGTGAGATACAAATCCTACATTTTGTATTTTACATGTATAATAACTGGAAGAATGTGAAGGAATATTTTTCATTCCAAACTACAGCTGAAAACAGTTCAGTCTTTGTTTCTCCTGCTTCCATTTCCCTTATACTTTCATACCAGGAATAACAGCACATGTTCACACCAGAATCTGTAATCCTAAATGCCTGTATGGCATAATGCAGTTATGTTTGTTGGTTGAATTATTTCTGGAAGTTAATCCTACATTGGGACAATTAGAAACAACTCAAATGCATACAGAAGTGACAGTGAACCTTCTCTTCCTCCATTGTTTTGTAGAAAGCGTTCTATATATGATAATTTTGCAGTTGGATCTATCCTTTACAAGATGGAATAATGATGAAATGAGAAGAATAAAAGGACATTATTTAGAGATCCTAGACTTGAAACTGTTTACAATAACAATGAAATTTTGAGGTGATGTATTTTTGTAGAGGGGTCGTATTTTCAGTTTATTCTTGTGAACTGCATTTTACAAAGGAAGCATTTCTAATTTTTAGAACCGTAAGTGATGTTGGGAGACATAAGAGAAAATATACAGTTCAAGGGGTAATTACTAGCGCTCAGTCTTGAAGTATTTCCATCAGGTAACTTCTGCAAAGTAAACCGGTGCACTGTTTCTGCCTGCAAAGGTTCCAAGCCTGATTCTCCCCACCTTCCAGAGATTATATAAATATTTTTTTTCTGCTGTAATCAGCCTGTTGTCTACAGCTAAAATTTCTGAATCCTACAAACATTAGACTCTTTGATGAGTAAATTAACATTTGAACCAAAAATACTTTTTTAAGGCTGGGCACAGTGGTTCACACCTGTAATCCCAGCATTTTGGGAGGCCGAGACATTGGATCACCTGAGGTCAGAAGTTCAAAATCAGCCTGGCCAACAGGGTGAAACCCCATCTCTACTAAAAAGTACAAAAATTAGCCGGGCGTGGTGGGCATCTGTAATCCTGGCTGCTCAGGAGGTTGAAGCAGGAGAATGGCTTGAACCCGGGAGGTGGAGATTGCAGTGAGCTGAGATCATGCCATTGCACTTCAGCATGGGTGATATAGCGAGACTCTCTCTCAAAAAACAAAAAAATTAAACAAAAAGTAAGTCCAAAAATTAAATCATTTATGGTATGCTGCATTTTTAAAAACTAAAGGTAAATATATAAAAATGCCTGCAACTCAACAATAAAAAAACAAATAACCTGATTAAAAAATGAGCAAAGGATTTAAATCAACATTTTTCTAAAGATGACCAAGAAACATATGACAAGATGCTTAGCCTTACTAATTATCAGAAAAATGCACATCGAAATTACAAAATGCTACCACCTCACACCCATTAGGATGGCAACTATATATGTATTTTTATAAAAGTGTTGAGGATGTTGTGGAAAAGTTGGAACCCTCGTGCACTGTTGGTGGAATTGTAAAATCATGCAACTAACATAGAAAACAGTAAGGCACTTCCTCAAAAAATTAAAGATAGGACTACCATATTTTCCAGCAATCTCACTTCCGGATACATACAGGCATATATTGGAGATATTGAAGGTTAGGATTTCAACCACTGCAATAAAGTGAATATCATAATAAAATGACTTACACAAATATTTTCGTTTCCCAGTGCATACAAAAGCTCTTTACAGTATAGTGTAGTCTATTAAGTGGGCAATAGCATTAGTTCTAAATAAGCAATGCACATATCTTAATTTAAAAATATTTTATTTCTATAAAATGCCAACAATCATTGGAGCCTTCAGTAAGTCATAAACTTTTTGCTGGAAGAAGGTCTTGCCCCCATGTTGATGGGTGCTGACTGATCAGCATGGTGGTTGCTGAAGCATAGGGTGGCTGTGACAATTTCTTGAAATAACACAACAATGAAGTTGGTCATATTCATTGACTCTTCCTTTCATTAAAGATTTCTCTGTAACATGTGAGGTTGTTTGATACAGAGTAGAACTTCTTTCAAAATAAGAGTCAATCCTCTCAAACTCTGCTTAATCAATTAAGCTTATGTAATATTCTAAATCTCTTTTTGTTTGTTTGTTTCAACAATGCTCACAGGATCTTTACCAGGAGTAGATTCTATCTTGAGAAACTATTTTCTTTGATTATCCATAAGAAACAACTCCTTATCTGTTCAAGTTTTACCATAAGATTGCAGCAATTCAGTCACATCTTCAGGCTCCAGTTCTGATTCTACTTCTCTTGCTATTTCCACACATCTACAATGACTTCCTCTACTGAAGGCTTGAATCTCGAAGTCATCCATGAGGGTTGGAATCAACTTCTTCCAAACTCCTGTTAATTTTGGTATTTTGATCTTCTCCCATGAATCACAAGTGTTTATTATGGTATATGGAATACTGTATTCTTTCCAGAAGGTTTTCAATTTACCTTTTTCTGATCGATCAGAACAATTAGTAGGTATGGCAGCTATAGCCTTGGGAACTGTATTCCTGAAATATAAGACTTGAAAGTCAACATTACTCCCTGATCTGTCAGCTGCAAAATGGACGTTGGTTAGCAGGCCTAAAAACATCATCAATCTTCTTGTGTATCTCCATCAGAGCTCTTGGGTGACCAAGCGCACTATTCGGGAGCAGTAATATTTTGAAAGGAATCTTTTATTCTGACCAGTAAGTCTCAATATTGGGCTCAAAATATTTAGCAAACCATGCTGCACACAGATGGGCTGTCATCTAGGCTTTGTTGTTCCATTTATAGAGCACAGGCAGTGTAGATTTAGCAAGTTCTTAAGGGTCGTAGGATTTTCAAAATGATAAATAAGCATTGGGTTCCACTTAAAGCCACCAGCTACATTAGCCCCTAACAAGACAGTCAGCTTTGAAGCTTTGAAGCCAGGCATTAGCTTTCCCTCTCTGACTATAAATGTCCTAGATGGCTTCTTCTTACTAATAAAAGACTATGTAGTCTACATTGAAAATCCGTTGTTTAGTATAGCCACCATCAACAATAATACTAATTCAATATTCTGGATAACTTGCTGCAGTTTCTACATCAGCACTCGTTGCTTCACCTTACATGTTTATGTTCTGGTGATGGCCTCTTTCCTTAAACCTTCTGAACCAACCTCTACTAGCTTCCAACTTTTCTCCTGCAGCTTTCTGACCTCTCCTAGCATTCACAGAATTCAAGAAATGTAGGGATTTACACTGGATTAAGCTTTGGCTTAAGGCAATATTGTGGCTGGTTTGATCTTCTATCCAGACTATTAAAACCTTCTCCATATCAGCAATAAAGCTGTTTTGCTTCCTTATTACTCATGTGCTCACTGGAGGAGCACTTTCAATTTTCTTCAGAAGGCTCAAGGAGAGGGAGAGAGATGGGAGAACACCCAGTCATTGGAGCAGTCAGAATACACACAACTTTTATTTATTTCATCATCTTACACGGGAGAAGTTCGTGGTGGTCAAAAACAATTACAATATTAACGTCGAAGATCACTGATCATAGATCACAGTAACAGATATAATAATAATGAAAAAGTTTATAATATTGCAAGAATTGCCAACATGCAACACAGAGACACAAAGTGAGCACATGCTGTGGGAAGAATGGTGCCAGTAGACTTGCTTGACACAGAGTTTCCCCTAAACTTAAATTTGCAAAAAAACAAAACAAAACAAAACAAAAAACTCACTATCTGTGAAGCACAATAATGCAAAGCACAATCAAACAAGGTGTGCCTGTATCCAAAAGAATTGAAAGCAGGATCTCAAAAAATATTTGCATACCCATATCCATGGCTTTACTATTCACAGTATCCAAGTGGTGAAAGCAATTCAACTAACCATGGATGGATGAATGAATAAATAAAATGTGGTATATACATACAATGGGATACTATGCAGCCTTAAAAATGAGGAATCCTATCACACACTGCAACATGGATGAATCTTGAGTTCATTACACTATGTTAAATAAGACCCTCACAAAAAAGCAAATACTGTATAATTTCACTTACATGAGGTATCTAGACCAGTCAAACTCATAGATATAAAAAGTAGAATGATAGTTACCAGTGGCTGGGAGAAGGAAGCAAAGGAGAATTCTTGTTTAATGGGTATAGTGTTTCCATTCTGCAAGAAGAAAAGGTTCTGAAGATCTGCTGCACAACATTGTGAATGTACTTAACTGTACACTTACAAATGGTTAAGATGCTAAAATTATTAGACTTTTTTATAACACCATAAAAACAGAAAAAAAATATTTTCATTAAAAAATTACCATTTGTACAAGGAATAAATCTAATAATAAGGTAAGGAATATCTTCTTGTTTTCCTTAACTCGGATTAACTCTCATGTATTTGTTTTCACAAGACTGAGTTCACTATTCACAATACTATGGGGTCGTTAAAAGGCCAGGCACAGTGGCTCATGCCTGTAATCCCAGCACTTTGGGAGGCAAAGGTGGACAGATCACAAGGTCAGGAGTTTGAGACCAGCCTTGGGCAACACAGTGAAACACCCCCTCTACTAAAAATACAAAAAAATTAGCTGGGCATGGTGGCAGGTACCTGTAATCCCAGCTACTCAGGAGGCTGAGGCAGGAGAATTGCTTGAACCTAGGAGGTGGAGGTTGCAGTGAGCCCAGATGGTGCCACTGAACTCCAGCCCGGGTGTCAAAAAAAAAAAAAAAAAAAAAAAGCAATTGGTGAAGAAATTAATAGACATGTAAATAAAATGCCCTCATGCCAAGCATCTCTCCCTTTTCTCTCGGTTAATGGTGGTCCTTTGCAGAACGCACTGTTGGACACAAGTTCTGAATAATAAGGCAGACATTGAGAACACAGCTGTCATGGATTTTTGCTGAACACAAAACTTTTTATTCTGATGAATGTAATTTGATTTATTAATGACAGGAAATTATCTTATGAGAAAGAGTTTTTGAGGATGGAGGGCTTTAGAGACAGGTAGTGCAATCATACAGAGAGATTAAACACTGAACAGATAACAATCTTAGACATTAAAAACACATTTCAAGGCAGAAGAGAAGAGAAGAGAAGAGAAATACAGGTCAGGGGCTGGGGAGGGGCTAAGCCATCTTTATAAAATGGGTTTAGAACAACTGATCTTTGTGACTGTCTCACAGCACACAAGCCTGGTGTGCTATATGGTTATTGAAGGTTTTCTATCCGAGAAAAATTGCTCCATCATTCTGCAGATTTCATTTAGGAATACAAGGCACATGTCAAAAGAAATGCATTTTATTTGAAGTTATTACATACTTCCATGTAAAAGAATTTCTTGAGAGAGTTTAACATATATTTTAACCAATTTTAGTTAAAAATGTCAATCCTAGATTTAACTCTTCTTTCAGAGTTACAAACACAATTATTAAAGTTATTACCTATCATTCTGAAGTAGAAGTCCCAAAATGGCAAACTTCATTTTCTGATACCTCAGTTTAGTTTCCACAATTAAAATAGTAGAAGGTAAAAATAGACATCAGATCTCAGGATGCCTATTGTGAATATCATTTAGATTTTGGGAAAGTACTTTGACGTTTGATGATGAAAAAAATATTATGCATACTGTTAATGAATTTCCATAAGTCTGATTTTACTATACTGTTATCTCATATTTATAGAACTGTATTTTTCTCCTTTTAGAGTTAAGTTTGAGTTAGAGGTGAGCCTTGAAGGTGATTTGAACTCCCAGTGATTAATTTCATCACCACCAATTCAAATGATTATAATATTGTATTGATTTCAAGGCACTATTAATATTTTTATTCAAAAGGAAGTAATTTCATATAAATATTTATTTCACCAGCCTAGGTTTTAGACATTAAAAGACAATTTCTGCTTAACAATGGAATTGCGAAGCCTGGCATCTATTTTCGCACTACTCTTAGGTTGCATATAGAATAGTTTTGTTTCATTTGTCTTATTTTAAAAATAACTCTAGTAGTAAATGATAGCAACATCATCATTGTCATTAATAATAATAATAATATATACAATAATGATAATTTGGTCTTATAGTGTGTTTTTATATTCCAGAACTGTACTTAGTACTTTACACATATTAGAGTTCATTCTCACAAAGATCCCATGAGGTAAATACTGTTACATTCATTTTAGCAGTGAGAAAAATGAGAATGAATAGTGGAGCTCCAATTTAAACTCTACAGCCTAGTGATATTTGGCTGTGTACCCACCCAAATCTCATCTTGAATTGTAGCTCCCATAATCCCCACGTGTCATGGAGGGACCCAATGGGTGGCAATTGAACCATGGGGGAGAGTTTTTCCCAAGGTTATCTCATGATAGTGAATTAGTCTCATGAGATCTGATGGTTTTATACAGGACAGTTCCCCTGCATATGTTCTCTTGACAGTGCCATGTAAGATGTGACTTTGCTCCTCCTTCTCCTTCCACCATGATTGTGAGGCCTCCTCAGCCACATGGAACTGTGAGTACATTAAAACTCTTTTTCTTTATAAATTACCCAGTCTAGGGTATTTCTTCATAGCAGTATGAAAATGGACTCATACATCTGGCTTCAATGCCTACCCATCCATACCTACTATGTTATCGAATACAAGGTTTAACTCATACAATACCTGGTTTGATATTTATTATGTTGACACTATGTGACATACAAATATATTCTTAAATTAAATTATACGTTCATATATATATTGGTCAATATAATGCTAGCTGCTGTAGCAGACAAAATCCCCCCAATCTCAGTGACTAAACACAATCTAGTTATCATTCTCATGAAGTTTAACATGTTTTCCCTGACTGGCAAAAGACTTCACATGTGGTAACCTAGGCTCCTTCCCACTGTCGAAGTTTAGGCCTTGGAGACCTTTGTATCCAGCCAGTAGAGAAGGAAAGGAGGATCATGCATGGAAAGTTGCTGTGAGCTGGTGCTGGAACTGCATTTTCTCTCCATGCATTTTCCATTGCCCAGAAGTCAGTCACATGGGCAAGGAAAATTTGGAAATGCTGTTTAACTGCGTGCTCAGGAAGAAGAGAAAATTGGGTTGGTGACCAGTTGGCTGGTATCTGCCAAATTGGTCTTTACTCATCTCTGTTAAATATTCTATTTATATTTTCTTATTCCAAAATTAATATTTATTGAAAGATGTATCTCTACCTTTTCTAGAAATTTCATATGCATATATCAAAGTGACTGATACCAGTACATACCAGTACAGACAAAGAGTCTTTCAAAGGTAGAGTAGGATAGGAAAAATGGCCAAATTCTGGCCAAAGGAGAGACCTTGGGTGTCAAGAGAAAGAGCTAGTCAGTGTAGTATTCCATCAGTCAGGTATCTACTGATGATACTTTTTCTCTTCCATAAGAAGGATTTATCGTCTAAGTTACTACTTTCTTATCTGTCCCAGTTACAAGAAATTAAGCTTCCTTGAGAACTTAAGAAATTCCTTGAGGAATTATAACTGCATGAGTTACTGATACAAAGCAAGCACCCAAGATATTCTGAGTTTGTTAATTAAGTATTAATTTAGATGTATAAAGTCATCCCTCAGTACCAGGGGAGATTGGTTCCAGGACTCCTGCTGATACCAAAGTCTGTGAATACTCAAGTCCCTTATATAAATGGCATAGTATTTGCATATTACCTATGTACATCTTCCTCTGAACTTTAAATCATCTCTAGTACTTATAATATCTAATATAATATAAATGCTATTTAAATAGTTATTGTATTTTTGTTTTTATCACTTTTATTGTTATATTGCTAATTTTAAGTTGTTTTTAAAAATATTTTTATTCGAGGTTAATTGAATCCATTGATGCAGAACACGTAAATAGGGAGGTTCAAATGTAGGGATAGAGTAAGTGCTTAATAAATCCTGGTGTATAATTGTTTGGGCAATATTGATGTTTAACTGTGGAGTGAAAAAGAGATCTGAACTATAAATTTAAATTAAATAAAAGCTAATAGAAACATAGACTATTTTACTTTTACATTTACTCTTGAAGGCAGGTTGTGAGAATGGTTGATTGTAGAGTATTGCTTTTTAATATAAAATAGATGAATGGTTAGATTATAGAGGTAAAACCTTAGAAGGAAGATTCAAATAGACATTATCACATGCTTGTTCCTAAGGACCAGGACAAAATATAAACAAGGTCACCCTCACATTCAGAAGGATGAGAGGACAAAAAGAAGACAACGATAACTAAAAAATGATAATATTCTTTACAGTTATTTTATCAAAATTTGAGATTTATTTATGCTTAAGCAACATGCCAGATACAATATTATACTTTAAAATTATAAATTAAATTTTCTGACTATATTTAATCTATTTATAAAATGTCCTAACCATATTATCTTATTCTACTTCTAGTTAAGTGCAAAATAATATACTAGTTAGTAAAGACACATCTTAAATTATGACATTAAAAATACTGTAACAGATCCACAATCCTTTATTTAGAGCTCTCGGTACCATAAATGTTGAGGAACTGAGAATTTGCTTTTTGTATTTAGAAATAGCACATGGAGTATAAATATGTGGTTTGAAATACTCCAAAAGCATTCTATAAACTATATTGATATTTCGCCAGAAAATTATGTGAGTATTTACACTAAAATGGATAAAGACCATAAATAACTTTCATTTTGGCTAGCTTTTGCCAAAAAATGAGTTTGCCACAAACTTACGCAAAAGTTTTAATTTCTCAGAGCCATTTGAATTTAAGAATTATGGAAAAAGAACTGTCAGCTCATAACACCATAAATTATTCAGTGTTTAAATTAGATATTGTTTCTAACCTGCCTGACAAGAAAGCAATTTTAATGAATTACAATTATTTAATTGCCACAAAATTTTCAAACTATTATTTTATAGTATATTCAACACCAGTGTTTTTGGTGGTTTCCACTCCAACATAAAAGCTTAGTTGTTGCCATTCCATCCTAACAACTAAAAAGCTAAACAGTTGAAAATAAACAATTATTGGATTTGTCAGAGAAATGAGGTTCTAGGGCAGATTGCTATTCAAAAAATCAGACAGACAAACAGGTAGATAGAGACAAACACAGCTCACTAAAGCAGAAACCCACATCCATGGGAACCAATATTGGAGAAGGAAAACCTAAATTGTAACTGACAAATGTCTGGAATCTCAGTGTGGTGGACAAGCCTGAAAAGGAAAAACTCCAAGGAAACTTAGAACTTAATCATAGAGTTGTCCTCACAAGTCGTGAGCTTTACCTCCAGGAATTTCTACCAAGGTTTTAACAGTCAGTACCAAACAAAAATCCCCTTAAGCTTACAGCAAAAGGAGGGGAAGAGTAAACATTTTGAAACATGCCAGAACATCCTGTTTTTTCCTGTTATTAAGAGAAATTTTTTTACCAGAGCCTAAATCGCTGTGGTTTTATTAGAGTCCAATTGAGTTGGAGGAAGAAAATTACCCAACTCTTGCCTGCTCTAGCCACCCTGTACCACCAAGAAGAGTGGAAAGACAATAAAAGAGAAAAACTGAGAAGCATTTGTGAAAGTCACAGTCTAATGTCCAGGTTTACTAAAAGACTAAGACCTAATCAAAGGGCTATAGAATGCTTGCCCTCCCATGCAACATCTTACAAATATATTAGTAAAGACCTGTTTAATCTCATTTCCTTTTACCAAGAACATCATGTGTTCCTTCTAACAAAAATTTACAAAGCATGCTAAAAGGCCAAAAGCATAGCATGAAGAGACAGAAAAAGCATCAGAACCAGGTGCAAGTATGGCAGCCATGTTGAAATTATCATGCAATGAATTTAAAATAATCATGATTAATATGCTGAGGAATCTAATAGAAAAACTAGACAACATACAATAACAGATGTATAATGTAAGCATGGAGACAGAAATTCTGGGATAGAAATTTTGAGAAAAATAAAAAAATGCTAGCGATAAAAAATATTGTAACAGATACTAAGAATGCCTTTGATAGATGGGGGTGCCAAGATGGCTGAATAGGAACAGCTCCAGCCTCCAGCTCCCAGTGTGAGTGACACAGAAGATGGGTGATTTCTGCATTTCCAACTGAGGCACCATGTTCGTCTCACTGGGGCATGTAGGACAATCAGTGCAGGACAGTAGGTGCAGCCCAAGGAGCGAGAGCTGAAGCAGGGCCAGGCATCGCCTCACTTGGGAAGCACAAGGGGGAAGGAAATTCCTTTTCTCAGCCAAGGGAAACCGTGACACACAACATCTGGAAAATTGGGTCACTCTCACCCTAATACTGCACTTTACTAAGGATCTTAGCAAATGGCACACCAGGAGATTATATCCCATGCCTGGCTCGGAGGGTCCCACACCCACGGAGCCTCCCTCGTTGCTAGCACAGCAGTCTGAAATCTAACTGCAAGGCGGCAGAGAGGCTGGGGGAGGGGCACCCACCATTGCTGAGGCTTAAGTAGGTAAACAAAGTGGCCAGGAAGCTCGAACTGGGTGGAGCCCACCACAGCTCAAGGAGGCCTGCCTGCCTCTATAGACTCTACCTCTGGGGACAGGGCATAGCTAAACAAAAAGCAGCAGAAACCTCTGCAGATGTAAATGTCCCTGTCTGACAGCTTTGAACAGAGTAGTGATTCTCCCAGCATGGAGGTTGAAATCTGAGAACGGACAGAATGCCTGCTCAAGTGGGTCCCTGATCCCCAAGTAGCCTAACCGGGAGAGCCTAATTGGGAGTAGCCTAACTGGAGTGGACCTCAAGCAAACTCCAACAGACCTGCAGCTGAGGGTCCTGACTGTTAGAAGGAAAACTAACAAACAGAAAGGACATCCACACTAAAACCCCATCTGTACGCCACCATCATCAAAGACCAAAGGTAGATAAAACCACAAAGATGGTGAAAAGCAGTGTAGAAAAGCTCAAAATTCAAAAAATCAGAGTGCCTCTCCCCCTCCAAAGGAACACAGCTCCTCTCCAGCAATGGAACAAAGCTGGACAGAGAATGACTTTGACAAGTTGAGAAAAGAAGGCTTCAGTCGATCAAACTTCTCAGGGCTAAAGAAGGAACTACGAACCCAGTGCAAAGAAAATAAAAACCTTGAAAAAAGATTTGACGAATACAGAGAAGTCCATAAATGACCTGATAGAGATGAAAACCATGACACGAGAACTACGTGACAAATGCACAAGCTTCAGTAACTGACTCTATCAACTGGAAGAAAGGGTATCAGAGATTGAACATCAAATGAATGAAATGAAGCGAGAAGAGAAATTTAGAGAAAAAAAAACAGTAAAAAGAAATGAACAAAGCCTCAAAGAAATTATGTGAAAAGACCACATCTACATCTGATTGGTGTACCTGAAAGTGACAGGAAGAATGGAACCAAGCTGGAAAACACTCTGCAGGATATTATCCAGGAGAACTTCCCCAACCTAGCAAGGCAGGTCAACATTCAAATTCAGGAAATACAGAACACCACAAAGAGACTCCTCGAGAAGAGCAACTCCAAGACACATAATTGTCAGATTCACCAAAGTTGAAATGAAGGAAAAAATGTTAAGGACAACCAGAGAGAAAGGTTGCGTTACCCACAAAGGGAACCCCATCAGACTAACAGCAGATGTCTTGGCAGAAACTCTACAAGCCAGAAGAGAGTGGGGGCCAATATTCAACATTCTTAAAGAAAAGAATTTTCTACCCAGAATTTCATATCCAGCCAAACTAAGTTTCATAAGTGAAGGAGAAATAAAATCCTTTACAGATAAGCAAATGCTGAGAGATTTTGTCACCACTAGGCCTGCACTACAAGAGCTCCTGAAGGAAGCACTAAACATGGAAAGGAACAACCAGAAGTAGCCATTGCAAAAACATGCCAAAATGTGAAGACCATCGATGCCAGGAAGAAACTGCATCAACTAACAAGCAAAATAGCCAGCTAACATCATAATAATAGCATCAAGTTCACACATAACAATATTAACCTTAAATGTAAATGGGCTAAATGCTTCAATTAAAAGACACAGACTGGCAAATTGGATAAAGAGTCAAGACCCATCAGTTTCAGGTGACCCATCTCATGTGCAGCGACACACATAGGCTCAAAATAAAGGGATGGAGGAAGATCTACCAAGCAAATGGAAAACAAAAAAGGCAGGGGTTGCAATCCTAGTCTCTGATAAAACAGACTTGAAACAAGCAAGGATCAAAAGAGACAAAGTAGGACATTACATAATGGTAAAGGGATCAATTCAACCAGAAGAGTTAACTATACCCAATACAGGAGCACCCAGACTCATAAAGCAAGTCCTTAGAGACTTACAAAGAGACTTAGACTCCCAAAAAATAATAATGGGAGACTTTAACACCCCACTGTCAACATAAGACAGATCAATGAGACAGAAAGTTAACAAGGATATCCAGAAATTGAACTCAACTCTGCACCAAGCGGACCTAATAGACATCGACAGAACTCTCCACCCCAAATCAACAGAATACACATTCTTCTCAGCACCACATTGCACTTATTCCAAAATTGACCACATAGTTGGAAGCAAAGCACTCCTTAGCAAATGTAAAAGAACAGAAATTATAACAAACTATCTCTCAGACCACAGTGCAATCAAACTAGTACTTAGGACTAAGAAACTTAATCAAAACTGCTCAACTACATGGAAACTGAACAACCTGCTCCTGAATGACTACTGGGTACATAATGAAATGAAAGCATAAATAAAGATGTTCTTTGAAACCAATGAGAACAAAGATACAACACACCAGAATCTCTGGGACATATTTAAAGCAGTGTGTAGAGGGAAATTTATAGCACTAAATACTCATAAGAGAAAGCAGGAAAGATCTAAAATTGACACCCTAACATGGCAATTAAAATAAATAGAGAAGCAAGAGCAAACACATTCAAAAGCTAGCAGAAGGCAAGAAATAACTAAGATCAGAGCAGAACTGAAGGAGACAGAGACAGAAAAAAACCCTTCAAAAAAAAAATAAATAAATGAATCCAGAAGCTGGTTTTCTGAAAAGATCAACAAAATTGATAGACCGCTAGCAAGACTCATAAAGAAGAAAAGAGAGGAAAAGAGAGAAGAATCAAATAGATGCAATAGAAAATGATAAAGGGGATATCACTACTGACCCCACAGAAATATAAACTACCATCAGAGAATACTATAAACACCTCTACGCAAATAAACTAGAAAACCTAGAAGAAATGGACAAATTCCTGGGCAAATACACTCTCCCAAGACTAAACCAGGAAGAAGTTGAATCCCTGAATAGACCAATAGTAGGCTCTGAAATTGAGGCAATAATTAATAGCCTACCAACCAAAAAAAGTCCAGGACCAGACAGATTCACAGCTGAATTCTACCAGAGGTATAAGGAGAAACTGGTACCATTCCTTCTGAAACTATTTCAATCAATAGAAAAAGAGGGAATCCTCCCTAACTTGTTTTATGAGGCCAACATCATTGTGATACCAAAGCCTGGCAGAGACACAACAAAAAAAAGAGAATTTTAGACCAATATGAACATCGATGCAAAAATCCTCAATAAAATACTGGCAAACCGAATCCAGCAGCACATCAAAAAGCTTATCCACCATGATCAAGCGGGCTTCATCCCTGGGATGCAAGGCTGGTTCAACATATGCAAATCAATAAACGTATTCCAGCATATAAACAGAACTACAGACAAAAACCACATGATTATCTCAATAGATGCAGAAAAGGCCTTTGACAAAATCCAACAGCCCTTTACGCTAAAAACGCTCAATAAATTTGGTATTGATGGAACGTATCTCAAAATAATAAGAGCTATTTATGACAAACCCACAACCAATATCATACTGAACAGGCAAAAACTGGAAGCACTCTCCTTAAAAACTGGCACAAGACAGGGATGCCCTCTCTCACCACTCCTATTCAACATAGTGTTGGAAGTTCTGGCCAGGGCAATCAGGCAAGAGAAAGAAATAAAGGATATTCAATTAGGAAAAGAAGAAGTCAAATTGTCCCTGTTTGCAGATGACATGATTGTATATTTAGAAAACCCATCGTCTCAGCCCAAAATCTCCTCAAGCTGATAAGCAAATTCAGCAAGGTGTGAGGATACAAAGTTAATGTGCAAAAATCACAAGCATTCTTATACACCAATAACAGACAAACAGAGCACCAAATCATGAATGAACTCCCATTCAAAATTCCTTCAAAGAGAATAAAATATCTAGGAATCCAACTTACAAGGGATGTGAAGGACCTCTTTAAGGAGAACTACAAACCACTGCTTAATGAAATAAAAGAGGACACAAACAGATGGAAGAACATTCCATGCTCATGGATAGGAAGAATCAATATCGTGAAAATGGCCATACTACCCAAGGTAATTTATAGATTCAATGCCATCCCCATTAAGCTACCAATGACTTTCTTCACAGAATTGGAAAAAACTCCTTTAAAGTTCATATGGAACCAAAACAGAACCCGCATTGCCAAGACAATCCTAAGCCAAAAGAATAAAGCTGGAGGCATCATGCTACCTGACTTCAAACTATACTACAAGGCTACAGTAACCAAAACAGCATGGTACTGGTGCCAAAACAGTGATATAGAACAACGGAACAGAACAGAGCCCTCAGAAATAATACCTCACATCTACAACCGTCTGATCTTTGACAAATCTGACAAAAACAAGAAATGGGGAAAGGATTCCCTATTGAATAAATGGTGCTGGGAAAATTGGCTAACCATAAGTAGAAAGCTGAAACTGGATCCCTTCCTTACTCCTTAAACAAAAATTAATTCAAGATGGATTAGAGACTTAAATGTTAGACCTAAAACCATAAAAAGCCTAGAAGAAAACCTAGGGTAATACCATCTGGGACATAGGCATGGGCAAGGACTTCATGTCTGAAACACCAAAAGCAATGGCAACAAAAGCCAAAATTGACAAATGGGATCTAATTAAACTAAAGAGATTCTGCACAGCAAAAGAAACTACCATCAGAGTGAACAGGCAACCTACAGAATGGGAGAAAATGTTTGCAATCTACTCATCTGACAAAGGGCTAATATCCAGAACCTACAAAGAACTCAAACAAATTTACGAGAAAAAAACAAACAACCCCATCAAAAAGTGGGCAAAGGATATGAACAGACACTTCTCAAAAGAAGACATTCATACAGCCAACAGACACATGAAAAAATGCTCATCATCACTGGCCATCAGAGAAATGCAAATCAAAACCACAATGAGACACCATCTCACACCAGTTAGAATGGCAATCATTAAAAAGTCAGGAAACAACAGGTGCTGGAGAGGATGTGGAGAAACAGGAACACTTTTACCCTGTTGGTGGGACTGTTAACTAGTTCAACCATTGTGGAAGACAGTGTGGCAATTCCTCAAGGATCTAGAACTAGTACCATTTGACCCAGCCATCCCATTACTGGGTATATACTTATAGCATGTGCTATAAAGACACATGCATACGTATGTTTATTGCAGCACTATTCACAAAAGCAAAGACTTGGAACCAACCCAAATGTCCATCAATGACAGACTGGATTAAGAAAATGTGGCACATATACACCATGGAATACTATGCAGATATAAAAAAGGATGGGTTTGTGTCCTATGTAGGGACTTGGATGCAGCTGGAAACCACCATTCTGAGCAAACTGTAACAAGAACAGAAAACTAAACACCGCATGTTCTCACTCATAGGTGGGAATTGAACAATGAGATCACCAGGACACAGTAAGGGGAGCATCACACACCGGGGCCTGTTGTGGGGTGGGGGTATGGAGGAGGGATAGCATTAGGAGATATACCCAATGTAAATGACGAGTTGATGGGTGCAGCACACCAACATGGCACAGGTATACATATGTAACAAACCTGCACATTGTGCACATGTACCCTAGAACATAAAGTATAATAAAAAAAGAAAAAAAAAAAAAGAATGCCTTTGATACACTCGTTAGTAGACTGGACATGGCTGTGGAAAGAATTTCTGAGCCTGAGGATACGCCAATAGAAACTTTCAAAACTGAAAAGCAAAGAGAAAAATTCTGAATAAACAGAACAGAATATGTAAGAACTGTGGGATAACCACTAAAGGTATGAAATATACATAATAAAAATAGGGAAAAAAGAGAAAAAACAGAATTAATATTTGAAGTAATAATGACTGAATTAAAAAAAAAATTTAGTGTCAAACACCACACCACAATCCAAGAAATTCAGAAAACACAAAACAAGAAAAATGTGGACAACTACACCTAGCCTTATTATAGCCAAACTACAGAAAATTAATGATAAAGAAAAATCCTGAAAGAAGCCAGAAAATACAACAATTTAACTAGACAGGAGGAAAGATAAAAATTACATCTGGCTTCTCAGAAACGAGGCAAACAAAAAGAGTGGAGTGAAATATTTAGTGTTGATTTAAAAAGCCCCAGCTAACTAGAATTGTGTATCTTGAAAAATAATCACTCAAAATGAAGAAGGAATACTTTCTGAGACTAAGAAAAAAAAAAAGAGAATTTATTACCAGGACACCTGGCTTGCAGGAAATGTTGAAAGAAGTTCTTCAGAATGAGGGAAATAATATAGGTTAATGATCTGGACTTATTTTTTTCAAACAGCATTAGAGAAAGCGTAAGTGCAGGTCAAATAAAAATATTTTTTCTTATTCTTAATTATCTTACAGATGAAATTGTGTTTTAATAATAATAGCAACATTCATACAATAACTATAGTCTATATATAAATGAAATGTGTGATAACAAGAACATAAGAGAAGTGAGGGAAGAATTAGGAGTATTTCATTATAAGGTACTTGTACTACTCATGAATGTATATAGTCTTATTTGAAGGTGGTCTTGAGTTCACTGTGAATGTCTATTGAAAACTCTAGAGCAAGCACTAGAAAGAGTAAAAATAAAAATGTAATTGATATAAAAAAGGAGAGAACATGGAACCACATAAAATAATTCAATTAAAATTGCAAACAGCAAAAAAAGAGGGCAAGACAAAAACAGGAACAAAAAACAAAGGTAATGAATAGAAAACAGTAAAAAACATAGTAGACATTACTCAAACAATATTAATAATCCCTCTGAATGTCAATGGTCTAAATATACCAATGAAAGAACAGAGATAGTCAGAGTGGATCAAAAACCAAGATCCAACCATATGTTGTTTACAAGAAGCCCAATTCAAATATAAAGACTCATGTAATTTAAAAATAAATGAATGAATAAAGATACACCATGATAATACTAATCAAGAGTGCTGGAGTAGCTATACTAATTTCAGATGGAGCAGACTTCAAAGCCAGAAGATTTATCAGGGATAAATAAGGATATTACTTAACGATAAATGGGTCAGTTCTCCATGAAGACAGAACAATCCTTACTGTGTATGCTCCTAACAACAGAGCATCAAAATATGTGAGGCAAACACTGATAGAACCACAGGGAGAAATAGATGAGTCTGTTATTATAGTTTGAGACTTCAACACTATTAGAAATGGACATATCCAACAGGCAGAAAATCAGTAAGGACACAATTTAACCCAACAGAACTCTCAATCAGCTGGATATGCATCTATAGACTACTTTATCCAAAAACAGCAGAATATACGTATTTTTAAGTTCCCAGGGAACATTTGACAGGACAGATTGCATTCTAAGCCACATAACATACCTTAACATATTTAAAAGCATAGAAACATACAATTTAGGCTCTCAGACTACAATGTAATTAAACTAGAAATCAGTAACAGAAAAATAGCTGAAAAATTCCCAAATAATCAGCCATTAAACAACACATTTCTAAATTACACATGGGCCAAAGAAGAAATCTCTGGAGCGATCAAAATATTTTGAACCAAATAAAAATAAAAATATAATTGTCTTAGTCAATGTTCTGTTGCTATAACAGAATACCACACTGTATATAAAGAAAAGAGATATATTTGGCTCACAGTTCTGAAAGCTGAGAAGTCAACAAGCATGGTGCCAGCATCTGGCTATAGTCATCCCATGGCAAAAGGGTGGAAGGCAGAAGAGAGGGTGGCAGGCAGAGGGAAAATGGTGGCCAAAGTTGCTGTTACAACAAACCCAGTCTTGAGATAACTAACCTACTTCTGAAAATGATGGCAAAAGTTGCTGTCAGAATAAACCCAGTCTTGAGATAACTAACCCACTCCCAAGATGATAACATTAAATGAGTTAATGTTACAGATTCTAATCAATTAAATCTCAACATAAATGTTGGAGGAGACATTCAACCCAGAGCAACAACTTATTAAAATTACTGGGATGCAGTGAAATTAGTGCTTAGAGAGAAATTTATAGCATTGAATGTATATATTAGAAAAGAGTATCGAAAATTAATAATCTAAGCTTCCACCTTAGGAAACTGGAAAAAGAAGACCAAATTAAATCCAAACAGTTTTAAAAAAATTAAAGCAGAAATCAATGATATTGAAATAGTAAATCAGTACAGAAAACCGATAAAACCATAACCTGTTTCTTCAAAAAGATCAGTAAAATTGGCAAGCCTCTCACTAAGCTAATTAAGAAAAAAAGAGAAAAGACACAAATTACTAATATCAAAAAGAAAGGCCATCACTATGCACCCCATAAGCATCAAAAGGATAATAAAGGAACACGAACAACTATAAGCAACTCTATGCCCACAATCTCAATAACCGTGATGAAATGAAAAAATTTCTTAAAACACACAATCTGCCAAAACTCCAATAAGAAGAAATAATCTGAATAGGCCTATATTTATTAGAGAGATTAAGTATATAACAACCTTTCAAAACAGAAAGCACCAGCCCAACATGGGTTCATTGGTGAATTCTATCACATATTTAAGGAGGAAAGTATACCAATTCTCAACACTCTCTTCCAGAAGATGGGTATGGTGGGAATACTTTCTAACTCATACTATGAGGAATTATGGTAATTCCAAACATAAAGACATTACAAGAAAACTATAAACCAATATCTCTTATGAATAAAGTTTTAAAAATCCTTAAAAAGCTTTAGCAAATTGAGTCCAATGATGTATAAAAAGAATTATACACAATGTCAAGTAGAATTTACAACAGAAATGAAAGGATGGTTCAACACTCAAAAATCAATTAAGGTAATCCATCCCATGAACAGATCAATCACATAAGCAGAAAAATCAAATGATCCCACTAATAGATACAGAACAAACATTTGAAGAAATCTAATATCCATTCATAATCCACACTCTCAGTAAGCTTTTAAAAATAGGGACCAACTTCCACAACTTGATTAAAAAAAAAAAACCTATAAAAACCATACAACAAAAGAAATCATACTTAATTGTGGGAAAACAGAAGCTTTTCTACTAAAATTAGAAATAAGGCAAAGATGTACACTCTTACAATTTCTTCTTTTTATTTGAGAGACGAAGTCTCGCTCTGTCGCCCAAGCTAGAGTGCAATGGCAGGATCTCAGCTCACGGTAACTTCTGCCTCCTGGGTTCAAGGGATTCTCCCACCACAGCCTCCTGAGTAGCTGGGACTACAAGTGCCTGCCACCATGCCTGGCTAAGGTATTTTTAGTACAGATGGGGTTTCACCATGTTGTCCAGGCTGGTCTTGAACTCCTGACCTCAAGTGATCTGTCCGCATTGGCCTGCCAAAATGTTGGGATTACAGGTGTGAGCCACCATGTCTGGCCTCACAATTTCTTTTCAATATTGTACTAGAAGTTCTAGCTAATGCAGTAACACAAAAACATGAATTAAAAATATAGAGAAAAAGAAAACTGTCTTTGTTGGCAGATGATATAATTTTTTTACATGGAAAATCTGAAAGAATTGACAAAAAACCTCCTGGACTGAATAAATGAGTATAGCATGGTTGCAGAATATGAGTTGAAAACACAAAAGTCATTAGTTTTTCTATATGGCAGCAATTGATAGGCAAAATATGAAATTAACATTCCAAAATAAAATATTATATGTGGGAAAACTACAACATTCTGATGAAAAAAATCCAAGCAGCAAATAAATAGAGAGCTATTCTATTTTAACTGAAAAGAACATTCAATATTGTCAACAAGTCAGTTCTTACCAATTTGATCTACAGAGTCAATGCAATCCAAACAAAAATACAAACTCATTTTGTGGATAAATTGATTCTACAGTTTATATGGAGATGCAAAAGATCCAGAACAGCCAACTCAATATTGAAGGGGAAGAATAAAGTTGGAACTAGCACTACTTGATATCATTATTTACTCTAAAGCTACAGTGATAAAGGCAGTGTCGTACTGGAGAAAGAATAGTCAAATAGGTAATTAAAATGGATTTAGAACTTAGAAACAGAGTCACATAAGTATAGTCAGAACTAATCATTAGTCTTTTCAGCATACAGTGCTGGAACACCTGGACATGTACATGCAGAAAAAAAAATGAATTCAGGGACAGACTTTATACCCTTCACAAACATTACCTCAAAATGGGCCACAGACCTAATTGTAAAACATAAAACTATAAAACTCCTGGAATACAACATAGGAAAAACTCTAGATGACTTCAGTCATGGCAATGACTTTTTACATGCAACACCAAAGGCATGATCCATGACAGAAATAATTGATAAGCTGAACTTCTGTTCTCTGAAAGACATTGTCAACAGAATGGGAAGACAGAACATAGAGGAAGAAAATATTTGCAAAAGACATGTCTAAAAAAGGCTGTTACTAAAAATATACAAGTAACTCTTAAAACTCAACAATAGGAAAATGAATACCGTAAATTAAAAATGGGCAAAAGACCTGAACAGGCAGCTTATCAAGAGAGATAGATAGCAAAGAAACTTATGAAAAGACGTTTGTCTTCTGTCTTTAGGGTATTTCAAATTAAAAGAACAATGAGATACCACTATACACATCTATTAGAATAATGAAAATCCAAAATACTGACAACATCAAATACTGATGAGGATGTGGAACAACAGGAACTCTCATTCATTGCTGGTGGTAACACAAAATAGTACAGCCACTTTGGTGTATAGTTTGAAAGTTTCTTACAAAGCTAAACATTCTTGTGCCATGTAATCCAGCCATCATATCCCTTCATATTTATCCTAATGGGTTAAAAACTTATGACCACATAAAAACCTGTACATGAATGTTTATATAGCAGCCTTCTTTACAATTGTACAATTGTCAAAACTTTGTAGCAGCCAAGATGTCCTTCAGCTGGTGGATGTGTAAATAAACTGTGATATATCCAGACAATGGAATATTTAGCACTAAAAATAATTAATGAGTTATAAAGTCATAAAAAGACATGGGGGAATTTTTTTTTTTTTAGACAGAGTTTCACTCTTGTTCCCCAGGCAGGGGTGTAATGGTGCGATCTTGGCTCACTGCAATCTCCGCTTCCCGGGTTCAAGTTATTCTCCTGCCTCCCAAGTAGCTGGGATTACAGGCATGTGCCACCACACCTGGCTAATTTTTTATATTTAGTAGAGATGGGGTTTCACCATGTTAGGTCAGGCTGGTCTCGAACTCCTGACCTCAGATGATCCACCCACCTCTGTCTCCCAAAGTGTTGGGATTACAGGTGTGTGCCACTGTGCCCAGCCCAAGAATCTTAAATGCATATTACTAAGTGAAATAACACAATCTTAAAAGCTACATACTGTATGATTCCAATTAAATGACATTCTGAAAAAGACAAAACTATGGAGACAGTAAAAAGCTCAGTGGTTGCCAAGGGTTAGGGGGAGGAAGAGATAAATGGGCAGAGCACAAAGGATTTTAAGATACTGAAACTATTTTATATGATACTATAATGGTAGATACGTGTCATTACACACTTGTCAAAAGCCATAGAATATACACTACTGAGCATGAACCCTAATGTGAACTATGGACTTGAAGTGATGATGATATGTCATTGTAGGTTCACTGATTGTAACAAATGTACCATTCTGGTGAGGGATGTTGATAGTAGAAGAGGTGTATGTGCGTGTGGAGATAGGAGGTAGATGGGAGGTATACATAGGTGGCATAAACACACACATGCACACACACACATAGATACACACACATATATATATACATATATATGAAACCAAATATAAATATTAGGTATATGTATGTGTATGTATAAACATATATAAATAGGGGTGCATACACATATATATACATATATATACACATAAACACATATATGCACACATATGTATATACACATATACATGCATATATGTAAACATGCATGCATATATATATATATATATATATAAACATTGTTGCTTTCAAACCACTCACTGGATCTTTGACTTTCTTTTTCACTTTTCACTCACTTTTTAAAAATATTCTTTAACATGAAGTTAAACCAAAAGCTTAGTTGCCCTTTCTCATTCGTTAGATTGAATCATATAAACTTGTCATGTGAGTCAAAAAAAGTCAAATACAGGCAATTTTAAGTAGTACTAATTAATAATTAACAATAGAAAAAATAGTAAAAATCGAATGCCTAATTTACAAAATAATACATTAAAGATGATGTATTTCTTTGCTTGCACATAATTTAAGACAGACTAAAGAAATCATTTGGGTCTCAAACAAGATACAGCCTGTGAAAAAATATTTTCCAGGGTCATAGGAAATTGAGTCCTCATACCTTGCATATGAGAGGGTTCAAAAAATGTTTTCCTGATTAGGGCAATATCTGGCCAATGACAAAGAAACTAAGGAGACATTATTTCTTTACCAACAAATGAAATCTCAATACATTCATAATACACAACAAATTATGAAGAAATAGAATGCAGAATGAGTATTGATCTAATTTTCACTCTTATCTTACCCTAGGGTCAAATATACAGTGAAATATACCTCAGGATAGACACCATATACATCAGACTTACATAGAAATATCCCTCTAGGTTGGCCCATGAGAATTTGCAAGCTTCCCAATATGATAATACTTGATACGTTTTGAATCTGTGTCCCCACCCAAATCTTATGTTCAATTACAATCCCCAGAGTTGGAGGTGGGGCCTGGTGGGAGGTGATTGGATCATGGGGGTGGTTTCTCATGGTTTAATACCATTCCCCTTTGGTGCTGTCATCACCATAGTGAGTTCTCATGAGCTCTGGTTGTTTGGAAGTGTGTGGTACCTCCCCTCCTCTCTCTCTTGCTCCTGCTCTGGCCATGTAAGATTCCGGCTCCCTCTTTGCCTTTCAGCCATGTGTAAAAGCTCCCTGAGGCCTCTCCAGAAGCACATGCTGTCCAGCCTGACTCAATTAAAGCTCTTTTCTTAGATTAACCCAGTCTCAGGTAATTCCTTATAGCAGTACAAGAATAGACTAATACACTAGTCAATTTTATCAGTTGAAATAAAACAATACAAAACAACAATAACACAAAACCTAGTGAATTCTACTTTTTTTTAACTCTGGAAAAGGGTAATACAGTCTTTCAAGATTTTACAAATTGTTAGCATTTGTACAAGGGCTATCTTTAACTTAAGCAATCACATTCCCCTTCCCCATTTTGTTGTCTGTGTGACTTGGGACGATTTATTTTACCTAAGTCTGAGATCCTTCAATAAAAACAGAATAATAATAGTACCTACCTCACAGGATTATAATGAGGAATAAATGAGGAAGTGTTTCAGAACAAAAACTGATCAAAAATTATTTCCCGAAGAGAAAAATGCTATAATGCATCAAATGAGTAACATTAACTATTTTAACAATTAGCTTTAAAATTTTCTTGAAAATTTAAAGAAGCAACTCTAAATGTTTACCACAGTTGTAAAATCTCACACAAGGTTATTTGAGGGTAATGTTTTTGATGCCTGAGGAATTCAGGAATCTAAAAGTGTTTGCTGAGGCAGCACATATCCTCTGACCAATGGGGAAATAAAACCTTGATAGGCACATAATTGTGAGTTTCTAAATATCTTAATTTCCAATATTTTGATTACATAAAATATTATCAAGTATTTCACATTTTGTTTGTATTTTTCAATCCTATATAAATTTATTTTATGTGATCTATTGAGAGGATGAAACTTTCAGGACCATCACTTTTGCTTACCAATGATTTATTACTCATGGTTAGACCTGATCCTCAAAAATCACCTTTCAGTCACTCCAGTTTGTTTTTCCTCTAGGCTAATAATAAAAGAGCCTGTCTTGTCTTCCTCAATATTTTCTATTATAGTAAAACACACTAACTGTCACAACAGTGGGTGAAATGAAGTGCTATCAAAATTTTTAGTTTTGCAGCAAATGCTGTACATTCAGCAGATTATTGGATAAAATTTTATTCATAATCTATCTTTGTTCTATGTTTGGAAAGGCACGAAATATACAGAAGTAGATTTTAAATGAATGCAAAGTTCTGACTTCCTTAATCTCTCTAAATCTATTGCCTCATCCTAGACTTGAGCCGAGAGCAATCAAAGAGCCAATGGTTATCACCTACTTATATTTTACAGACGAAGAAATTGGATATAGATATGTAGATGAATAAATAATCACTAGAAATGGTCATAAACTTTTCATCAAATAAACCTCTTGGCTTTATAGAATAAGCCATTTATGAAAATAAAATGATTTGACTTCATTCTTTAGCCAAAGTAAAATAAAATAAATCAAGGAAGAAAAACAAGTGTGCCGGATATGAACTTCCTAATTGCGTAAATCAACAAGTACTTTATAAGGCAAACCATGCTATATTCTCTTATATTTATCAATTTGAAAGTAATATTTGTTAAAAACCGTAATTGTAGCAATTCAATATATTGGTTTGAAATCTAGAATTGCTCTTTTAATTACTTTTTGGACAAAAGCAAATAATATTGTTTTAGTTTACAACTCAGAGGAACCGTAAACCAAAGTACAATGTAAAGGTGTCAATTTACATGAAACAGAATAGTCCAGACAGAATAGTCCAAGCTAAATAAATAACTAAATATGCCCTTGAACTTTTTTATAAAAACACTAATGGGCACATAATTGTGAGTTTGGACTCACAATGGGCAGAAGGCATGTATAGTGTGGATACACTGGACAAAGGGAGGATTCACAACTCAGGCAGGACTGAGAGGATCAGCACAAAATTTCATCACACTGCTGAGGACAAAGCACAGTTTAAAACTCATCAATTGTTTATTTCTGAAATTTTGCATTCAATATTTTTGGGCCATGGTTAACCCCAGATAACTGAAACCATGGAAAGCCAAACCAAAGATCAGGGGACTACTGTAGAGCCACTGGAAAGAATTACCCGTCAGAATGCAAAATGATACAGACACTTTGACAATCAGTTGGGCATTTAAAAAAATGCAACATATGTTTATACAATCAAAAAAATCCCACACTTATTTACCCAAAAGAAATGAAAACGTATGTTCACACAAAAACCTGTTTGTAAATGTTTACAGCCACTGTATTCATAATTGCCAAAAAACTGGAGAAAGCACAAATGTGCTTCAGCTGGTAAATAAATTGTGGTAGATCCATGTATTGGGATACTAATCGGTAGGTACTGTGTGACTCAATTGATCTGACTTTCTGAAGAAGGCAGAAATATAGAGACAAAAATCAGGTTAGTGACTGTCAGTGGGCAGGGACTGGGGCAGGCATGTACTCCAGAATGGAAAGTGGGAATCTGGGGGGATAATTTTTGGGCCAGTCAATCTTCTCTATATCTTGATTTGTTGGTAGTTATACAACTATATATGTTTGTTAAAACTCACAGTACCTTACACTAAAAATGGTGAATTTTGTTGTATATAAAGTATACCATAAAAGCCAGACTGAAAAATAACACTAGGGTCTCCTATTTGCTTTGGGGGTAGGGGCTGAAATAACCATGATCATGATTGGAGCTTGGAAAGTAAATCATACAGCAATTGGAAAGTGACCCTGAAAGCCTCAGAAGAAGCATGCCATAGACGAATGACACTTGATCACCAGAATGACTGGAAAGCATTCACTAGGGCTTCTAGGAATGGCATGGGGAGGAGAACAGCAGAAGAAAACAATTCACTCCCTAAGTAGGGGCTCAGAACTGTTACGGTTTGGGCAATAATGAGGCAAAGCCTGCTTTTGTGGTCTTACACTGGAAAATAATATAATTATCCCATATTTGATCCTTTGCAGCATATAATGTGTGTTTGGATTTAGAATCTGTGATAATCCTCATTCTAACAGCAACGACAACTGCAGGAAAGAATCAGTGTTCTCATTTTTATAAACGAGTTATATGAGACGAAGAAAGGTTAAATAATTAACCCAATGTGACAAAGGTATTAGATCCAGGATTCATTCCTAGGCCTCCTGAATCTAAACACTGTTCTTTTTCCAGTATACTGTTGATCTCCTATGGACTAGCAGCCACCTAGAGGGAAGGGCATAGCAGTAGGTAGGCACCAGTGGGCAGGCTGAATTGAGGAAACTTGGAGCCATCCTGATGTCCCAATGCATACTGAAGCCAGATGATTTCCACTTGTATCAGTGGAGCTTGGTGAAGTGGAAGTACCCTCCCCACTTCACATACTCTACCCTACCAGTTTCCTAACCAAAGAAGAAAACCAAGAACCAAGAAGAAACTCTTCATTTCCTGCCATTTTCCTGGAGGAGGTCAAACACAGGGGGAAATGCTCACTTAAGCATATGAAATCTTGGGTTTCCAGGTTAGAAAACAAGGTCCAAATGTTTTTAATGAAATACAAAATTCTTATGCATGCCATAAGGTTGTTTTTGAAAAAGAAAAATACTGCCATAGGGCAAGGTGTGATTGATTTTACCCTTTTGGAGGAAATTAAAACCTTAGCCATGGAAGTAAAATGCATACTGTCAATATTATTCCTCCACCTTCCCCACCCCAAGCAGCTATCACTAGACCTCCCTACTTCTATACATGCAAGTGGCCATAAAACCAAAGGTGGAGATTTCAGTTTCAGAGGATGCTAGAAATGTGAAATGTTCAACCATAAGAAGATATTTGAGGTTTGATCATTTATTTTGGGAAAGATTACTCATCCCAGGAAATGATCCAAACTATGAAACTCTGTCCAGGTAAGAAAATGTAGGAGAGGTGGGGCAGCCCCTCTTTCACAGTTACTCTCCTCATGGGCATGAGATTCTTTGTAGACTATTCAAACACAAAAAGCATTCACCCACTGATTACTACAGATTTGGAGGCAGTGAGGCTCAACCCAGTACAGATGATGTAGATTACGACACAGCTGAAGAGTGAGTAAAATTGATCATCTGGATGCAGACACTTGTTTACCAACCGCCCCCCGTCCCTACCCCCGGCCAAGATAGCTAGATATACATCCTCCAGGGAAGGAAAAGAAGACACCTACACCACATGGTATATACACTGTATATATTGGAATTCTGTCAAAGACAAAAAAAAAAGGCTTTGAAAACCCCCATATTTTACCTTCTTCTTTCTCTGTGGGCAATGGAACCAAGTACAATTTGGAAACTTTTACCAAAGTTATTTAAAACAGAGGTTTAAAATTATTGGCAAGACTGGGCGCACTGGCTCACACCTATAATCACTGCATTTTGGGAAGCCAACTGGAGGACTGTTTGAACCCAGGACTTTGAGACTGGCATGGGCAAGATGATAAAGCCCATTTCTACAAAAAGCTAGCCAGGCATGGTGGTGCACACCTGTAGTCTGGGGTATTTGGGAGGCTGAGGTGGGGAGGATCAACTGAGCCCAGGAAGTCAAGGCTGCAGTGAGCCATGCTCACACCATTGCACTCCAGCCTAGGTGACAGAGTGAGACCCCATCTCCACACACACACACACACACACACACACACACACACACGTACACACAAATCATTGGCAAGTCATCCTGAATGAAGGCCTAAAACACAGGCTGGTTAGTGATATTAGAGGGATATGCTGCCTTTCACCATTGCATCTTATTAAGTTGAATGGTGGCATTTGTTAATAATTATGAACCAGCTGAGTAAAAAAATAAGAAAAATTTATAGCATACATGTTTTTATACAAGACAATGAAGATAGCTTGCTAGAAACCAAGCCAAGAGATGACTTTTACTACAGCATCTATTGAACAGTTATTGTATGGCATTAGAAAAAGAAAGATTCAATTTTGTAAACAGTGAGTAGCCCAATGAAGATCTACTAGGATATTTGCTTCATCTTTTTATAATATTTATTTTCTGTAGAGACAGAGGGAAAATGACATTCTCATGCTCAGCACATTTCAAAGATCAAAGCCAAATATTTATAGAGCACGAAGCAAATTTTTAAGGAATTACTAGGGCAGTATCACACTTCATCATTCATAATAAAAGAGTTGATGTAGTAAAGCTATTAGAATAGTTCCTGGCATATTAAAGCACTGTGTAAATGTTTGACAAAATAAAAGGTATTACCATACCTGTGTTACAGTTTCCTTACTGTTACTTCATTATAGCTGTGACACGATTATTATGTCCTATATAGCATGTGCAATGTTCATTAAGCACTGTATAATTCCTTTAGTCTTATCTCCCACTCATTATCACTTATCAAAATATAAATGAGTTGATTATTTTGTTTACCAAATATTTATTGAGTACCTGTTGTGTACTAGGCACTGTTCTAGAGGCTGAGGTGTAGTGGCAGACTAAAACACAAGATCCTATTCTCGTGGAAAACTATCTTGTACTAGGGAGGGAAGATAATCAAAAACAAGTAACCAAGATAATTTTAGACTTCAAAATGTATGATGAAAAATCAAATAAGGTACTGTAATTGTGACAGGAAGATAAAGAAGTTATCAGTTTTAGTGACAGCAAAACAACTTCACAAAATAATCTCTCTTAGAAAATGGAAATAAGCTATATTTTTTGTGTCTCACATCAGATTATAACTGGTCACTGCCCAAAATGTACACACTTCACTCACTCTTTGAAACATCCTATTATGCTGTATATCTTTCACATGTTACCTCTTCTGACTCCCAGATCTTCCAGCTGTACCCTCTGAAACCACCCCCCTTCCATAGCAGACACATCTCTTTGTCCCCTTAATTTCTGTAGAACAGAACATGCTTCCTGTTTCTCCTTGCCATATGTTGAACCTGGCCTTCCCTGAGTTCCTGCCTTACTTGTGCATTTTGTCAATTTATACTGCATGGTTGTCCAAATCCTACAAATCACCAAGGTCTAGACATTGGGCTGCTATACTCTTAGACCTACACTGCCCATTACAGCCATTTATTCTTCTACAGTTACGTGAAAATAACTCTTCCTTTGAAATCTGTGTTATCCAATTAAACAGCCCCTGCTCCCTCCTCTTTATCATTTGCCTATTGTCCACTTCCCAGAATTTAAAGAAGTATTTATCACCTAGCCCACAGTCTTTCTTTCCATCCTAAATGACATCCCTGTCCTGAGTGAGTTCGATGTCCTTAAAGTTGATGTATTCATACAAATATCTAGTCTAATAATTCCACAGACTCCTCAATTCAAATGACATTCATTTTCATGCCATTTCAGCCATACAGACTTAAGCTCATATCCTAGATCTTGTTATCATAATGAATGCTTTTTTAAAAAATACAAAATCCCAATTCTCAATTCTCTAATTAAAACTCTATTTACAAACTTTCAATATCTTATACCCACTATGCCTATTACCATAAAGGTGTCCAATCCTTTGGCTCAAATTTCTCCCAATTTACCAGTCTCTGCTCACTTTGATTTTCTTCTCATTCAACTTAAATATTTAATTATATCCTTAAGTATCCCCTCACCAATATCCACAACTAGCTTACCCCTCCACCTCTAGCCAACTCAAATATGGAAAACATCTACTCTCTATCAGTCTGACTCTACCACTCACTGATCTTGCCACAGAGTTTGGGAAACTTACCTATTATACTGCTCAACATTTCTTGGATCTCTCATGTAAAAATCCACCTGAGTGAAACTTTATTTATAAATGAATGCATATTTTTATTTTAAATTGCACATTGCTTCAAAATATAATGGTAGAAATAATAAAAATTAACTAAATGTTTTTATTTCTACTCTTTAAGATCTACTCTGTTGCCAGCCACTAAATTATCTTGTATACTTGGTTTCTCTGGGATACCACAATTAATTCTAATTTATTATTTTTATAGTGAAACCACTACACAGCATTTTTTTTTTTTTTTTTTTTTTTTTTTTTTTTTTTTTTACAATTGTGGTGTTGGTGAGTGCTATTCTATGTGTGCTGACAGAGGTGAGATAGGCAGGGGAATTATAGGGGAATTATAAATGGATCAATGCATCAGAACTACCATTAGCTAATTACTCTAGCTCTGTGGCTCTCATATAATAGCAGCTAGCCACATGTATCGATTTAAATTTAAATTAGGTAAAATTAAGTAAAATTAAAAATTTTGCTCTTGAGTCATACTAACCATATTTCCCATGCTCAACAGCCACATGCCGCCAGTGGTGGTCATACCAGACAGTACAGAGAATTTCTGTCATTTGCAAACCTTTCTATTGAACAGTGTTGCTCCAGCTAAACTGAATTCTATACTAAACATGGATAGGTTATCAATGGGAGGCATAAAATGAGACAAAATGAAGTCCTAGGTTTTTGTACTTTTGATATATCTGCAAACAAAATTAATATTTTTGTAAAATTAGTAGTGTCATCTCTAATTGTAACAAGGCAAATTCTTTAAGCATGTATCTGTAAGCTTTTTATGGAAAATACTTGACATTACAGATTCAAAGGTTAATTCTCCCATCAGCATGTGCACAGATCTTCTTTAAACGTTAACAGGAGAATGTTAATGACAGATACTCCAGTACAACATGAGAATAGTTTTTATACTTTGGAAATCTATTTTCTCTCCATTCTGATCTACTTAACCTGAAATTTTGCTCAGCATTTGCATAACTAAGTTTTGATTTATAAAATTAAATAAATTCACGTTTTAATGTTTCAACTCTAAATCTATTTTTCTTTTGTAGTCTAAATTCAAAATGGTGTGAAATAAACTGATACACTTCCTTAAAAATGTATTGAACAGTTAACAATTCTGGGTGTCTTTTTAAATTACTTAATTTCACTTCTCAAGAGTTGACAGGCCAGATCAACTCTGTTATGACAGCATGAGGAGCTCTGTAGACCCACACCTCAGCAAAATTGGTGAAAATTATAAAACATATAACAGGCCGGGTGTGGTGGCTGACGCCTGTAATCCCAGCACTTTGGGAGGCCAAGGCAGGCAGATCATGAGGTCAGGAGATCAAGACCATTCTGGTAAACACGATGAAACTCCGTCTCTACTTAAAAAATACAAAAAATTAGCCAGGCGTGGTGGCGGGCACCTGTAGTCCCAGCTACACGGGAGGCTGAGGCAGGAGAATGGCGTGAACCCAGAAGGTGGAGCTTGCGGTGAGCGGAGATGCACCACTGCACTTCAGCCTGGGCCACAGAGCGAGACTCCGTCTCAAAAAAACCCAAACAAACAAACAAACAAACAAAAATACAACAAACAAAAAGTCTCTGGAAGTTGTCCTAAGGGCATAGAGTAAATGAGGAAACATCTATTCAAAAATATCTGCTAAAATTTAGTAATAACAGTGAGAGCCTGTGGTATTTGAACCAAGATCACTCTCACAACAACTCCCTTCCAGCTGAGACAGGAACTTCACTCCAGCCTGAGGTAGCAAAAATTCAAAGCCACTGGTAAAAGGGCTATCTACCCAGGAGGGGCAAGATGTCAGCATTTCTCATCTGGCATTCAGTTCTTGTTGCTAAAGCCAAGTTCTAGGTAAATATAGTCAAACTGAGAGCACACCTCTTTCAATCAGGCTCCACTCACAGAATGGAAGCTTCACCTACACTAGAGCTCAGTTCCTAACGTAGAGGTGTCAGTTAGAGAGAAGTACATCATTGTCCTCACTCCCAGCTCCGGAGACTTTGCCTGGGAGGAGAAGGAGACCATAATGTAGCACTTAATCTCTTACTAAAGAAACTAAATTAATTTGCAACAGAGCAAAGAGAAGTTTTAGGCTAAGGGAACTTCTAAAAACTAAATAGAAGTTTTAGTGGAAAGCAACTGGAAGGAGGTTGGTAGATTAAAAATATAGACTAAACTATAGGGCAGGTAGTCTGCAGGAGAGAACAAGGAAAGAGACAATTATGAGGTGCCTTCCTGGGGACACACCAAGTCTCAAACACTGACCTTGGTAACTATTCCTTCAAAAGCACCTGAATTTTATTGCCTGTACAGCACTTATTGTCTGTACAGCATTAGTCTGTACAGCAAATTATACTCCAGTGCATTGTTGAAAACAAGAGAAATATCAGCCAGTAATTAGTGGCAACTAATAGCTGGGTGTGATTAGAGAAAGAAATAGTCTAAGAGAGCTTAACAAAACCACTGTCATCCAGGGTAAGTGTGGGCATACCCAAAGCTCCACTTCCTTGAGAAGCAACATTAGACCCTTAACATGATGTAGTTCAAAGAGGAAAATACACTTCACTAAAATAATCAAGACAGTCACTAATCAAATAAACAAGCAAATAACAATAACAAACCCTGTGTTGGGGGTTAGGAGGTGGTAAGTAACTGGAGTATTTAAAATGGGAAGTTTCCCACAACAACAACAAAACCCTAATATATGCAAAGGAACAGGAAAGTATGGCCTGCATACTGGAAATAAAGAAGCAACAGAAACTGTATGAGTGACCAGATGTTAGATTTAACAGAATAAGATGTCAACGTAGCCATTATAAATATGTTGGAAAAACAAAAAGAAGCAATGATTAAAGATGTAAAAGAAGATATGATGAGAATTTCATATCAATAAATAGAAATCATAAAAAGAATCAAATGGAAATTCTGGAGTTGAAAAGTTTAGTTATTGTAATAAAAAATCTACTAGAAGGGATTAACAGTAGATTTGACTTGATAGAAAGAGGAAACAAGAAAACACAAAATACAACTATATGCTTTTTAAAAGTGAAACACTTATATTTGAAGATACAAATATATCGAAAGTAAAAGAATTGAAGAAGATATATAATGAAAATAGAAACTATAAAAAGTTGAGTGGCTACATTAACATAAGACAAAATAGACTTTAAAACAAAAAACTGCTACTAGAGATAAAAGGAGACACCTTACAATGACAAAGTCTATCAGGAAGATATGGCAATTATAAACTATATGAACCTAATAATACAGTATTATACCAATATACAGGAAAAAACAACATCAATGAAAGATGAATAGACATTTAAATAATAATAGCTAATAGTTGAAGACTTAAATACTCCATTTCCTGTAATGGATGGAATAACTAGGCAGAAGAAGAACAGCAAAAACCAGAAGACCTAAAAACAACATTATACTCCAGCTAGACCTAATGGACATTGATAGAATACTCTATCCAACAACAGCAATATATTATGTATACTTTTCAATTGCATGTGGATCATTCTGCAGGTTAGACAATATTCTAGGACACAAAGCCAATCTTCATGAATACAAATTTATTGAAATAGTATAAAATGTGTTCTGACTTCAACAAAAAATTAAATTAGAAATCACAAACTCACAAATATGTAGAAATTAAGCAATACATTCACAAATAACCAACTGGTCAATAAAGAAATCAGAAGCTAAGTTAGAAAACACTTTTAAGTAAATGAAAATGATGACACAACATACCCAATCTTGTGAGATGCAACTAAAGCAGTGCTTAGTGGGAAATTTCTAGCTGTAAACACTTATATTAAAAAAGAATAAAGATCTCAAATAAATAACTGAAAATTCCAGCTTAACACACAGGAAAACGAAGGACAAACAAAACACAGTACAAGCAAAAGAAAGAAAATAATAAAGATTTGAGTGGAAATTAATGAAATAGAGAATAAGAAAGAATAGGCAAAAATGAATAAAATCAAAAGCGGGTTCTTTGAAAAGGTCAACAAAAAGACAAAACTTTAGTAGATCAACAATGAAAAGAAAGAAAAATTACGTTCCAAATGTAAATGAAACAGGGGCCATTGCTACTGAACTAACAGAAATAAAAAAGACTACAAAGAATACCATGAACAATTAAATGCCAATAAATTAGTACCTTAGATGACATGGAAAAATTCCTAGAAATACACAAACTACTGAAATGGTCTTAAGCATAAGCAATCAGGGTAGACATATAAGTGTAGGCATTGAGCTAGTAGTCAAAAACTATTATAAAGAAAAGCTAAGTCCCAAATTGCTTCACTTTTGAATTCTACCAAACATTTAAAAATGGATGACTATCAATTCTTCAAACTCTTCTAAGACATAGAAGAGGAGGGAACAGTTGCCAACTGCATCTATGAGTTGAATATTACTTTGATACCAAAACCAACTACAGACATCACAAAGAAAACTAAAGACTGCTATTTTTATAAATATGGATACAAACATCCTCAACAAAATATTAGCAAACCAAGTCCAGAAGCACATGAATATAATTGTACCTATTATATGACCTACTAAGATTTATTCAAGATTAGATTGGATTAATATCTAAAAAACTGTTAATCATATCAACAGAATAAAAATATTGTCTCAACAGACACACAAAAAGCATTTGACAAAATCCAACATCATTTCACGAGAAAAACTTAACAAACTAGAAATCAAAGGGAACTTAATGAATCTCAGAGAAACGTCTACCAAAACCCTTCCTTTCCTTTCTTCTATCTGGTCATGTCAAAGTATTTTCTAACTTATATTTTGATTTATTCATTGACTGATTGGTTATTTATGAATGTATTGTTTAATTTCTACATACTTGTGAGTTTGCAAATATCGTTTTTTATTGATTTCTAATTTAATTTTTATTGGAGTCAGAACACATTTTGTACTATTTCAATAAATTTGTATTCATGAAGATTGGCTTTATGTCCTAGAATATGGTCTAACTTGGAGAATGATCCATAGCAATTGAAAAGAATACATATATATTGCTGTTGTTGGATGGAGTAGTCTATCAGTGTCTATTAGGTCTAGCTGGAGTATAATGTTGTTTAAGTCTTCTTTTGTTGTTGTTCTTCTGGCTAGTTATTTTAACCATTCCAGGAAGTAGGATATTGAAGTCTTGAAATATTATCTACTTCAGCTAGTATCATACTCAATGTTGAAAGAGTGGATGAATTCAGCAAAGATCAGAATGAAGACAAGGATGTACGTTCTCACTATTTCTATTTAAAATTGTCCTGGAGATTCTAGCCAAAGAAGTTAGATAAGAAGGAGATAGGGCCATTTAGAATGGAAAAAAAAAAAAAAAAGAAGGAAAATCATCTTTATTCACAGATGACAAAATCTCATATATAGAAATTCTTAAGCAATCTCCTAAAACTCTACTAGAAATAATTATAGAAAGTTGAAAATGGAAGAATACAAGATTCATATACAAAATCAATAGTATTTTTGTACATTTGTAATGAACAACGCAAAAATGAATTTGTATTTATTCGTTTTTAGTCCAAGATTTTTTTAAAATTTATTTTAGAATCAGGAATTACATATGGAGGTTTGTTACAAAGGCAATATTGCATGATGCTAAGGTTTAAAGTATGAATGACTCCATCATCAAGGTAGAGAGCATAGTATCCAGTAGGTAGTACTTCAACACTTTCCCTCTCCTATCTGGTAGTTCCCAGGATCTGTTGCTCTCATCTTTATTTCCATGTGTACCTAAAGCTTAGTGTCCACTTATAAGTGAGAACATGTGGTATTTGGTCTTCTGGTATCGTATTAGTTTGCTTAGAATAATGGCTTCCAGCTGCAGCTATGTGGCTAGAAAGAAAATGATTTCATTCTTCTTTTATAGCTGCATAGGATTCCATGGTGTATATGTACAACATTTTCTTTATCCAGTCCACTGTTGATAGGCACCTGGTTTGATTCCATGTCTTTGCTATTGCAAATAGCACTGTGATGAACATACAGGTACATATGTCTTTTTGGTAGAATAATATATGTTCCTATGGGTATATACCCAGAAATGGGATTACTGGGTCAAATGGTAGTTCAACTCTTAGTTTAAGCTCCTCACACGTTCTGGATATTGAACTTCTGTCAGAGGCATAATTTGCAAATATATTTTTTTCCAATTCTGTAGGTTTTCTGTTGATAATTTATTTTGTTGTGCATAAGCTCTTTAGTTTAATTAGGTTCCACTTGTCAATTTTTCTGTTGCAATTATTTTTGAGGACTTACTCATTAATTTTTTGCCAAAGCAGATGTCCAGACGGGTATTTCCTAGGTTTTCTTGGAGAAATTTAATAGTTTGAGGTCTTTAATCCATCTTGGATTCATTTTTCTGATATGGTGAAAGGTAGGTTTCCAGTTTTATTGTTTTGCACATCAACAGTCAATTATCCCAGCAGCATTTATTGAATAGGTTGTCTGTTCCCTATTGCTTATTTTCATTCACTTTGTCAAAGATGGTTGTAGGTGTGTGGCTTTATTTCTAGATTCTCTATTCTTTTTGATTGGTTCGTATGTCTGTTTTTGTACAAATACCATGCTGTTTTGGTTACTGTGGCTTTGAAGTATAGTTTGAAGTGGGGTAATGTGATGCCTCTGGCTTTGTTCTTTTTGCATAGGATGGCTTTGACTTTTCTGGTTATAAAAGAACAAAGCCACAAGCATCACATTACTTCATATCAAACTATACTTCAAAGTGTATGAAGTATATATACTTTATATGTATAAATAATAAGTATATATACTTTATATAAATACATATACACATATACTTTATATATAAAGATATACAGATATATTTATATATAAGTATATATACTCTATATACTTAATATGTATACTCCATATATATAAATCCCACAAAATGAAAACATATATTCACATAAAAATTTGTATATGAATTTCATAGCAGCATTATTCATAATAACCAAAAAGTAAAAACAACCCAAATGTTCATCAATTGATAAATAGATAAGCAAAATTTGGTATTGTATGCCCATATGATGAAATATTATTGTCCATTGGGCTGAATAATGAAGGAATGAAATACTGACACATACTACAAAATGGGCAGATCTTAAAAATAGTAGTCTATGTTAAAGAAACCAGTCATAAAGACAACATCATATATGATTCCCTATGTGAAATGTCTAGAACAGAAAAATCTACACAGCCAGAGGTAGTTTAGTGGTTGCTTAGAGATGAGTAAGATGGGAAGAAAGAGAGTCATAGTTAAGAGGTATAAGGTTTCTTTGTGAGGTGATGGTAATCTAAAATTCACCATAGTGATGCTTGCATGTATCTGCGAGTATACTAAAAACCACTGAAATGTACACTTTAAATTGGTGAATTGTATAGTATATGAATCTTTACCAATAATGCTACTAAAAAAGAAGGAATTGATGGAATAGGTTAGCCAATTCCCTTTCAGTATAAACCATAGATTTGCTTACCTCTTTTTTATCTATATGAAATCACTCTTTTTCCCCACGAATGCTCCCCAGTATTATATACCTTTTGAGGTCAGGAGTAACAGATGAAGGAGAAAATGTGGTTAATAGAAGAAGAACATAGTGGTGGGCAGAAAAAGAAAGGCCCAGGCCTTTCTTATATTTATGCTATCTATTACATGAGTTGTAGAGAAAAAGTTTGCAAAATTATGAATAAACTGACTTAAAAAAGAGAAAGTATTTGAGGAAACAAAGATATATGCACATAGATGGTATAATTTTGGACAACACCTTTTACATATATGAAAATTAAAAGTTAATGTTTCACTAATGAGGTACAGGTTCAATATGTCCACATGACAAGTGTTCACTCAATGTTTGCTTGGTTGTCAATTAAATGAATGAATGACCAGGAGATGTGCTACGGAGGATCTGTAGGGAAAAGACTTCCATGAGTTTAGTACATAGATGACCCCTGAAATGTATTTATTTTCCTCCTCACTCTTCTTCCCCTTCCACATGCTACAGTTACATTTTTCATCACCATGTACTTGTAGTTGCTGAGTAGAATGTAAAAAAAGAAATGTGGAGAGAGAAGACAATGACAGTTTTCTTGAAATGCCTGCTAACAGTCCTTCAGAAATCTTAAAGTAGATTTTGTACAGTGGATTTTTGAGCTAAAGAGACCACCGACTGCAACTCCCTCATTTTTATGATGTCTAAATTCAGAGAAGTAGGTGTTTTGTCTCTCAACATTTTTTTGATACAGATAATGCTGAGTTTTTTTGTTTTGTTGTGTTTTTTGTTTGTTTGTTTTTAGACAGAGTCTGCTCCATTGCCCATGCTGGAGTGCAGTGGCACAATCATAGTTTATAGGCTGTGGCCTCTAACTCCTAGGCTGACTCAATCAATCCTCCTACCTTTGCCTCTTGAGTAGCTGGGACTATAGGTGTGTTCCATCACACCTGGCTAGATAATGCTAATGTTTTCTTTTGTAATATCTATATATTCACAATAATTGTTACATTGCTATTTTGAATATAACACGCTAAGAAATATTATAAAAATATGTTATTTTCCAAGGCAATTCTGAATGTACATATAATGTGCTTATTGACTAGTATCTTTATGAGCTTATTTTTATAGGTAAATTTTTATTGGTAATTTCCTTTACAGAGTTGGGATTGGAGTACCTGTGTGAGCTGCGACCAGATGTTTCAGAGGAAGGTGATGCTGATAATTTTGAGCTGTACAGCATTATCTCAGGAATGGCAAAGGTGTTCCCCTATGCCATGCTCATGAGACAACATTTTTCTCCCCCGCCCGAGATGGAGTCTTCCTCTGTGGCCCAGGCTGGAGTGCAGTGGTGCAATCTCAGTTTACTGCAACCTCCACCTCAAAGGTTCAAGCAATTCTCCTGTCTCAGCCTCCTGAGTAGCTGCAACTACAAGCGTGTACCACTATGCCTGGCTAATTGTTGAATATTTTTTAGTAGAGATGGGGTTTCACCATGTTGGGCTGGCTGGTCTTGAACTCCTGACCTCGTAAATCCACCAGCCTCAGCCTCCCAAAGTGCTGGGATTACAGGCATGAGCCACCACGCCCAGCCTGACAACTTTTAATTGAAAATTTTTGCTTCTGAACCAGAACGTAATATATCAGCAGCATAGGAAGCCACTACCAAGTATTTGCAACTAAGACAAAAGATGAAAACTATTATTTGTAATTTCTAAGATGGAGGATATTTAATTATCATTCTGACGGGGAACATATCTCATCCAAGAAATCCAGGTTAGGTAGATAACAAATAGTCTTGTAGACTTGACCAATTGTTTGGCATTTATCCTGAGTGTCCATGAGGAGTGTAATTTCTAAGAGATAATGTGGCCCATACAGTCAACCTGCCCAGGAGCTGGCCAATTGCAGGCCTATAAAACACAACCTTCTCTTTGCAATTATTATAGATTGATTCAATGTCAGAATTTGCTTAAGTGTTATACTATACCACGATTCAACACTCTGTTAGGTATTCAGGATTCAACTATGAATTAAAAAAAAACTGTATTTGCCCTCAATTTATTTCATTCTAATTATCATAAAGTAAGGACATATAAGCCTATGTAGTTTTTATACTATTCTTTTCCTCCTATAGTTAATTCTTTATTTTCTACTAAACTGGCAAAGTTCTTGCTGAACATATCAGTCAGTTTCAGTCTTGATAAGAAAGAATAGGAAGAGATTTGCAACTGTAATTGGATCAAGATCTCAATGTCCACATCATATTTTTGAGATCTGGTGATGTTCTCCCAAATTAAATCAAAGAATCCCAAAAGGTTAAAACTCTGGACAGTGTAAGCACTTGATAATGTCTGTTCCATCTCAAGAGAACAAAAATATCCATATTATTAATTATGGGCAAAGGTTATCTAAAATACCTCAGTGCCTGGAAACTTCTCTGCAGACAACATAAAATGCTAATTTCTATTTTCTCTACTCAGGAATACTGATAATGCTGTTATAACAAAGGAGTTATTAACATTCAACAATATGACTTTGAGAGAGATGGTGATTTCATACTGAATTATTTTCTAAAGGAATTATAAATGTGATTAGAGAAAATATAACAAAATAAAATGTTAACAGTTTAAACTCTGAAATGGTAGGTCCTCACAGAAAAACAAGAAAGTAAATCTTAAGGAATATGTTCCTATATTTTAGAAATTAGGACAATATATCTTAATGTACATCAACAATCTCACATAAGAGTGATTGTAATTCAGTTATTCCTAGTAACTATAAGATAGATGGTTCAGAAAGCATAATCATTTTTAGTATAGTAGGGTACAATTCAATACAACTTGTCTTTACGTGAATTCTTCCTAAATAGACTGAGAAGATTAGCATGCATTCCAAAGCACTAATTTTTTAGTGCTGCAAATAATGCAAACTACATTTCCTAATCTCGGACTGTAGATTTGTTCTACTAGGCAATTCCAAACTACATAATTGTCCTTACCTTTTATTCTTCCCATACCTACAGCATTAGCTAAGAACAATATTCCCTTTGTTATCTTTCAGGTAGTCTGATTTAGTAAACATCTGCTAGAAATTGTGCTAAATATTAATGTCTTAAAGACTTCATAGCCCTGACACAGTCTAAGTAATGGATAGAAGCATACCAGGTTCAACATGATGTGTGTGTGTGTGTGTGTGATGGCAAGGGCAGGGTAGAGGGGTGGGGCAGGATAAGGAAAGCAGACACAATGAACTTTCTAGGTAGAAGAAAAACTTGTTCAATGATGACATTTCATTTTTTTATTATTATTTTTATTTTTAGGCCTGTCAAGTGAAGCAATGGGAATGGACAAAGAATAAATAAATCTATAACTGTGTGTGATCAGTTAATTGTAAACACCACTGCACTCAGACCAGCCAAAGACAATAGTCCCTAAAGACTGGAACTTAGGTTTCACCATAGAGAGTGTTAAGTGCTAATACTGAAATTAATCATAATATTATACTTAGGTACTGAAGTGGGAAGAATAGAGGGGACTGTGAAGGCATGGACTAGGAGAGGCAATTATCTTCAAACTGGGTTTCACAGCAGCTTGGGACCAGTGCCATCCACACAGAAACCTACCTTAGTGATGTTGGAACCGAACTGTCGATTCCCTCCTGGGCAGGGGTCGCCGCGAAGGATTACCGACATGAGATTCACAGCAGAGAGTTATTTATTACTAGCGCGCTAGGGTCCCAAGCTTTAAGTTGGCCCTGGGACCCCGAGTGCTTGTTACAGGTTGTTTATATAGGCAAACACAAGTTCAAACACAGCTTAAGGCGCAAAATTCAAACAAAGCTTTAGGCGCGTGGTAATTGGGTCTAGCTATGGCCTGAGCAAGGTGTCTTGTTCTAATTGGTTAGAGCAGGACCTTATGAGGTTTTTTTCTTGGAGTTGCTGATTCCGGGAACTTCGAGGCAGGGTGGGACCCCCGGAATTGGCAGGGTGGGACCCCATGAGGTTGTTTCCCGGAATCGACAAGGTGGGACCCTATCAGGGTGGGACCCTATCGAGGCAGGGTGGGACCCTATCCAGAGCCACCTGGTGTTAATTTTTTCTATATGAGGCCTAGTTTCTAAATTTTATGAGGCCTAGTTTTAGTGACTTGTAGTACCACTCATGCCAGAAACAAAGTCAACAAAATGCCTTGCCTAGATTATTTCAAAGGCATTTTAAATTGTCTCCTTGACTCCACCTTGGCTCATCCAGTTCTCAACAGGTTTAAAACTAAAATCTTATCATCACTACTCATAGTAGTGACAATGGTCAAATTTATAAGTATAATTTACAAGGACGTTTGAAATGTGGCCCTCTTTACTTTTTCATACTCATTTTTTTTTCCAGTAGCCCTCCCATTCTCCAAGCTCCTGCTGCTCTGATGTTGTTTCGGTTCCTTAAACATGCCATGCTTAGGCTTGTCTCCAAGTTTTGTTTCCACCCGGGGCTAGATCTTTAGCATAGAATGCAAACCTTCTTTCTTATCTAGCACCTACTCATTCTTTTGTTTCCTAATGAGATATTGTATCTTCTGGAGAAAAGGTCCTGACTCCCAAGACCCAAACCAGTATCTTTTCCTGCACTTTGACCATACCATGTCTTCTTGTTCCACCTCCAATGTCTTGCTAATGAACAGCACAACCCAACCAGATGAGAACCTCTGAGAAAAAGGAACCACCTCTATCTTCTTCACTCTGGTATTTCTAGGCAGCAACACAGCACTTGGCTCACAGGAGAGCCTTAATAAATATTTATTAAATGATAAAATGTAAACACTTTGTATCAAAAATGTACTATTCAACAAAAATCTCCAATCTAAATGTTAAATAAGAATTTGCAATACTCATAACAATTAAGTCCCCATTTACTTTCTCATTCATGAAAAAAGGCACCACATGATGACTTTGAATCATTGTGGATTCATGAAGGTTCCATTAAGGGCTCATGTTTTAACTCCACTAAAATTGAAGTCTGAAGTGAGCATGATTTATATTTAAGATAAAAACCTGGGGTCATTTATTCCTGACGTAGGCATTCTTTAATTCTTTATATGAAACTTGTATGAGTAAACATTATCCCCATTTTTCATTTTTCAAAAAGAGGAGTGCCAGGAAAACCGGTTCAAGATCATTCTCTGTGTCCTTGTATAATAATTGTTTTGCAGGAGGTGCAGACATTATTTTACATTTTGTTTTTGTTACTTAACCATTTAGTTCAAAAATCTACCCTTTCTGTGAACTTCTTAAGAACAAACATTAAAGTATATGATTATCTTCTGGATTTTATTGATAGTTCCCAGTGTTCTGAAATTATTTTCATGTAAATATGCTGTCCAGTGAGTATCTTTATTATTGTATGTGTTTTATTATAATTATCTATGTAGTTGTCTCACTCAATAGATTGGGTTTTTACAGGGTAGCGACCGCATTTTGTTCATCTTTCCATCCTCAGTGCCCAGCATGATATGTGGCACACAGTACATCCTGAATAAATATTTGTTCAAAACGTGAAGTTTACCTTACCACTTTTGCAAATCTAACACTTTGATTATATTAAACACCTTAAGGAATTAGAAGAGCGTATTATTTAGCTTTCTAAAAATGCATATGCAACCACATATTTCCTGCTGCTGAAAATCTTTTTCTTATTAATTTTCCCTATAAGATAAAGTATAAGCCCTTCAGTATGCATATGAGACCCTCTTATTCTGACCTCTGCCTTATCTCCTCTCATTACTGCCTCACCTTTAGTCTGAGGATGCCCTAGTGCCCATCATTCTCATATACACTTCACACTCTCCTGTTATTCAGCAAGACTGTTTGGTTATCATTTGCTTCACTTACTGCCTCATAAACTAAAAATAAAATTCTAAGACCCTCAACTAACTAATAGATCCTCCCCCTGGCCAAGGGCATTCCAAAGTTAGCCTGAAACCTAGTTCAGGACTTGAAGGGAAGTGGAGGGTCAGACATGCCTCATTATACCCTCCTCCCTTTGGAATTCAGGCACAGCTGACCAGCGTTAACATCAAAATACAGATTATTTAAGTCTGAAAAGAGACATTTATAATCTAGTCTCTTTGAAGTCTGTTACCTAGAGGCTTCATCTGTATAATAAAATACTTCCTCTCTACAATCCCTTATCTTAACTCAGACACTACTTTTTATTGATTCCAGGTCTTCAGATAACTCTTTCAATCAATTGCCAATCAGAAAATCTTTGAATCCACTTATGACCGGGAAACCACTCCTCTCCTCTTCCAGTTATCCCAGCTTTACAGGCCAAACCAGTGTCCATGTTACATGTATTGATTGATGTCTTATGGCTTCCTAAAATGTATAAAACCAAGCTGCAGCCTGACCACTTTGGGCGCAAGTTCTCAGGTTTTCCCAAGGCTGTGCCATAGGCCATTGGTTACTCATATATGGCTCAAAATAAATCTTTTCAAATATTTTGCAGACTTTGATTCTTTTTGTCAACAGCATCATTTCATTGATTTATAGTTATAACACACATAATGACAGTGCCTTTTAATTTTGTCTTGGGACAACAGTAAACATTTTAAAGACTTTTGTTTTGTTTTGTTTTCATTTGATTTTCATCATAGTTACCATATCCTTAACATTTTACTCAGGGCTTAGCACATAATAAAGAGCAAACCTATGTTGATGATTACATAATTGATTTTTTGCAATAAAGATCATTCCCTAACGTTATGGGTGAATAAATTGAGTTAAAGAGAGATTAACTGTCTAAACCCACACACCCTAGTCAAATTCAAATTGCTTTATTCATTTTTCTGGCTGGAAACTATCTTTCTTTTAAAACCAAGGCAAGGTGACATTTTCAGGAAAATCTTCCCAGACCACCTCAAACTCACATCCCTATTCCTCCTCTCAATAAAATGAATCTTCCTCTTACATTCATGACTTACTTTCAATATTACTTTATTGCACTTATCAGACTGTCATGTTGTAGCAAGTTTAATGTCTCCTTGTTTTTCTTGACGACTTGGGAGTGCGAACCTATGCTTTTTCCATTTCTGCATTTTCAGGGCTTATTTCCTATTTGGTGCTCAAACTGCTAAATTCAACTGAAAAGCTAATGTTGAGATATCATGTTAAAATATCTACTTTATCTTGTATTTTGTTTTAATCATACAGATTCTATAACCAAAATAATTTAAAAACTAATATAAATGCAATGAATCCTTATACAACATGTTTTTTTTCTTTTTCTGAAGAAAACATATATTGATTCATGCCTCAGTGCTTTGAGATTTGTCCTCCAGGGACATGCAATTCAATGGCCCATTTTGCTTTTCCATCTACTCTATCTTTCTCTGCATCCTTCAAAATGATCCTTGCAATCTTTTCATGTACTTTGGGACTGGATATGCTGGATTCTTCCTGTTTTCTGGCTCTCTGCTTCATCTTGATCCTTCATCACTGTTTTCTCTTCTTTCATACATAACAGAAAGGCTCAGATCTTCTGACTGGCAACTTCCCTTATGGCATCCTGGTGACACTCTTCAGGTGGCCTCTATTTCTTTCTTTTCCAGGCCCATCCTCACTGTTGAGCTCACATTGCCAGCTATCAGCCAAAATTAATGATCCTCTAGCACTTGAAACTCCGTAAGCTCGAAACTGAGGCTGGCAATGCTCCTGCCCTGACAATGGCTCCAGGGCACAACGCCTGTCCCCTGGAGGATGATCTCCACCTTCTGTCTCTCGCATCCTCAAACCATTCAATGTAGTGCTGAGATGGCCTCCTGGCCAAGGCTGACACTCATTGCATCACTGTAATGCTTACATACTTTGATGATTCCCCATACTCAGGGATAAAAATCAAATAGCTTGCCAGGCCTAACCCTCTGGAAAGTGTCTCTCTTGACTTGCCTTCATGCAGCCCTCAGTCCTTCTGAACTCCATGGTTAATTTCTCCCAGATAACCTTGCTGCCTTCCTGCTTCTATGACTATTCTCTTCTTTCTTTTTACTTCCTCAAATTTGTCTCATGAAAGCGATGCTTATAATTTGGGCCCATACAACATGCCTTCTTCCTTGAAGTCTTCACTTGTGTTTTCACAGAATATTTTTTGCACATAAAAACTGACTTTTTAAAAACTTTTTTAAAATTTTAGTTAATTCAATAACTGGTATTGCTCTTTCAGAAACAATTGTATAGCTCTCAGTCTTTAGTAGGGCACCATACTTATATAGAAACTGATGACTATTTGATAACTTGTACAATCCTGACCCAAAGATTGTTCCAAATAATACTAAATGTATTAAATTATTTCAGCATTCTAAGACATCTCTAAAGAGAAAATGTAATGGTTAATTTTATGTGTCAACTTGCTTAGGCTAAGGGATGCCCAGATAGCTGGTAAAACATTATTTCTGAGAGTGTCTGCAAGGGTGTTTCTGGAAGAGATCAGTATTTCAATTGGTAAACAGAGTAAAACAGCTCACCCTCACCAGTGTGGCTGGGGCATTAACCAATCTGCTGAGTACCCAGTCTACTAGCAGCAGACACCAATACTGAGCCCTAGATATGGCATCATCCCCTGGGGTAACCAGCCAGCTATCTGGTGACAGACTGATTCAATTAGACCTCTTCCATTACGGAAGGAACAATGTTTTGTCTTTACTGGAACAGAGACTTACTCTAGATATGAATTTTCCCTTCTTGCACACAACACTTCTGCCAAGCTACCATCCATGAACTTACAGAATGCATTATCTACCTAGGATTTCATATAGCAATGCTTCTAATCAAGGGACTTACTGTACAGTAAAATAATTGTGGCAATAGGCCTATCCTGATAGAATTCATTGGTCTTACTATGTTCCCTACCATCCTGAAACAGTTCATTAATAGAATGGTGGAATGGTCTTTGGAAGACTCAGTTACAGTGCCAGCTAGGTGTGAATAATACCTTGAAGGGCTGGGGCAAGGTTCTTCAGAGGCTACATATGCTTCAAATCAGCAATTAATGTATGATGCTGTGTCTTTGATAGCCAGGATTCACGAGTCCAGGAATCAAGGAGTAAAAATGGAGTGGCATCACTTATTACCACCAACGACAGACTAGAAAAAGTTTTGCTTCCTGTTGCCATAACTTTATGCTCTCCTGGTCTACAGGTCTTAGTTCCAGGGAGATAAATGCTTCCACCAGGAGACACAACAATGATTCCATTAAGCTGGAAGTCAAAACTACCACCCAGCCACTTTGAGCCTCTCATGACTCTGAATCAATAGGATAAGAAGGGAATTGCTATGCTGGCTGGGGTTATTGGTCCAGGCTACCATGAAGACATTTGAGTACTACTTCACAGTGGGAATGAGGAAGGGTATGTTTGGAATACAGGAGATCCATTAGGGCATTACTTAGTGTTACCAGGTCCTGTGATATAAGGTCAATTAAAAATTACAATAACCCAATCCAAAAAAGCCTACTAATAACCCATACTCTTTGAGAAAAAAGACTGGGTTTAATCTAAAATTAAGAACCATGACTAGCTGAGGAGCTTGCTGAAGGAAAATGGAATACAGAATGGGTAATAGAAGAAGGTATAAATACCAGCCATCAATACAAGACTACATACTGGCTATAAGAAAATAATTGTCAGGAGAGTTTCCCCCCTAATTTGTTATGAAACATTTTTATGTGTATATATTCATATATTAAGCAAATATCTTTGTTTTCTTTCCTGTCTTATTCCCTTCACAAATAACTATGTATTGACTTTATATTAGGGTATTTAAGTATTGTTAATTTTATATCATAGTATTTAAACTACTGCATATCAGAAGAATGAACATCCCACATGGATTTCACCTCTTCTTATGGGTAAGGCATTAGTTTGTTTTCTGTTATATGTAATATAGTTGTATCATGTTAGGCAGAATTATCTCCTTGTTATTTTCTTTATTTGGAGATTAAGTATGGTTTAAGAAGATGCACATGGGTGCCGAGTTACTAAGCAGGGGACTTGTGATGGTTAATTTTCTGTGTCAACTAGACTGCACTATGGAGTGTTGAGATAGCTGGTAAACATTATTTCTGGGTATGTCTGTGAAGATGTTTCTGGAAGAGATTAGGATTTGAATTGGTAAACTGGGCAAAGAAGAATGTGACCTTCACCAATGTGAGTGGGCATCATCCAATCTGTTGAGGGCCCAAATAGAACAAAGAGGTGGAGAAAGGACAAGTACACTCCATTTTTGAGCTGCAACATTCATCTTCTCTTGCCCTCAGACACTAGCACTCTTGGGTTTGGGATCTTCTAGCTCAGATTTGGACATACACCATTGGCTCCCATGGTTATCAGACCTTCAGGCTTACACTGGACCTATACCAGGGCTTTCCTGGGCCCCAGCTGGCTGACAGCAGATCATCAAATTTCTTAGCCTCCACAGTTGTGTGAGCCAATCCTTCAAAATATATAACTTTCTTTATATCTATCTATCTATCTATCTATCTATCTATCTATCTATCCATCCATCCATCCTATTGGTTCTATTTGTCTGGAGAATCCTGAATAATACAGAAGACTAACACCAGTGATAATATCTTAGTTAATGAAAAATGTAAAAACAAACATTACAGGTTAATTTTGACTTTAAAATATTTGTCTCATAAACGAAAATGTAATTGATAAAAAATACTTAATTATTTTACATGAAGTTTGCACATTGTGATTTGAGAATCGCAGTGCAAAGCTCACAAGGCCTCAAATATCTCCTTTATCAGCCCACTATGATGCAATCCTCCTTAATCACCATAATGGAAATTTATTTCATTTGATTCACTGTTTTTGGTGAAATATTCAAAAGGGAAAATATGCATGAGAGAGGTAAAATTGCTTACACATTGCCTGAAAGAGAAAAGACTCATATTCCAAATTAAGGCTAAAGTCAGCTGCATAGCTGGGAGTTCAGGGAAGCCAAATGGCAATGAGAAGAAATTACCAGAATGAAAAAGTGTATGGGATAAGATCAATACAACATATTCCCATGTCACTGCATTTTGTTTAACAAACATTTGACAGGGAACAAGCTTCACGCATGCAAATCACTTTAGTGTGTGACCTTACAACCCAAAACCCTGCCATCTTGCACTCATGGATCTTCCCCTCTAGAAGTTCAGAAAATATATATATATATATTTTTTTTCTAGTTGAGGTAGTGATCAGGAGAGGAGGTATGAAGAAAGTAACAGTTTAATTGGATAGATTCCAATGGGGTCAGGAAAGATATTAACGAGCAGAGATAAGACATCCTGGAATCTATTTTATGAGTGCATGTTACTCACCGAAACAGGATCAAGAAAGCCTATAAAATGCCTCTGGGAATGTGTATATTCCAGATTTCTGGATAATAAGTGTAACTAAAAGGAAATAAGGAAGAAGGGACAAAAGAAGAAAAGAAAACTAGTTTTTACTAGCTTAAATAAATCATTGTGCTTCTTCAAGTTGCCAATCTCAGTGAGAATTTTTTAGGCTATTAAAAACAGGTATTAAACTTCCAAATGAATATTAACGAATGGAAGACATTTTTGCAAGGTTCAGCTAGACCTTAACTTCTAGAGCCAATAACAACCACTGCAACAACTTCATTTATTGTAAAAAATGCACACCATCTTATTTAATCTTGATAATTGCCTATAGGTTAAGATTATCACCATTTTATTGATGAACTGTCCAGGCTCAAAAGATAGAGACTTGTTCAAAGTCACAGAGCTGATAAGTGTGCTTCCTGATCAGGAAATAATTATGAACCACAAACTAGTAGCTGGGGGGTCTCAGAATCAGATCAAGTTTGCAGCTGCTCATTTCTCAGGGACTACACCATGATCGCTTAACATTGTAGTGGTTAAAAGGTGGGTTAAATTATTTGGAATTTAAATCCAAATTTTAGAAATTCTTAGTATAATCATATATACAACTTCTTTGAATCTTGTTTTTCAATCTGTAAAAATGAGAAAACTAACAGAGCCTAATTCCATTGGATCACAGTGAGAATTACATAAGTTAGTTATTAGAATAATCCTGGCACGTAGTATACAAGTACTCAATATATACTATCTTTCACTTTTCCTTGGGACCGAGTTTACGACTTGGCTATTTTTTTTTTAACCTTGTCATCTGAATTATCCTCTTGACCCCAGCTAACTCTAAGTTCGCCATTTTAAAAGTATTAAAAAGCACACCATATTTTTGTACCCATTAACCATCTACACTTCCCCCCTCTCCCCATTGCTCTTCTCACCCTCTGGTAACCATCATTCTATATTCTATCTCCATGATTTCAAACGTTTTCATTTTTGGCTTCTACATATGAGTGAAAACATGCAAAATTTGTCTTTATGTGCTTGGCTTATTTCACTTAACACAGTGTCCTTCAGTTCCATCCATGTTGTTACAAATGACAGGATTTCATTATTTTTATGGCTGAATAATATTCCATTGTGTATACATAATACATTTTTAATCCACTGATAGACACTTAGGTTGATTCCAGATCTTAGCAGTTGTGAATAGTGCTGCAATAAATATGAGTGTACAGATAGCTCTTTGATATACCAATTTCCTTTAGAAATATACCTATAACATACAATTTATAAAAATACAATTTATAACTAACCAGATTATTTATAAATGCATGGCAGTGGGGTTGCTGAATTATAGGCTAGCTCTATTTTTAGTTTTTTTGAGCAACCTCCATATTGTTCTCCATAGTGGTTGTATTAATTTACTTTACCACCAATAGTATATGAGGGTTCTCTTTTCTCCATATCCTTGCCAGTATTCATTATTGCCTGTCTGTTGGAGAAAAGCCATTTTAACTGGGGTGAGATCACATCTCGTAGTAGATTTGATTTGCATTTATTTGATGATAAATGAGGTTGAGCTTTTTTTCATATACCTGTTAGCCATTTATACCTCTTCATTTGGGAGATGTCTATTCAGACCTTTTGCCTATTGTTTAAAGTGTATTATTATATTTTTTCTATCAAATCGCTTGAATTTCTTGTATATTTTGGTTATTAATCCCTTGTCAGATGGGTAGTTTGCAAAAAATATAGTTAGAAGAATGAATATTAAGAATGAATATTAATGAATGAAGATTAAGATCTAGTACCTTATAGCACAACAGGGCGGCTACAGTCAACAATATTTTATTATATATTTTAAAATAACTCAAATAGTGAAATTGGAATATTACTAACACAAATAAATAAATGTTTGAGGTGATGGATACTCCAATTATACTGATGTGATTATTACACATCATATGCATGTATGAGACCATCACATATACCTCATGAATATATATGCCTATTATGTACCCATAATTAACATTTTTTAATAAAAAATAAAATACATACTAATAAGAAGGCTACAGATAATTATTTTATGGTGCATAATGTAAGGCTCATCTAATAATGAAAATGTAAACTAGCATATTGAAACAAATTAGAATATGTAACTCTATGAGTCTAGTATTAATTTTTCTTCTTTTATTCTTTCTCCAAATTTGGGTCAATATTGAATATTTTAAGAAGTCCTGGTAATAGCAATTATCTTGAGACATATATAAATCACTTCTGAGTATTTAAAATACAGTTCTTTGTCTTAGAGATTCTCCACTATTCTCAAGACATCTACAGACTGGAATGATGTTTTAAGCATTTGACCTTATTCTTAATGCTAGAACTCAAGAGGAAAAAGATAAGCACACACACACATAAGCAAAGAAACAAAAAACAAAAAACAGAAAACCCACAAACAAATAAACAAAAATTAAACACAAAAATATACAAAATAGACAATTTCTTTTTGAGGTATTGATGAACCATCAAATAAAGATAAGGATAATGACGGGTCAATTTTGTTTTGTATTTTGGTCAAAAATACAATTTATAACTAACCAGATTATTTATGAATACATGGCATCAGTGGCTGGAGGGCTAGTTACGACTTTGTACTGACCCATATGAACTATTATATGCCTAAAAGAAATTCAAAATGCACATTTCACTGAACGTGCAGAATTAAAATCAACTTCACCTTGCACATTTCAAGGCATAAATTATAGAAGCCCCTCACCTTCTTCATTTTCCTGAGATATAAAATGTGAAATGAACCAACACGGACTGGAACATGCATAGTAGGCAGAGGCACTTGTAATTAATGGCCCTGTTCTTCATCTTCCTGTAATAACATGTAGAGAATATGAGCATATGCAATGGCAAACATGGTAGCATAATGACTCAAAAGGACACTGATTTGGGTGTTAGGTCATTTTGGGTGGGTCTCAATTTCTTCATCTGTAAAATGAAGTGGTTCTTGATTTTAAAACTGTATTATTCTATAATACAGTTGATTTTACAATCCCTAGTAATGTGGGTATTTATTCATAAAAACCTTGTAGACATTTAAATTTAGATTGCAATATGGCATATACTACAAAGCTATTAACCTTATTATATCCTTCTTGTGCATCATTTTATTTTCTAAAAACTACTAAGAACATAAGAAAAAAAATGTATCCAGTAATGAGCAGAACTGAAGAATATGTGATCTTTAAGTATGGAATATACTATTTATATGCGTGTTTATATGCAAAATACATAGGTTTATATATGTATATAATATGAAGATGCTATTTTAAATTGTTATTTAATAAAATACAAGCTCAAAATTTACCCTAGAGCTGTTAAAAGAACCACTTTCATTCAATTACACATTCATTTACATTTATGAACCAAAGCAATAAATGGATACTTTGAAGACATACTTAGTTTTATGATAGAGGCATCTGTTACATTCTTTTCATGGTATAAAGTAACTCAAATATCAAAAGCAAAATATTTGAAATAAGAAAATAAGAAATGCTACTGCAAGCATTTGCTATTTATCAAAAAGCTATCCACTGATTGTATTAGATACTATTCCTTTCTGTACAGCTTGCCTGTCATAGTCACCATGTGATGCACAGAGATGACTGGTCTCACACAGCATCAGCAGGTGTGGGTGTAGTGAAAATTACATGGGCTGCAGAGGCAGGTAACCTGGGTTAAATACCAGGTTTTATCACTTACCTGATTGTATTAATTATGTCACTGGAATTACTTACATGGCACTAGATTTTATTTCCTTTTGTTTAAATAAAGCTAATAACTGTATTTGCTCTTCTTACATTGGGTTGCTTTGAGTTATGAATAAGAAAGCATTATGGCCGGGCGCGGTGGCTCAATCCTGTAATCCCAGCACTTCGGGAGGCCGAGATGGGCGGATCACGAGGTCAGGAGATCGAGACCATCCTGGCTAACACGGTGAAACCCCGTCTCTACTAAGAAATACAAAAAATAGCCGGGCGAGGTGGCAGCGCCTGTAGTCCCAGCTACTCGGGAGGCTGAGGCCGGAGAATGGCGTGAACCCGGGAGGCGGAGCTTGCAGTGAGCTGAGATCCGGCCACTGCACTCCAGCCTGGGCTACAGAGCGAGACTCCGTCTCAAAAAAAAAAAAAAAAAAAAAAAAAAAAAAAAAGAAAGCATTATACAATATTCATAATTACTACAGTTGATACAGTATCCCAATATCAAAATTGATACATCCTTTATCCTGTGGCTAAAGTTTCTTTTATACTCTCCACCACCTATCTAATCAAACACCCAATTCTGTTCATTTAACTTTCTATATATTTCTTAAATTTAAGCCCTCCTCTCCATTCCAACTACCACCTTACTAAGGCAAGTCTTATTCTCTGTTAGCAGACTTCTCCCTTCTTATGCCATCTAAAGCCATCTTGTAAAACAGATGCCAGAATTTTTCTACCCCAAAAAACAATCCGAACACACTATTTTCCTATCCTATACCCTTAAGTGATTCCTTGTCAACTAAAGAGTAAAATCCAAGCTTCAAAAGGGTATTCAAAATCTTCCCTAATCTGGCACTCTAGTCTCCAGACTTAACTCATCACTTCCATCCTCAGCATTTCTAGTCCTTACCTTAATGCTCTGTTCATCAATGTTCGTCTGTTTGGAATTCCCTATTGCTAAGTGGCCATCTCCTATTTAACCAATAAGAATTAACTCAGGAACTTTCCAAGGCATAGTTAGTAAGCCTAGAGGAGACTCTCACACACAAATCAATTTCCGTATTATAATATACTCATTTATATGTCTGCTTTTTCTGGCCAAAATGTGAATTCTTAATGATAGAGACTTTTTTTTTCCTTTGTCCTTCTAGCACTCAGGAGAGTGTCTCACACATATTAAGCACATTTCCTATTGTTGTTTCTACCCTGAATAAGAACACACACTGTTGTTTCTACTCTAAACAACACCTGGGCCAAATAAATGTATAACACCTAAAAGCCAGACATTAAAAATCATTAAATTGAAACAATAATGAGAAGGAATATCCATATAACAAAGACAAAGATATTACAGAAGTCAATTCATCACTCTTAGTTTGTAAAAGGCAATTTCATTACACTTGATTTTTTTAAAGAGATATTTTGAAGCACGTGTTGCTTCCATTAATCATATTTAAATGAAATTAAATATTGCAAATATTAATGTTAGTTACCATTAATATTTTATAAACTAACTGAATGGTAGTATCAATTTTGGTAAAAAATTAAAGATTAATTGAAAAAAGTTACATGAAACACACTGGACAAAATAAAATATTACTAAATAAAGTGAAGATTTAGGGGTCTTGGGAACCGAGCTAAAATCCAAATATGCAGTAACCACAGTTGCACATAAACTGTTCAACAATAATCACTTGCCTACTGCAGTCCTTATTGGAAACATTCTTTGGGGAAATTGCTTCGGAATATTTAACCATATAAAGTAAAATGCAGCTGGGTTATAAACATTAAAAGATAAATAGAAAACAAAAAATTAAAAAGCCAATAATACAGTTTTTTAAAGTATTCACTGCCATTAGGATTCCAGTTGTATTTCTACTCTCATTGATTAATAATTTAAAACATCTATACCTAGATTGGTGTTTGGCCTTTCATTTTCTATATAGCTAATCCCTTAACACTTCCTCATGGGTCTCATTTTCCAAGCTCTTTATCATCATTTCAATTCTCTTTGGAGCTCTAATGTTATTAGTTGTCCTTTTAAAATGCGGCCAACAGCAAGTAGAAAATAAATATCACCTAACTTCATTCAGTGCAATATATTTAGTCCTTAGATTAGTTAATGTGATTCCCTGCTAGTCTAGTGAGTGAATTTGCATAATAATAAGTAATCAGTAAATGACATAGTCCAACTCAACTATTCGTTTTAAGCACTTGTATTCACTGTTCAATTTTTCAATGCTTTATAATCATTTTTGTTTGATTTTATTCACAGTAAAATTGTGAAACAGGTCAACATTAAACTCACTGGAATCTAAGCTTTTCACATATTCTATATAATTAAGCTTTTATAGCCCTCAAAGGAAGAAGAAATGTATAGTAGTGTCACTTCAAAAGGTCACACAGAAGTGATGGAACGATCCTGAGGACTACAAAAGATTGCACAGATTGAACAGAACTTTATTATGAAGTTCACTTCATAGCCTTGGGGTAAAGCAAGTATTGATCCAGATGCATGAACCCTAGAGCACTCTACATTTGGATTAAGATTGCAGGAAGAATCTCTAAAGAGAAATTCCAGACACACTCTCCTTCGCAATTCAAATGATTCCACTTTCCTATCTCAGCCTCTATAACTGTCTTCAATCAAATTGCCCACTAATTATGTTAGTGTTTCTTCTGCCATGTGTTTTGAATCCACCTCTGAGCACTAACTCTCCTAAGCAATGTTCAGGTTCAGGCCTACGTCACTTCATCTAAGGATTGCTTAGTTTAATAATTTATATCAATGTTGAAACGCTCCATATTTTGCCTTCTAAAACATCCCCTTCTTATCCAGTTGCTTTCATTTTCTCCTTGAGTATTTGTTTCTCTACAAATTCCTTTTATATCACTTGTTCCTAATGGGTTGATATTCTGCAAGATGACATATTTCGACTCTCTCCTCATTCTATGCTCTCCCAAGGTGATCTTATCAACCACCACAGCTTCAAGCACCACTTTTGTTCTGAAATCTTTAAAACGTCTCTCTCTCCATCCTGTACCTTTCTTCAGAGCTGACACATGTCCCCTGAATGCCTATTAAATATGTCCAATGGACACTGCAGGTGCGTCATACACTTTACATGTGAAAACCTGCTTCTTCAAATGTTTCTCATTCTGGATCTTAGTAAATGGATTCATCATCCACTTAGGCAAGAAAGCCAAAAATCTTGGAGTCATTCTAGAATGTTCCTCTATACTTTGCTTTCCACATTCAATAAACCTTTGTATATTTCCTCAAAGTATTGAGAAACATCTATGGACAAGATAGTAAGCCAGGTGTGAGGCATACTGCAGCGGACAAGGTAAACATCATTTTTATATTCACAGAATGTTCACACTAATGGGATATAGAAAGGTAAATATAATACTCATATTGCAGGCTATGTGAATGGCACGCCCAGGAGTTTGGCAATATATGAATACAACCTATGGAGGTTAGATAGTTAGTCCTGCAAATACAATGTCAAAAGAACAAAAATAACATGTTCAGTAATTTTTTGTACTACATATCTGCTTTTCCTTCTCATTGTCAGTTATTTGATTCCAACTGTCAGTATTTTCCTCTTGGACTGCCACAATAGCTCTCTAACCAGCATTCTCTCATTACTTTTTTCTATTCCCTATCCTATTCATTCACCAAAACATTGCCAGAATATTTTTTATAAAATGTCAAGCTGACCATGAGCTTTCTAAAATTCTAAGCTGACCACTAAGCTCTTTCTATTAGACAATCCAAAGTCCTTAAAATGGCCTACATTTATTGGTGGAGCCACTTGATACTTCATCACTTCACACATGTTCTCTGCTGCAGCCATGCTAAGCTCCTTGCAAATACCCATGCCAGGTATGCTCGCTCACAGCTCTGTCCGTTAAAACATGCTTACCCCTCTCCCATACATAATCAGAATAACTCCTACTTGCCATTCCACACTCACCTCTGACATCAATCTCTCTTTAGAGTTTTCCTTAAGAATCATTATAGTCTCTTGGCACCCTTCCTCTGTTCTTTCATTTCACCCTCCTGACCATATGTCCCTCATCACTTACAGAATGAGACTGTAACCACAAGTTTGTCCCCCCGCTAGACTATGAGCTTTTAAACAGCAGGAATCTTGCTCTTCTCGTTTACATATTTTTGCTTCTTACAACAGTGACTTGCGTGTAGGAATCCTTTAGTAAATATTTAGAGAACAAATTAATTGGTGGCAACTAGTTTATCCTGCATAAGGATGTCATGTTCTTCCTCAATGCCACGAGGAAGTGATAAAATCATACTGAGGTCAGAATGGACAATGATTCCCTAGCCTGAGAATAAGTCATCTTCCCTATCTGCATTCCAGGCCCTTCACAGTGTCTAGCAAGAGACCCTTTCTGAAAGAAATAAAATGGTAATCTTGTATTTCCTTCAAAGTTCAAGGCTCAGTTCCTCTAGGAGGTCTATTTTGACTATTACTTGAAATAGTATTTTCTTACTTAAACTCTTACTGTTTTAATATGAGGATAAGTATTGCCTGTGCTTGTTCTAAGAAACTTTTCTATGTATATGTATCCTCTTTCTCAAAATTATGTATCAAGAGCCTTGTGAATAAAGACTTTTATTTCTGTGAGTTGTCTCTGCTACCTACTCCATTGCTGCAAGTATGCCAAGTATTTTTAATTGCATAAATTTAAGATGTACAACACGATGTTTTGATATACCTGTCCATAGTTAAATGATTACTCCAGGTAAGCAACTTAACACAGCCATCACTTCCATGTGGTAAGAACATCTAAAATGTACTTTCAGCAAATTTTCAATAGATGATACGATATTATTAACTCTAGTTCTCCTGCTGTTTATTATATCTCTAGATGTATTTGTCCTTCATAGGTGATAAGTATTTACTATGTTAAATTTGAAGAAAATAATAAAAACAATCTCTCTTGATTCTTTTCCCAATGTGCTCCGAATCAAAACTTCCCTCACAAATTTAACTATTTTCTATCTTCATCTTATTTGATTTCTCGACATTGTCCATGAGAGCTGCCTACACTCTCCTTGAAAGGTGGACTTTGCTTAGCTTTCATACATTACACCTTTCTGATTTTTCTTCTGCATCTTTGGCTATTCCTCAGTTGGCTGTGGGAAGTATTCTTCATTTACTAAACCATAATATATTAAGTGCATCAGGGGTACCTTCTTCTCCTCTAGGCTTGTTTATCATCTTAACCCTCACGAGCAGCCCAAACCATCTGTGCTTCTCAACTCCATTGTAATAGAGGCAGAAAGGTCACTTCATTCTGTTTAATATGTGCAATAATATGTTTTAATAAGCATCGTTCTCAGAGTAATACTGAATAAGGGAATAAGAAAAAGAAGAGCAAACCATCCAATAATTTTAGAAAAAAATTTAATAGACACATAGCATAGAAAGGACATTTCACGATTATTTAAACTTCATAAAGATAGGTTTATGTGGAGGGCAGGGAAACTTAGGAGTTATTTTGTTCTGTAAAATGTAACACAGTGCACAGTGAATCAGATCATGTTAGCAAATATAAAATCATTTGCGTGTATGTAATTTAGCTTTAAACCACTGAGGAAGATATTTGAACATTTGCCACAGAAAAAGTTGTAGCAGCCTCCCTCAGGCAGGAGTGCTTAAGTGTCTGCTAATGTCTGGTGACTTGCTTAAAAGAGGATAAAACAACACACCCCCAGGCAAGCAAGAAGATTTAAATAGAACCAATTTAGGAAGCATAGTGCCTTAGCAAATTCAGAAATTAATCCAGATTAAGACATTTTGCTTTAAGGATCTATGTCAAAAAACAAGTTCTACAACTCTGACTTAGAGGTAAGGGCTGGGGAAGGCACTCAAAAGGTATTTTCCGTAAAAACCCTCATGTGTTCCAAAGTACACCTTCAAAAATCATAGAGCAAAGTCACCAGCATGTGTTATCTCAAACTAGCAGAAGTTTAAGCTTAATTTTAAAAAAAGTCAGCTGGGAATGGGAGAGGATTGTAATTTATTCTAATATTAATATAAAGAATCTAAACATTTAGGTATGTCTGAAATATGTTTTTGTCTTTTGTATGATATAACTTATGATAAATCATTTCTTAAAATAATTATTTAACCCACAAACATCATCCAGAAGTCTCACACTTAACAGTTTTTTAGTGTCCACAAAGAAAATTGCTGATCAAAGTCCCCAGGTCTCTAAAGCAAACTGAAGAATTTAATTGAAACTTTATGTACACCTATCCATCTAGGAGAAACTAGATAGTGATCCTTTTATAGTAAAAAATTGTGTACTGAGACTGAAACTGTCACATCTGAGCTGAACAAATTCCCAGAGAGATTCATACAAATAGATTATATATATGAGAAACATTAACTCAAGTGATTCTCCATATCAAAAAACACCCACAGCTTTGAGACATGATTCATTTTGCTCACTATTATTCCTGAAATCATACGTTATAAACACACAATATGCTTGGTCATAAGTTTCTTGGTATCCTCTTATTGGATTTGTTTATAATATTTTTATTAACAATAACGTTTATCTCCTATATGCATAGGTATTTTCTGTGACCTTCATGACCGACTCAAAAATTCTGGAAATTGTAATGTGACCATACCTTGCTTCCATTTTCTCTCGCCTCTCGTTCCATCTTGAGGTCAGAAATTAGAAGATTCTTATATTTGTTTTTCCCATTACTGTTGTGATCATCTATTCTGTATTCCGAAGTTAGCTGCGCAGAGAGGGGACTGTCACTCAGGTTCAGTGGCTGTTCATCTTGCTCCAGCCCAGTTTTGCCATCACTGTTGGAGTCTCCCATCTCCCTGCTGTGTGTTCCCCCTGAAGCAATTGAACTCTGCCCCAGAGTCTCATTGCCATTAAAGCTCTCTGCAGCAGAATCATCTGTTGGAAAGGAAAAGTTATATTTTGATTTTAATTAATATTCTATTCAGATTCTACTTCAACTAGCATTTATTGAGCTCCCATTATGTGAATGGCATTTTACATATAATATGTAATTCATCCTCAGCAATAAGCTTGTAAACAGTTATTGTTATTTTTAATCTAGTAGGCACATGATAAGGTTTGAATGTTTTGTCCTCTCTAAATCTCACATTAAAATGTGACCTCCAGTGTCCATAGTGGGGTCTAGCGGCAGGTGTTTGGGTCATGAGGGTGAATTTTTCATGAATGGCTTTGTGCCATTACCATGGTAATGAGTGAGTTCTTGCTCTGGGAGTTCATAGGAAAGATAGTTGTTTAAAAGAGCTAGCACCTCTTCTCTCTCTCTCTTGCTCCCTCTGTCACCATGAGACAAACTGGCTCCCCTTCATCTTCCTCCATGACTGTAAGCTTCCAGAAGCCATCACCAGAAGTAGATGCCGGCACTATGCTTCATGTACAGACTGCAGAGCTGTAAGCCAAATAATCCTTTTTTCTTTATAAATTACCCAGTCTCAGGTATTCCTTTATAGCAATGCAAATGGGCTAACACAGCACATTTAGGCACAAGAAGTGAAATAAAATAATAAGAAGAAAACAGAATTGAGAGAACAATTTAATCTCAAATGCAATCTCAAAGGAAAAAAAAAAACAAAGAGAATTAAATAACTACCAATTATTTTGCAAATAGCTTTAGTTTTTCCAGAGAGAATATCTAGATTTGGTAAACATTCTCTGATAAAAAGCATCATTTATCCTACTCGTGAGAATGTGCATCAGTAAAAGCTGAATGAGTGTTTAATATGCATCTAAAGCATTAAAAGTGCTCATAAACTTTGTTCCACTCATTACACTTCTGGGAGTTTAACACCTAAGAAGTTTAATCAGTGTGTGTATCTTTTTGTAGGTAAACATTCATACCAGTGTTGTTCATAATGGCAAAAAATTAGAAATGACCTAAATTACCACAAATAGATTATTTAAATAAATGTTGAAATTGTTAGAATACTATGTAATTATTAAATATTCTATTTTAAGATATGGGGATGTGAGTCATGAAGTACTAAATAGAAAAATCTAGCTACAAAAGAGTGTGATTGGTATGATCCCAATTTCGTAAAAAGAAAACACATAGACAAAGATTACATGAAATAACATTCTATTTTTCTTAATTAATTTTATCTTATATAACAATTTGCTACTGATTTTCAAAAATTATGATGGAAAAGGTATTAATATGTTTCCTTTAGTTAAAAGCTATTAGTGAAATCATATAAATATGGGTGAGCAAAAGAAATATTATTCAATACTTGTGATTTTTAATTTTCTGAATATTATCAAGTATGCTTTTTGGAGGGGTGTAATGAAATAGTTAATGCTTTCTGATCAATTACATTCATGGGAATTATATTAAATTCTGAAAGAGTAATATAACTCACAGGTTCACTCATTTATTCACTAACATTTGTTAAGTGTTTACTCTGACCAATATGGGGTTAAGTTTTTGGCCTGTAGAGACTCCCCCTTCAACAAGTTCACAGATAATTAAGAGAGACAGAAAAACAAACATGCTATTAAAATGCAGAGCAAGAAGGCTGTGGTCTAATACAAGGGATAAAGACATCATAGAAGGCTTCCTAAAGAAGGGGATATGAGTTGAATTCCAAAAGGTAAGTGAGCCTTAACCAGGTGGAGAAGTTGGGGAAGAGCATTCTCTATAGAGGGATCAGCACATGCAAAGTCACAGAGGTCAGCATATGCAGGGCAAGTGAGAAGTAAGAGTAGTCTGGAGTGCAAGAAAAGAGAAAGAGAAAAGATAAACCTAGAAAGGAAAAAAGAGCATACCAAGAAAAGCATTTTGTTTATCAAAGAACTTGGATTTTATTCTGAGAGCAAATAACAGTTTTAATTTATTGTGAGAAGTGACATGGAAAAAGTTATATTTCAAGTAGACTATTCTGACTCTGATGAGGAGAATGGTATGAAGGGGCAAAATGGAAGTTGGGGAGACCAATTAAGAGATGTAGAAGTCGTCTAAGTTGGCATCTTTAAAAGCTCAAACTTCTGAAGCAGTGGCGGTGCAGAAAAAGAGACAACTAGAAAAATTGTGAGAACAGAACTGGTATGACTAGTAGTAATGGAGTTGGCAAGAGTCTAGGACGAAGCCACGTCTGTAGTAAAAAATTTAAAAAACAGGCTGGGCACGGTGGCTCATGCCTGTAATCCCAGCACTTTGGGAAGCCAAGGTGGGTGAATCACCTGATGTCAGGAGTTCAAGACCAGACTGGCTAACATGGTGAAATCCCTGTCTCTACTAAAAAATTCACCGGGCATGGTGGCATGTGTCTGTAATCTCAGCTACTCGGGAGGCTGAGGCAGGAGAATTGCTTGAACCTGGGAGGCAGAGGTTGCAGTGAGCTGAGATCACGCCATTACCCTCCAGCCTGGGCAACAAGAGCGATACTGCATCTCAAATAAAATAAAATAAAATAAAATAAAATAAAATAAAATAAAATAAAATAAAATAAACAAAGCCCATTAGGTTTAATTCATAATGAAATAATATTTTTTCATTACAAATTACGCCTGGACTGAATTATTATTTCACACCCAGCCTGAAATAATATTTTTAAACAGTTTTCTAAGACTATCCTGTGAAAAATGTTAAAATATGTTCAAATGGCAAAATTCTATTAAATTACTCTTTTTATGTACCCATCAAACAAAGAATTGTTGTGGAAAGAAAAAATACATAGGAAAATTTGGGAAACTGGCCATAAATAATATGACATTTTTTATTACATGGTACTTTCCGTAGGTATTAATCCAAGGATTCAAAATATTATTTTAACATGAAATGTTTAGGGTTTTTGAAATGCAGAATTAAGGGGATGACTTATATAAGTAATTCAGATAGATGTGTGCATGTTCTTTTTACGCCAATTCAAACTCTTATGCTAAATTATGAAGATAATTTTTGATTACTTTATTATTTCCCATGAAAGTCCAAAGAAGAGCACAATGAATATATTCAACTGCAATTTTTATTTCATGAAAAAAGTGATTTAACATTTGTATTCTAGAAACCTTTAAAAAATATAGTAACATTTAATGTATGAAAGCTTTGTCAATACGTCATTAGGTTAAATAACCCTAAGTATATATTACATTTTAAAATAAAATCTACATTAGCATAAGACAAATCCAATATCTATCTTGGTTAAAAATTAAACATCCTACATCTCTTTCTTCAATCTGAAATCATTATGTATATCTAATAAATGGTATATCATTCGTTTATTTTTCAGGTAAGGTAAACATTATTATTTGTCAGGAAAGGCTTTAATAAGTGCCATGTTCTTGTTTCAATAAAAAATATAAAAATAAGGTAGAAAATATTTTTAGATGGAGTAGTTCACTCCAGATGTTACCAAGGTAACTAAATTTAACAGCATTACATATTTCATTCCTGAGTAAATCAGTATGTTTTAAGAAAAACAAATACATGATTTACTCATTTGTATCAAATATACATACTCACATATTTTGTAATTTAAATGGTAAAAAACAATAATGTCTCATAACACTGTCCTATAAATCCAAATTTAAAACAAAGTTTTGATGTCTTTATTTAAAAAATACTATATAGAACAGTAAGCAGATATTAAACTGAGTATAAATTAAGAATTTTATATTGTTGAGTTTCATGTAATCATGTTAACGGTTTTTATTCTCTTTCCCTCTCTCCCTAAAAGATACTTTTTAAGAATTTAAAATCGCAGACCTCAGACTCCTGTAACCAATACACATCAGGTCACCACTTTAAAGGGGTAATCTGCTTCCTTACCTAACATAGTTTGCTCCATCCTGAGTAGCTGCTACACAGAGGGTGCAGTATTAAGATCTGTGGGTATGGCCTTCAGGTTCACTGGGCCAGGGTGATGGTTCTTCTCTCAAGGTTTCAGCGTGGGTACCATAGCATTTGAACCAAAGACTCTGCATTTGAGTCCCAAGGAAAACAGCACCTGGAGCTTTGGAAAATAAGGGTGCCCAAGGTACCTAGCAACAGAGGAGAATGTGGAATGTGATGACAAGGAAGTGTGGAATCTAGTGACATCAGGAGGGCAGTTGGATGTCAGGAGTTAATTTGTTCTGTGGCTACTTTTGATGGGATGGATTTAGCGTTGTGAAGAATTCTTGTGCTATCTCTGCGAGCACAGATGAGGCTCCTTCTTGTCTAGAAGGTCTAGTAACACAGTAAATGGCAGACTATTCATTTTATCGTTTCTCTTTTGCTACTCCCCATTCCCTCCATGAATTAGCAGAGACCCTAGAAATACTGTAAGTTATCCCGCCAGCATTTTGTAGAAAAGTGGTTTCATCAGCGTCACATTCAACAATTAGCTCTCTCTGTGTGAAGAGAATTGACCTAAAACATTATGTGTATTGTATATGTGTATGCGTGTGTGTATTTAAGTGTGTGTGTATATATGTAATCTCCCAAAGTACCTGACCTACTTTCTTATTTAGTTACTTTCAGTAGCTTAGCATCATGGCCTTTAGGCCAAGTGCCTTAGGCAAAATGAACAGGAAAAAAATTTATATATATATATAAAATCCTCATTTTAACATTAGTACCTGGAAGTTTAGTCCTAAAATTCAGGTCAGAGGCTCACAGGGTCCAAAAAGATTTTATTGTTTTCCCCAAATGTACCACAATTTTCCTCCTCTAGTCCTTTGATGCCCCCTTAGAAAACTTCTCTTTCATATCTTACCATAAAACTAAGTATTAAGTCCAAAATATAGATGTAAATAGCCTTGCTGAAAGGATTAGTACTTTCATATCCAAAAAGGTAGAAAAAAATTTAAAAATTCCTTTGAAATCTAATTGCAAAATAGTTTAAGTGCGACTCTCCTTTACCCCTTGTGGTCTCTGCTCTATGTCTTCTCCCAGCAAGGGGTTAAAAAAAAAAATAATAATAATAAATAAGCTTATCTATCACTAGGCCATACCTTACATCTTACACCATAACTCCCTCTATCTGCAACACAAAGCAGGTAATGTAGGCTGAATGAATCCTTTGCAGCACTTTCCAGTCCAGTTTTTGCCTGGAGTCTGACTCTGTGATTCATTTCTGGCTTAAGCTCCTTTGTCATCTAGAAATTCCTCATTTTCCTTCCTTAAAACCTGCTTATGACCTTTTCATTCTTTGAATTTATGTTTTACCTATCCTCTACAACACAGTTTTTAACACTTAATGACATAGCCCTGCTCTCTGTTTTGTTTTTGTTATCTCACATGCAAAAACCTCAGTTCCTGACCACAAAGTCCTGTACCTTCAGTCTCAACACCACAAAAACCTGCAGAAAGATAAATAATCAAAATTGCAAATTGCAATTTTTATTTTATTTGCAAAATATAATTTGGATTATATACTATTTAGTAATGTTATCTTAAACATGTGCAAAAGAATAATGGGACATTTTGAAGTCAGAACATTCATACTTAAGTCTATTGATGTAAACAAATGCATATGTATATACATATTATGTGTATATGTAGGTATATATATATATATATGACTACTACTAAAAGATTACAGGACATTTGTTTTAATATGATAAAACTGATTTTATTGGAAGCAAGAAAATAACACATGTTTCAGCCTTCTACTAAATTGTCCAGAAGGGGGACACTTACTCTTGTTTGACAGCTCCTAATCCATCCTTTGTCATGGAAGAATGGGATCTACTTGAAGGAGGTTATTACAGTGAAGGCACAGAGATAAGCTGGATGTCTCAAAGCATATAACTAAATTTCAGTGCAATAATTAAATAATAAAACGAATTCTTACCTATCAATGAGGAGTTAATTTATATTGTTTATATTATGCTGTTTACAATATTTAACCAAACATTTATGTGCACAAGATACTTTTCTTGGCACCGTTGAGTCCAAAGAGACTCCATATAAAAATTGTTCTTATCTAAGATTAGACCATAAAAATTACAATGCAAGGTAGAAAATACTATCTGTTCCATGAGAGTTTCATATCAAGCATCATGAATAAAAAGGTTTCTCAGAGAAAGAAGAGTCACCTATTATTGCTGGGGATGAAAAGTGTATCAGGGAAGGTCTTTTACAGGAGGTGGAATTTGAAGAAGATGAGATATATGTAGATGTATAATGGGGATGGTGAAGGTTATCCCAGTTTATGAGAGGGCATAAGAAAAAGCATCAGAGGCAGAAAAAAGCTGGAAGAGGACAGGGAATTTAGCATGTTGTACATTTCAAAACAAAGAATTGCATATGTGTGTGTGTGTGTGTGTGTGTCTATATACGTGTGTGTATATATATGTATATGTGTGTGTATATATGTGTATGTATATGTATATATATATGAGACAGGATCTCACTCTTTTCACCCAGGCTGCAGTGCAGTGATGAGATCACAGCTCACTGTAGCCTCAACTTCCTGGGCTCAAGTGATCCTCCTACCTCAGATCCCCAAGTAACTGGGACTACAGGTATGTGCCACCATGCCTTGATATTTTTTTATTTTTATTTTTTTATTTTTTGTAGAGAGGGGATCTCACTATGTTGCCCAAGCTGGTCTTGAACTCCTGAGTTCAAGCAACCCTCCTGCCTCATCCTTCCAAAGTCCTGGTATTACAGGCATTAGCAATCCACTGTGTCTGAACAAAATTGCATATTTTAGAGTAGTGGATATTTTATTGCGTACCCTTTTTTTCGGGAACACTTATAAAATCATTCATTATTCTCCTGGAAGGGGGTGGGGTGCTAGTAAAAACCCATTGATTATGTGAGTGTAGTCTGAGGAAGCTTATTTATCTCTGTTCCTACCTCTAAGCTACTATCAACTGACCCATAACAAAATTTTCTCCCAATTCCAAGATAACACATTTTTAAAACTGGCTATTATGCAATAACTTGTAAATGGCTTCTTAATTGTCTAAACAAATTGCAAAATACAGTCATGCATTGCTTAACAAGAGGGATACATTCTGAAAAATACATTGTTAGGCAATTTCACCATTGTGTGAACATGATAGAGTGTATTTACACAAACCTAGATGGCATAACCTACTATACATTTAGGCTATGTGGTATAGCCTATTATTCTAGACTACAAATCTGTACAGGATGTTATTGTACCGAGTGCTGTAGGCAAAGATAACACAGTGGTATTTGTGTAAATAAACATGTGTAAACATAGAAAAGGTACAGCAAAATATATAACATAATCTTATGAAATCACTGTTGTATGTGAGATCTGCTATTGAATGAAACATTATTATGGGATACATGACTGTACTATTTTCATGCTTACCCATTAGCTTGTTCAGGATTTCACAGAACTAGCTATTTTATATAAAATGATATCCAGAAGTGTATTTTGATATTTTTATGTGTTGGAAAATATCAGATTTATTTTGTTGACAAAGTCACAGTTATTGCAAATACCACTGTGTTATATTTCTTATAGTCATAATAGAAAAAAAGTTAAAATTTCATTTAGAAGTAAGTGAAAAAATATATACATAGATTTTTTTCCTCCCAACTCACAGCTCAGATCTACTTATGGAATCCAGGTAAGTTTCCTGAACTAGATGCTATGCTACTTTTTTCACTTATCTTAAATAGTACCATAATATTATCATAATTCACAGGTTTCAGATCCCTAAGTCCAACACTGATACGGTAGGTTTCAGTGGGGTCTGTGTAGTCCTTCTTCTCACCTTACAACACTTTGTCATTTTGTGACATTTAGAATATATTTACCAGCTAGAATGTACATTTTCACAAGGTAGGTATTTTACATCTTTTGTTTCTTTGTGTTTCCCTATGGAATTCAACCTAGTGTTTTATTACACAAAGTTAACACTATAGACACAGATGATAAAGATATAAATAAGGCAAACAGTGCCACAGATAATATAATGCATTAATGCAGGTGTGTGTGAAATCCATGTATTAGTCACATACTCATGAGGCTATTTACTGCTACCACTTAAAACCAAAACAATACGTGAGATTTTTGATGTTCTGTCTCATACAGCAAGCAGTATATATAATGAGAAAATCTCCTGTTAGATTTAAAGTGAATCTAAGACAATCATTTTATAGCATGTCAGTGTTTTCAAAGAGAGCTGCCTGCTAACCACTGGAAAGAAATGCCCCAGAAAACCCATCAAATGGGCAATAGAAGCAAGAAACAATGCCATATATTATTATAGAGTCGTTCTACTAGAAAATGATTTGGCAATTTATAAGGAAATGCCTTAGAGATGTATCATTACTTATCCCCAACCACTAACTAAATTATGGAAACAAATGTCCCAGATTGGGGTAAATCATTTTGGAAAGAAATGTTCTAATTGAAGCTAAAATCAATATGATCCAAAAGGGGGTTGCCCTAAATTGGTGTTTAGCAAAAAGCAAATCAAAAGGGTTTCTTCTTGCCGATAACAAATCAGAAAATATTTTATTTTGAAAGCAATGAAAATCTTGGAAAATAAAAAGACCCATCTGTAACAAGTTTATGTTTGAAACAGTGTCTTGGAGCTGGGCAGGACCTGGGCTAGCTTCCAATTTGCCCTTGTAAGAAGCACTTTGGTGGTGGCTATCCACCTTACAGAACCCTACCACCCCCATCCCATGACTTGTTCTTGATACACAATGATAAGTTACCAGAAACTATACTTCTCTTCTGTCAGTTGACCATTGGGATGGCCTGTTTTGGATATTGATTCTCTCACTTATTTCACCAAGTCAGCTGTTGTTTTGCCTAATGCATTTTTCGGAGTCTCTGTCCAACCAGATCAGAATTTACTCTCACCTTTATGCTCATGTCCCAGGATAATCTGACTTCTCTGGTTCTGTATCACAATGTAGTTCACAGGGTCTTTGGAAACCATATCCTAATATACATCCCCATAATTCTACATAAGGATAAAACCATGCTCAGAGGAGCAAAAATGGTTGAGTCTTGTCTACTTTGGTAAGATATATAACGATAAAACATATAAGATAACTAAAATACAGGGCCCTGTCTCCTCAGTGAGCAGGAAACTATTGTTTTAAAATGTATATACATACCACATCCACAGTGAAGGTTAAACTCCTAAAACTTGACCTCTCTACTACTTAGAAGACACATTACATAGTAGGCGTCATCTGGTTTAGATTGCAGTGAAAATGGCTTTTCCATTTGGACTTCATGATGACAGAATAGACCAGCTGGAACTCTAGGTATCTATATGTGTGAAGCCTGAGGTGATTTTCAAAGAAAGAAATTGTATCAGTACAAATAAAGTTTTAGTGTAAGGCCCCGCAGTCTTCAATGGGTGACTGCCTTTTGGGAATGTCTGCTGTCTCTTTATACACTTGGGCATCATGAACTGAGTACCACCTTAATTAAATTAAGACATGTTCATTAAATTTAGACATGCTCAGTAGCTCTTTTTCATCAAGTGGAAGTGTGACATGGAGGAATGGGTCTTCTGAGGCTCCCATGGTATATGAATAGGATGATCAAAACCCACAAAACAACAGTTCCTTCTTTAATCTCTGTCTACTAATTCAAAAGAAATTTTTAATGAAAAATTGGTTGAAAATAAGAAAGATCAGCCTTGTTTAAATGATAATGTGAAAATCTGCAGTGGTACAGTTGTTTACACAGATAGACCCAAATGAAGAAGGAAATATGGGTAAGACTTTGAGTAGTAAGTCTTTTTGTATACTCTCCTTAGGACAAATACAGTGTCAGGTTATCACATTCTGTCTTTGGCAGTGGCCAAATGGCACAGAGGCTGAAAGAGCCAGGCTAGATGATTTTTAGACAGAAGTGGAAGCATGATATTGATAAATCTTTTATAAAAGGTCAAGGGCTTGAAAATGTTCATGCCATGTCCATGTCCATCAGAAAACCACTACAGTAGAAGGTGATCCTAATAAGTGTGATTTTTCCTGTGGATACGAAGCATCCTACCTGCTGGACCCAGGTTTGCTCAGTGGGATTATGAATGGAGTGGCAGTCAGAGCAGTAGCAAAGCATGGGTGCTTCATCGGCCATGTTAATCTGAGTACTCAGTTGTCCAACAGAGTGTTCAATCTTAACATTTTGATAAAGTACATAATTTTGAGAAGATTGCTAACTTCACTGTAGTAGATCAATTGTATTGGATCCCTTTAATTCTGTATGGGCTAGCTACTTGTTTTTAGTGGAACAGATGTTTATTTTTTACTTACTCCTGCATTTCTTGCCCATTCTTCCTCAGACATCATTTTTGACCTCAGAATGTTTTATATACTACAGTTTTTCTGATACTACATTACATTAAATCAAGGAAATCACATCACAGTAGAAGCATTGAAGCAACTATATGATTTTCCTTGGAGTTATTGCTGTTATCTCTTTCATCACTGGCAGACTGGTGACCTTATAAAATGATGGAATGAACTGTTAAAAACTCAACTTCAATGCCACCGAGAGATAGTACTTGAGTCTGAGGGGCTGCCTTTTAGGATGTGATGTGTGCTTTAAGTCAGCTACTGATACTTGGGGCTACTTATTTCTTAGCTACAACAGCAGGCTGGAAACAAGGTGCTCTAGAGATGGAAGCAAAACTTCTCATAACTCTTCTTTACAACTGCAGGTTCTGCTCACCTGCAGAAAGGACACTTGCAACAAGTGGAATAGAAACTGAACATTTTACACCATGCAGGCCACTAAAGGAATCAATTTTTTAAAAGGAGGGCCATGCGTTGGTTGAGGTCATTAATCATGACTACCAAAGGAATGAAAGATGGCCAAAAAACAAAATCGTTTGGGAGGTCGATACTCAGGGAGTATCTAAAGTATTTTTCATTATATTCTGCAAGATGGAAAATATTATCAAGGCAATTCTCGTAGGCAGAGACAAGAAGATCACATTCCCTGACACGCCATTGCATCTGGACTATTTCCCGAGTAGTTTTATTGCTGCTAAAGAAGTAAAAACATGGAATTTGTAGTTGAGGTTTTTAGTCAAGCTATGGCTTGCAAACAAGATGCAGAGAAAAGGAGTGCAATGTTTATCTGGATTTCTCGCTTGCTGTCAAGTATCTGAATCTTAAATAAACATATTCCTCATTTCCTTAAGTTTTATCTCCATCGTTGTACATAGCATGTGGTGGTAGTAAATAAATATATGAATTAGTCCATTAATTGTATAATTTCAATTGTTACAGAACAATGAACATCACTTTGTGATTTCAACTCAGAAAAGTGAGTCTTTTCAACACGATACCTGGGTGCAGTTGCTGACCATGGCTCAGATTTAGTTCTATTGGGGAAATAATAGGATTTATGTAGTTTATGCAAAGAAGGTGCTTAAGTATTTGGTGGAAGTATATTTGGACATATGAGAACGTTGTGTGATGGTGTGATATGTGTGTATGTGTTAGCCAATGATACCATGTACTAAGCACTCACTAGGATGGCAACCTAGTGCCTACATTCTCCCCCTAATTCACAAGTAGAGGCCAGTGTAGGCATGATATCTTGCTGCCTTGGAAGAATTTGGAGCCGTGAGACAGATGAAATGGATGTCATTGGAACTAAGTATTTTTATGTTAAACACTAGAGAGAACTAAAACTACTCTCACTGAGGTTCCCATCATTTTTCTAGTTCCTAACTTTCCAGATTTGGGGTAATCAACTCTTTTGTGAATTTTGAGATATTCCAGTCCTTCTTCAATAGATAATCATTTTTGCACCATTTTTGCTTAATTTAGCCAGTTTTTTAAAAAAAACCTTGAAAAAGCAACCTTAAGAAATACATAAAATTTGTTTTGCTTTTGAGAAAGCCAAAAACTAAGGAGTGATGTCAGAAAGAAGGTGGAATAGGAAGCCTTGGACCCTCCTTCCCCCAATGGATGCCCTGACTCAACACAAATACACGTCATTCTCTTCATGAAAATTCCAGAAATTAGTTGAGAGGCTCCTACATCCTGGGTGAGGGCAAAGCCAGCCACACAGAAATGAGTAAAAATATGTGAGAAAAATGAAGAACAGAAATGTTACGTGGCTTGACTGTGTTCAGTTAAAATTATAACTTTTATGTTAAAGGACTTCAAATTATGTAATAAAGTATAGCCATATAAATAGGGAATGCTAAGCCTAAAAAGAATACTTTCAGGGACTATGGGGAGGGATAGAATTGAATCAAATATTTGACGGTTTTAATATGTTTGTATTACCTGTCAGGAACATAGAAAATTAAAGATTTAAAGATTAAAGATTTAAAGATTAAAGATTATACACAATCAGTCTTTTGTACAGTATATCAGAAAACATTGATGAAATTATCAAAAGATCAAATAAGTGTCTCTATCTCTGGAGGCATTTAAGGATGAAATCTAATCTACTGGAGGGTAATTTCCAGTTCTTATTCCTTTATTGATTTTTGATTAGCATATTTTAAATATTCAATAACTATTTGTTAGAATAGACCATCGCAGTAGTTCACAGCTGCACTGCTAGTATCTCTTTAGAAAATAGACTGTGGGGCTTCTTATGCTTATGTGTGTTCCTGAATTAACTGTATGTATTACTGAACTGGGGACTATGATAGGAAGAATTCCAAAAATGCCCTCCAACCCAAGATTCTACACCCTAATTTCTAGAAGCTGTACATATGCGGAGGTATCACTCCTGTGATTGTTATGTCATGTGGTACAATTGATGTTGGTAGAGAGATTACCCGGGTGGGCTGATTAAATCACATGAGCTCTTAAAAGCACAGAGCTTCCTCAGTTAGTAGCAGAAGAGAAAGTCAGAGAGGTTCACAGCACACAGGTTTTTCAAGATGAAAGAAGCCACATAAAGAATGCAGGCAGTCTTCAAGGACTTCATCGATCCTCCATTGATAGCCAGCAAAAAGCAGAGACTGTGGTCCTACAACCACAAGGAACTAAACTCTGCCAACTACCTGGGTAAGCTCGTAAGTGAATTCTCTCCCAAAGTCCCCAAATTAGAGCCGAGGCAGGCTGACACCTTGATTTTGGCTTTGTGATACCTGAGGATAGAATCCAGTCAAACTTGCCTGGACTTCCGACCTATAGACCTATGAGGTATGTGGGGAATTTTTTATACTGTCAAGTTTGTAGTATAGAAAGCAACATAAAATGAATACAGCACAAACATGAAGAATTTTCTAGGTATGTTAGGATACATAATACTATTTAAAATTATTCAAGTATCTTTCAAATAATAGATGTGTATCAGTAGTTTTCAAACTTTAATTGCTTCAGAATTTCCTAAGGGAGATGATTAAAAATAAGTATCTGTAGGATCTATGTGGGCACTAAAACCTCTAACATAATAAAGTCTAGAAATCTTGGTTTAATTTATTTCGGTTGAAGTCAGGGAATCTAGAAGCATTTCTCATATAAATGCTTAGGAGCCACATGTGAGAAATTAATGTCTGTGATATCCAACAATTAGTCAGTGGAATATGAAATTAAAGGAGGCAACTGTGGATAGCAACAGAACTAAAAATGACTAACAGCCCTCAATTCTGGGTTCAGTAAGGCTGAATCTGAGGATATATTAATCTCATTTTATAAAAATCTGGGAAAATTTCAGGAAAAGAAGCCAAAGGTCAAATATTTTTTCCATTTATTAAAACTAATAAACTAAAACACTTACTGCCAGAATGGCCCCATTTTTTAAAAAAGATTCATGAAAGGATATGATCTTTCCCAAAGAATTAAAGATAAATGTGTAACTAAGGAGCTAAAAATCTTATTTGGGGAAAAAGGATAAACTTAATTACCTTGGTTAACAAACTCCTGGAAGAAAACGTCTTTACCTGGGTCAAGTGTATGTTTGGAAAATCACGAATCTTTACTCCCCTTACAGAGTAGAGCTGCCTATCACATAAGCGTTCACACGTGCTGAAGTCACTGTCAGCTTTGCTCACACAGCAGGTAAAGAGTATCACCCTGGGAAGAATTGTCAAAACCATCAAAGTGTGTCCTCTGGGTCCTGCATGTTCTCCTTCCCCTCTTGATTGCTAATTCTCTAGCTATTTGTGTGCACACCAGCTCTCTGTATGTCATTTTACTGAGTAATGGATTGACAGATTGATTGATGGATTATCCTTTATCTGAAATTCCCTCACAGAAAAATGTTACTTCCACTAGGCACTTGTAATTTAAACCTTTTATGTCTAATTGTGGAATGAAAGGCTTTTTCCCTTGGTATTTTCAGCCATTAGCAAGCAGGTAAAGTGTATTGTGTTTTAGGAGTGTGTGTGGAGAGAGAAACCCTGTGATCATCTTAGACCTATTAAGTACTCATGTTTTTAAAGAAACTTAGAGGTGAATGATTAGAATGTATACTCATTTAGGTATTCTCCTAAACTCTCCTACCCCTGCCCTTCAACAGTTCTTCTCCCTATGGTAATGGGTGAGCCAGGACTACTCAGTGATGAATCTGAATTTCTTATTGTCAATATTCTGAGACAGCAAGAAGCCTGAGCTACAAACCTCTTCTTGGATTTACAGAACAAATACATCCTAAAATAATTATTCTGTAAGGATTCACAATACATGCTCCCTTATCTATCACAATGGTCATTGGCTGGTTTGTTCTCAGATCTGTTCTCCTTCTATTGCAAATTGTATTTCCTAGGCTTTCTTGCCTAGTGCCTTATGACTGGGTTTAGACAATGAGAGACACTGGCAGAGATGAATAATAGGACAAAAAGAGAATAACCCTCCTCCCTCCCCATGCACACACCTTCTCTGGTTCAGGCAGTATCTCCATCTCCAGCATGGAAAGTATATCCTCTATGCCCTAGTTCCTGCTAAGAAGCCTCTTTTGCGAATCTGATTCCCACGTAGGAGCTCTGGGCTTGAGCTCCAGTAATATCTAGTAATATCTTCCCTGGCCCTTCCACTGCTAACTATGGGAGCCGCCTCTTTCTGTTATCAATTTCTGAGTTGCTTCACGAACCCCTGCTTGGCTTTTTAGCTCTTCAAACACCACTGTGAGTGCCTAGTGTTAAATTTTCCTAATGGATGTCATGGAATGGGCTCCATTTTCCAGGTTAGATCTCAATCCCAACTGATACAATTTCCTTTCCTTTGGCCTCAAGACTTTTTCTAAAAACTTTGATATTATTATAGATGATACTTTATAATTTTTAATAATATAAATTCATTATTTAATATACAAGATAATTTCACCCAGCTCCCTTTACTGTTTCTTTCTCTTGCACTGAAATTAATTGCTGTCAGTAATAGTGGCATTAAGAAAGTTATCGACATCTTAAAGAATGAAAAATCAATAAAAGTTTTGGTGACAAACATAGTATTAGAAACTGGTTTCCTAATTCCAAAATAAACTTCCATCTAAATTCTACTGGTATATCTCAGCAGGAAACACATGTTTGGGTATTGTGAAAAGAGCCTGAAAAAGACAGATGCTATGTTATGTTGGGGAAGAAAATGAATTAACTTTACATTTATGATGAATTAATGGCAACACTAGAACTTAATGACATGTGTAGCATTCCACATTCTTTCCTCTATGTTATATTGTCTCTCAATGAAGGCAGGCTTTAGAAAGAGTTGGATTATAGAAATAGTAGAATATAAAGAAAGTAAACTCAGGAGCAAAGAACAGAGAGGAGGATAGAGAGGAGAAAGATGATGAAAGGTGATAATGATGGTGGCTTGGAACAAGCTCAATAGTAGGGAGCTCTCATGTGGGCTGGAGAACAGGTATTTGGTAAAGGGTTCTGGGGTCAGGAATCATGGGATTAGCAAGAAATATCCTGGGAATTATCAAACATTAAGTGATAATTGTTGGGGGTTGATGTGTGGAAGTACCGGAGAAGGAGAAATAAACCTCTAAGGAGAACATCTCTTCCTCTGAGGAGCAAATCAACTAAATTACAAACAGGTGGAGGACAGAGGCTAGGCTTTTCTTCATTGCTGTGTGCCTTGAAGCCAGCATTATGCTTTGTGTATAGTAGATATTCAGCAAATGCCTAAAGCTATAAATCAATGACTCGAAACCACCTTTATTCTATTTGCTAAACTCATGATTTTCACAGCCCAAAACTTTTATATTGTATAATTTTTTCATGCATGTAAGTCATATTTTCCCAAATGGTCATAGGTAGTGAGGACCTTACTCTAATACTTCTTTGCATAAAGCAGAAGCAGTATATACAGCAAGTCACCAAATGAAAATAGAATTTAAAAAATCAATGAAAGAAGGGAAAACATCCGGCCACTGCACTCCAGCCTGGGCGACACAGCGAGACTCCGTCTCAAAAAAAAAAAAAAAAAAAAAAAGAAGGGAAAACATTGTGTTTTTGTGGATATTTTAGTTATAGTAAGAGGATAGCCAAGAAGTAATGTCAGACTGATTTGAGGAAAAAACACAACTAAGAATAGAAAGGATTCCCAGATAATGAGTATCCTTTTCATAGTAGTGGTATATATACTCATTTTCATGTAAACTGTTTCTGTCATAATAAAACATTGAATTCTCATCAAATCAAAATTTAAAAATCTGTCTTTGTTGACCATTAAGAAAAACTAATCTGTTACTGTACTAACTGTGTCAATTTAAACTCTTTGAATAATGCCAAATTAAGAGCTCTTACAATGTGATTACTGCTAATTAATGAAGAGCTGGTTATAGTACCTCCCCTCAACCCCATTCCATGTTTTATGCTGCTGCACCAATGTCACATAAGCATGGCCATCTATAAAATCTTTCCTTGGATAAAGCACAGTAGATTCTATTCGGAAAATCCCTCTTTCTTTACTTAAGCCAAAGAGAGAACATTTACTGAGCTTTCAAGCACGTGATTCAGAGTGTTCACTGTTGATGGCACATTTCCAGGATTCTTCCCCAGTGGTTATCCATGCAACTAAACTAAACAGAACAATGACTTACATTGAATATACCATTTGATTGTATACATCTCATTTCTATGCTCCCTTCTAGTACAAATTAACATGCCAACATCCTACTGCATTGATAGCCACACAACTACTCCAGGCTGAAACTGCCAAGGCAGGCACCTGACCGAAGGGCCATCAAACAAGTCAAACACATAGCCAATGCAGCCAAACCAGAAACATGAATTAGGCCAAAGAATTTCATCTCTTGGAATTTGAACTAACATTTTCTTCTCAAGGTGTGGGCCAATGACCACATCAAAACGACCAGTGAATTTAGAAATACAGAATCAGAGACTTTACCCCAGAACTACTAAATCAGAATCTGCATTTTAACCAGACTCCCAGAAGATTCATTTGCATGGTAAAATTTGAAAAGCTGAAACTACTAACATGGAATATTCCAATTTGATGAGTATTCTATTCTCTCATTGATTACCAAAGAGTATATGTCTATATCTCTTTTCCTTTGTCCCTTCCTCCTCCCCTTCCTTTCTTCCATACTTCTATTGAGGAATTTACTTAGAATCTCTTGAGCCAAATTCATCAGAGAAAGCCAAAGCAGGGAGACATGTAGAAACATAAAAGATAAGGGAATTGTGTGGGGTCTACCTTACACAGTCTTGGTGTACAGTTATTCTTTCAGTATAATTATTAATCATGCCCTCCTTTGGCTCTCAAATATATCTTGGTTTGGACAATAAACTATATAATGTCTCAGTATGAAACTCAGTGAGGTTTCTTTATGGCCTAGCTGTTCTGCACATTCTAGTCTTGGGTCCTTAAATCACTGTCTCCCTTATTGGGACACATCATTCTTACAAAAATTGACACACTTGTGCCCTAATTATTTGAAGTAGCTCACACACATAAAAATTTTACTATTTAATTAGTAGATACTATGTGCCATTAAAGAGTAATTAAAAATTATATTTTGGTACTAATTTATCAATCCTCAAAGCAAGCCCAGGTTATCTAATGTCACAGGGGCATATCCTGGGCTTCTGACTGAATGGCTTTCTCCAGATGGTCTATGTGCCAAAGCACACTTAACACTCAGGGGCAGGTGACTCCATAATCTGTGGCATTTTCTCTCAACCGTGTGCCTTTCCAGGCTATGAGCTTATGTCTCCCAACTCTGTGGTGATACTGCAAATACCTGCCATGGGAGGAAACCATGACATACATGAACATCTCTGAGGGCGTAGAAAGTTTCTGTTTATTGGATACTATGCTCTATATCTCTAGTTTTCTGATGAAATGTTTAGATGTTTTATAGTGTGGATCGAGCATTATTCTCTAGATAATACAAAGTCAAGAGGTGAGATTTTTTAAATTCTATTCAAATAATTTTTCCTTAAAGTACTATTTTATATAACCAATACAATATAATAACCAATTTTCAATAATAAATACAGTGACAAAAACTAAAATAAACTAATAAATTAAACTGGGAAAAAGTTCCACAACTTTTCACACACAAATCACTTCGACTATTACTTACAAATGTTATTAAGTAATGTGAAATATACTATAATTCAGTGATTCTATGCTTCAGAAAATAAACTGTTTCTTCATTTATATAATGAGTCCTATCTTAAAGTCAAAGTAAAGTACTGATCTAAATAAAATTCCATTTTGATTATATTTTTGGGCTTTTAGAAAAATGAGCAGTGCCAATTATATTTGATATTCTAAATAATTTTCAAAAGCCATGTTAACATCTACTCATTTTTAAAGAATACATGCAAGGAAATTGCATCCTAAGACACAGCAAAACTAGGTTAAATATTCAAAGAATCATGAATTCAAATTCTCTTATTTCTTTTGCTTATTTTTTCTTCTAGGGGTATGGAGAGGAAAATATAGTGGGACAAAAGGCCTAATCTTCGCCACATATCTAGGGCTCAAGAGATTCTAAGTAAATTCCTCAATAGAAGGATGGAAGAAAGGAAGGAAAGGAGGAAGGGACAAAGGAAAAGGGATATAGGAATATACTCTTTGGTAGTCAAAGAGAGAATATTATACTCTTCAAACATGGGAATATTGAAATAGCTTTGTATTTGTTGATTGAAGACACATTTATTAATGGATACAAAATTACAGCTAGATAAGAGAAATAAGTTCCAGTTTTCTATACCACTCTAGGATGACTGCAGTTAATAATAATAATATATAGTTTCAAATAGCTAGAAAGAGCATATTGAATGTTCTCAACACCAAGAAATAATTAATGCTTTAGATAACGGATATACCAATTAATTTGATCTATTCTACATATACTATATATGGAAAAACATCACTGTGTACCTCATAAGTGTGATTATTGTCAATTAAAAGTAAAATTTTAAAATATGATTATTTACTCAATTGCTTAAATTGACAGTTTGTCAGATATAAAAATCAAAATATGTAAAAAATATGAAAGATTAAGGTTGACAATAGGGAGAACAAGTCATGCTGGGGGGAGGGAGGGAGAGGAGAGATGAATGGGTAGAGAGGTGGCAGGATAGGGGATCACAAGGGGGTGGAATGGATGAGAAAATAAAAGGGAAGGGGTGGAGAGAGGAGAAGAGTAGTTCAGGAAGGGCACTTATCTCAGTTTGAATAGCAAAATCACCGGGGAGTTGTTATTTGATTAATATCTGGGTGTCTCCAAGGACTCAAGCTCTGAGAGAGCAGGCTAGGTCTGTTTTTGTTCTCTGTTGTATCTAGCGCCTACTGCAGTGCTTCTCAAACTCTCCGTGATGAAGAGTCCAGTCTTGTGTTTCTAATTTATCATGGATAAGCAGTTTGTAAAACAAAACAAAACAAAAGCAACAACTTTGAGCATGAAATGTAAAGAAAAGACATGCAAAATCCAAGCCCATTTATTATTAGATTCAACAGATATATCATTGCTTGTTTCCAAGTCCCATACATATCTTGTCATGGATAAGTAACTGAGTTTTGAGGACCAGCAATAATCCACTAACTTCTTGTTGATTTGGTAGACCCTCATAAAAAATTTGTAGACGAGCTTCAAGATGGTTGCCTAGAGGCATTTCATACTTGCCTCCTTCACTAAGAAGAACCAAGATAGTGAGTAGATATTTTATACTATCCAAGAGAAAACGCTAAAATTCAATATGAAAGTGACAGCAACTACCTAAAGGAGAAGGAAGAAAGGCATCTGCTCACCTGAAATCAACTGGGTACCGGATGCCAAGAGAGACTCCTCAATACAAGGAAAGAGTAAGTGAGAAACCTTCAACAGTCCACACTTCCACCATGGATTGTGGCAATCCGAGCCACAGGAAAGCCCCTTGACTCTTCATAGGTCCTGAAACCAACAAAGGGAGCTGCTGGGAGACCTTACAATGGCACTGCCCCAGAGAGAGGGCTCACACTGGGTCCCAAAATCACCCAGAGATCTAAGGGGCTCCAACAAGCTGCCATTTTAGAGCGCCAGTGGCAACACACTGCACTCTTCCGCTTTCCAGTGGTGCTGCAGCTGAGGTGCTCGACAAGCCCTGGCTCTTGCCTCTGGGACTTAGGTGTGAGCAACCACCAAACATCACTGCGTCTAAGGGGAAAGCACAAAGAAAGTGCAAGCAAGAAGCCAGCTACGACAGCAGGTCTTAGGTATGAAATCTACTAAAGCTTAGGTGCAAGTGGTGTGCACATTCCCTAACCACCAGGCTAGGCTGTTGCCATTGAAGGTAGCACCACCCTATCCAGTGGCAAGGCTGCAGCATAACCACTGCTGCCCACAACCTAAGCATTATGATGGTGGCCTGGGGATCACCCCACCCCTGCCTACCATGCTGACACTCATACACACCATCAGGAGGCCAGAAGATGAGCTCACCTGGCCCAGTGTTGCCCAACTTTTCCCATCCCAGAGCACAGAGTCTGGAGGCAAAGAGATTGCTTAGCCCAGTCCACCACCAATGCACATGAACACTCCTCCTGGGGCTTGAGGTTGTGACTACCCACCCTGCTACCACCACAGCTGGCATCTACCTGCACATAGCACCTGTGAGTGTTGAGAGTGGCTCACTTAGCTCATCACAGTCCCACTGCCAATATAAGCACTCACCATGTGGGACCCAAATAGTTGTCCTATTACCTTCACCCATGCCATGCTAGCTGCCCAGGGACCTGAGAACCCACCCACCTGGCCCACTGCTATCTACCAGAATTGGAGTAAGCCACCTGGAGGCTCAAGAATCGGTTCACCTGAACCAAATAACACCAGGGTGCACCACTCTGGGACCCAAGGATAGGCATCTCAGCCCATTGCTGTCACCATGGGGCCTAAAGACTGGCCTTCCTGGCATTCTAGCCCACAGAAAAATTTCATCACAGCCTCCAATAGCAATCGCACCCTAAGCAACTAGGAAAATCACAGATACTACTGATGATGTTTACAGCCAAAGAAGTTTTACAAAGACTACACTACTGCACACATCTAAAATCCAAGCCAAAGTGCCCTACTCAACCAACACCATAGGTACATATTCAGGAAAAAGCCCTCCCTGATGAAAGCAAATTCAGAAATTTGGAAGAAATGACTATATAGTAGATGCAGAGATACCAACGTAAGGGCACAGGAAACACGCAAAAGGAAAAACGTATGACACGTTTAAAGGGACATAATATTTTTCCAGCAATAGATCCCAATCAGAAAGAAATTCATGAAATCCCAGAATAAGAAATTAAATTATTGCTTCTAAAGAACCTCAGTGAGTTACAACAGAAATCTGAAAAACAATACAAAGAAATCAGAAAAAACAATTCAGGACATGAATGAAAATTTAACAGATAGATATTACTTTAAAATACCAGAAGTTTTAGAACTGAATAATTATTTGAATAAAATAAAAAATACATTTGAAAGCTTCAGCAATAAACTAGATCAAGCAGAAGAAAAAAATCCCAGAACTTGAAGACAGGTCTTTTGAAATAACCTTGTCAGAAAAAAAAAGAGAATAAAAAGAATGAGCAAAGTTTTTGTGACATATGATAAACCCATAAAACAATCAAGTATTAAAATTATGGGAGTCCCACAAGGCAAAGAGAAAATTAAAGCATTCAATAACTTATTAAATAGAATAATAAATGAAAACTCCCCAATTTAGGAATAGATTTAGACATTCAGATAGAGGAGGTTCTGAGATCCCCAAACAGATAAAATGCAACAAGATCTTCATGGCACATTATAATCAAACTATCTTAAGTCAAAGATAAATGGAGAATTCTAAACACAGCAAGAGAAAAGCATGTGGTCACCTATAAAGGAACACTCCATTAGACTAATGGATTTCTCAGCAGAAATCTTATGGGCCAGGAGAGAATAGGATGACATATTCAAAGTATTAAAAAGAAAAAAAAATCACAAAGAATACTATACGCAGCAAAATTATCCCTCATAAATGAAGGAGAAATAAAATTTTTCCCAGACAATTGAAAGCAAAGGAAATTCATTAGCACTAGACTCTCCCTACAAGAAATGCTCAAAGCAGTCCCCAACCCAGCAGTGAAAGGACAGCATTTACCATCATGAAAACACATAGTAACTAATAATCACTGGTAAAGCAAAGACACAAATGAGGAAAAAGTAAGGGAACAAAGAATATACTAAACCAGAAAATAACAGTATGACAGAAACAAAATCTCACACATCAGTAACAAGCTTGAATGTAAATGAATTAAATTCTCATCCTAAAAGACATAGACTTGTGGAGTGAATTTTTAAAATAATCCAACTACAAACTGCCCACAAAAAATAAACTTTACCTGTAAAGACTCATTATGGAATGAAAGTGCAGGGATGTAAAAAGATATTCCACACAAGAAAACTAAAAGTAAAGCCAGACACGGTGGCTCAGGCCTGTAATCCCAGCACTTTGGGAGGCCAAGCCGGGTGGATCACTTGAGGCCAGGAGCTCGAGACCAGCCTGTACAACACAGCAAAACCCTTTCTCTACTAAAAATACAAAAATCAGCTGGGCATAGTGGTGCACACCTGTAGTCCCAGCTACTCAGGAGGCTGGGGCATGAGAATCACTTGAATTTCAGGAAGTGGAGGTCGTGGTGAGCAGAGATTATGCCACTGTACTCCAGCCTGTGCCACAGAGTAAGACCCTGCTGCCCCCCTAAAAGAAAGCAACAACAAACAGTCCCAAAGTGAGCAGGAATAGCTATATTTACATCACATAAAATGTACTTAAAGTCAAAAACACTAAAAAGGAAAAAAAAAAAGGACAAAGAAGGTCATTATATAATGATAAAAGGATAAAACAGCTAAAGGATATAAACATTCTAAATATATATGCACCTGACACTGGAGCACCCAGATTCATTAAAGCAAATATTACTAGATCTAAAGACGTCTAAATATGGCAATAGATTCTAAAGCAAGAATAGCGGGAGACTTAAACACCCTACTGTAAGCATTACACCGATCATCTAGACAGATCTACAAAGAAACATTAAACTGCACATTAGACCAAGGAAACCTAACAGACATTTAATATAACATTTTATTCAATAACTGCGGAATACGCCCTATTCTCATCGACACATAGAATATTCTCCAGGACCTACTATATGTTAGGCCACAAAGCAAGTCTAAAAATATTTGAAAGATTAAAAATTATATCAAGTATTTCTCAGACCACAATGGAATAAAGCTAAAAATCAACACCAAGTTAAACTTTGGAAACTCATAAATACTTGTAAATTAAACAGTATGCTCCTGAACGACCACTGGGTTATGAAGAAATTAAGTTGGAAATTTAAAAATTTTTCGAAACAAATGAAAATAGGAACATATTATACCAAAACTCATGGTATATAGCAAAAGTAGTACTAAGAGGGAATATTATAGCAATAAATGCCTACATTTAAAAAGTAGAAAGATTTCAAATAAACAATCTAATGACGATCCCCAAGGGACTGGAAAAGCAAGAATAAACTAAACCCAAAAATAGCAAAAGGAAAAAAAATAATGTTTAGAGCAGAACTAAATGAAATAGAGACTAACAAACAATATAAAAAACAGTAAAACCAAAAGTTAGTTCTTAAAAAATAACCAAAACTAATAAATTATTAGACTAACCAAGAAGAGAAGATAGAAGACTCAAGTTTAAAAAAAATCAGAAATGAAAATGGAGACATTACAACTGATACCACAGAGATACAAAAGATCATCAGACATTATTATGAACAACTATACACTAACAAATCGAAAACCTTATAGGAAATGGATAATTTTCTGGAAACATACATCCTACTAAAATTGAATCAGAAACAAATAGATAACCTGAACAGACCAGTAATGAGTAGTGGGACTGAATCAGTAATGAAAATCTTCCAACAAAGCAAAGACCAGGACCAGATAAATTCACTGATGAATTCTACCAAAGATATAAAGAAGAAATAATACTAATCCTCAAGCTATTCCAAAACAATCAAAGAGAAGGAAATTCTCCCTAACTCATTCTATAAGGCCAATATTACCCTGATACCAAAACCAGACAAGAATTTGACAAGTAGTGAAACTACAGGCCAATATTTATGATTAACAGAGATACAAAAATCCCCAGCAAAATACTAATTAACAGAATGTAACAGCACATCAAAAAGATAATAAACCATGAGCAGGTGAGATTTATATTAGGGACGCAAGGGTGGGTTCATGTACCAAATCAATAAAAAGAAAATGCATCACATCAATAGAATGAAGGGAAAAAAACAAAAGATGTAGAAAAGGCATTTGATAAAATTCAACCTCACTTCATAGTAAAAGCTCTCAACAAATTAAGCACAGAAGGACCATACCTCAACATAAAAATAGTTGTATACAACAAACCCTCAGTTAACATCATACTGAATGGGAAAGGTTGAAAGCTTTTTCCTTAAGATATGAAACAAGACAAGGATGCTCACTTTCATCATTCCTATTCAACGTATTTCTGGAAGTTCTAGCCAAGGCAATCAGGCAATAGCAATAAATAAATGGCATCAGCCTGGCACAGTGTCTCATGTCTGTAACCCCAGCACTTTGGGAAGCTGAGGTGGGTGGATCACTTGAGGTTAGGAGTTCAAGACTAGCCTGGCTAATATGGTGAATCCCCGTCTCTACTAAAAATACAAAAATTAGCCGGGTGTGGTGGCAAACACCTGTAATCCCAGCTACTCAGGATTACAGAAGGATGAGGCAGGAGAATTGCTTGAACCCGAGAGGTGGAGGTTGCAGTTAGCCAAGATTGTGCCACTGTACTCCTGCCTGGGCAACAGAGTGAGACTCGATCTTAAAAAATAAATAAATAAATAGCATCAAAATTGCAAAAACAAAGAAAGTAAAATTGTCTCTCTTTGCACATTACATCTTATATCTAGCAAAACCAAAGATTCTACCAAAAAACTATTATATCTAATAACCAAATTTAGTAAAGCTTCAGAGTAAAAAATGAACATACCAAAATCAGTAGCATTTCTGTACGTCATAGTGAAATAGCTGAAAATGAAATCAAGAAGGCAATTCCACTTACCATAGCTACAAAATATCCCAAGAAATAAACTTAATCAAGGAAGTGAAAGGTCTCTACAAGAAAAACTGCAAAACACTGATTAAAATAACACAGGAGGACACAAATAGAAATATATCTATGCTCATGAAAAGGAAGAATTAATACTGTTAAGTGACCATACTACTCAAAGCAACATACAGATTCAACACAATCCCTATCAAAATACCAATGTCATTTTTCACAGAAATAAAAAAACTTAAAGTTCATATAGAACCAAAAATGAGAAGAATAGCCAAAGTAATCCTGAGTAAAAAGAACAAAGCTGGAGGTATCATACTATGTGACTTCAAATTATATTACAAAGCAATAGTAACCAATACAGCATGGTGTTGTTATTAAAATAAACACATAGACTAATGGAACAGAGTAGGGAACCCCAAAATAAATCCTCATATTTACACCCAGCTAATTTTGACAAAGACACCAAGAATATATACTAGGGAAAGACACCCTCTTCAATACATGTACAGGGAAATTTAAATACTCATATGCAGAAGAATGAAACTGGATCCATCTCACTATGTATAAAAATCAACTCAAGATGGATTAAAGACTTAAACTTACCCCAAATTATAAAACTACTAAAAGAAAACTACTATAAGGAAAACATTTCAGGACTGGTCTAGGCAAATATTTCACAGCTAAGACTTCAATAGCATAGAAACTAAAACAAAAAGACAAATAATATTATATTAAACTAAAAAGCGCTACACAGTAAAGGAAATAAACTACAAAGCGAAGAAACAACCTGTTAAATGGGAAAGAATACGTGCAAACTGTTCATCCAACAGGGGACTAATACCCAAAATACACAAAGAACTCTAACAACTCAACAATATAAAACCAAATAATGTCTTAAAAATTTGGCAAAGGACATAAACAGACAATTCCCACAAGAAGACATACAAATGGTTAACAGGTATATGAAAAAATGCTCAACATCAGTAATGATCAGGGAACTGCAGATCAAAACCACAATGAGAGATCATCTTGGCCCAGTCAGAATGGCTATCACAGAAAATAAAATGTAAGAGATGTTGGCAAGGATGTGGAGAAAAGCAAACACTTATACGCTGTTGGTGTGAATGTAAATTAGTACAAGCACTATGAAAAACAGCATGGAGATTTCTCAAAAAACTAAAAATAGAACTACCATATGATCCAGCAATCCTACTACTCGATGTCCATCCAAAGGAAATCAGTATATCAAAAGGATACCTACACTAGCGTGTTTATTGTGCAAAAATATGGAATAAGTTTAAGTGTCCATCAGTAAACAAATGAAAGAAAATATGGTACATATACATAATAGAATATGATTTGGCCATAACAAAGATTGAAATCATGTCATTTGCAGTGACATGGGTGGAACTGGAGGTCATTATGTTAAGTCAAAGAACCCAGGTATAATAAGATAAATACCACATGTTCTCACTCATATATAGGAGCTAAAAAATTTGATATCATGGTGATAGAGAATAGAATGATAGATACCAGAGGTGGGTAAGTGTGTTAGAATGAGTAGGGGAAATGAAGAGAGGTAGATGAATGGGTATAAACTTACAGTTTAGATAGAAAAATAAGTTCTAAGGTTTGATAACAGGCTAAAGTGACTATGATTAGCAACAGTGTACTGTATATTTCAAAATAGCTAGAACAGAGAACTTGAAATGTTACCCTTTTCAAGGTGATGAAATGATAAATAGTCAAGGTGATGGGTGCCCCCAAATAAGCAGGTTTGATCATTACACATTCTATGCATGTAAAAAATACTTACATGTATCACATAAGTATGTAAAGTATTATGTATCATAAAAGAAACAAAATGTAAAATATATAAACAACATACAAATCAGAACATTAAAATCACAGCTATATAATATAGTTATATCATGTCTTATTCTGGAATTTGATCAATTTTGGATATTCTTTTCCCTCATCTTATTGTCACACAATAACAAGGTAGAGAATATGTCACCTAATTTTAAGCGGCTACGCTGGGGACAAAAGACAGGTTTATTACTAAGGGTTCCATATTGAGTAGCATAATAGAATGAGACACTGGTTGTCAAAAGACAACCAGATCACTGCTTTTGCTCATAGGTCTGGGTGGTTTTTTTTTTCCCCTGCAAATTCCACATGCAGCATTAATTAGCAAGCTGAAAGCACTTTCATTTTCACTTTTGGCTAGCAGACTTCAATGAATCTCTAATTTACACATTTCAGCTCTGCAGACATTTGCAGAGCAATATTTTAAGAGCAAGTCTTTATTTGGCTTAGCCTCCATTTCTGTATAAAGTTAAGATGTGCATTTACTTGTCATTTCAGCAAATCCTTGCCACAATTAATGAATGGTTCCAAAAAAATAAGTGTGTGGTCAATCCCATTCCACTTTTCTTTAGCCTGTAAATTGTTAGTTCTTTTGTAGTAACAGCTGAACACAATGAAAACATCAGCAAAACATTGGCAAAATGTTCTTTCCAACAACTGATTCAAAATCATGATAAAAATGAAAAACATATACAGACGGTTCCTGACTTACAATGGTTCAACTTAGCAATTTTTTGACTTTATGATGGTGTGAAAGCAAGACACATTCAGTTGAAACCGTACTTTGAGCGCCCATACAACCATTCTGTTTTTCACTTTCAGCTCAGCATTCAATAAATTACATGAGATACTCAACATTTTATTATAAACAGGCTTTGTGTTAGATAATTCCATCTAACTGTAGGCTAATGTAAGTATTCTGAGCATGTTTAGGGTAGGCTAGGCTGAGATATGGTGTTAAGTACCTTGGGCATATCAAACCCATTTTGATTTAGAATATTTTCAATTTACAATAGGTTTGTTGAGATGCAATCCCATTGAAAGTTGAGAAGAATCTGTGTCCAAAATTTTGGTGACTATATTTTTAAATAAAAACTATTGATTGATCTATTTATCTCTCTTGTTTGGAAAGGTACGTGCCAAACTGTTAATGGAGATTATTGCTGGGGGCACAGTAGATTGGGAGTGAATAACAGGGGATCCTTCCTTTTTCTTTATACATTTTGGTACTTTTTGGAATTTTTTCATGACTATATACTTCACGTGAATATGTAATATTTTATTAATCTTATATTGGTGATAGAAGCTATTTTGAGGATAAAGCTATTTTGAGGTGATTGAAGCCATTTTCCTGAGGAAAAATGCTTCAATGATGAATATGTATTTTTAAAATAAATGTATATTTATTAATATACTTTATTAATCCATTGAACTTTGAAATAAAACAACATGCAAGGCAGGAGTTCTTAGCCCATTAGTACATGGGTGAGCAAACCACTGTGGAAGGGTGAGTCTGAGATACGAACAGAGATAGTGTGTTAAACCAAACTCTGTGTACTTTCCACTTTCCTATGCTGCAGAGCAATGAAAAATGAGTCAATTGTATCATTTAATGGAATCTCCTTGTGTTTCTAACTTAGGTATCACGGAAGATAAACAACGAAAAGAACCATGTGAGATGGATAAACAGCAAAAAGAACCATGTGAGATATGCTCTGGTGACAATGATACAGCCCAGAATTCAGGGCAATCCCATGTGAAAATTGTTCATATAAATTTGGTAAGAAATATATTTTGTACTCGTGTCCTTTTATTGTAAAATTAGTAAAAGATCTATTTGTTCTCTAAAATATTAGAAATGGGTGCAGAGAACATTTAGGTTGGCAACGAACACTCCAGATAATTTTGTCTGATAATCAAAACTATTCTAGGATGAAAAAACATAATGAAAAAATATGCCAGATTATAAATCAAGTTTTCTATTGCAGGTCCAATAACACATATTTTGCTTTCAATTACTATTTCCTCTGAACCCAAATATTTAAAATAAGAGTTACAAATAATGTTAGTCCCAGCATTGTTACTTTTCTTGAGATGATAAAAACTATGACATAAATTTTAAGATAGGATGAGCCACTAAGAAAATCAAGTCTTGAGGTCAAAAAGAAGCAAGGCTAAAGTAAAAGGTTAAAATTCTCAGCTTAAGAGAAGAATTTGGGAACAATGCTGTGAGAAGTTGTAACAAAAATTAAGTGAAAAAAATCACATTCTTGGGCCTTTTCCCCCCATTCCCTACTGTGAAGAATGGCAGACAGAGGAAAGAACTAAAGGCAAAGAAAATCCTTAATATTCTCTATGTGGCAGGTGTTAAAGGAAGCACATGTCTCTTTCCTGATATGGGAAATAGTTATCCATGGGGACCTTATTAGCTACAGTGAAAAAAAAAAAAAAACACTTCGTTATCACCCTTACATTTCTTACATGCTTAAAGCAATTTCTAAGAAGTGGATTCACATTTGCAGCATTCTTTAATAAAGTCGTGGCCTCTGGGATTTTCTAAATTTCTAAACTTCTTTCAAAGCATTAGAAAAGCATTATAGAATTTCGGTTTTTTTCTTCCTTTTTAAGTTTTAACCTTTTCATAGTTGGAGTGACCGATATTAGACAAAGTTGGAAGTTACAGACAGTATCAATCAAAGTTAATTTCTTATTCTACTTTTAAAATACACCCTGGGTTTGTTCTACAAATCATATTTAGCCATATTGTAATGTTGATTATTGTTCTTAGTATTTATTATATAGGGCTACAGTTTATAATGCTATAGATAGATTTTACTAAAGGTATGGGATATAATTTATTCTATAACAAAATAATAATCTTTAAACAGTTTTCTGTTGCATGAAGTTATGCATGTGATTTACAAAAATACAGGTTCAGGCAGCAATATAAAATTATACATAGGCATGAAGTCAGGAGCAAAAATGAAGACTTTTTCTATAAATACAAAGTTTTGAATATACTTTAGTAAATTCTGATGTTTAGGCTCAGATATTGATCTCATTGACTCTTTTTAAGAGCTGACTATACACTTTGCCTTTTCCTTACTCTAATTTTCATACACGTCTCTGCAACCCATTCCATCAAATCTTTGAATAAGGCTACATACACAAAAAGGCAAGTTCCCTAGCCAGTAATGATGGCTCACTCTCCCAGATGAAAAACTCTGAAGACATCCCTCCCACCAAACCCCTTTCTATCTGCAAGTAAAGAATTAAACTATGCCAGGAAACATGATGGTATTTTCTAAAGTTGAGAGGAATATGTTCACGATTCCTATCCCAATTATGAATCCTAGTGGATTCACATGAATGATCAAATGTTGAAAAGTTGTCTGTTGATCTTTAATCATATTCCAAAATTTTAAGTAAAGGGTAGGAGAGGTAGAATGTATATTCGTAGACTAAATGCTTCTGAAACACCAATCAAAGATGGAAGAAAGGCAAGAAAAAGAAATGTGACCAGTAATTGAAACTGAAACTGGAGATAAGTGATAGTGAGTGGATGCTTTCAGTTATTAAGCATCCAGTGCAGCAAGTTCCATTATATTAGTTATTTCCTTTAATTCCCCAAACAATTCCATGAACTAGTTATCTCCATATTACAAATAAGAGAAATCTCATGTGCTAAAGTCTTCCCAGACTATCATTGCCAACTTGTCCTCACATTCTCCTTTCTGCCAGCACTATATCTTGCACTAATCTTCATCATGACATTTTTCACACTAGGGAAATAGGTCGAATCACACTGTGGTTGAGACCATGAGTTCTGCAGCCAGAAAAACATATAATCAGAACTCAGTCCTGTCATTCACAACCTGTGTGGTTTGCATGTAATTTCTCTGAGCCTTAATTTCCTTATAGGGAGAACAGGGGCAGCTGTAGGATTTACACTACAGTACACGAGTTACAAATAAATGAGTTCATGTCTAAAGAGTAGCTAGCCCAGTACCTCGTCCACATCAAGGAAGGTAGTATGATCTTTGAAGGGAGAGAAAGCCTCTGATTTTCTTCATGTACTTACAGTGTGCTTTGGCAAAAGCAGGTCCATAGTAGGGGTTTATTAAATGCTCATTGAATGAATGACAAATAAACGAATTAATGTATGTATGCAAATATGTATGTATGCATGTATAGATGGACGAATGGATAATCTTTTGCATCCTATGATAGTAGTTTCCCTATTAAAGCTCCAATCATCTTTATAATTTTCCTCTTCCTAGAATAGGATGAGGTTTTGTGAGATAACAGACTATGACCAATAATCTGCTTATTTTTACAGAGATCAAAGCTATACATAGGTACCCAAGAAAAAACAATAAAAACAATTTTTTCTTTACCTTTTCTTGTAGGATACAAGAATGACTCTCTACAATGCATCTTAAGAAATGACAATGTGAGGTGCAGAATGAGCTGGAATCAGCCTCTGTTTATTAGTTATATAACTTTTAAAATATTCCTCAATCTTTCTTAGTATCAGTTTCCTCACTCATAAATCTGGGACATAATAGTAATTGTATGTATCTTACAGTGTTGTGACAGTTCAATGAGATAATGTAAATTAAAGGGTGCATAGTGTAAGGGTTAAAGGATAAGTTTTCTTTGAAGCAGGGAGGCAGTTGCCTCTTCATCGTACCCTCTTCAGTGTGTTTTCCTCTTTAGTGTGTCTTCTCAAAAACATATAGGCCTGAATAAAAGGCCCAAACTTTTGACTTTCCAATTCAAGACTGAGGACTTCTGACCATTAAAACTATAAATGTATACCTCCAGAATTAGCTTAGGGGTCTCTCTCATGGGATAAATAAAAAAAGTTGCATCCATATCTATCAAGAAGATAGAGAAGTTGTGACTGCTCATTCTTCTCACTTTACTGTGTATGTGTATGAAATTCTGTTCAGACTTCATAGTCACTTTTATGTCACTTAATATACTCCATAAAATATTGTGTTATCTCTCTTTCTTTTAAATAGGTACAGAGGGATCTTTTGTTAGAATTGTTTTATTTCTCTATCAATTAAAAATTATAAAGTATCAAACAACTGTTAATTGTTGAGGTTGTTATTGTAATTATTATAATTATGATCATTTCAGGACCACAATGATATAAAATTATAGCAATTATCTATATGAAAAGAAAATAAAATACTTTTATCTTTAACTAATTGGATAATTACTACAAAATGCTTTTCCCAAAACTCAGCTGGATATATACATTTTTCCTTTGCCTCAAATTTATTTTTACTGTATATCAATGCCAAAAGCAAAAGTATAAAAGTTCCCAAATTAAAAGTTATTAAATTTTAGAACTGTCAGACTCCAGTAATAAAAGACAATTTTTTTTGTTATACTAGGAGTTTGTATACTTTAAATGAAAAATACATGACAAGTTTTTAAATACTCTAAATGCTATATACCAGCATTAAAGAGGAAACAACATATATATATACCAGCATTAAAGAGGAAACAACATATAGAGTAGTCCAACGAATGCTAAAGATGCTTTGAAATTTTATGCAATAATGTAATCTAAAACAGACATTTGTAAATGATCTACATTATGCGTAAGTTAGCTATTATAATTAAACGCAATATATGCTTTTAAAGACTTAAAGATCAAACTTAAAATGTCTGAAATCAAATTCATTCCTGCCTCCCATTACCACCACTACCCTCTTCAAAAACTCCCTCTTTGTATTGACTTTCCTATGTCTATAATGGCACCCATGCATTTTCAGTCTTGAAGGTTCTTTCTTTAATGCTACCCAGTCGTGGGTCAAGTCTATCTTCTGTGCTTACTTTACCACACTGCCCACTACAAAATAATACAATTCTCTATTTGTCATGCTCACCAGACTGTTTTTATGAAATCTTGAACATCAGCATTTTGCTCTGTCCTTCTTATCATCTATCCTTTCATCTGTTATTTGGATGAAACCAAATGAATCACCTTTTATTTTGTATTAAATTTTTTTTGAGACAGTCTCATTCTGTTGACCAGGCTGATCTTGAACTCCTGGCCTCAAGTGATCCTTCTGCAACAGACTCCCAAAGTGCTGGGCTAACAGGCATGAGTCACTGCTTGCCATGAACCTAGCCTGCCAAATAAATCTTGGTTGAATAAATTAATAAATGAAATTCCATAGATTATATGCCTATTATTTCTTTTCCATTTATTTTCTACTTTTAATTTCCAGTATTTCTATGTTAGTTTAGGTTCTTAGTCCTAACCGCCTTCCCCAACTATTATCCTTACTCAACATTTAAAGAATAAATACATCTTAACAGAGCACTGCTTCTACTTTTCATTCCTGGACCCCCATCTGCCCTCAAAAGTATCTATCATCAAAAGAACATATCCCAGTCTGACATTCTTTTCTTTCTACAACCTAATTTCAACAATTGCTCTGGCTACCTTCCCCACACACCACGTTATCAATTCGCTTACATGCAACTTTAAGAAAACAAATAAATTTAGCATCTTACATAATTTTCCTGAGACATATGAAGTCAAACTTACAGCATATGGAGAAAAAATTTTCATGGCAGCATAAATCCCAAAATTTAAGAAAGAAAGGAGAAACTGTTGCTATTTAACCGTTCTCTAAAGTGGCCCTTCTAGTTTAACAATGTATCACAGTATTGAATCAAATATGGTCAAATCAAACATTAATTTGATTTTTAAAAGCTAACACAAAACGTGTTCATATTACAGTATTACCTCTTGTGCTGAATAATATTTTTTTCAATACATTTTAAAATACACACATCAACCATCAATCACAATGGGCAGTTTTAGAAACTATCCTTAGTTTATTTAACAGACCATTATACCATTATGAAAATATATATTAATGCTTTATGTGTTGGCTTGTTGAGTGTTCCCCAGCAGAGGTTTCTGTTGTAAATTTCCTGCCCATTCCTTCCTCTTGCCCTTTTCTGTACTCTGGTTTCCCATGCAAAAATTCAGACCATTTCCATATCACCTACCAATCCCAGAGCTTTCAGAAGACTTTGGTGACCTGAAGATTTTTACTCTTAAAATGACTCCTGGACTTTCCAAATGCGATTCCAAACTCTGAGACCAGTTCGGAATAGATGAACTTCTTTCCCAGATTCCTGAAGCATTGCCTTTCAAGAGAGAATCTGACTATGGAGGATGACCTGGTCCTCCAAGCAATACCTTAGGAGAGCAGGAAGGGCCAAACCAAAATTTGCCTAAGAGAGATTACAAGTCCCTGCCAGTCTTCAGTTGACTAGCCATTTGTGTCTAGGTCAGCCACCACTGTATTTTCAAAAGACATAAGCACAGATGTCTTATGTCTTAGAATTCTCCATTCTAAGAATGGAGAAACATAAAATGGAGAAACATAAAAAGAATTCTAAGAAACATAAAATTTTATTTTAACTGGTTAGCAATACTTATTGAAAATCTTTGGTTAAGGTAATAAATTGGCTAAGTCCCTGACCGTTTTTAAAATTTATTATTATCATATATATATATATATATACACACACACACACTTTACTCTGTTATCTCAATAAATGGTGCCAATTTTTTTCTTAGCTATTCTTTTTCTTTACTAGTCCTATTTTGTTAATTCTGCTCCCTGCATCATGCAGCGACCCTCTAAGTTTCACTCTTCCTGAAATAAAGTCATTGGTTTCTCTCCTTTCTACCTAAAGTCTATGAAGGGAGATACACTACTTTTGTTTGTTCTCTGGGGAGGACAAAAGGAACACAATTACCTCTTTCCTTTTGTAATTTTTAAAGGTCCTGTCCTGAACTACTAACAGAAATCACCAAAAAGAGGTTGTTGGAATAATTTATGATCATTCATTGAGAGGGACTCCCTGACTTCCTGCTTTGTCTCCATTTTCTTAAGAGTACCAGGTTCTGCATAGTTACAACCTAAATGCTATTAAGCAAAGTATGACCCTTCTGGTTTTGTGTGTACTTCCTAACATATGAAGATAATAATTTCATCTAACATTTTAATATACCTGCTCAACTCTAGGACCTATGGTCTCTTCTAGCATTAAGTTTCAGGGAAAAGAAGTGCATGTGTTATCTGTGCTCTGTTTTTGCAGCAACACCCAAGTCTCTCTATTCTGAGAAATTAAAACAGCACACTTCAATTGGCAATTAAATATTTTTATGATAATAGCTATATTTAGCATAGATTATAATGTTATTTGTAGTGTGTAGTACATTACTAGCAGGATTTTACACAGGGGAAAAAAATCCCAGTTTCTAAATATATGTTACCAACATGTAGACATGATGGAAACAATTAAAAAACATCATGTATCATGGAAGTAGCCTGATACAATTTTCATCATGAATTATTTTAAATACAAAATAAATACATTCAGGGGAATACACACTGATAGTCATAAACACAAGGGTTATATATTAATATAATATGTAAAATCTACATAGTTTGGAAAAATTCTTTTCAATTTTGTATGTGGATTAAAGTGTCTTTTGAGGTAATTAAGTTTTTGAAAGACTAGATATCTCCACAATAGATACTAATATCAAATTTTTAAAATCCATAACAAGGTTCCTAGCTTCTAAGCTAAAAATCATATGCCTCATAAAAATTGTGGAAGGAATTGTGTAAGTACAAACCAAAGGCGAAAAGAAAATAAACAAACCCATATAGACATAGACATTCCCCCAGAACAAAATCCATTTGAGGCAATCAACCAAAAATCCTGAAAGGTATACACATTGCACATGCCTTATGCTGAAAAGTTGAGTACCAGCACCAGACAGAATAGCTACATTAATTGCTCTTTCCTCAAAAATGCCTTTTCATCATATTATAATGAACTAAAAAACCACACCACTTGCATACTTCTAAATGGATTTTTAAAATATGTATGCATAATTGAAAAAGGACATTTACAAACCTAAAATGATATTTCATCACTTTTGGTGTTGAAGAAATACAACTTGCTTACACATACAGATTTTTCTGTGAATATTTTTTCTCTCTCTTTATGGAATTTTAGGTTTAAATGCACAACAATCTAGGGTAAATACATTAAATGCCAAAAGCATATAATACATTCTTTTTGCTTATCTGATTTTACCATGCTCCTGAGATTTTAGATGGATATTTCAAAAGTACCTAAAATTTTTCCTCAAGTTTCTGATCTGGTCAAACCTTATAACAACTGAACTAGGAAAACATTGGCATTTATCAGTCTCCTCCTGTCATTCTACTGCTTCATGGGACAGTCTTTAACAAGACTTAGACAAACCTCATTCATCAATATGCTACTCTGGAGGAGCTGACACTTACTGTGAATTCTGCTCTTCAACTTAAATACCAATGTCTGTGGCAGGCCAATTCTATCATTGCAGATCCAGCATCCCTCAGGCGAGGTCCAACCTTTCTCTCGAAGTGCACCCAGGGATTAGTCTGACTTCCCCTAAATTCTCTCCTCTGCACAGTAAGAGCTAATCTTTCCTGTATGAAGCAGGAGATGGTGTTGCTATGACAACGGAGCACATTCTAGCAGTGGGACTACTGAGATGAGCCTTCAAAGACTCAGGGAAACATGCACTCAGTCTTCCTCCGGGGCTATGGGCTCCTTCCTTGAGGATTTAATCTCCCAACAAGTTTTCTGTCAGACTGGGTTGTTGATTATCTGTGCATTTTGCTACAGGGAGATCACTGGTTAAGAACATGGCTGGAAGATCACAGTTATTTAATAAAAGTGCCATTTTCAGTTTTAATAATTTTTCAGTTTGAATACTCAGTCTTTGTTAAAACACTACCCCCATTTAAATTAAAAGCATTTTGCTTACTTTTAGATTTTTAAAAATGATTATAATGAGTTGAGAATGGCACTGTCAAGGAGAAGCTTTACCTTTTTTTTTGTTTGTATATCATCACCATTGTATCAACTTGAAGGTTACATACAGACACACACACACACACACACACACACACATCCATTTTCTCTCTCTAGCGTCAACGTCTGGAGCCTTGAGGTTTCAGGGTGGGGGAGGGGTATGCTAACAAAAGCAAATCCTGCAGCCACATTTTGCATACATATCTTAGCCACAGAATAACCACAATAAGTGCTAATCATTTAGAAAAATAATTACAAGTGGAATTTAAGTGCCTGTGCCACAGCAGAAGCGATCTAGTATCAAGCCATAACGTAGGAGGGCAGATTTCATATGTTATTTTCAAACATGACAGTTAAATTTTTTGGAAAATAATGAACACATACATTAATATATACATATTAAACAGTTGATAGCACACTGTAATCGTTCTGACTGTTTTGAACATTGAACATTCATTTTTCTTCAGAAACATTGCTGCGATTCAAACGACTACATCCTTTTCATTGGAAGGAAAGATACAGGGCAGGAAAAGTTTTCCCCCGCAGCAGAGGTTCAGTTTACTCAATCACCCTGAGTCAGGTGCTCACCCAGGGAGTCATCTGACCTGTCCTCTTTACTCCTTAATTTCCCTGTAATCTTTTCTATTTCTCAACCTTTCATGTGAGGAGCATGCATACCACCCTTCCCCCACTGACTGCAATTATTCTCCTTTGTGGCTGAAGCAATAGAATCTATATCATCTACATCTATGCTTTCAAGTGCTGAGAGCGAACAGGACTTTATGGATGTCGCTGTCACTCAGAGGTGTGAGGATCTATATGATAGTTAGATTCAATGCCACATTGGCCTTCTAGAAAATCATAGGGCTATCTTTAGTTACTTCTTGATTGTCATCCTAATGAGTTTGAAAAGCTTTACGATATTAACTAGAATCTCATTATTGCACATAATGCATGTATTTACATTTAGTAGTTCATTTAAAAGACACGGGGCATTTTAAAACTTATTTTGATTTGTATTTTTTATTTCCATCATAGTAAAAAATGCAGTTAAATTTTTGCTAATGTGTGCCTTGGAATATATCTCCAGGATACATATGTACCCACTTCACAATATATGCAGATAATTTTTCCCCTTATGATCCTCTTTTCAGAGCTTGCCCTGAAGATGCATTCTCATAATTCAAAAAGTTATAGCACCTGTTTTCATTACGTTCATTATTATCTAATTAGTAAAGGGTTTTCTTTCTTTGAAAAAAAAATTCACTCTTATATTCAGGGAAACTGGATAAATGCCAACACATGTAAACAACACATGGTTTACTTTCAAAATCAATCAACCAGAATTATTTATTTCTAAATAATTTCTTAGTTAAAAATGTGTTGAAATAATTTACTGCTATAATAGATAATGTTTACTATCTGCTATTCCTTTAGGACTGACTACCTGGACATCAATCATATTATATATTGTCTAGCTTCCCCAAGAAGACAATATTGTTTGTAGAAAAAATTATTTAAGTAGTTATGGTGAGTGTGCCACAACTTAGATTTGGATGTTAAAAGTGAGTTATAAACAACTAAGGTTATACAAATTCCAGAAATCACTACTGCAAGAAATTTAATAGTTTTTAAAATTTTTTCTCATGTATTATTTTTATGAGCCCTAATTTTTCAACATAATATTCAGTAGATCTGGTAAATTGCAATAATATGTTTGTCTTAGGGGAAATAGGAAAAGTGAGAATAGGAAAAACAGCTCTTTTCACAAAACAGGTTTTAAATATAAACCCCAAGACAGTTCTGAGTAAAAAGACTGAAATATTGGAGCCTATGGTAAGGGGAGCAAATGGGAAGTTGAGAACAATTTTTTTCTAAAATGCTGCCTTTCATGGAAAGGCTTGAATATGGCCTCTAGGCTTTGTCTAGACACTGAACACAAACTCTAATGACAAACTGCATTACTAATCTCTCTCTGTTTCAGTTTTCTCACCATCAGAATGGACATAATAATAGCACCTTTATGAGAATTCAAGGAGTAAATATGTATAAATTTCTCATAATAATGCCTGACATATTGAAAATACTATGTAAATGTTAGGTGTCATTTAGGACCTTGAAGACAGGGATTAAATATTATTCAGCTTTGTCTCCCCTGTTCTTAATACAAAGACTGCTATTAGGTATATACTTAATAAATGAAAGGTATTTTTCATAAAATCTATATGATTGTAATATTTAAGAAAGCAAAGTGAATAGACAATACTTTAGAATTCTAAATGTATCAGAAGAAAAATATAAATCTTTCTACATAATTATTATTGGTATATAAAATTCAATAAATTAATATGTATTCAAGTAATCAATGAAGTACATTTTAAATATATCATGTTCTTTTATGCTCATTATATTTTAAAAATTATTTGCTAAACGATAAATGAATATGTATTCAAGTAATCAATGAAGTATATTTTAAATATATCATGTTCTTTTATGCTCATTATATTTTAAAAATTATTTGCTAAACGATAAGTAAACAACATAAGTAGGATTATCTTTGACTGGGAATAACAATAACATATCCTTTAGTTTTATAACAGAATGAGTGATCACTTATTAGAAAATTGATTTAGCATCTGCTTTAGTAGATATTGTAGTAGGTGCTGGGATACAAAGACTTAGACCACTATGCCTGTCTTCACTGAGTGCACAGTTTAATGCGGGAAGCATACACTCACTCAGCATAGTCTGTGTGCCAGGCACTGCTCTGGGTGCTGGAGATATGACAGTGAACCAAACAGAGAGAAGTGTCTACTATAAGGAAGTTTCTCCCTGCTTGTGTGTGTGTGTGTGTATGTGTGTGTGTGTGAGTGTGTGTATGTTTTCAGGGAGGGGAAATGAATATATTTTAAGTATAAGTGCTTCAGAGGAAAATAAATTCAAATTTTGGAAAAAGAAAGGCAGTAGAAATAGGTATAAAATTTTATTTTAAACAGATACATTTAATGCAAATTGATAAGGGCCATAAAAGAGCCACAAAGAAAGCACCATGCAATTAGGAAAAAGAGTGGCTAACACTCTCCTAAGGAATATGGGAAGGTTTCATAGAGGGAGTAGTCAAAATCTAATGAGGATTAAATATGTAAAAAGGTTCTTACCTATATATTAACCAGTATTTACTCACACCATCTATATAATTTAATATCTAATAAAACAAAGTCAATACATAATATCTAAGGATACTAAAGTATCAGGAGAGAAATAGAAATTAGTCTAATAACCAATCCATTACAGGTTTACAATGTTCAAAAATATTCCTTTAGTTAAAAAACATGTTATTCCAGCAAATGGAGTAATACATGGCCGATCTATAAAAGTAAAAGTAAATTGCTCTTACTTTTGACACCATTGTCTTTTTCTTTCCTAAGATAAAAAACAACTAAAGAAGCATAATTATAACTCACTTTATTTGTACAGCAAAATAAATTCCAGCTGGCTTAAACATTTAAATCTTTTTTAAAAGCTGTACAAGTACTGAAAGAAGTTAAGGAAAATGTTTTAAACACAAACATAGAGGAAAACAAACTTTGGCGTATCTGTCAGATAAATAATTGGCTGTTTGGTCCAGAAATCTACAAATCTATTTCCACACTTTTAAATTATTTGTTAAACAATCATTTATTCAGCAGCAGTCATGTGCAAAGTATTAGGAATGGAAAGAAAAATAAGATAGTATTTAATTTCTGGAAGCTTATGGTCTAGTATTATAGTACAGATGGACAAAAACATAAGATTTTACCATTCAAAGTGCTAATTATTTTTATAAAATTATACACAGAATGCTATGACAGAATCTAGGAGAGAACTTTTTCCTGGTATAGGGAGGTAGGCGTATGAATCTAACAAGCATGTAGATACAATCATAATGGAATAGACTGGAGCAGTCCAATGTTCCCACTGAGAATAACCAGAATAGCTAATTTTGAAATATAGATGATTAAAATCTATTTAAAGGCATCAGACAGCTAAGAGGTAACTAGGACTTGAGAGCCCAAGATCCCTGAGGGAAGGACATCAGAAAATGTGAACCAACATTCTGTAAGCAGCTTTTTCCCTCAGGGAAAACACCAGTTTTGGTGTGAAAAGAGAGACGAAGAATATGAACATACATTGCTAATAGGTAGATAACTTTTGGAACTCTTAAAATACTGAAGAAAAAATGGATTTCAGATTGAAGATGGTAGCAATGATGTAAATAGTCAAGATTGCAGAGAGAAGGTAGTAGCAGAGAAGTGAGACCACCATTCTATGGATTTGCCTTTAAGGCTTTGCATATTCTTAAATTGCCAAGAGCAAAAGACAAATGAGACAAGCAGAAAAGTGTTGGAAAAAAAAATACAGTAGTGTGTGCTGTACTCTCAGTTCTAAACTAAAAAGCCAAAGGCCATTAGGAAGGAAGAGCTTTTATGAGGCATCCTGGCTCTCAGTTGGGACCACCAGTAGGTTAGACCCTATGAGTGGAAGGAAATATATGGAGATAAGAACTAAAACCCGGCATCAAGTCAGTTCAATACTTAATTTAATTCAAATGATCTGTGCCCCCTTATCTGCTGGAAGATGGGAAACTCCAGATAACATTCCTAAGACCCTCTCTATTATCACTCTACTATTTTTTGTACAAATGTCCCAACTTAAGAAACATATTTAAGAAAATAATGCTAGGAATACACAGGAAACAGATAAATGGTAATATCAGTTCTATGCTGATAAATGTTTAATAACCAGTTTCCAAAAAAAGGGTACAATATTATAATTTTACTGATATAAAAGATTTTTAACATGGTTTATGAATTATAAAATATTCAATACTCTTATTATAAATTTCATATATCCAATTGATTCTCTCAGAATACTCTCATTGATTTTTACCAAACTATTATATTTGTAGGCAATGACAAGATAACTGCAATTGATGATCAAGCATGCTTCAACATGGATGTGGGTTCATTTTTTCATTTACTCACGTTTATGAATAAGATGAAAGTGAATGTTAAAGGTGAATACTGGAAATTCACATACTTGTCAGTCATGCAAGCAAATTCTTTTGTAATTATTTGTAATTACAAAATATTTGTAATTTTATTTATTTGTAAATGCTAGATAGTTGGTATAATTTCAATCATTTTAAATATGTTAAGACTTGCTTTGTAGCCTAACATGAGGTCTATTCTGAAGAATGTTCCATGTGCACTTGAGAAGAATGACTGGAGTGTTCTTTATATGTATGTTAGGTCCAATTAGCTTACAGAATTGCTCAAATCCTCTATTTCCTTATTCATTTTTTGTTTGGTGGTTGTTCTACCCATTATTAAAAGTGGGGTATTGAAGTCTCCTACTATTATTGTGCTGCTGTATGTTCCTTCCTTCAATTCTGCCAATGTTTGCTTCATCTATTGGGAACTCTGATATTGGGTGCATGAATATTTATAAAATATTATATATTTTCTTGGTGAACTGGCCCTTTTATAATTATGTGATATTTTGTTCTCTGTCTCTTCTAACAATTTTTATTTTAAAGTCTCCTTTTTTGATGTTAGTATAGCACTCTTTTTTAGTTATCACTTGCATAGAATATGTTTTTAATCTTTGTGACTCTCAGCCTATGTGTGTCCTTAACATCTAATATGTTAGTCTCCTATAGACAGCATTTAGTTTGATCCTAATTTTTTAAATCCATTCAGCAAATTGTATCTTTTGATTAGGGAGTTTAATCCATTTATATTTAAAGTAATTACTGATTTAGGGAAGGAGATACTATTGCCATTTTGTTAATTGTTTCTGTATGTCTTATAACTCTATTACTTCTCCTTTCCTCTCTTATTGCTTTACTTTTGTCTTTTGTTGACTTTTTGTAATGGCATGCTTTGATTTTCTTTTCATTTCCTTTTGTGTACATTGTTACTGTTGCAATTAGATAAAACATTACGGTTATAACAAAACATTCTGTATAATATATGTTATATATTATATTAATATATTCTATATTGCATATTTCCATATTATATATATTTTATATATAACATATTAAACAAATTATAACATTTTATTTTAAACTACTAACAACTTACTCTACTCTTTATTGTCCCCACTTTTATGTTATTGATGTCGCAAAGTACATCATTATGTGTTTTATATCCATTAACATATATTTATATTTGTTTTTATGTTTTTGTCATTTAAATTTTATATAAGAATTAAAAGTAAATTTGTGCACCAAAATTATAATAATACAGGTTACTATATTTGGTCATGTATTTTTCTTTACTGAAGTTTGTATTTTCACCTAGCATTCTTTGAAGGACTCACTTTAGCATTTCTTGTCAAGTAGATCTAATAGAATGAACTTCCTCAGATTTGTCTGATAAAATCTTAAATTCCTGTCCATTTTTGAATTATTTTGTTGGCTGTAGTATTCTTGGTTGATAGCATTTTTTGCTCTCAACACTTTGAATAATATTATCACACTTCCTTTGGCCTATAAGGTTTCTGCTGATAAATTCTCTGATAATCTTATAAAGGCTACAATGTACATGATGAGTCTCTTTTCTCTTGCTGCTTTCATAACTCTCTTTGACTTTCAACAGTTTGATTGTAATGGGTGTTGGTGGAGTCTCTATGGATTCATCCTGATGGTAGTTGGTTGAGTTTCTTGAACATGTATATCCATTTCTTTCCTCAGATTTGGGAAGTTTTTTTGTCATTATTTCTTCAAATAAACTCTCTGCCCCTTTTTCTCTCTATCTCTTTACTCCTTCTTGAATTCCCATAATTTGTATATTGGTCTGATTGATGTTGCCCCGTAAGTCCCTTAAGTATTGTTCACTTTTCTTCATTCCTTCTTTTTTTTTATCTGCTGTCCCAACCATTTCAAATGTCCCATCTTTAAGTTCACTGATTTTTTTTCATCTGCCTGATCAAGTTTGCTATTAAGTCTCTCTAAATATAATTTTTCAAGTCAGCAATTCAGTTATATTTTTCAGCTCCTGAATTTCTATATGATTCTTTCCTATAGTTTTCACTGATACTCTCAATTTGTTCATACATTATTTTTAGGATTTTCTTTAGTCATCTTTCTATGTTCTTTTTTGAGCTCACTGACCATATTTAAAATAGTTGTTTTTAATTATTTGTCAGAAAGTTCAGTGATCTGTCTTTCTTTAGGGTCTATATCCAAGGTTTTGTTTTGTATATTCATCAAGCCACATTTCTTTGTTTCTTTGCATATCTTGTGATATTTCTTGATATTTGAGATTTGGGCATTTGTGAAGACATTCACCTGCCCAAGCCATTATGTACTGGATGTGTGCAGAGAATGGCCTTCATCAGTGAGCCTAGCTATATGTTTGGGAGACTCTCAAAACGTTTCTGAGGATGTTTCTCCTCTGGGCTTGTGTATGTGTCTTTACTTCTCTCAAATTCCCTAAGCAGCTTGCCCTTTTTTTCTCAGGAGCTCATAATCTCCTGCTTCTTCTAGCATCTGCCTGTAGAACTACAGAATCTCTGCAGCTCTGAGGCTCCAACATGCCAAACCTCTTGCCTCTTTTTTCAGTGGTTTCCAAACTCTGCTACTGTTCCCATCAGTGCTATGAGACAGAAACCAATACTTTGGGAAGCCCCTAGACAAACCAGAATATCTGACTCACAATCCACTCTCTTGTTGCTATTGTAAAAGAGGAGCCCTTGTATGGAATGTTTCCTCCAGTGTGCACTATGCTACTCCGACTCAAGAAAAGGACATGGGCATGCAAAATTCTCTGAACTTTACTAGGATCTTTTTTTGGTTTTGCATTGGTCTGGGTGCTGCTACTTCTTAACTGGACAATACAGTTCTTAAAAAGGGATTCTGGTCCGTATATTGTTAACTCAGTGTCTTCAAGGGGGGAATTAGGGCCTGGGGCCTCTTGGTTTGCCATCTTGCCAATATCACTTTCTGTTAGTTTAATTTTAACCAAAATGCTGAGAAATACTTAAAGTTGATAGTTGGTTACTGAAAAGTAACATTGAACAAGGCTTTAGTGGAATGCAATACAACCCTTGACTTAGGAAAATGTGTTTCTTCTCTAGCTTAAGGCATAGGGGTAAGTCCTGGAGTACTTAATGAACCCTAACATGTCCCTCTTCTAAAGGTTTAGAAACAGGGCAATTCTAATACTAATCATCACCTTAAAGCAGGGATTTCAGTTAAGCATCACCTTAAGGCAGGGGTTTTACACTGTTTGGAGTTCCTGAGAATCTAACGAAATCTACCCCTCCCCCCACCATGTACTTATATTTACATATATCCTCTCTTCCTCCAAAATTCACATGTGTGCACATGTACACTCACGAGCACACATAATTTGGCACATGATTTATTCACCTGGTGCTCAGATAAAGAATACTGCTATATTGAAAAAACTATGTGACTTCTGTTTATATTGGGCTTCTAAGGTTAAGCCTAGATAAAACTAAACTGTCCTTTGTCTTGTATACATGCCCCTGTCCTGACCTAGTCAAGGTCTCAATCAAATCTGTGTTCTAGAATGAGAGTAGAACTGAATTTCAGGAGTGTGGGTAAATGGCCTATCAGTGGCATCTGCTCTTGCCCTGAAAGATCTGTGATCTATCTTCATTAATAATAATAGTAATATGTAACAGTATCTATTGACAATATTATTTGCTAGGCAATTTGTTAAATACAAATTAGAATATGATTACATGCACTGGACGGTCAAGGAACACTTCCTGAAGGAAGCTGCACTTGAAAGTTTTTTGAGGGTAAGATACATCTTATACATCTCAGCTCTAGTTGCACATTGCTATGAAAATAGCAAGTGAATATAAAATACTGCTCATAAAATTAATGTTAATTATTACACAGTTTAAGTTACTAATAGCTTTGCCTACTTTAAGCTTCTGTGATTATTCTGCACTTCATGGATTTTAAAAATGCAGAGCATGATTTCAGGAATTGTAAATGACTTTTTTGCTTATTGATTTCAGCTATTGATAATTTGCCAGTTATTTTTTTCTCATAAATGTCATTCCTCCCATTCTCTTCATTGTATACTAAACTCTGGCCATAATGATGCTATGCTATATCCAGCTCCTCACTTTAACAGGCCTGCTCACATATCCAGGTCTATACTGTGCTCTTCCTCCACTGGCCTATTGTTCCTTATTTCTAACTCTTTGTTTTTGCCTCTGCTTTGTCCTGCTAGGTGAGGCCTTTATCTTTCTAAAAATTTCTCCTGCTGGCTTTCATGTCTTGAGAAAACTTTACTGGTAAAACCCTCACAGACATTTACCATCTGGGTGTAATGAGACTCCTATGTGCCTACATCTAGCAAGCACTTGTCATATTCCATTGTAATTATCATTAATTTTGCAATCTTCATAGCAAAACTGTGAACTTCATGAATGTAAAATTGTATCTCACAAATAGAAATTGTATCCACAGTTTCTAACCCAGTGCCTGCCCTGTGAGAGACCCTAAAAAATATAAATATAAATATTGCAATAATAAATGAATTATTAAATGGATCTACCACATTAGGAAAAAAGGAAACTAAAACAAATTGTGTGTTTAACTTACAATTTCTAGTTTTTTTTTCAAATCCTTTTCCACAGTCTCTGCCTTCTATATGTATTTTCTTTTGACCTAGAAAGCCATCAAATTGATTATTCTTTCTTCAGCATCTATCTTTCTCATAAATTCTCTGGACTCCGCAAAACAGGGTCATTGTAAAATGCAAATCTTATTCTTTATTGGCTTCCTATCCACTTCTGGTTGAAATTCAAACCTTTATCATGACAAAAAATGTTTAAAATCACATGTGTATATATATACATATATATATAGAGAGAGAGAGAAAGACAGACAGACATATATATATATACACACACACATGCTTAGTTTATATGTGCCAGATACTTGATATAATTTAGTCCTCAGATCAACTGTGACAGTATTGTCTTCATTTTATAAAATACCTCTGATTCAAAGCTTTGTCCTATGTAGCCTTCTTAGAATTTACTGAAAGGATTTATACCTCACTCTCATATTAAATAACTGGAAGTTCTCTGGACACACCACACTCTCCTCTGATACCATGTCCTGTGTATGTCTCATGCCGTCTCTCTTCCTGGCATATCCTGTTCCTCACTGACTAGTTAATTCTGATTTTTTTTTCTTAAAGTTTAGCTCAGCATCCTTTTGTTCTTGGAAGCCTCACCTGAATGCACCCAGACTGATAGATTATCTTCTTCAGGGTTTCCACAGTACCTTGTGTATATTGTAAACACTGTCGCTTGGGATCACTAGCTTCCAAAAATAGCTTCAAATAATCTGCGCAACCCGTAACTTTCTCCTTATGAAATAACCTCCCTGAATCTGGAGTGGTCTGGTCTGGGACTCCCTTTAACCAGTAGAATATAGAGGGAATGACCCTGTGTAAGTTCTGGAACTAACTCTTGGGAAGGTCTGTCAAGTTCTTTAGCACTCTGTGTACCACTGAGCCACCAAGTAAATGTCTCACTACCTGCTGGAGAAATCATATGCAGAGACCATGTAGGGAGAGGTCACATGGAGAGGAAGAGGCTCTGACACCTGGACAGAAACAGACCCAAATGGTCTAGTATCCCAAATTCATTGCTGAGATGAGTCTTCCAGCCTTCTCCCACCAAAGCTTTGGTCATTGAATGAGCCACTTCTGACAGTCCAGGCAAGTCAAGTTCTCAGAGGACTGCAGCTCCTGCCAACACTGGGAGAAGCAGAAGCATCACCAGCTAAGCTGTGTCAACTCACAGAATCACAAGAGATAATAAAGTGGTTACTGCTTTAAAGGGCTATGCTTTTGGATGGTTATTTCTAAGTAGCAATAAGTGATTATAATATCCTGTCCCCCAGTCTCTGAACAGCTTGAGAGTGAATCTGCACTATATCCACCCCTATACTCACAACCCCTGGAACAGCACTTTTCTACCAACTGGTCATCAGTGAATATCTACTGATTGAATTAATAAATTTAATTATTCTCCATTTGAATATGTAAACACAGGATTGTATTTACGCTTTCAATTTTGAACTAGTTTTTAATTATATCGCTTTACATAGTTGGGAACTTCAATCATTTCTGAATCAACGGCTTAACTTACTTACATGTCCCAACCACATGGCCTAACTTCCCCATAATTACTTTATTTTTCCATTGCATTTATTTCTTATTAAAATCCTGTATGTTACTAATGGATGGTGTTTATTTTCTGTCTTCCCCACACCCTTCTTCCCATTATTAAAATACAAACTTCAGGAGGACAAATAAAGGGTTGCTTTGCTTGATCTTGTTTTGTTTTTTATCCTGTTTGGTTCATTGATTTCTCCCAACTACCTAGAATAGCGTCTAGTAACAGTGGATGCTCAATACTTGTTCTTTGAATTAATTCATTCATTTTAGGAGGAAATGGACAAATCTGTGAGACAACACTGTGAAGAAAACCAGGACTTAGAGAAAGTTCACGTGTGGTGCCTAAGAAGGACTACATAACCTGAGGCAAGAAATTTCATTCCTCTATGTTTTGGCAACTACTGCAGAAGGAAAATGTGGGTGAAAAAGATAATCCATATGAAATTCCCTGACCTCTTAAAAATAAAAGTGCTATGTAAATGCACAAAGACATCATTCCTGCCTTGCTGCTTGATGTAGTGCAAGTCACAAAGGTATTTCTGAGACATTCAGTATTTTTTCTTCAGAAAACAGAACTTCAAAATTACTTAGAGAAATGTCTGAGGCTGACATGCCCTAAGAGTGTGAGTTTTATAGAAAAAGAAACCCTAAGGTTTATATAAAACAAAACAGCCTTATGTTATCATGTAGCACTCACTTAAATGTTATAAGATATAAAAGTATAAGAGAGAACACAGTTAAAATCTAGGTTTATATACATGTATTTGGCTTAGTTATCAGCTCATAATAGATACTTGACAGATATTTGCTGAATTCGTGTTGAATGACTAAATTCTTCTTAATGACACTCTTCCACATAAGAAAAATACAATGAGGTGTTATTGACAATATTCAAATCCTGTAGACCTAATTACATAGGGGAAAGAAGATCACTGTTAATCTATTAATCTATTATAATGCTCATTACTCTGATTATAAGTTGAGACAGTTTCAGAGCCCTTCGGAAAAATATTATGTACACAAAATGACCGTATGGGATGGTGGCCAGGGCTTTTCAAATATTACCTAAAAGGTCAACCAGTAGTCAGGCTAAACACCTTCTTTCAAGGCACATATACAACATAGCTTGAATGACATTACTGTGTTGATTATAAAGTTGGCTCAGGAAGGACGATCTTGTTGTTTTCATTAATTCCACACTGGTACAGTAATAACTCCTATATGGTGGAGTAGAAACTCCTAAGAACCACGAATACATGGAAGACAATAAAATATAATCAGTTTATTATAATATATACTATTTATTTTAATATTAACATTTTTATTCACAATATTATAAATTAATTGAGATAAAGGGATCATGTCTTAAATACCTATTGTATTTCTTTTAATATTTAGAATGATTGAACAGTCAGTAGGCAGTTAACACTATTTATCACAGTTACTACACTCCTCTAGTCATATTACCAGAAACTACCTCTTTCTTCAATTACCAAAGGAAATAACTGTATATTATTCAGAATGATATGTACCAAGAGAGATGTTAAGCCTACCAAGACAGGAAAAAATATATAGCAGGAGCACAGATAAAAGTGAGATAATGATAAGACTTGGCAAGCTAAGGGAAATGGTCAAAGGAAAAAGATGAAGACTCGAACTAAGAAATGCCCAATGAGAACACACCGTATTTGGTATTCTGTTCACCTACGTAACAAATCTGCACATTCTGCACATGTACCACTGAACTTTAAAAAATGTTTTTAAGAAAGATGCCAAATATCAAAGTTTGTGCTGTTAATAATTAACAGAAATACTCAAAGGAACAAAAGAAGAAAAGGGGCTGTAGATATTTGGTAAAAGAGAGATAATAAGAGATACTAGTTTTATACTTCAGATAACCAGAAATTTAGTACTGAACAATGCTAGATCTCATTTAGCACTGAATAATTAGATATCAAATATCTGAGCTTCACCTAAGGGACAGGGAGGGGAAGTTCCAAACCTCTTCTGAAATTTATAAATTAGCTAAAGAAGTATAGCATGACCCTTTCTTCATAAGTGTATAATATGCAGCAGCAATAATGCCTTCCATTTCCCATTCCATTCCCCATTTGAATTTTCAAAATTTCTAAGAAACAAATCTAATCTGGTTTGTATGCAGAATGTGTTGAAGAAGAGGTTATACGACTTTTAAAAATAGAATAATATATTCAATTTTACTCAAATGTCCAACTTTTGTATATCAAAATAAAAATAGGCAAGTATATGGAAAATATGTCTATAGCTATTGTCACAGAAGAAAGCCACTTGGACTTTTATACTAGCAGATAGAAAGCCATGGTGCATATTCATATAAGAAACTACCTATATACAGAATAAAATGTTTTGAATATTTGAAGTCAATGCAAATCCCAAACCAAAAAGATTGCAAATATACAGAACTGATTAGACATTTTCAAATTTGTCATATATAATGGCATTAATCATTCAATCAACTTTACATCACAGAATTACAGGAGAATTTACCTATGAACGCTATATTGTCTTTTCTATTAGCATTGAACGCTTGCTTCTGAATAGGTAGAGAAGAGTGATTTACCTTTGATATTTTTTACATCTCACTCATTCCTCAATCACTCATTGTTGGGTGAGGTACAGATGAAAGAAGAAAAACTGAACTCAAATGAAGTAAATGGAGAAGAGAAACCATAGCTCTCTCTTGACTTGATCCAACACGAGTGATCAGACTATGGGAAATAAAGCTGAATGGACAGCAGCCCTGAAAGCAGCAGCAGCAATGTAGAAGCACTGAGCCAAAGGCCTCAATACAAGTACTCCCTTATAGGAATATGTGTTGGGCAAATATCTTGCTTTTCCAAAATAAATTAGGTGGAATTAAGTCTGTATCATCCCATTACTTAATACCCACTAATTATCTGATTTTCCCCTTCCATTTGCGCTCCATCTTACCCCTAAAATACATGTTTAAGGGACTATAATTAATCAAAATTATTTAATAAAAATTTTGAAATCTCTGACAATAGAAATTGCAATGTAGAAGAATAAATATTCAGTATTAAAATGAAGTACATGAGGCTTTCACTCTTGTACTTAAAATATGTTATTGGACACAAGTCCGCACTTCAAATCTGAGCTTTCCTATCTGTTAAATGAACATAACCAACCCTCTGTTGATCTTAAAGAATTTTTGTTAGGACCAAATAAAATAATGTTGGTACATTCTCTTTATAAATCATTTTGTGAAACAAAAATATAAACAAACACTATTGCTTCCAGATATTATGTGCTGCTTTATTGTTATATGATAATAATAAATATATAAACTATATCAGTAGTATATCACTGAATATTACATTAAAGATAGATTATTTTCTCTCAAGGTGATATTATATTGCTTAAAAGGAACACATCCTAGGAGTTCTACAAAAGTGCTTTTATTATGATTACACTACTCCAGAGAAAACAATTAATTCTATTTATGCCATTGGAAGCTGACATTTATTTTTCCTTGCCACACACTGACTGGTATAATTGAGTGGTTCTTGTGTTTAGAAATAATTAACAATTATGAGACACAAAGACCATCGTATGAAATCAAATATAACCTACAGAATACAATCGGCACATTGTCGCTTATGAAACACAAAGCATTTTGACTCGTTTATCGGTGCAAGGTGAGCATTACTGAAAGATAGAATGAGTCCAAGGAAAGTGAAGCAGGGACCACAGGACTAAACAATCTATCCTTAGCCAAGTTTTCTTATTTGCTGAAATTTAATGAAGCAGGTCAAGGAACAAAGAAAAATGAAAGCTACAACAAACGATTGTCATCAATTACCCTACGCAAATAATACTGCAGTTGTACTCATTGTATTGTCTGAGACTGTATATAGCCTCAGAGCACATGTCCTTTTCCTCCTCCACATTTACTACAACATTATAAAAACCTTGGGCCCCGTACCCGCCATTCAGAAGTTCGTCTGAAATAGTATCAGATAAATTGCAGAATCTACATCTAATCATTAAAAAGGGGAACGGTTCTTTAAGGATCACATACTACAGTAGTTTATCCTGATAGATGACCATGCACTCCAAGTTATGAAATGTCAATTTATGCTTGTAGACTATTATTGTTATGAAAACTACCTTTGAAATTCTAAAATGATAAACATATATGTAGTAGTTAATAGTAGTACCCTCTGTGACACATAATTCAGTTGTATTGTTACAGCAATATAAGTCAATATAACAGCAATATACCCAAAGATCTGTGGTTTGTCTTTATGTATCATTAATATCCCCAAAATTGATGAAGTTGACTTAAGTCTTCCAAATCTTACAAGTATGTTCTATATTTTCTATCCAAAGGGGCTTACTGTGATTACTGTAATGCATAAAAATTTCAAAAACCATGAGTTTTATTCCCTGTGGTATTTTTTCACACACACACACACACACACACACACACACACACCTACCTCATATGTATCTTGATTTTACGCCAAAAGAGAAAAATATACAATATTTACTTGTATAATCTATAGAAAAAATCTATAGAAAGTTTTGTGGTTTTATTAAACCAATTCAATAAAAACAGGCAGTCAACTTGAATAAAAAGGGTTATTTAGATAATGATATCGCTACATCCTTTAGCAGAGAAAGGAGCTTAGTCTTATTTAGAAACTAGCATAGAAATCTAGCCCAGAAATGATAGCAAATGCTTGAAAGAGAACACACACATATAATTTAGTTTGTTCTCTCAAGTATCCCCAGTCATCTCATAAACTCATTTGATTATGTAACTTTGACACTTAATATTTATTAATTTTCTCTGGAGGTTAAAATGTTAAAGTAACTAAGAACCAAGAAGAGCTTATTAATCCTCACATAAACTGATTTCCATTACCCTTTCGGTTAAATGCATCCTCCCTACATGCCTATTGAAGTTAAAATGATGTCACAGTGCATTCTAAAATTTAGAGACCAAAAGAGAGAAATATTAAGTATTGTAAAAGTAACTACCCAATAATTTCATGTAAAGCAATGTTTCGTTTTTTGAGGCTAAAATGCAGAATTTTTTAAATCAATTGTGCTACTAGTAAGGATTCTGGCATGCAAATGAGTCCCACCCCACACAAAACATTTTTTAATGGATTTCTCTGCCATTATATTACAAAATGCACAGAAATTGTAGTGAAGCTTCATTTTATTATTATATGTCTACTCACTAGTACATAGTACAATAACTTTTAAAACTTTGAATAATCTATTAACTACATAGTCTCATTACAGGCACATAACAACTTTTGATAAGAGATTAAGTGCTAAGTAATTGATTTCTAAGAATTTTCAGAACACTTGTTTCTTTGGTTCAGCTGAGGACTTCAGCTGAATATTAGAGGAGATTTTTACCTATAATAAAAAGGAAGTTGAAATTTCAAATCTTTGCCATTAAATAGCATATAGTTATTACACTTTAAGAGGTTTTAAATATCTATACAGCTTTTCAAAACATAACCCTTACGAGTTTGACTTGGGAATTGCTAATCTCAAAAAATATAAGCATGTTCACAGGATCGATTTCAGGTATATATTCTAACAACAAAAATAATAGTTTAAATTAGCTTTGGGAATTTATATGCAGTGATTCAAAGTAATTTCTGTGTAAATTTTAAAAAATAATATGTATAAATAATTTAGAAGGCAAACTTGAAGTATCATTTTCTTTTCTGCAAAGTTATATTGTAAAACAGTCATTCTTTATTACATATGATTCATTCACTTGAGAATTATCAAACAACTCTCAAGAGATGTTATCATTCTATTACATTAAAATAGAAAGTTTCTTATTTCCATTCTTAAATTGTGAGCAGCTACTCTTAATTTTTCTGTGTGTCCAATTATTTAAGAGTCTTCACAACTGCTTAAAATATTACTGTAATATACCCTTAAATTTGCTATGAAGAGAAAATATTTTTGGAGCTCTGTTACAAACAATATTGAACTATTTACATATAATTGAATGTTTAAACTTTATTTACACTATACACCCCAACCTTTCAAAGGAGCATGTAGTGGCTAGTAGAAAGCTTGCATGTCAAATCAGTACTAAAGTATTCCAAAATTCTCTATGAAACAAAATATTTTAATTTATTATATTTGAAAAGTTTCTTATTTACAAAGCTTTTTTTCCTAAAAAAAAAAAAAAAGCAAAAAAAAAAAAAAAAAAAAAAAAAAAACTGAAGTACAAGTGTATGTTCCTTTCTTAACATTTAACCTTTGTTCAAGAAAATTGTGTTTGCTTTTTCTATTCTATCTGTAACAATAATGCTAAAACCCTCTATATAATTAATGAAAAAGAATAATCAGAAAGCAGTCAGGGGTTACTATAAAACAAAGAAGCCTCTTCATCTTTAGACTCAAGTTGGTAATACAACTCAACAGCCAAGTAATAAGAGGGAATCCTCTCTAACTCATTTTATGAGGCCAACATCATCCTCATACCAAAGCCTGATAGAAATGCAACAAAAAAAAGAGAATTTTAGACCAATATCCCTGATGAACATTGATGCAAAAGTCCTCAATAAAACACTGGCAAACCAAATCCAGCAGCACATCAAAAAGCGTATCCACCATGATCAAGTGAGCTTCATCCCTGGGATGCAAGGCTGGTTCAACATACGCAAATCAATAAATATAATCCAGCATATAAACAGAACCAAAGACAAAAACCACATGATTATCTCAATAGATGCAGAAAAGGCCTTTGACAAAATTCAACAGCCCTTCATGCTAAAAATGCTCAATAAATTCAGTATGGATGGAACGTATCTCAAAATAATAAGAGCTATTTATGACAAACCCACAGCCAATATCATACCGAATGGGCAAAAACTGGAAGCATTCCCTTTGAAAACTGGCACAAGACAGAGATGCCCTCTCTCACCACTCCTATTCAACATAGTGTTGGAAGTTCTGGCTAGGGCAATCAGGCAAGAGAAAGAAATCAAGGGTATTCAGTTAGGAAAAGAAGAAGTCAAATTGTCCCTGTTTGCAGATGACATGATTGTATATTAAGAAAACCCCACTGTCTCAGCCCAAAATCTCCTTAAACTGATAAGCAACTTCAGCAAAGTCTCAGGATACAAAATTAATGTGCAAAAATCACAAGTATTCTTATACACCAGTAACAGACAAACAGAGAGTCAAATCAAGAATGAACTCCCATTCACAATAGCTTCAAACAGAATAAAATACCTAGGAATCCAACCTACAAGGGATGTGAAGGACCTCTTCAAGGAGAACTACAAACCACTGCTCAGTGAAATCAAAGAGGACACAAACAAATGGAAGAACATACCATGCTCATGGATAGGAAGAATCAATATCGTGAAAATGGCCATACTGCCTGAGGTAATTTATAGATTCAATGCCATCCCCATTAAGCTACCAATGACTTTCTTCACAGAATTGGAAAAAACTGCTTTAATGTTCATATGGAACCAAAAAAGACCCCGCATTGCCAAGACAATCCTAAGCCAAAAGAACAAAGCTGGAGGCATCATGCTACCTGACTTCAAACTATACTACAAGGCTACAGTAACCAAAACAGCATGGTACTGGTACCAAAACAGAGATATAGACCAAAGGAACAGAACAGAGCCCTCAGAAATAATACCACACATCTACAGCTATCTGATCTTTGACAAACCTGACAAAAACAAGAAATGGGGAAAGGATTCCCTATTTAATAAATGGTGCTGAGAAAATTGGCTAGCCATAAGTAGAAAGCTGAAACTGGATCCTTTCCTTCCTCCTTATATGAAAATTAATTCAAGATGGATGAGAGACTTAAATGTTAGACCTAAAACCATAAAAAGCCTAGAAGAAAACCTAGGTAATACCATTTAGGACATAGGCATGGGCAAGGACTTCATGTCTAAAACACCAAAAGCAACGGCCACAAAAGCCAAAATTGACAAATGGGATCTAATTAAACTAAGGAGCATCTGCACAGCAAAAGAAACTACCATCAGAGTGAACAGGCAACCTACAGGATGGGAGAAAATTTTTGCAATCTACTCATCTGACAAAGGGCTAATATCCAGAACCTATAAAGAACTCAATCAAATGTACAAGAAAAAAAAACACAACCCTATCAAAAAGTGGGCAAAGAATATGAACAGACACTTCTCAAAAGAAGACATTCATACAGCCAACAGACACATGAAAAAATGCTCATCATCACTGGCCATCAGAGAAATGCAAATCAAAACCACAATGAGATACCATCTCACACCAGTTAGAATGGCAATCATTAAAAAATCAGGAAACAACAGGTGCTGGAGAGGATATGGAGAAATAGGAACACTTTTACACTGTTGGTGGGACTGTAAACTAGTTCAACCATTGTGGAAGACAGTGTGGTGATTTCTCAAGGATCTAGAATTAGAAATACCATTTGACCCAGCCATCCCATTACTGGAGATATACCCAAAGGATTATAAGTCATGCTGCTATAAAAACACATGTATACATATGTTTGTCGTGGCACTATTCACAATAGCAAAGACTTGGAATCAACCCAAATGTCCATCAGTGACAGACTGGATTAAGAAAATGTGGCACATATACACCATGGAATACTATGCAGCCATAAAAAAGGATGAGTTCGTGTCCTTTGTAGGGACATGGATGCAGCTGAAAACCATCATTCTCAGCCAACTATCGCAAGAACAGAAAACCAAATACTGCATGTTCTCACTCATAGGTGGGAATCGAACAATGAGATCACTTGGACACAGGAAGGGGAACATCACACACCGAGTCCTATTGTGGGGAGGGGGTAGGCGGTAGGGATAGCATTAGGAGATATACCTAATGTAAATGACGAGTTAATGGGAGTAGCACACCAACATGGCACATGTATACATATGTAACAAACCTGCACGTTGTGCACATGTACCCTAGAACTTAAAGTATTAAAAAAAAAAAAAAAAGAAACAGCCACTAATGTATTAACACATTTTGAAATACCTTTATATGTCAGGCATAATTCTATGGATAAAGCATAAAGAAAATAGAAAATATATTTTTTCATCCTACTTATATTCCAATGGGAGAAGAAGAAAATAAACAAAATACTAAAGTAAGTTATACAGATAGAAGAAAAGATGTGTTATAGAGAAAATTAAGTGGAGGCGGTGTACAGCGTTTGCAATTTAAAGAAAGTGGTCATAGAAGATTTCACATGGAATATTTGGGCAAACTCTTGAAAAAGGCAATGGGGCAAGAAATGTAGTAGATAAAATAATTTTAGGCAGAAGTACCAATGATCAAAAAGAACTCTGAAGTCAGTGTATTCCTGGCATGTTTGAGGAGCAGCAGGGAGGCTGTTGTAGCTATGCCATTTACAGGACTTTAAATTTTACACTAAGAGATGAGAAACCCTGAAAGGGCTTTGAGTAAAAGAGCCATGTGATCTGACTCCAGTCTTAAAAGAATCATCAGGCTAAGAATCTACTGTAGGATAGGAAAAAATACAAGAGTAGAAGCAAGGAGATCAGGTATGAGCCTACTTTAATAAACCAGGCAGATGATGGGATGGTTTGGACTAGGGTAGAGACTTGAAGGTGGAGAAAAGTGCTCAGATTCTAGGTATGTTATGAAAGCAGAAGGAACAAACATAAGAGTTTTCTGATGGACAGAATGATATGTACTCAAGAAAAAAGGGAGTTATAAATCCAAGTGTTTTGGTCTGAGCATCTGGGAGGATGGAGTTGCCTTTGAGATGGAAAGGATTGCAGGTGGAGTAGGTTTTACTTTATTGTATTTATTTATTTAGTGAAATAGATAAGCTCAGTTTGGGATGTATTTTTTTATTGTTTTGTGTCTGAATGGCACTGTCAAATAGACCGCTGGGTATATAAGCCTGGTTGCAGGGGGTGGGTCTGGTTTGGAGATATTAACATGAGTCATCAGTGCATAGGCAGTAAAGATGTGTCTAGGCAATATCATCAAGAGAGTGATTGCATATAACAAACAGGAAAACTATCCAAAGATGAAGCCACAAGGCACTGCAAAGTAAAGAAATGGGAGAAATGAGAAAAAAATTAAGAAAGAAAATGAGAAAGAAAAGCCAGTGAGGTGGGAGGAAAATTAGGAGGTGAGCAAAGAGCCTCTTAGGCTTCCATACATGAAGTGGGCATTACTGTGCATGAATAATGGACAAGCAGACCTGCTAGAGAGGGAGAGGCTTTGCAGAGCTGGGGGAATCAGCCAAGACTAGGTGACAGTTTGGTGTGGCAGAATGGTTAAAAAATGGAAAATAGTCCCAAATATAAACACAAATATCTTAGTGTGTCAACTAATTCTCCTTCATCCCTAAATTGCAACCTGAAAACAGCAGCAGTGAAGGAGGGCCAATGCAAGGAGAATTGCTTATTTCTCTTTTTTTTTTTTTTTTTTTTTTTGAGACAGAGTCTCACTCTGTTGCCAGGCTGGAGTGCAGTGGCATGAGCTCGGCTCACTGCAACCTCTAACTCCCTGGTTCAAGCGATTCTCCTGCCTCAGCCTCCTGAGTAGCTGGGATTACAGGCATGTGCCTCCATGCCCAGCTAATTTTTGCATGTTTAGTAGAGATAGGGTTTCACCATCTTGGCCAGGATGGTCTCGATCTCCTGACCTCGTGATCCGCTCGCCTTAGCCTCCCAAAGTGTTGGGATTACACGCGTCAGCCACCGCTCCTGGCCGAGAATTGCTTATTTCTAAGCATCCTCACAGTAACTGTAGTCCAAAACCTTTTCCAGTTTAAACTAAATAGTGAATAAGCATATCCGGAATTGCAATACAACTTCCTCTCAGTTCAAGTACTGACTAGATTTAAAAAGCTGTGTCGGGGAGATTAGAGGTTTGGCAAATCAAAGATGAACTCAATATTATTAAAACTATGGTGAAAGAAAAGGGATTTATTATCTGGGAAATAAATAAAAACTATAAAATATTATTATTTAATTATTATTTTATAGCAATACTCAGAATACAATAAAGCTCTAAAAGATACATGAAGGAAAAATGTATCCATAATAAAGGTAAAGCAAAATAAACAGAATAAGACCCATGGATAACTCAGTTATTGAAATTAACATGTCTGGGCTTTAAAATAACCATTACTGATGTGTGAAACAATTTACAGCAAAGGATGGATATAGTAGATTAAATAATAGGATATTTAGTTAGAAAATTAGAAACTCTAAGAAAACACCAAATGGAAATTATGGAGTTGGAAAAAAAAGTGTCTGAAATTAAAATTCATTGGATCACTTTTACAAAAGATTGAACATGGGGAAAGAATGAGTAAGTGGATTTAAAATCAAGTGAAAAGAAATTATCTAAACTAAAATATGAGAAAAAAGATTGTAAAACCAAGCAGAAAACAGATGGTCAGTGACCTGTGACATAAACTTCAAAAATATGCATACAACTATGTAATTAGAATCTCAAAGGAGGAGATGAGAGAAAATAAGACTGAAAATTTCTAGAAAGAAAACTGAAAAATTAACAAAACTAACGAAAAATATCAACCCATAGATCTACAAAGGTCAACAAACACTAAGCAGAATTTATTTTTAAATGCAGTTAGGCATATCATATGCAAACTGATGAAAACCAAAGAGAAAATAAAATTTTAAAAGAAGAGAGACAAAATGAACATGACTGAGAGACTAAATATACAAATGGATAGCGCCATTTCAATTACAAAATGGAGTTTCAATCTACAATCTGCAGCAATCAGTCCAGAAGACCAACCCATTATCCACAGTAACCAGCTCAGGAAGCCAGCTTACTTTCCACATCAGACTTGTATGAAGTCAGACCACTATCTCTAGCAACCATTTCACAAAATCAAACAAAAACATCTGAAATAATTGGTCCCAAATGACTAAGACTTGATTAATAACAGACAGCTCTCCTAATTTTAGTCCTTCCTCCAACTTAGGACCAACCAGAGAAAGTCCTATGTATCCCTAACTAATCATGTAAGATACCCCAGTTCTAGGTAGCCCACCTCCAGCTTCCCTATGCCAACAGTATTCAATTACAGTGTACCTGCAGCCTTCCCTTTTTTAACACTATAGTTTCACCACGTCTCTACCTGCCTTTCAGTCTCTGCCAAATGAAAACATGATGGTGGCTGACTCCCTTGTTATACCAAATCCTGACTAAATAGACTTTGCCTCTTCTCATCTGGTTGATCTTCATTTATTTCCACATAATATAGAGAGGAACAACAATAAGAATGACGGCTGACTGCACATAAACAATTTAAGCCAGAACATAAAGGAACACAATCTTCAAAGTACTCGGAAAACATATTCACAGTGTAGAGTTATACAGTCAGTGAAAACATCCTTTAAAAGTGAGTGTAAAATAAAGACATATCCCATAAACAGTGGCTGACATAATTTGTCACTAGTAGAAGCTGCACTGTAAGACATGATAAGGTAGATTTTTCAGTATGAAGAAAAATGATTTCAGAAAGAAACATAGCTTAAAAGAAAGCTGAAAGAAATAATAAATACATAGGAATATAAAAGATTCTTTATGCTTCTTACTCTCTGTAAAAGGCTGTTATAAGCAAAAATAACAATATAAACATGAATTTTATAATTTATGAAGAAGTGTAATACATGAAATCAGTAACACAAAGAACAAAGGAAACAACTGGAAATATATGATTTTAAAATACTTACATTAAAATAAAATGGTGTGGTCAGTGGGTACAAAGGTACAGTTAGGAGAAATAAGTCCTGGTGTTCTATAGCATAGCAAGGGTGACAATAGTAAACAATAGTGTATATTTCAAGGTAACCAAAAGAGAAGCTTCTGAGTGTTCTCACTACAAAGAAATGATAAATGTTTTAGACAATGGATATGCCAAAAACCATAACTTGATCATTACTCAATGTATACATGTATCAAAATTTATATTGTACCCAATAAATACATACAAAGATTATGTGTTAATTTAAAACAAAATAGTGAACAAAGCTATCTTAGTAAACAAAAAGTAAAATAATACGGTGAAGTATGAATTCAAAACATACTATAATACAGATATATATTGAAATTCCCAGACAACCACTAAAAGAAATAGTTTAAAATACTCCTATTAAAAGGCAGAGATTGTCAGGCTGAAGATATACACAAATAGACACACACACACACACACACACGCACACGATCCCTGACTTACGATGGTTCAGTTCATAACGTTTTAACTTTGCAGAGGTATGAAAGTGAGGCAGATTCAGTAGAAATCATACTTTGAGTATCTATAAAACTATTCTGTTTTTAACTTTCAGTAGATTATTCAATAAATTACATGAGATATTCAACACTTTATTATAAAATATGCCTTGCATTAGATGATTTTGACCAGCCGTGGACTAATATAAGTGAATGTAAGTGTTCTGAGCACTTTTAAGCTAGACTAAGTTAAACTATGATGTTCGTTAGGTTAGGTGTATTAAATGCATTTTTCACTTACAATATTTTCAATTTATGACGGGTTTACTGAGATGTAACACATCATAAGTCAAGGAGCATCTATATATGTATATTAGGCACTTAAGGGGGTAAGATGTACCTAACTATATGATAACCTACACAGCTATATTTTAAATATTACAAAACAGTTTAAAGATAAAATGAAAGGGGCCGAGTGCGGTGGCTCATGCCTATAATCCCAGGACTTTGGGAGGCCGAGGCAGGTGGATCACCTGAAGTCAGCAGTTTGAGATGAGCCTGACCAACATGGTGAAGCCACATCTCTACTAAAAATATAAAAATTAGCTGGGTATGGTGGTGGGCACCTGCAATCCCAGCTACTCAAGAGGCTGAGGCAGGAGATTCGCTTGAACTTGTGAGGCAGAGGTTGCAGTGAGCTGAGACTGCACCATTGCACTCCAGCCTAGGTGACACAGCGAGATTCCATCTCGAAAAACAAACAAACAAACAAACAAACACACAAAGATAAAATGACAGACAAAGGCACACTATTCAAACCCTAACCATAAAAAGATTGTTGTGGCTATATTCGCATCAGACAAAGCAGATTTCAAGACAAAATGTACCAGAGATATTCAGGGACATCCCATAAAGACCAATGGGTCAATTTAATAGGAAAACATAATTTTAAATGTGTATGCTAGTAATAACAGAACTTCAGTATACATGAAGCAAAAATTGAGAGAATTAAAGAGAAGTAGATAAATGCACAATCATAGTTTGAGATTTTAACATGTCTTTATGGGAAATTAATAGACCAAGTAGATGAAAAAAAGAAAAAGACTATATATTTGAATGACACTATCAGTCAAGTTGACTTAGTTTGCATTAACAGAATACCACACAAAACAACTGTGTAATACCTCTTATTTTCATGTGCACATGAACATGTACCAAGTCAGGTCATATGCTGGACCATAGAGGAAGTTACAAAAAATTTTAAACTACTTAAATGCCTTTGTCTGTCATTTTATTTTTAACCTGTTTTATATATATATAGAAGACAATATTAAATATTTAAAAAACAAATATTTGGAAATTGAACACCAACTTCTAAATAATCTATTGGTTAAGTAAGAAATCACAAAAAAAATGTAAAATATTTTTGTTTAAATTAATATGAAAACAAAATGTATCAAAACATGTGTAAGGAAGTTAAAGTTGTGCTTAGAAAGAAATATAGAGTTTTATATGCCTGTATTAGCTATGAGGAGTTTAAAATTAAATAGCCAGAGACAAAAAAATTAAATGCAAACTAACAGAATGAAGTAAATCATAAGTTAATAAGTATGAAGTCAATTAAATATAAAACATACAAAATATAGAGAAAGCACAATATGGCTAGAAGTTCACTTGTGATAATATTAATAAAATTAATAACCCCTTGAAATAACCAATCAGGAAAATAATAAAAAGAAAAATACATGAATTACCAACATCAGGAATGAAAGGTGATATGACTACACACTCTACAGAAATTCACAGGATAATAAAGTGTTATTCTGAACACTTTAAGCCAATAAATTCAGCAAATTAGATAAAATAGAGAAGTGACAGTCGTCTTTTGGTCTCTGTGGGGGAATTGGTACTCCCATGGATATCCCGAAATCCATAGATGTTTCAATCTCTTACATAAAATGATGTAGTATTTGCATATAACCTATGCACATCTCCAGTATACTTTAAATCATCTCTAGCTTACTTAAAATGCCTAATACAATGCAAATGCTGTATGAATAGTTGTTATATTATATTGTTTAGGGAATAATGACACAGAAAATGAGTCTGTACATGTTCAGTACAGAGACAACCATTTCTTTCTTAATAAATATTTTCCATCTGTAGTTGGTTGAATCCATGGAATATGGAACCTATGAATGAAGAGGCCTGAATAATTTTAAAACACACTTGTGACAAAAGGGAACAGTAAATATAAATAGCATTGTATATATTAAGTAGTGAAGCTACAAAATAATAGGACATAGTAAAGGAATCAAATAAAAAACTAGGCATTTGTTTCTTTCAGAAGAGAAAAAAACAATAGAAAAACTTTTATAGGAAAGAAGACATAGTCATCTATGGCCAATATTTACATAGCCAAAGCAATGTAAAATTAAATAATGTCTAACTAAGAAATGTAGTATGACTAAATTGGGAGGATAGGGGAGAAAGAATGGGTGAGTGCTATAAAAAGCCAAGATATAATGTCTAACTAAGGAAAAAAATCAAGAAATAGCAAAAACAAGAAGTTACTTATAAATACATTTGAAAATAAGAGGAAACAGCTAAAATATTTCAAGTAATTACTTTTGTAGAATAAGAAAAGGGGAGAATAGTCAAAGAATTGTATTTTTTAATATTTATATTTTTGGAATATTTTGGTAATATTTAAAGTTATAAATCTCAAATAATTGGATTTTTCAATATTCATATTTTTAATATTACATATTAATATCTGAAATTATAAATTATTTATATGCATTAACTTTATTAAAACTTAAATTAACAATGATATAAGCTTATTATAGAATTTTTGAAAAATATAAAAAGTCTAAAGAAAAGAAAAATCATATTTAATATATTTTAGAGATAACACTCTTCATATTGTTGTGGTATTATATATAATATTGTGTAATAAACACAAACAAAAAAAATACATACCCTAAGAAATCTGCAAGTTTTTATATTGTTTTACTTAACTGATAACATTTTGAATTGTCAGTTTTTATAGTAGCCATTTTTTATGCTTATCTAATTTTATAAGCAATATTTCACAAATCATGAAACTAATGCAAGCATAAAGAATAATAAAAATGTGTTTTATAATGGGGAAGAGGAATAAGTTTCATAGCCCAAGGAAGACGATATTTCACGGGTACCAAGAAGTAAGGGAATATTAGGGCACAGTGTAATAAACAGATAGATACTTTTTCGGACTTTTCTCTTCTGGTTATCAAACAATTTTAATAAAAATGGTTCTTAAGAGAATAAAGTAATATTTCTATTATTGTTCCAATACAAAACAGTTTTAATTTTCTATACTTCCTCTCATATATAGGGTTTTAATGGTTTAGCTTATATTATATAACTGGCTTTTATACTCATTAAATCATTAAGACTTTAGTGTCTTTTGTCTGACTTGTTTATTGCAATAGCCCTGGCAATAAACAAATGTCTAGCTCACAGTAAATACTTAATAATTAAGAAATGGCTGAACTATTTTAAAACTCAGTATATTAACAACTGTCTCCTCAATCATATTTATGAAATTTTTGAAATGCTTCCAGGAGTGAAAAACTTCTTCATACATTATACAGGTTGAGTATCCCTTATTTGAAATGCTTGGGACAACAATTGTTTCAAATTTCACATTTTTTTTTCATATTTTGGAATATTTGCAAATATATAATGAATTATCTTGGGGGTGGAACCCAAGTCCAAACACGAAATACACTTACGTTTTATATATACATTGTACACAGAGCCTGAAGGTAACTTTACCCCACATTCTAAATAATTTTTTGCATGAAACTTTTATGTACATTGAACAATTTTATTAACCTTTGTGGGCATGTGTGAGAGAATCTAGGTGTGTGTAGAAAATATATATTGCCACTGAATAGAGCCAAGGATCTTTTTTCCCCTGAGAATACTGAATAAATTGTGTGTTGGGTGCATGCATTTTGACTGTGATTTGTCACATGAGGTCAGGTTTGGAATTTTCTACTTGTGGCATCATGTTGGCACTCAAAAATTTCAGATTTTTGAGCATTTTGGGTTTCAGATTTTTGGATTAGGAATGTTCAACCTGTATCATGTTTATCACAGTTGAAGAAAGGTGGGGAGAGACTATACTCCAAGTAAATCTTACTACAAGTCATGACATTAGAGACATAGTCAAGGTGAGGCCAAATTATGAAAAGTCAAAACATACTCTCTTTCAGTGTTCTTCCTTCTCCAATTTGAAAAGTTCTCACATGGATAACTGTTAAAGCCGGAAGATGAGTACATTCATATATTCTAGTACTTTCTCTGAATGCATTTGAAATTTTGCATATGAATTGTATGTGAAATATATGTATTTCCATAAAAGCAGAAAACGACCTCTAAGTTCCTGCAGAGCCTTCCCAGTTATGAATTGGTCATTTCATTTTAGGTGTTCATTTATAATTGCAAAGGCTTTATTTTTTTTGAGGGGGGAGTATAAAATTTTTATAAGAGAGAAAATATAAGAAGTTTCAGATCCCCAAGTTAAGATGGTAAAAATTTAAATACTATCATAGGTGAATGAGAGACACTTTAATAGAGGATAGCCAATAACATAGAGTATATCTGTGAGTAAATTACAGAAGGGCTGGCTATTTACAAAAGGTGTTTCCTCTGGTCAGATGAATTATGAAAAAGTTCCCTCTCCCCTACACAAATGCAGCTTCCCACTAGCAAAGTTGGCTTGGCAAAACAGAACATGACCTAGAATGAGCCTCCACTTTCTCCATGGTTAGCAGCTTTGTAGTGTGCACAAACTTTATCACTGTATTACACCCATACACAGTGGCCAGGAGGAACCATTTCTGAGATCCTCCAAATCCCTCACATTTGCAGTAACCTATTCTACTTACTCCAGAGTTCATCCTGGATAGTGTAAAATATGATTATCTAACAATATATGACAAAAAATACTGCCCATTAACTGGACTGAGCAAAAGTTACCCTTAGACTTGAGAGAATGATGGAAATAATATTCCTATTAAGCTTTGAAAGCTGGCACTGTTCAAATTACTGCAGTTGCAGGAGACCTTCAGATTGGAGGGTGTTTCTTAGTGGTTCAAATGTCACCTGAGCCCCACTCCAAGAAGAGAAGTCACTTGAATAATTTTTACTGAGCTCCCCTATGCAGCTGAGTTCAAAGATGGGCTCCTTAATTCCTTCACACAGATTTGAGTCACTACCTTCTTTTATGTAAAAGAATGCACAATGGTAAATCATATTGAATAGCAAAGTAACAGTTAATACTTCCAGAATTCTTAGACACAAATTTGCTACAAAATTGTTGCTAGTAACATTTATTTCTAATAAAGTAGAAAGCATCTCTTTTAAGCAACATGACTGATAAACATGAGTCTTTAAATGATGAACTCTCTGCTTATATTTGATCTGCACACACATCTACAAACTCCCAGGGGTGCATTCACAAGTTAGCATGAAAATGTCTAACACCAGGCAGGAAATTCTGGCCTTAGAAAGAAACGGGGCTAGGCATGGTGGTTCACACCTATAATCCCAGCACTTTGGAAGGCTGAAGTGGGCGGATCACTTGGGTCCAGGAGTTTGAGACTAGCCTGGGCAACACGGTGAAAACTGGTCTCTACAAAAAATACAAAACAAATAGCTGGGCATGATGGCATACCCCTGTGGGCCCAGCTACCTGGGAGGCTGAGGTGGAAGGATCATCTGAACCCCGGTGGTTGAGGCTGCAGTGAGCCGTGATCATGCTACTGCACTCCAGCCTGGGCGACAGAATGAGACTGTCTCAAAAAACAAAACAAAACAATACAAAATGAATCAAATGGAACTCACATTGTCTACTGAATTAAAATCAAGACAAACATTTCTTTTTTAATAATGTGTTCATATGTCTATATATACACACACACACATATATATACACACACACAATCTCACACACACATACAAAAATGTGTATACATCCACACATATGCATGTATATATATGTATACATATTTAAAGTACTTAATTCCCACAAAGCACTTAAAGATTAACTTTAAATATAAGTCATGATACAGCATTTAAACACGACATGCAAGGACAACAAAATAAACTAAAACCAACCAGAGATCCTAATTTTAAGTGGAATTAAAGTCTACAGAATAAAAAATACACAAAACACAGAGGAGAAAATTAACTTTCATTCATATGAAATAATTAATTTAAAATATTTGTAGAAAGGAAATGTATTGACAGAAATTTGATATCAGTGGACCTCTAGTGGTTATTAGAGTAATTGATAATTTTACTACTCTCCATTATTACTTTCTCTGACCTAAAACAGTTTTCAAATGTGCCAAAATGTTATCTCCCATGGCAATACCACAGACAGTAACCTACTCATCCATGTATTTGGAAAACAAAGCAAAACAATTAAACTAACTTAATAAGCCAACCACAAACTAACAAATAAAATAATTTTTACACCTAAAAAAAGTCCTTATACATGTCTTAATTTTAGAAATTCACTTTTCTCATCATAAAATTTCCATGAACTGAAAGAGAAATCCAATGCATATCTATATGTTATTTTCTCCCATTTTTAGATAATTGAAATATGTTGGCATTTTCTTGATGTCAAGATGTTTTAATCAAAATTTAAATATGTGAGCTATAAATAAATACTTATATTTATCTTTACATTAGAATGAAGTGAATGCTAGTTTCAGAGAATGGTAGTAATAACCCTATCAACATTGGTCAGATCATAGAAATTTGTTTTAGGGAGACATAAATTGTGTCTGAAGTGAATTCCCTTCTTTTAAATTTAAGTAATTGTTATTGAAGGATGACTTTTCACCTTTATTAGTAAAGACAATTGTCAAAAGGTAAAGGATGTCTTTAAGCAATGCCATTCCTGATGTGAAACTAGATGTCATGGGCATAAAATTTACCCCCATAGGATAATGATGGACAACCTCAACGCCATCACTTCAACAGATTGATTGCTTCTCACAAGTAACAATACATTTTGTTCCTACAAATCATCAAATCATTTCAAAAGGGGAAGTATAGGAGAAGATAAAACATTTAATAATTCATGTTCAAGATAACTTACTGGTGTATCTATAATGACAAGCCAATATGAAAGCAATAATTCAATAATTACTTATATGGGAACAAAATACCATATCCAGCAAACACAGTTTTAAAATGTTTTGCTCTAGAGAAGGAATTTTAAAATGCCTAGTGACCACTTATAAAAGAACATAGGTACATAATAAACATAATATCCAATTTACTACAAGGTATTGAAAAAGGAGGGACATTTATCAGGATGATAAATTTAAGGTAGTTGTGAAGCTCTAGATATGGTATCTGGCCTCTGCCCCAAACCTAAGGTTAGTGGTTATCACTAACACTTGCACTTCAGGTAGGACTGGCATTAATTCGCATGGTCATCAACTTAATTGTACAAAAATAGAAGACATTTTTTCTTTTCAATTGAATCTACTTTATTTGCCCCACTTCTGGTCAGGGAGGGAAACCTGGGCCAAATGAAGCTTGCTTCGCCAAGTAAAACTCAGTTTAGCCCACTAAAACTCAGTATCTTCTGTCAGGATTCTACCACCACCACTCCTTTCTCTCTAGGAACCTAAATAACAATATTTTGTGAGTCTTGGGAAGTGTGGGTTGGCAGAAAAAGGAGGCCAGTGTATTCTGCCCTAATTATCCCCAAGGAACAGTAACTTTCACATCATATGTCTATCATTGTTAAATCTGCTGCTGATGACCATGAACTTTTCGAGGCTTCCAGGTGACAGATTCAGGACTTCTGTGTCCCAATTAAGGAGATTCTCTCAGTTCACCAAACCTCCCAGCTGCTTCTCCTTGCCACTCCATCCTGGGCTGGAGTGTATATCTGTGAAATTTTCCTTTAGTGTAAGTACCTAAATACCTCATGCCATTGTCACTGAACCCTTCAGGTGCCATGTTGGACAAATGAGGCTAGCAGTCTTCCTGACTACACCTTGAGTAATGAGACACACACTTGCTCTGATCTTGTGCCTTCAAGGATATACCAACTACCCTGCCACAGGGACCACATCCACTATACTCTTCCCAGTGAGCATTGCATCTTATCTCTCCAAATTGGTCTTTCTCACACACATATGATTGAATGATTAACTTCTTTTGAAGAAAAAAAAAGTTCTTATGTAATTACGCATTCTTGTCCCTTCTATAATTTATTCATTCAGACTTTCAGGTTTTTGCTCCTATTTAAAGCCAAGTTTTTATAATTCTATTCTTTGCCTGCGTCTTGCAAGTAAAAGTCATGGTTTTAAAGATATATATATCTATACTATTAATTTTTAAATATCTACTTAAGCACTCAAAAGTAAAGCAATTGATTGTTGCTTCTTTCTATACCAGACTTAGCCTAAGAGCTGTTTATTGGGAAAACCCTGAATTCTGCTTAAGGGAGATGTGGTAAGCAGAAGTAAAAGGCATTGAAAAACCAAGCATACATAATGCCAAAATATTGCCCTGTTGTACCACAACAATTTACAAGCCTTGAGGCCTTGACACATTCTATTGCTTCTGCCTTATGTGTTCCTGTGCCTTTTGTCACCTGTGAAGTGTCATTCATACTCTGGATCTCTGTCCCTTACACTGAGAAGCATTTGCAACTCCTCCATCCTCAAGTCAAACTGTAGCCACTGCTAGACTCTCTCATAAGACTCCTCTTCAAGTTTGTAGTTATACATATAGTCCTATAGTTATCTAATGGCCTCACACCAGCAACCACATTACATATCAGCTGCAAGAGTGTGGGCCTCTTCTATTTTGCACACTGCTGAATCTCCAGCCCTGCATATAGTTCTGGCACATAATAGGTGGTCAATAACATTCTGGTGTAAATGACTTTATCACCTAATAAGTTCCTATGGATTCCAATGTTAATAAGGCATATATTGCTCCTAATTGAAATGAAGGGTTCATAGGCTAACATGTAAAGCGGCATGCACCAGGGCACACAGATTATGTCACAGAACTGGGATCTAAACTTTGATACTGCGAAGGCTGGGCCACTGCTCTGTCCATTGTACTACATCCTTGTCCATCATATTCATCCTTTTTTAAGAGATGGGCTCTTGCTACATTGCCCAGTCTGGCCACAAACATCATCTTTAATAACAGTTTAGGATGTGCTTTATAAAGAAGTCTTAGAAAACACATATTTAACTGGGTAAAGCATCATTGTTAGTGACAAAAAGAAGCACGGTTTAACGGAAAGAAAATAAAATGTAAGGTTTAGCTTTGAAATGGGAATAATGTGTGATATAAGATACTATTTTGATTGTTAAACTACACTATAGTCATTATTGTAATAGTACCTCAATTGGTTAAAAAAAAACAGTTTTCAAAGGAAAAAGCCAAAGTATCTAGTCTATCTGGAACTTATTTATAAAATTTTCATACCCAGAATAACATTCTGCAGTCTTCTTTTTAAGAAATTAGAAGATGGCCCTTTATCTATTGATGCAAATGCAGAAGCTGGCCTATTTGCAGACTGGCTGGCTGATAAGCCTTATAAAACATATAGAGCTATAAAGCGTTCACAATCGTTAGACAGAAAATATGCCTAAGTGGTAACTGAGTCTATTATTAACTTCTCAATTTACTAAACATAAGTTCTCAGGACCACAATATCTCTTAAGCACTTTTAATGAATTTTATTGGTCTAGTTTCTTTTTTTCCACAAATGCAAGTAACTTCAATTAATAATACTAAGACTTCTTTTGAAGTTTGGTATTTCATTTTGAAAAGTTTGCTCACATTTGTGTAGGACTGAATATACTTGATAAGTCTACTTAACTATAATCTGGATAATTTCCATGTTATACATTTTAATATCTTTTAAAATGTTTTAATTGGATTGAAATGACTATTACTGTTATGTATGTTATTTTAAGACATGTGACTTGTATAAATTGATAGCTGAAAATAGCCTATTTTTCTGGATGCTTTATGTAGGAAAATGGTACTCTTCATCAAAAACATATATTTTATTGTATGTCACACAAAGCAAGGCTGAATAGTTATAAAACAAAAAGCTTATAAGATAAGGTACATCTCTATTGACATGAGTGGATGGTCATGAATGAAGAGTGTTTTTCTTTTCCTTCCATCATAGCTTGGTCTTATTATTTAGAATAAAGCCCAGTAAAATGAAATGAGAAGATACGAAATAATAAATGCAGCCAAAGAGGGCAGCCACATTTTCCTATTGTCCTTTCCAGACAAAGGAGAATTGGAGGGAATGAATGAAACTGTCAAAAGTCAATTACATATTTAACAGATATACGAAAATATTAATTTTAAACACAGGGCAATTATTGTCAAGAGAGATTATTGAACAAACAGAATTTAGGTTTGCTGCTCCTGTTTTAGAGAGCTAGGCTGAACCAATAAATTTCAATGGTTACAAATAATATTTTAATTTCTTTATAAAAATGCAAAGAGGATACATGCATGATAATAGGAAGTTATGGGAAAACATCTGTAAGTGGTTATTATAGACAGATTATAAAAGCACAAGCTGTATAAAAATGTTAGCTATATTACTAATTTTCTGTTTAGAAAATAGGAACATAATGGAATGGTTGAGCCTGAAAGCATAAAACAATAGATGTGAACAAGCATAAGCTATAGGATATAATAAATGCAATGGTTACACAGATGGACTTGTGGCAACTTAGAAACTCATGCTTAAAGCCATGGGCATCAGAACCAGAAGACTGTGTTCCAATCCTGTTTTTACTACTTAGTAGTTGTGGTGATGACAGGCTAGTAAATTAGCCTCAGTTTCCTCTTGTATACAAAAAAAAGAAAAAAGAAAAAGTCTACCTCAAATGGCTCTAATGTTAGACCTAAAACCATAAAAAGCCTAGAAGAAAACCTAGGTAATACCATTCACGACATAGGCATGGGCAAGGACTTCATGTCTAAAACACCAAAAGCAATGGCAACAAAAGCCAAAATTGACAAATGGGATCTAATTAAACTAAAGAGCATCTGCACAGAAAAAGAAACTACCATCAGAGTGAACAGACAACCTACAGAATGGGAGAAAATTTTTGCAATCTACTCATCTGACAAAGGGCTAATATCCAGAACCTACAAAGAACTCAAACAAATTTACGAGAAAAAAACAAACAACCCCATCAAAAAGTGGGTGAAGGATATGAACAGACACTTCTCAAAAGAAGACATTCATACAGCCAACAGACACATGAAAAAATGCTCATCATTACTGGCCATCAGAGAAATGCAAATCAAAACCACAATGAGACACCATCTCACACCAGTTAGAATGGCAATCATTAAAAAGTCAGGAAACAACAGATGCTGGAGAGGATGTGGAGAAATAGGAACACTTTTACACTGTTGGTGGGATTGTAAACTGGTTCAACCATTGTGGAAAACAGTATGGTGATTCCTCAAGGATCTAGAACTAGAAATACCATATGACCCAGCCATCACATTACTGGGTATATACCCAAAGGATTATAAATCATGCCGCTATAAAGACACATGCACACGCATGTTTATTGCAGCACTATTCACAATAGCAAAGACTTGGAACCAACCCAAATGTCAATCAGTGACAGACTGGATTAAGAAAATGTGGCACATATACACCATGGAATACTATGCAGCCATAAAAAAGGATGAGTTCGTGTCCTTTGTAGGGACATGGATGCAGCTGGAAACCATCATTCTCAGCAAACTATCACAAGAACAGAAAACCAAACACCGCATGTTCTCACTCATAGGTGGGAATTGAACAATGAGATCACTTGGACTCGGGAAGGGGAACATCACACACCGGGGCCCATTATGGGGAGGGGGGATGGGGGAGGGATGGCACTGGGAGTTATACCTGATGTAAATGATGAGTTGATGGGTGCTGACAAGTTGATGGGCGCAGCACACCAACATGGCACAAGTATACATATGTAACAAACATGCACGTTGTGCACATGTACCCTAGAACTTAAAGTATAATAATAAAAAAAATGTTAAAAAAAACTTTAAAAAGCTAATTCATCAAACAGTGCTTAGCATTCAGTACAGTCAAGAAATTTTAGTTCTCGTCATCATCTGTCCTTTGAGTTAAAAATAATTTGATTTTATATGGTTGAATTGGATGAGAGTTTATATGGATTTTATTGACTCTAAAATAGAATTCTGCACACAATATTTTAGATAAACAAACTACTGGTTCTGCTGGCATTCTTTAAGACAGTAGGCATGTCCTCACAGAGACCGCTTTAGAACCCCGCATCAGCATTCAGTGCACTAAACTCCACTGTCCCTATACTGATAACCTGATTTTTCTTGATTGCTTTATCACAGATTTGAATAAAGACAGAGCTATGCAGTGATGAGTTGCACCTTTTATTCTGTATGGCACCAGGATTAATTCTCCACGACATTGTTACACCATAACAATAATGACATGTTAGAGAAATAACCCCATACAGAGAGATGGGCTGATTGATGATATTTCACTGCCAGAAACCCTCAAAATTTCTAAAATGTATATGAACATTTAAGGTTGCCAAAGACATAGCAATGCAGTGGTTGAAGGAAATCCCAAGAAATACTCCAGTACCTCAAAACATCAGGAAATATTTTATGAAAAGTGACTGAGGGAAATTAAAAATTATTGTTGAAACAGCTAAAGCTTGCACACTCTCTCTGTCTCTGTCTTTACATATACACATACCCACACATACCCACACATGTACATTCAAAATGGATCAGGGATAACGGTCCTTATGAATGAGATTCTTCACAGAGGAAAAAGAAGGATGTGATAATTTAACAATATGTTGGCAATATTCGTGAGCTTTCATGTTGACTACAGTTTCTTGAAAATGGCATGACAGATTGGGAGGAAAAGGGAAAAAAACTCTGAATGACTCCTGCAGTCAGGATGGGAGGGAGAAACTAGAAGAGTGGAAAGTCTGTTCTTTCAGGAATCACCTTGGTTTTCTAAGGAAGGGCCAGCGGGGAGAAAAATGGTGGTATTTCCATTGCTCTTTAATTCCTTTCTCTAGTTTAAGAAAGCACTAAATCAGTTTAGAGATGTACAGAAAATGAGACGAGATAAAATGTTAGGAACAAGAAAGAGAACCCTAACAGGGTGAACACACAGATGGTTCTGGAACTATAATAAAGTTTAGAGAGAGATTATCTAAAGCTTCTCATTTACAAATATAGAAAAGGTTGCCCAAAGTTGTTAATAATACTTAAATAATGTTGCAGAACTAGTTACTGGCCAAGCTAGTGTCATTATTTATGATTGAGAGGTCCTTCATGCTGTCTTCTTAATGAATTCACCTTAACATACCAAAGTTACTAATTATTTTATTGCTTCCTAGTAGATTTTGGATGTCGATAAGGAAGAATTCATAGGCTTCAGGAACCCCAAAGTAAGATATAAAAAGGACAGAATATTCATCCATGGACATTGTTGTTGTTTCTTTCTGTTTGTTTTTCTTTTAGCAGTCAGGCCCTTCTTCCTTAGGGCTCCTGCGGTTTGTTGGGGGTTCACTCTAGACCCTATTCACCTGGGCCCCTCTTGCCCCTGGAGGTATCACCAGTGGAGGCTGCAGACCAGCAAAGATGGCAGCCGGCTTCTTCCTCTGGGAGTTCTGTCCCAGAGGGGCACCGACCTGATGCCAGCTGGAACGCTCCCGTATGAGGTGTCTGGAGAGTCTTGTTGGGAGGTCTCACACAGTCATGAGGAACTGGATCAGAGACCCACTTAAATAGTCAGTCTGGCTGCTCCCTGGTGGAGTGGGTGTGCTGTGCTGGGTGGAATCCCCCTGCTCTGGGCTGCCCCGACTCTGCAGAGCCAGCGACAGGAAAGACTAGGACTGCTGATCCAAGATACAGTGGCCACCCTTCCTCCTAGGGGCTCCTCTTAGGGATATCAGAGTTCTCTCCATAAATCCCTGGCTGGTGATGCTGAAATTGTTGCAGGGAGGCCCCGCCCATCAAGGAGAAGGAAAGCAACTGCCTATATAATATTTGGCAAGAATAACTGAGTCTAAGGGTTGAGTGCATTTGACTATAGAAGTAAGCAGATGGGGAAGAAGTTTCAAAACACTTTCAATTCAAAAAGTATTTAGGTTTCATTGTATTTTAAATACTGTGTGTGGCTCCAAAGGGAGTATGCAAGGACACATTAGATATACTTTGCTTTTTATTCCCAAATCACTCCCAATCAAGTGGAGAAATGAGACTGATAAGAAAATAATTACTGTAAATTTATAATAATTATAATGAGATAGCCTTTCAACCCCTTTCTTCAATACTTTCCAACTGTTCTTTCTTTATGTCACCCACAATCTAAGATCCCTGTAAACCCAGTAAATAAAGATTTTCATGGTCAATTTACCCCTACGCGGTAGTTGATTTATCTGTCTGCACAGCTGCCATGCAACACGAGCTTCAAAGCCCTATTAAACACTGAAATTGCTTTTGCCTAAAGGCTAAAGCTGTTTTTAAAAGAAGTAATAGCTAGCTGACCCAAATTAGTACAAGAAAGTTATAAAGAAACGCAGCATGGTGTTCAGTTTATGGTAAGTGTTTATTAAGGCTAGTAAGGTGATAGTAAAAACAAAAACAGACGAAAAAGACAGTTGTTCAAGACTTTCAGGTTGGAAATGCAGGTGATCTGATTCTATAATATAACTGGACATATAAATTGATAGGTTCAAAATTTATTTCAATAAATTCAGAAAGGATATGTATTGTCTAACATCTCTCCAGTGTTATGAGGCTTCTTAATTGTATTTATGCATTAACAGGCAGACAGAAATCCATATTTAAGGTTTAAAGGGTCTAGCATCTGCTATTTGGTCCTAACAGAACTTTGGTATCTCCTGGAGGTGCTGAAACTGATCGAACTTTGTATCCACATGAACATTCCTGGACTGGCAAACACTGTCATGAAGACAGTGACGAAACCAAAAGAGCAATATCTCAAAAGAAAGAACTCACCCAGCAGTAAAATTTCAAATTAATCTGATGTCTTTCACTGATCAGATTAGACTCTCCAAGGCAAGCGTGGAACCAAGCCAATTTCCCCTAGTTTCACAGAGGATCAGAACCGAGCTAAGATGGGACTGGTCTCTGGGGTGTGGCAAGTTTGAGCCTGAAATCAGTAAGCCAATTCTCTAAACAAGCACTCGTTTATATGAAAAAACACTTACATAATATGAGTAAAATATTGAAAGGCAGAATTGTCACTAAGAAAGGTAGAGCAAACTCCCAAATAAGTGGTCTTAAATGTAAAAAGAAAATAATATTCCCTATATACACATTTTACATAAATACGCAACTAAACATCATTTTTCATACTTTTATATGTAAGTCAAATTACATATAATTTTTCTTATATATATATGTAAGTCAAATTACATATAATTTTTCTCAGCTTTTCTTCTACTTTTGGAAACAGAACTACTGCTTAAAAGCAATTTCAGGCCGGGCGCGGTGGCTCAAGCCTGTAATCCCAGCACTTTGGGAGGCCGAGACGGGCGGATCACAAGGTCAGGAGATCGAGACCAGCCTGGCTAATACGGTGAAACCCCGTCTCTACTAAAAAATACAAAAAACTAGCCGGGTGAGGTGGTGGGCGCCTGTAGTCCCAGCTACTCGGGAGGCGGAGGCAGGAGAATGGCGTAGACCCGGGAGGCGGAGCTTGCAGTGAGCTGAGATGCGGCCACTGCACTCCAGCCTGGGTGACAGAGCGAGACTCCGACTCAAAAAAAAAAAAAAAAAAAAAAAAGCAATTTCAAATGATTAAATACTTACACATGAACACACACATACACACAAATAACAATATTACAAATGGATTTAACAATCAAAATTTCTTCCAATTCATAGTAACATTCCTTCAAATTACTTGTTTTCTTTATATTACTTATCAAGGTAGTCTATACTTCTGCAAATTATTATACAATTATTTGTAGAGTAACTGCCATAAAGGAGAGCTTTCTAAAAGCTTCATCAGCTTAACTAATTCAATTCAGAATATTTAAACAAATTCATCATGTGAATTATTTTTAATAAGGCATTAAAACAACTTGAATTAAGAAAAAACAGCAGCACTGGATCATTTTTAGGTATTTTAAGTCCAGAAGTGTATGCAAATTAAAAAGTGAGAGCAAAAACACCGTTAGGAACGAATTCAATTTTCAAGTCAAATATTTTATTACATTTGTGTAAAAGAATCAACATCCTTTTAACAATTTTTGCTCTATCCCAAGTTTCCTAAGCAATTGTAAACACTGAAAGAAAACAAACCTGCACAAGAAAGAAAATGACTTACACAAGACAACATAATCTCTCCAGGGAATCTGGTGCTCAGCCTGAAAAACATGTTAATAGCTTTTCTAATTAAAATTCACCATCACAAAAAAAGTTAACCACTGAATTTAATTTCCTATTCAGTATAATGTTTTACAACACTTTTATTAAAAACATGTTTTATTAGATTTTCCATTGAAATTAAATGGTGAACAGTACACAGTTCTCGCTTTTACTGCTGGTTTATATGCTTTAATAATTACATAAAACTATCTTATTCAGCCAAATTAAATGCAATTTTAGCCACAAGCCTATTTTCACTAAAACTTTATTCACATATAAACTGGGCAGTAAAAAATGCATTGCAAAAGAGTATTTCATGTGTGTTTGTGTGTGTGTTCTAAAGTCCAGTGTATGCAATGTTCATATACATAAGTTTGAAAACAGACTGTAAAATTTCTTAGAGTAGGAGTATTTTCTAAAGTTATAAAATAACTGTCATATATGGCAATTGTCATAACTAAGAAAACAGAGCAACTTGAAACATATACAAACACATACTTATACTAGGAATGAACTTACATGCTATTCCTCACTCAAAAAGTAACTCAGAAGTTATTGGTAACAACATTTGAGCATAAAGTGCACCAATGTGACTTAATCCCCTTTAGACCTACTGCCATTTTGACACTCCAGAACAGTTGGGTAGAATAGTAAAGAATATCTTCACAAGCATAGTGTGGAAAATTGGTTCCCATACTTATATCTCACACAATTGTCTTAGTCATCCCATCTGAGATGGGTCCCATGAATTGGCATTTTTAAAATAAATTCCCAATGTCGGAGTTTCAGGAGGCTAGTTTAGCACATAATCTGAATTAGGATATTAGAAAAAGTGAAACTCCAACAATCATATCTGTTTATGTACTTATTTATCTCACAATCAGATTGCTATTTTTGTTAACTTACTCCCTTATATGTTTCCACTGAAAAGAGGACTGTGATAATTTACGAGTGTACAAGTCAAGATATACACAATGTACATATGTGAGCATCATTGCTGTCTGAAACAGAAATGCATCTCAATTTCAAAAACACTTTGTTTCCATATCTTTCATATTCTAGTTTAAGCTGTTTTAGAGCTTGAACCATTAATTTAAATCAAGGAAGTGTGGCAATTTCATATGATTCAATCTAATATGCAATGGTCATGCTTGTAAATCCATTGTCCAACTTATGCTAGAATTTAATATGTATTAGTTGAGTGAATAATGAAATATTGGACCTCACACCATTTACCCTTGTCCTAAGTATACCCAAGGATCCAAGTGAGTTACCTTTTAGAATTCTATCTTTGAATGGTACATTTGCCTTTTTTTTTTTTTTTTTTGGCTACCTAGCCTCTGACTATGCTTAGCTATTTTTGGTGAATTCTATTAATATATCATATATGTCTTAGTGGGAGACAAAGATTTTTACTATGGAAGCCAAAAGTCTCAAAGGACCATGGGAAAATATTTAATATAGAAATATTTTAAATGGATTTTTTAATAGCCCAACTTTAGAATTCAGCATTCTAGGGAGGCTGAGGCAGGAGAATCGCTTGAACCCGGGAGGCGGAGGTTGCAGTGAGCTGAGATCATGCCACTACACTCCAGCCGAGGTGACAGAGCAAGACTCTGTCTAAAAATAAATAAATAAATAAATACATTTTTAAAAAGATTCCAGTGTTCTATGGATTATTATTTGGGAATATTGCCCCAGATTAGTATGTTATCTTGCAAAATATCACGCAACCCTGAAGGCAGGAGTCTAACTCTAGATTTTAGAGGTGGATATTTGTTCTTGTCATTTCTATAGTCTAGCCCTTGAAGGACTAAGTAGACATCAGTAAGATTCAATTTTTGCCCAAAGATATTCAAAGCAAGATATCTAAGATAATTTTCTAAGGTTTGGAAACTGTCTTCTAATATTTTGACCCTGAGAACCACAATGATTTGATAGAAAATGTGACTTTATTCAAAGGCAAGCAATTCAAATCATTAGAATGCAGAATGTTAGCCTTTCCTTTAATTTACCTAAATATATTTATAACATTATTTCACATAATTTTAATTATTATTTAATTTGAAACTAATTACCTATTCTTCAGAGTGAAGTAAGACCTAAAGGTCTTCAAAGTTTATTATAATTAACCACAATGTGTAAGATAAATAAATGTGTATGTATATATATACACACATATATATTTATGCTATACTTTCATATTTGTATGCAAGTTAGCCCTAAATTTCAATTCAATTTTTTTCCTGCTTAGCAAACACAGGCTGACCAATTGAAGCATATCAAAACATTTTTATAATATAAATAATATGAGAAAAGGAGATTTTCTCCAATTCTGGCAAATGAAATATTTATTTCTAAATACTAATAGAATTATCAAGTACATCTTTGAATGGAAAAATTTCCTTGAAAATAAATATATATATTTTTAAACCTGTCATTAGTAGAAGTAAATATTGATGAACTAGCCCTTTAACAGAACTGTTGGCCAGGCAATGTGGCTCACGCTGATAATCTCGACGCTTTAAGAGGCTGAGGTGGGAGGATCACTTGAGCCCAAGAGTTTGAGACAAGCCTGAGCAACATAGCAATACCCCATCTCTACAAAAACAATTTAAGAATTAGCCAGCCATGCATACAGTGAGCTGTGATCGTGTCACTGCACTCCAGTCTGGGTGAAAGTGATATTATCCAGGGGAGAGAGAGAAAGAGAGAGAGAGAGAAAGAAAGGGAGAACCTCTTAATTTCCAAGTCCTTCTCCCTCTTTTATTGTGTCTAGATATTACCACATCCCATTGCTTGGCATACAGACATTGCTTACACTGCTTGTTAAACACTTCAATATATAAACAATACACTGATCCAACAATGAAGTACTAAACACTGCAGGAAAAAAAAAAAAACTGTGTTAAAAAATGTCTGTTACTCCACTGAGTCAACTGACCTGATAATCAAGGGACATTGACCGTGCTCTCCGAAAAGCAATTTATTCTGTGATGTTATGACCGAAATCATAGAAAATAAGGTTTAAAAAGAAACGCATACTTTTTAAAACTATAATCCCTTACATTTATAGCTGATTAAGCTGACATACAGAGAATTTAAGGGTATGCCTCAACATTCCTTTGTATTCCTATTATCTTTTTCAAAAATGCAAATATATATAAATTGTTGCAATTGAAAAATACATAAATATATTGGTAATATCTAATAATCTTTCTAATTATTTGTGCTTAAAAAAAGAATAATTACTCCCTTACAAAATATCAATAGTTTACATTAAAGTGTTAACTCAGAAAAGTGATTAAAACGGTTCTGAGAAAAGTATCCTTCTATAAAATGAAGAGAAACGTTTATTTTGAACTGAAACTTTAAGTCTGTTTCTAAATCTGACACTTTTCTTTTGCCACATATCTTTTCAAAAATAAACACAGACAAGGAATGAACATCAGCTGTTTTAGAAGGTACAAATTCATAATAAACTAAGTAATTGATTTAGGAAAGGGAATAATTTTTTGAGCTAATCCATGCTGCCATAAATGTCTAGGATCTGAGATTCAAACACAGAAGCTCAAGTGACAAAATTTCTGTTTCTAATCCATTTAAATGGATGGCAGAACAAGAACGCTTACAATTTGCTGAATATTTGAAGGATGCCTTTAGCTGTTAGGCCTCGAGATGCTTTTTGAAATTCTGTGAACCGAGCCATTGCATAGCAAAGCTTCCTTCATAATAAGCTCCTTATATTCCACAACACCTTCAAGGTGTTGTGCTTTTACTCATGCTTTCATGAGTAAAGCAGATGTATATATAACCTTTAAATGATTTAAACTTAAAAACATTATTTTAAGTCTGTAAAAAAAAAAATTTAAATAGCTCAACATAGTTTCCTCAAAACCAAAAATGAGAGTAAAATGCTGTTTATGCAAATATTCAGTTTCTATGCATTTTTTGCCTTTATGTTTTTATTGAGTTAGGGAAATATTATAAACCTAAAAAAGGCAAAAGAAGCAGAATACTATATATTAATCCTGAAGCATTCTTCTCATTACAAATTCTTCATTCCGGTTTGTGTCTTCTTGACCTTTATCTAATTGTCTAGCCTGGGGAAAAATATTTTTCTTCTTTTTCTCTTTTTCTGAGTGTATATATATCTCTCTATATAGATACATATTTCCAAAACAATGCACATTGGATAGTCTTCTTTCCCTTTGTTTTTAATGAATACCTTTCAAATTTTCTACAACCATAGTGAAATAAAAATTGTGAAAAAAATAACTTATTTTACTCTTCATTTTATATGGTGCCCAATAAGGACATTTTAATGCCTACCTGTTATAATTATTAGAAAGGATTCATAAAAATCATAATGTCCTACTTCAATTTCTCTAAATAAAATCTTAAGTTAATCACTTAATGTTAAAAAAAAACAACATTTTTAATTTAACTTAAAAAAATTTGTATTGTTTAGATTTTCAAAATATTAAACAGGGATTTCAGTCAACTGTTAAAATAGGAATTTCTCCTATAGTTTTTCCAGACTTCAGACACATTCAACCAATGGGTGCAGAGAACGGAGTTTAACTGCCAGTCAAAATAAAATAATGATCTATATCTACACTGTCTGACACAGTAGCCACCAGCCACGTGTAGCTATTTAAATTTGAATTAAAATTAAATTACAATAGCTTCTCAGTCACACTAGCCATATTTCAAGTACTCAATAGCCACAATGTGGAGAGTGACTATCATTTTGGACAGTGTAACTAAAGAACTATTCTGAGATTGCAGAAAGTCCACTGGATACTGATTCCTAGACTTTTCTTCAGCCCCTACTTCTCAACATTTCTCTCCACTGTGTCTCCTCAATCCCCATCATACTGGATTCTTGCACAGACCCTTATTCTCTACCTATACCATTTGTTTTCAACTTAGAGTAATTTTGTCCCACAAGGGATATTTGCAACATCGGAAGACATTTTTATTTGTCACAGTTGGGAGAAGGGGAACTACGAACATGCAGCAGGTAGAGGCCAGCAATCTGCTAAACATTATGCAATGCAGAGGACATCCCTCTCCAACAAAGAGTTGTGTGTCAATAGTGGCAACACTGAATTTGATACATATTCCTTAAAATTATGTGTTATATGAGGTAGGTCCCATGCCTTTTTTTTTTCTCACTGTGATACGCACACACACACAAACACACACACTCACCCCTAATATAGGAGGCTCTAAAAGAAAGGTAATGTTAGACAAATAAATCAAGATACAGAAGAGCATAAATGACATAATTCTAGGTATTTGATGACAAAATTTTCTGAGTATGTATATGGTTGTGTATTTGTAAACAGGAAAAAAAGAAATTTTACAGAAGGTTGTCAATATGGATTACTTAGGAGAGTACCATTGTCAGAAGGAAGGACAGAAGAAGATAAATATGTAAAACTTATGTTACAAAATATAATCATTCTGAAAAGTTATATTTTAATCATTTAAATGATACAGCATATAAGAACTATCTCAAATGAAGCCAATGAAAGGAAATCTGTAAGCAAGTGAAGACTCATTACTTGATATGGTATTTTCATTCTAGAACAGAAACAGCTAATAAGTGAGAAAAATAATGCAGTTTCATACAGTGATAAATCCTCTGAAGAATGTTAACAATTAGGAAATAGGTAAGGGGAGATATTCCTGACCTCAGGAAAGATGTCAGGGCTTGGAGAAATAAATTTGGGATTCATCTAGGTACAGATGGTGTGGAAAGCGACATGATTAGATGTGGTGTCCTAGGGAGTGAGAATAAGGAAGAGAGAGTTGAAGCCTTCACTCTGGCATCTATGGAATAGAACATGGAAAAGGAGCCCACAGAGATGAATGACACAGAAATCACACCAGAAAAAAAAAAAAAATAGGGAGTGTTGTCCTTAAACATTAGTGTTGAAGGAGATGAGGACTAAGGGTTGACCAATGAATTAAGCAAGAAGAAGCCTGCTGGTGATGTTCACAAGAACAAGTGAAGTCGGTGGCAAGGATGAAAGCCTACTTGAGATGAGCCAAAAAGGGTAGGGTGGAAATAATGGGACAACTCTTTCAGAGTTTCACTATAAAGTCTTTTGCAGGGGTGGTGCAGAGAAATAGGGCAATGAATGAAGAGGTGCAATGGGATATGATATGATTAAATGTTTCTGTCCCATCCAAAATTGATGTTGAAACTTAATCCCCAACATAGCAGTATTAAGAGGTATGGCCTTTAGGATGTGTCAGTCTCATCTCATGAATAGGATTAGGTGCCCTTACAAAATGGCTTGAGAGGCCAGCCACAGTGGCTCATGCCTGTAATCCCAGCACTCTGGGAGGCCGAGACAGGCAGATCACTTGAGGTCAGGAGTTCAAAACCAGACTGGTCAACATGGTGAAACCCCATCTCTACTAAAAATACAAACAAAAAATAAATTAGCTGGGCATGGTGGTGTGTGCCTATAGTCCCCGCTACTCGGGAGGCAGAGGCAAGAGAATTGCTTGAACCTGGGAGACAGAGGTTGCAGTGAGCCAAGATCACACCACTGCACTCCAGCCTGGGCAACAGAGCAAGAATCCATCTCAAAAATAAAATAATAAAATAAAATAAAATAAAATAAAAGGGCTTGACAGAGGAGTTTAACCCTCTTTGGATCCTGCCAGCATGAGAGGATATGGTGTTCCTTCCCTTGGGAGGATTCAGCAATAATGCACTATCATGGGAGAACAAGCTCTTCCAGACACTGAACCTACTAGCACCTAGATCTTGGACTCCCAGATCTTGGACTCCAGAACTGTGAGAGATAAATTTCTGTTCTTTATAAATGATCCAGTCTCAGGTATATGGTTATAGCAGCACAAACGGAAAAAGACAAAATCAATGGAGGCATTTTAAAGAAGATATTTATCAAATTATGTTTGTATGTAGATTCTAATAATCTAGCAGAGTGAGGAAAACCTCTAATGCAGGAGAAAGAGGAGGGATCATTGCAAGAGAAAACTCAGCAGGAAATGTAAGAAAAAAGTATCTGATATGTAAGGCAAGGAAGGGTTAGGCCTAGGTTAGAAAAGGAACAACTAGGTAGGTGATTACCCTTGAAACATTCATCAATATATCATGAGAAAGTGCTTTTCCCTAAGAGTACATAATATTTGGAGTTATTCCACTGCATTTGATTAAAATCAATATAGATTTATATCACAGCAGCTGGCCATAGCCAAAGACCCGCAGCTTGCAGTTTCAGTCAAGTAAACAATTTCCATGATGATAGACATCCTCTACATTCTCTATACATCCTCTACATTATCTATATTCCTTAAAATTAGGGACTAAGATGGTTAGGAGATACCTAAGTTAAATGCATAAGCAAATTAATGGAGTGATGCACATTACTAAGAATATTTCAGTTATTCTATGATCTTGGTGCTATACAACGGCCATTGAAAAATACAAAATCTGAGGAATGCCTACTCATGTTTTAGAAGAAAAGAGAAAATTTATATCTAAATCAGAAAAACTTCATTCGTATAATATTTCCAAATAAATGGCTTTTCTACTACAATAGCTATTTTAGCACATAGCAAGTAAGATACAATCTTAAAGTCACTGATAATCAATGCATTCCTCATTTTCTTATAACTCAAGCTAACAAGGACACCACCATCTTTTAAGATTCATCTGAAATGAGAAAAAGAAAAGCCCCTCTGTTCTTGGACGTTTTTTATGCTTCAAACTAGGGATTTCTTATGCCTTACCAACACAAACAGAACACAAATAGCAGCTAGAAATATAGCAATCTTTTGCAACCAGTTTGTAATAGCAACTGTCAGAGAAAGCAAAGGTTTTTTTCAGTATCTATAAATGTAAGTACAAAATTCTTCAATCAAAAAGTTCATATAAACTTGTTAAATATAGAAATAATAAACAAATTTTGAATATAATTGGCCAATTTCTCTTTTTGTCCACAATTACCGAAATAAGTCAAATTTACTTGTATGCATAATTTTATATTTACAAAGAGAAAAATCTACAAAGGTAGTTTTGAAAGATCTCCAAAAATTTTAGGCCTACAATGTTAGCATGACATCTACTTTCTCTATGTATCTAGCTTTCTTCCTATCAAGAACAACAGGCTGATTCCGAAATCTTTAATGAACCCAGGAATAAGAGATCATGAGCTTTCTTTCCTTAACAGCTGAATAAAGTAGTTCAAAATCACAGCAAAATATTGTCTTACTCAGCACTACTGCTCTGGTAAAATTTCCTTTAATATCTAGTGATTCTTAGTTGAAACTTGTCTTTTACATAAAAGAAAAACATCCAAGTTAATCTTTTGATCACATTTAAATGCTTGATTTAGTCAGAAGGATGACAGCCCAAGATTTCAAAGCTAGAAAATATTATCACAGAAACCAAACTGTATTGATATAACACATACTTTAAGTTCAAGGAGCAAAACGTGAATTAGCTTGAATTTTATAACCAATATCTGCTTATAAATCAGTCTAACACCTTGGTTTTGAACAAAGTTTTGAATTACAAAATAGTGAAGTGGATGACACAACCTAAATAATAGAGAAAAGTTCCCATAGAAACACGCAGATTTTTAAAAATTGACACAAGAATTAAGAGGTAGTTGTTTCCATGCATTCTGACTCGTTTTTTGGGGGTTGTTTTGCTTATTTAGTCAAACTGAAAGGCTTACCATCTTGCTGGCCATGAAGATTCTGGGGACTTTGCATTCTTTCTTCAAGATTGGAGCTAAGATCAGAGTTCACAGCTGACATCCGTGTTGAATCACTCATGTCAAATTCATCACTTTCTATTGAACTTTCATCCTGAAAATAGTTTTAAAATATCATCAAGCATTTAAAAATATAATACATTTAAATAATAACCATTTTATCTACAAGGTCAATTGAAGTTTAACCAGTAAATGTTTACAGAATTCAGAAAAGTATGTTACAAACTAATGGATTTTTAAAATAACAAACAATGGAATAATTTCTCCCTTCAAGGAATTTCAAGACTTGTGAAATAATATGTCTTTATGTACGCCAATATTTTAAAGGTAAAAATATATACTTAGAGACAGTGTAGTTTAGGAATTAACCTGAATAAAGAAAGAATGATTTTATAGTAAATACTTTCTAAAAGAGTTAATCATAAAATGTAACATAAAGAGAAATACAAGTTTTGATTAAAAACTAAATGACCGAAAAATGTTGTAAGCAGAAATATTAGAATGCAGAAAGGGCTTTATAAAAATGTTTCATTGGCAAACATGATAGATTCTAATATAGCAAACTTATACATTAGGTTCAAAGTCCACATGTAATGGAGAGCAAGGTAATCTTAGTACACCCTTTCTTTCTTTGCAAGCAAATATAAATTGCACGGCAACCACAAAAAGGAGTTCTAGGTAAAATTGTGAATGAAACATGTATTAAAAGTCAGTTCATAAAATGGAATTACCAAAAGGCCACTTTGCTGAATGGCCAATTTATCAAATCTTTCCAAATGTTAAACCAAATCTAGGATATATTATTGCGGTCATTTTACTGAAGCAAACTTCATTTGGAGAACTGATTTTTGGACAAATGGTGTACTTATAAAGGCTGGAAGGCCCAGGAAACCTGTGCAAAATGTAAATGTTTAATCAAAATCTCTAGCTTTGACTTTAATTTGTAAATGTTTGATCTGAATGTTTAACACTAATGTAATAATCAGCAGTAGTAGTGCTATTTATGTTGCACACGTTATTTATGTTTCATTACAACCATGAATTAGCTACAAATTTGCAAACAATTTATAGATGAAGAAATTGAGGCATAGAGAAGTTAAATCATTTTCCCTGCTATTATATACTAGAACCAGTAGTCATATGAAGTCATCCAGACTCGAGGAAACAGCATCTTTGAATAGGAAGAATTACCTTGGTTTCATAAATGACATCTTGGCATTAGCAAAGAAGTTTCTATTATTAACGAACAAGACCATCCTGGTAGACTAATAAATTGGCATTCTGATTCTTAAGTCAGGCTCAGTGGTTTTGGCTGTGTTGTCTTTCCTTTAGCAAAGACTGGGTCATGCTTGGGCACACTGAGTAGCACTAGCTCTTCATTAAGTCCGTAAGGAAATGCCACTGTGTTAGATCTCTGGACAATCAGCCACATAGACTTCTCTTAGTTACATGCCCTCTCTCAATTCATTACGTTTACTCCAATTCTAAATTCTAGTGTGTGTGTGTGAGTGTGTGTGTGTTTGCGTGTGTGTGTATGCAAACATAAGAGACTTCAATGTGGACTGACATTATCAGTAATAACAATGTGGACTTGTTACTAGTGTCGATCATATACAAATACATACATATATACACACATTGATAGATGATACAGGTATCTATTACATACACTATATATACTTTCTGTGATGTCATAGTATTTTAGAGGATATTCTCAGAAGCCAGACTTCCTAGATTCAGGTCCATATTCTGCCAGTTATTAGATATGCTAGCTTAAGCAAGTTACCTTACTGTGCCTCAGTTTCTTTATCTATACAATAGAAATAAAAATTGTGCCAATCTCACAGAGTCATATGAGGAGTGAGGGAATGTACTATATTTAAAGTATCTAGAACAATGTCAGGTACATGATAAGCACAATAAAACTGTTTAATATTACTATATGGAATATACAATAAATTCTACAGAATATAATATTATGCACACTTATTACAGTATATGAACATATACAACAAAATATAGCACATTTCAATATAATGTAAAGGCAAACAAAATGTGTTACTAAAGTAGCTGTGTGTTTACATAAACACATAAACAGTCTTTATAAGTATTTGTTATAAAGGTCACAAAAAGCTAACTATAAGTAAGCTCGTAAAATATCATTTATATGGCGTATAAATATGTAAAATGTATACATATATGAGGATATGTATGTGTTGTGTATTTATGTTTAAAGAAGAGCTAAATATAAAGATTCAGGTCACAGACCCTGTTCTATGAAATGATTGTAAAAACAGCCACAGCATATTATGGAAAATCAATATATTTTTTTACTACCACTAAAATGTATGCTGACACTCTTGCCGGCATACATTTTAATAAATTCAGATGAGAGATTAAAATGTTTATGTAACCAAATGTATACTTATGTATTTTTGTAATTAAAAAAAACACCATGTTAAATTATTTATCATCATAAGTGGCTTAATGATTGAAAATATTTTAAATATTTTCTTCCACTATTACATATGAAATATAATTCATTTTCACAATTACATTCCTTATTAGAATCCAATTGTTACACATTTGCAAAAAGCTTTAATGAGAATAAGTGCATGTATTCATTCTGTATATTCTATTCTAATTAATAATTGATTAAATTATTGTTTTTAATAAAAGCTAGCAGAGGTATATGAAATATAAGCTTGTGCTTTTTTACCAACATAGAGATAATACTAATTATACTAGGAAGAAACTATTGAAAGTTTCTAAGATTAAGCAATCAGAAAACTTGACTGATGTGTTATTAAGTATTTTATTTATGATTATCTTTAGACCATTCATCTAATTTCTTTTCTCTATGAAATTCTATTTTGTTTGACAATCAGAAAAAACTCTCCACATCATACTGTGTGAGCTTATTTCTTACATGAGTAAAATCTCATGATAATGAAAGTCATGACCAGAGACCATAATAATTCTGCCTCCTTGAAACTTAATGTTTTAATATTAGAACAATTTAACTGTAACAAATAATTTTCTTTTCAGTCTTTTCCCTTTTAAACATGGCACTTATTTACTTTTCAAAAGCTTTGTTATTGAGCTTTTATTTCTATCTTCAGAAGTTGTTTGAAATGGAGACCGCTAATCTGCTCCATATTTCATTTTAGTTTCCAAGTTCCAGATATTACCTGTAAAGGGTCTCTACCATGTACCTTCTGATTTTCCCTGCTATTGTCCTGCCTGATTAGTTCAAAATTGTATTTTTCCATTTCCTAAACTGTGTAATGATAGTCTCTCAGTTAACTTATCCACATCCAATTTCTCTACACCAGTCCTGCCTATTAACTATTGCCAAATTAAGCTTCCCATTTCTGAACATGTCACTTCTCTGCTGATAAATTTGTAGCCCTATCCATTGTTTGTCAAAAAATGTGTATGCTATTCAGTCAAACATTTACAGTTTCCCCTAAGACTGTTTAGAAACCACTCCCACCAATCTTCTCTTTCTGTTGATTTTTTAAAACTTATCGTCTGCTCAAATCAAATTAAAGCTTATATTATCAGCATCTCTATGAAATTCATCATCTCAAACCTTAGTGTGCATGAGTGTAGATTCTGTTAAAAATTCATATCCCCTGGTCCCACATATCAGACCTAGAATTAGCATCTTTGGGGTGGTGTCCTGCTACATGTAGTTCAATGAGCTATTTAATGTTGGCTATCAGCCCAGTCCAGTGCTGTTCAAGAAAACATTGTGCAATGATGGAATTGCTCTATAATATTCTCTATTCAATAAGGTAAATACTAGTTGTATGTGGCTATTGAACATTTGAAATGTGGTAAGTGTGACTTAAGACCTGAATTTTTAGTTTTAGTTAATTTTAATTGATGTTCAGTTAAACTTAAACATTCACATGTGACTAATGACTACCATCTTGGGCAGTGCGTATCTGACAATCCTTTGTTGTGAGATCTTGAAAATATATTCAGTCATTCACTACTAGCAAACAGTAAACATTTTAATAGATAAATTGTTTCATATATCACATTCCATAGGATGAATTTCTAGTCAAGTAATATAAATATATTTGAAAAGTGTAATAATTATCATCAAATGATCCCCCAGAAAGTTTGCTCCAGTTTAAACCCTCACCAATCATTCATAAGAAGGTCAAATGATCTCATATTGGATACAGTATTTTGTAAAATCTTTACAAAATGTGGTAAGCCTCAAATAACAAGTTAATTCACTAAAATTGTATTTTGGTTAATATAAGAGGTTGAGGTTTTTTTAATGGTTATTGACCATGCAGTGGATAATTTCCAAAGATGGCTACTATGGATCCCTTCCCCTCCCCACTGCCCCTTACATGGGCGCCACTCCTCAGATCAAGGAACCGTATTTCTCGCTCCTCCCCTTGAAACTAGGCTGATTTTGTTATTTGCTTTGGTCAGTAGAAATGTGGCAGAAGTGATGTTGTGTCAGTCCCAGAACAACAGGGAGCTCCCACTTCCTGTCTCTTGGAAACCAGCTGCCATAGAATAAAGCTGTCAGATAAGAAGTCTGACTACCCTGAGACCAGCACACTGTGAGGAAGCATAAGCCAGCCACAGGGACAGTGAGAAGTCACGTGAAGGAGCATAAAGATGCATCAAGGAGCCAGGTACTTAAGTGAGGTTTTCTTGGACTATCCAGCCAGGTCCAGCTACCAGCTGAATGTCACTGAGTAAATGATCCTAGCTTATGCCAGGAGTAACAAAATAAATCACCCAGAGGTTCTTGGCTAACTGCTTAACCCATAGAATAATGGGTATTAATAAATCATTGTTGTATTAAGTCACTAAGTTTTAGGGGTGGTACCTAGCAAAAGAAAACTGAAAACCATCTAATTTTTTCCCCTTTGAGCTACAACATAGCATTCTATTTACATTAATTTGTTGCTTAAAAAAGCAAACAGTTAATACTAACTTTAAGTGGATGTGTTGCAGAGTAGGAAGACTTTGGGCTCCAAAGTTATTTAAACCTAGGTTCAAATACCTAATCTTCTCTCTACCAGTTTAATCATTAGGGTAAGTTTTATCAGCTAAAAACCTTGGTGCCCCATCTGCAAAATGGAGGTGGAACAACATGTCAGTGGTTCTAAGTAGTAAATTATTTATGGCCAGTTTCCTAAATTTTCCTGTGTATTTTTCCTTTCCACATCAATTCCTTCTTTGATGGGTACATAAAAAGAGTAATTTAATAGAATTTTGCCATTTGAACATGTTTCGACATTTTTCACAAGACAGTCTGAGCAAACTGTTTAAAAATATTATTTCAGGTTGGGCACGGTGGCTCGCGCCTGTAATCCCAGCACTTTGTGAGGCTGAGGCAGGTGGATCACCTAAGTTCAGGAGTTTGAGACCAGCCTGGCCAACATGGTGAAACCCCATCTCTACTAAAAATATAAAAATTAGCCTGGCATGGTGGTGGGCACCTGTAATCCTAGCTACTCAGGAGGCTGAGGCAGGAGAATCGCTTGAACCCGGGAGGCAGAGGTTGCAGTGAGCCAAGATCGTGCCACTGCACTCCAGCGTGGGCAACAGAGTGAGACTTTGTCTCAAAAAAAACAAAAACAAAAACAAAAACAAAAACAAACAAACAACTACACATGCTTCGGTCCCTGGTTATTTCAGTATCTCTGGAAACATCCTGACCTGTCACTTCCATGAACTCTTCCCTAATGATCTTGTCCTCTACCTTTCTTCAGTCATTTTGCTCTCATAATCATGTTGTATGCATTTCATTACCAGCAACTGCACATCCTCCAAAATCTTGATTTCAAGCATCCCATTCTCTACAACATCTCAAATTTTCCCTATCACTTGCTCTAGTATTGCATGTATTCTAGTATTCTGATGAAATTTCTATCCCACTGATATTTATCACCCCTTGATTCTAACCCTCTAACCCTTTGGCACTAACCTCCCTGCTCTCGGCCCACCTCTCTCATGACCTCACTCATCTTCTTATGTGGCTAGAATTCCAAGGCTTGTCATTTTAATCATACCCTCCTATACCACTTCTATTATTTTGACAAGACCCAAAATATGAGTTATTCTGTTTTTTGCCTTATTCTGTTCTACCCATGCCCCTGTATAGCTGGATATAGAGATGAACAATTATTTAAATGACCTCACTTGAAACTCAAGAGAGGTCCATTTTCCTGGTTAATTCACTCCTCACTGTCTACTTTTCACATTCTCTCCTCAAACTTTCAACACCTCAAACACCCTCACTCTTGCTTTTTTTTGTTAACTGATGAATTAGGAGCAAACAGAAGAACAATTCCATAATCTCCACGACTATTTCCATTCGCCTACCTCTATCTGATCCCTCCTGTCTGTGCTCCATTCTAAAGCCAACTTCTCCAATTTTGTACAAGAAATCCTACCTATTAATGCCAAGGACATTGCTTCATCAATTCTCCTTCCTCTTTCCTAAATCACTATTTTCCTCTGCTACATGAATCCCATCAACATGTAATATGCTATAATTTCTTTGATTTTATAAAAAAAATAATTAAAAACTCCTGTTCCCATGCTCCCTCTGGCTCCTACCTCTTTCCCCTGCTCCCCTTCATAGCAAACTCTTCAGTGATTTTGCTGCTGTCATCCTGAGCACCTCATAAAAACTGCTCTTGTCAAGAACACCATTGACTTCCACCAGGCTAAATACAAATTTAATTTTCAAACTTCAGTATAATTGACTTTTCACTTGCTTTGACATAATGCATTACTGTAGACATACTGAAAAACCTTTTTTTCCAGTTTTATTCTAGTTCACAAACTCTCCTGCTTTTTCTAATACCCTGGGTGCTCTTCCTCAGTATCCCCTGTTGATTCCTCCTCATCTGCCAGATGTTATAACATTGGAATTTCCCAAATCAACGTTATTGGGCTTTGTTTGTTCAATCTACACTCACTACCTTGGTAGTACCTTCAGGCACATGGCTTCACACACTATCTGCCCATGGATGATGCTTGGCCTTATGTCTAGCTTAATTCTTTGTTCTTAATCACACATGCCAACTGTCTAATTGACAAATCTACTTAAATCTCTAATAAACCTCTTAAATCTACTTGAATTTCTAATGAAGAGCTCACAATTGAACTTCCAATATCATACCTCAAATGTTTTCTACCCCCAGTTTTTCTTACACTAGTTAATACCAATTCTACCCTACTTGCTCAGATTAAAAACCTTGGAGACATTACTACTCTTGACTTTCACACTTCTCATCGAATCTGTCAGTAAAACTTAAAATCTATCATAATTTCTCCTCTTTCCACTACCTAAACCACTATGTCTTTGATTCAAGCCACTATTATCTTCTTTCCTGAAACATTCTTCAGAAGCTTTTGTTAAATCCAACTAAAATGTATACTCATAAGATGACCATTGAAAACCCTTAGCATCAGCTTCTTCTAGAAGCATGTAGCAAAGGAAACTCATGCCAGCAGGGCAGCATCAGGTGTTTCACTTCCATGGAAACCCTTGAAGGGGTCATGTAGCAATTCACATAGTTAATTAGACATATTTTCTTTAGCTCTTCCTGTGATATAGCTCAGGTAAAAGAAAACAGTAATCATACTGGGTAGGTTGGAAACTTGGCAGAGAAGCCCCATGCCCCAAAAGAGACAAAATATCTTATCACAGCACAGTTAATACCTTAAGGTCCCCACAAAGGACATGCCAATTACAAAAATTATTCAACTCAAGGAAATCAAAAGATTCTCACCAGATATTTGTCTTCTGATACAGTTTAACAATTGGAATCATTTTTGCCACAGCAATGTTGCCTAGTAACACAGTTATCATTTCAATGTTAGCAGTTTTGCGGGACAGCAAACTCCAAAAGTTATTCAAAGGCCAATTTCTCATGCAGGAAGGAAGAGAGCTTTGTTAACTCTTTACCCACACTGATTTCTGTAATAACCTTCTACTGGTGTCTGTGCATCCAGTTTTTTTTCTTTCCTCTTCAGTCTATTCTCAGCCCACATGATTAAGTTAAAATATGGATCAGATCACATGACTTCTCTGCTCAAAAAAAAAATATGGCTCCCCATATTACTCAGAGTAAAATTTAAAAGTTCTTAAAATGTAAGACTCTATATAACTTGACTTTCCACTATCTCTTTAAACTCCTCTCCTATTTTCCTCTTCCTTGAGCATTCTGTTGCAACCATGCTGACTATCTTGCTGTTCCTACAGCTACTAGATATGCACCTGCCTCAGGAACTTTTCACTGTATCCCTCTGCTACATGCACACATTTCCTTCCCTTCTACTCAAATAACACATTTTAATAAAGCCTTTTAAACTTGTGATTCTCTAGTTCTACAGGGAGTCCCATGTCTGGCCTTCTTTATTTCTCTTAACAGCATTTAGCATCTTCTTATATACCTATGGCCATTATTTTCTTTATTATCTGTTTACCTCCACAAAAGACAAAGATTTTTCTCAATTTATTCACTGTTTTTCTTCAGGAGGGTCAAATACATAGAAAGTACTGAATAAATAGTGGTTGAACTTATTGGATTAATGCTTATTCAAATTTAAATATAATTTGTCAGACAGGAATATTTCACTTAAATTCCATTTTAATGTGACTTCCTTTACTTAACCTCTTTTTCATTTTTCAATAAACACAACGTTCTAAAAATTTTGCAAATAATTCTAACTAGTCATTTATCTAAATATTTTAAGGCAGCATGACATCCAATTTAGTATTTTCAAAATATAAGGATAAGAGTTATTTTTCTAATCCAATTATAAATTTTAAAGGATCTATTTCTTTTGTGTAAAATACTTATGATTTTTTAGAAGCCAGAAGGGATCAGCATATGTGGGTGCATTGTTGGCAGAAAGTGAATAATCTTACATTTTGGCCTAGAAATAAACATATCAACATCTAAATGAGCTTCCTACAAATAATCTGACAGCTCTAACTAGTTAATGAGACATTTAAAAATTTTTTTCAACTATATAATGAATTGTGAAGATAGTTTTTTTAATCGTTCTCAGGGATGGAAGGATATTAGTATTTTCTTAATTGTCATTGATGTCTTTAACCCAATGATTTTATTACTATTTATTCAATTATTTATATGTAGCCATGTGGCAATATAAAATCCAATATTGCCACTGCACTAATATGAATTTTTGTAAGGAGCATACCCTGAGTAACGACTATTGAGATCAAAGAATTTTATAAATAGAGCTTTGAGGTTAAACCTGCTTAAATACAGAGGAAAACTAAAAACTTGATTTGAGTTTTATGAATAAAGTAAGTTCAACAAAGTAATTTTAAAAGAATGCAATCATAGCTTAGCAAGTAATTCTGTGTTTGACAAATAAACATTTAACCTCATTTCCTGTTTTAGAGAAATTTCAAGGAGATCATTTATTAGCCTGAGGACCTGGACCTGTTCCTAATACAAATAACCCAAATGCATCTATTGAGTATTAACTAGCCAAGAAGGATGTACTAAGCACCTACTGTATATCTGCTATTGTTCTTTATTTTGGAGAATATAAACCATACATACATAACTTAGTCCCTGCTTTGACATAGCTTCAACCGAAATGGCTAGCTAACTAGAATCCTACAGAGTATTTAAGAAATATGTTTTTAGTGTCTATACATGCAGCATGTTGCTAAATTTTCACCATACAATTTAAATAGGATAACTGAAAACATCAAAACACTTCTAATTAAGAATGACCACAGACTGTCTCTAGGAAATGCACAGAAGTAAATAAATAACATATAGAATAGCAGTTAACTAAAAAATCACTTTAAAATTTACATAAGGTTTGAATGGTGGAGAAATGATAATACTTGAAATACCCATTAAATCTGCTTTTCTGATTGCCATGCAAAATAGCCTTACTACTTAAATTTCCTTAGAATCGCAATTATTTCAGATTTTTTTTGTGAACTTACCCCCTCTGAACTTTGTAGCACTTTACCAAGGCCAGCTCAATTATGGTCTACTAAGGAAAATGTAGCTTTCTTGGGAACAAACAAATTCCCACATAACACTAAGACAGTGGTGTTAAGACAGGGGCTCTGTATTGTGGACTAGGAGTTTCTGCTCGCTTTCTCCATCTGTGCAACCGTGGTAAGATTCATTCATTAAAAAATAAATTACTATCTTCAAAATGCCATCATGTTTAATATGATAGTCGTGGTTATCAAGCTTCATTCCAATTTGTAAGTGATGCAAATGTAGATGTTTTTATTTTACCTCATCTTGCTGTGAGTTTAGCAGCTGCAGTTTCATGTGCTTCATGTAGGCCATGGTAATTGGCATGTTGTAGTCAATCATGCTGGTCACCAAAGTGGGAGGTTTTCCGTTATCTGTAATAAAACATTTTTAATGGGTAATGAAAGTGACACTGCATTCTACCTGTAATTTGAAAATGATCTATTTCTCCAAATTGAAACAGGATTTTAGATACCAAGTGTCTTAAAGCATGGTATTATTATAGTTGGATGGTAGAAAAAATAACTAGTAAGGTTCTACAAAGGTGTATTGACACTGTTTAATAGTACTAATTAATTATTTCTAAGTGCAAGGGAACTTTTAAACATCCTGAGTAACAATAAATAAACCTAATGTGGTGACTAACACAATTATTTGTGTTTTTCTTCTCTGCTTTACTTTCTATATGTATTTTTTGAATGCCGAAGGAAATTTGCTCAATTTTTTGCTTTTGGCCATTCCATTTAACCTTCAAGACATAGGAATGAGCCAGCAAAAATGTATCTCTGAGACTGATAGAATCTCTGAGAGAAAGTCGTATTTAGCTAAATAATTTTCTATAATTTTAATGAGAACTAAAGCCAAATCATAATTTTTATATAAAACTTTTTAGTAAAGAAACTCCACATTATTCATAATTTTTAGAAATAAGGAATCGGTAGACTTCAAAAGACATTGATAGAAACCAATTTCCTTGCTGAATATATCTAAAATACCATGAAATACATATAATAAGTGAAAATTAAAACATTATTACAGGGAAAAATGTTATTTGCCACAGCTGAAACTGTCTTTCTTCTAACAATGGGCACTGAATTACTTTGTAAGTGGATATTCAAAATTCACTGCCTCCTACTTGAATAAATGAGATGATCTGACTTGTTGAACTGTTTCAGTCTACCACGTTTTTATAAAAATGTGAGATATAAATTGCCATTATGAATAAAATTGCTTTAAATCTCACTATTTGACACTGCAACTACCTTTATGATCTGTTCCATCTGGGTTTAAATGCATTCTTTTCTGGCACTCTGAGCAGCTCATTAGAAATCGTGTCACCGCTTCTCTTGGTAGGAAGGCATAGCTCTCTGAAATCTGAAATGATTCACAAAATATAGGTGTTATTATATAAGCTGACTGAGCATGATTTAACAGAAATGATCATTGTATTTCCAAATAAGACACGTTATTCCATAATGGCAGGAAGCACAATGAAAGCATGCATTGCATACCATGCATCATTTCAAGAAATATCTATCAAACTTGATTAGATGACTTTTAATAAGAGCCAGTAAGGCCATGTGGAGATAAAAATCAACCACATCTCGATGAGCATCTGTTTATATTTTTGCATTTCTTTTAGGTAAAATAATCACAGTGTACAGATATCCTAATGAATTTTCCTTATTATGAAACATTGCCAACATTGTTTTTAAAGTTACTGCTAGCACAATCAAATTTGTATCCAATTTTATATACATTTTTTTGTAATTTAGCCCCAAGTAGGAGCAATAAACTTTGGATTTTGCACAATGAACATTTCTTCATTGTTGCTTTTCAAAATATTTTAGGTGAGAATAAAAAATAAATTCAAACAGAACTCATGTATATATTTACTGCAGTGAATCATCCCTTCCACAGAAAATGACACACCTGGAAATGCATTTAGGCCACATGTTTCATTTATTTTATGTCGATTTTTAATAATATATGTCCATAATAGCTCACACTGAGCGAGCCTTTTCTGTGGCCTATATAGAGCTTTGTTTTCAGAACCAAGATCTAGAATCAAGTTAGAAATCTATACTACCATTACAGTAATTTTATAAATATTAACTTTTCAAAAACCAAGTTCTCCCATCAAAGCAAATAACTCCTTAAGCGAAACTGATAGATAGTTGAATATCTTTAAATAAAACCTGACAGTGACTCAGACAGTGCTACTAAGAAGTCTGATGCAGGGCTTCAGTTTTCCACCATAGCACTAACATGTTACATGAAATATAAGAAAAGCAATAGGAATAAATGAGTTGCAAATAAGACATAAATGCCACAGATGATTTCTGAGGTGCATCTATAGCCCTTACAAACACTGATGTATTTTAAATTAGTAAAAATGAGGGAAAATGTGTAACAAATGTATAATTGAGTGTAAACAGGTGCTAGTTCTCTTGGTGGTGATGGAGTCAACTTTTGCTTATCCATGCTATAGGAGCATAGACTTGAGGAAACCCCATATACTGAGATCGAAAATTGTAAATCTCATTTTCTCTTAATTTAATATTAAAATCAGTTTGTACCACATAGCCTAATCCTATTGACTTTAAGGGAAAAGAAGTGATAAGAATACTGAAGAGGAGAAACAAGCTTACAATTAAAATCTGCCATTGATAATCCACATTCAGGTCATTAAAATTCAATACTCCTAGGGGTTGAAATGCAGAACTCTTATTTTTAAATATAATATTGACAGACTAAGATATCCAGACTTCAAAAAATACTGCTTCAGACTATGCAGTTATTGCGTGAGGATAATGATCAGAACAATTCTAAACTATTTTGTGAAAAATTTTATATTATTTAATAAGAATGTATATACAATTTACATTCTCATTCATTTTCTCTTTTTCTATAAACGCATATAGCATATATGAATTTAAATTCTATTTTTCTGTTTTTACAGAGGGAATAAATACTTTTAGCTGATTTATTTCATTAGAGATCATTATTTTCTGGCTCCCTGAAGAAATACTTTATACTAATTCAGAAGAAAAAAAAAGTCTATAATGCATGCTTCATCCTTATGTTTTATATTTTAAATCACATCGAGTTATAGTCCATTAGAACTAATGGGTCTGACCAGTAAATTTATTATCAAATAGGATTTCAGGCAAAGGCTCCATTGGTTTTTCTAGATTTCTATTAAACCATTTATCTACTTTATAAAAGAGAAACATTTCATCGAAAGATAGATAGGTAAGTGATGGAGTTGGAGAGAGACTTGATTGGCTTCCACAGCCCTGATACTTTCTGAAAGTTTCTCTTTTCCCCATGCCAATGAAGCACTTGTGTAGAAATCCCTTCTGGATAGATTTATCATTGACCTGAATCAATCCTATGACTTGTCTAGCAGCATTTAACCCCAAATCAAATTTTCTTGAAATTATTAATAATCATATCACATTAGTTTTATAGCTTTCCTCTGAAAAATACTACATGTAACGGTCAAAAATAGGTTTGTGCTCATGTATACATGTATGCATGAAATAACACAAAGCCCACTTTGTATCTTAGAAAATATTTTTAAGCAAATATTGTATCATATTATTCTTTCTGCTGTGGCTCTAACATAGTACTTGCCATGTCACTATATATTACAAAAGATAAAAGCACTTATTTGGGAATAATTTTCTTGGTGTTTAGAATTCACGTTATAGGGACACCTGCCATGGCATTCCACTTCCCTTGAATCTTTTCTTCCCCACCTCATATTCACTGGGACCCACAGACTACAGAGTCCTCCTATGCACAGAGAAGAAAGATCCTCCAAGCAGGCTTTTCACATCTCATACTCATTTCTGAAAAAATATTTCTCCTGCAATGCAGGTGAAGAGGAAAAAAAAAAAAAAACAACTTTTACCCTATTCAGAATCTTTTCTCCCAGGCCTACTTGAAATTAAGAGTCCTGGAATTCTCAGGAGTCACCAAGATGGTGAAATAGAAGTTTCTAGCATTTGTTCCCTCACAGAAACATGAACTTGAATAACCATCCATGCACAAAAATACCTTCACAACAACTAAGGAATCCAAGTAAGTGATTACAGCACCTGAGTGGAGCACAGAAATAAGAAAAGACTCAACGAAGAAGGCAGAAAAGACGGTTTCACATTATGTTTGTCAACTCTCCCTCAAACTCATGCAGCACAACTTAGAGAAAGAAGTTCTCCACATGGTTGAAGGAGAATGAAGTAAGCACTCAACTTCACCTTCACTTTGGGCCCTAGCAACAGGCCCACCATTACACTCCAGGCACCAAGTATTTGAGGCAGTTGAAGTTAAGTTGTTAATAGCTTAAAATAGTTTGTTATAACTATAAGGTAGTTTATGTAAGTCCTATGGTAACCACAAATAAAAAAAATCTGTAAGTAGATATGCAAAAGATGAAGAAAAAGTAATTAAAACATACAACTACACAAACATCATCAAATCACAAAGGAAGAGACCAAGAAAGGAAGAAATTGAAAAATATTCATGCAGCAATTAGTAAAATGGCAATAGTAACTCCTTATCTATCAATAGTTACTTTAAACATAAATGGATCAAATTCTCCAATCAAAAGTCAGAGTGGCTGAATGAATTTCAAAAAGAAAAACAAGAACTAACTACATGTTGCCTACAAAAGTATCACATTAGCTATACGTGGACACATAGGCTGAAAGTGAAAGGATAGAAAAATATATTCCATGCAAATGGTAACCAAAAGGGATCAGGGATGGTTATATTTACATCAAACATAATAGAGTGCTTGTTAACAATTGTCACAAGAGGCAATGAAGGTCATTATATAATGATAAAGAAGTCAATTCATCAAGAAGATATAACAACGGTAAATATATATGTACCCCAAAACAGAGCACCTAAATATATAAAGCCAATGTTAATAGAACTGAAAGGATAAACAAACAGCAACATGTTAACAGCAGAGAACTTCAATATATCGCTTTCAATAGTAAAAGATAGTCCAGACAGAAAATGAATAAGGAAATAGCAGACTTGAACAACAATAGAAACTGAATGAACCTAATGAACATATACAAAACTTACCATCCAACAGCAGCAGAAGACATATACTACTCACGTGAACCGGGAAGAATCTTCATGATAGATCATATGTTAGGCCACAAAACAAGTCCTAACAAATTTTTAAAAACTGAAATCATATGAAATATCCTTACAGAGCACACTGGTATGAAACTAGAAATCAATAATAGAAGAAAAATAGAAAAAAATTACAAATATGTGAAAATAAAAAACTCACTCCTGAGCAAAGAAAAAATCAAACGGGAAATCCAGAAATATCTTAAGCACAACAAACTGGAAACAAACATATCAGAACTTATAGAATACAGCAAAAGCAGTTCAAACAGGGAAGTGTATAGCAATAAATGTCACATTAAGGAAAAAGAGTCAGGTGTGGTGGCTCATGCCTGTAATCCCAGCTACTTCGGTAGCTGAAGAGGAAGGATCATTTGAGGCTAGGAATTTGAAACAAGACTGGGTAACATAGCGAGATTCTGCCTGTAAAAAAAAAATTATAAAAAGTAAAAAAAAAAAAAAAAATTTTGTCAGGCATGGTGGCATGCACCTGTAGTCCTGGCTACTCAGGAGGCTGAGGTGGGAGGATAGCTTGAACCTAGGAGTTCCAGACTGCGGTGAGCTATGATCATGCTGCTGCATTCCAGCATGAGTGACAGAGGGAAAGACTGTTTCCTCTTTCTAAAAACAATAATAATATTAATTAATTTTTAAAAGAGGAGAAAAAGATCTCAAATAACCTAGCTTTATACCTCAAAGAACTAGAAAAGGAAGAACAAATTACAGTCCAAGTTAACAGATAGAAGGAAATAATAAGGATCAGAACAGAAATAAATAAGGCAGAGACTAGAAACACAAAAAAGATCAATGAAACCAAGTTATTTGTTTTTTGAAAAGATATACAAAATTCACAAAACTTTACCTAGACCAAGGAATAGAGAGGAATCAAATAAATAAAATTATAAGTAAATGAAGAGATATTGTAAATGATATCAGAGAAATACAAAGAATCATAAGAAACTACTATGAACAATTATATATGCCAACAAATCTGATAACACAAAAGAAATGCATAAATTCCTAGTAATGTGTAGCACACCAAGACTGAATCATAAAAAGCAGGACATATGAACAGATCAATAGTGAGTAGGGGATCAAATCAGTAATCAAAAACCTCCCAATAAAGAAAGTCCCAGGACCTGAAGGCTTCACTGGTAAATTCTACCAAACATTCCAAGAAGAATTAACAATAACCCTTCTCAAACTCCTTCCATTCCCACCCCCTGCCCCCCAAAAAAGAAATTACTGGTTAGGAGGGAACACTTCCAAGTTCATGCCAGCATTACCGTGACACCAAAGCCAGATAAGGACGCTACAAAAAAAGTTTACAGCAAATTTCTCTGATGAACATAGATGAAAAACTCAACAAAAACTAGCAAACAAAATTTAAAAGCACATTAAAAGGATTATACCCTATAGTCAAGTGGGTTTTATCCCTAGGATGCAAGGACATTTCAACATACACAAATCAATAAATGAGATTCACCACATTAGCAGATTGAAGGATAAAAAATAATATAATCATCTCAATAGATTCAGAAAAAGAATGTGACAAAATTCAACATCTATTCATGATTAAAACTCTTAACAAATATGTATAGAAGAAATGTACGTCAATATAATAAAAGCCATATGCAATAAGCCCACATCTAATGTCATACTCAGTGGTGAGAAAATGAAAACTTTTCTTTTAAAATCAAGAATAAGACAAGGATGCCCACTCTTGTCACTTTTATTCAACATGGTACTAGAAGTCCTAGTCATAGTAATAAAAGGTTAGAAAAAGATAAGCCATCTAAACTTGAAAAAATAAATAAAATTTTCTTTGTTTACAATTGAAATGATCTAATAGGCAGAAAATCCTACTAAAGACCCCACCAAAACAATGTTAGAACTAATACACAAATCCGGTAAAGTTGCAGGATAAAAAAATCAAGATACAAAATCAGCTGTATGTTTATACATAACAATGAACTATATAAAAAAGAGTAAGAAGACAACATCATTTAAAATAGCATCAAAAATAAAATAAAATAGAAACATAATTCAGCCAAGATGATAAAAAATCTATACAAAGATCTATACAATGAAAGCTATAAAAAAGAAAGAATAATCTCTAACAAATACACCAAGAACACACAAAGAGAAGGGATAATCTCTTTTACAAATGGTATTTGGAAACTGGATATCCAAATGTGGAATAAATAAATTGGCCTTTGTATCACACCTTATACAAAAATAAACTCAAAAGGGATTAAAGACTTAAATGTATGTGTATGTGTATATAGATACATACATATACACGTATATATATACGTGTATATATGTAGAAGTGTGTGTGTATATATATATTTATATATATAGGATTATATAAACTAAAAATCTTCCTTACAGTAAACAATGAATAGACAACCCATGGAATGGAAGGAATTATTTGCAAACCATACATAATAAAGGGTCAACATCCAAAATATATAAAGAACTCAAAAAATTTAATAGCAATACAACAAATAACTTGATTTAAAAATGGGCTGCTATGTTTAAACGTCTGTGTCTTCTTAAACTTTTTCATTGAAACTTAATCCCCAGTGCAATAGTGTTGGGATGTGAGGCCTTTGGGAGGCTACACTCTCATAGATGGGATTAGTGCCCTTATAGAAGAGGTCTAAGGGGGCCTGCTTGTCTCTTTGGCCCTTCCACCAAGAAAGAAGTCACCATCTACATGGAACGGTTCCTTATCAGGCGCTAAATATACTGGTACCTTGCTTTTGGGCTTCCTAGGTTCCATAACTATGGGTAATAAGTTTCTATTACTTTTCAATTATCCAGTCTAGATTATTTCATTATAGCAGCCCAAACAGATGAAGACATAGGCAAAAGACATGAATGGGCATTTCCCAAAAGAAGACCTACAAATGGCTAACAGGTATATGAAAAAATGTCGAACATCATTAGCCATCAGAGAAATAAAATTCAAAACCACAATGTGATATCACCTCACACCTGTTAGGATCACTGTTATAAAAAAGTCAAAGATAAAAAGTATTGGCAAGGATGTGAAGAAAAGGGAAGTCTTGTATACTACTGGTGAAAATGTAAATCAACCCATCCATTAGAGAAAACAATATGGTGGTTCCCCTAGAAATTGAAAATAGAACTGCCAAGTGATCCAGCAATTCCATTTCTGGGAACACATCCAAAGGAAATGAAATCATTATCTCCAAGAGATATCTGCACTCCTCTGTTCATTGCAGCCTTATTCACAATAGCCAGGATATGGGGACAACTAGGCCAGGTACAGTGGCTCACACCTGTAATCCCAGCGCTTCGGGAGGCTGAGACAGGTGGATCACCAGAGGTCAGGAGTTCGAGACCAGCCTGGCCAACATGGTGAAATCCCATCTCTGCTAAAATTATGAAAATTGGCCAGGTGTGGTGGCAGGTACCTGTAATCCCAGCTACTTGGGAGGATGAGACAGGAGAATCACTTGAACCCGGGAGGCAGAGTTTGAAGTGAGCCAAGATTGTGCCACTGCCCTCTAGCCTGGGCAACAGAGCAAGACTGTCTCAAAAAAAAATAATAATAAGATATGGGGACAATATAAGTGTCCACTGATGAATGAATAAAGAAAATATGACATAAAATGTATCAATATTTAATTTTATATGTGTATATATACATATATATTTCATGTTATTACACACATATAATGAAATAATATTCAGCACTGAAAAAAGAGGAAATCCTGTCATTCTCAACAACATGTATGAACCTGGGGAATATTATGGTAAGTGAAATAAACCTGACATAGAAAGACAAGCATAATCTCACCTGTATGTGGAAATTGAAAAAGTCAAACTCATAGAAGCTGAGAGTAGAATATATTGGTGGTTCCAGTGGCTGGAGGGTGAGGAAAATGAGGAGATGTTGGTCAAAGGGTACAAAGTTTCAGTTATGTAGTATGAATAAGTTCTAGAGATCAAATGTATAGCATAGTGACTGCAGATAATTCTGTATTGTATAATTAAAATTCATTAATAGAGCAAATCACAAGTGTTACCACATGTACCCACAAATGGTTACTATATGTGGTGATGGATATGCTAATTAGCTTGATTGTAATTAGCTTGATTGCAGTAATAATTTCATAATGTAGATGTATATGAAAACATGTTGTACACCTAACATATATACAATCTATTTTTTGAGACAGGATCTCTTTCTATTGCCCAGGCTGGATTGGAGTGCTGAAATCACAGCTCACTATAGCCTCAAAGTCCTGGGTTCAAGTGATGGATCCTCCTGCCTTAGCCTCCCAATTAGCTAGGACTACAGGTGCGGACCACTACACCCAGCTTTTTTTTTTTTTTTTTTTTGGTGGAGACAGGGTCTCATCATGTTGCCCAGTCTACTCTTCAACTCCTGGCCTCCAGCAATCATCCCATCTTGGTGTCCCACAGCTCTGGGACTACAGGCACGAGCAACTGCACCTGGCTACAATTTTCATTTACCAAGCATGCCTCAATAAAGCTAGCAAAAAAGAAAATATCCTAGACAACCTTCATTACTGCAGTTCTCAGTGTGGTGACTCACACCTGTAATCCCAACAATTTGACACGCTGAGGCTGGAGGATCACTTGAGGCTAGGAGTTCGTGACAACCCAGCCAACATAGATCCTATCACTATGTAAAATTTTAAAAATTAGTTGTACATGGTAATGTGTGTCTGTAGTCTTAGCTAGTCAAGAAGGCTGAAGAAGGAGGCTCACTTGAGCCCATGACTTTGATGTTGCAGGGAGCTATTATTATGCTACTGCACACCAGCCTGTGTGTCAGAGTGAGACAATGCCTCTTAAAAAAAAAAAAAAATTAAAAGTGTCCTGTCCTTGGAAAATTCTTAAATTATGATATATTTGAATAATTACATTTCATAATTAAACTTTTGTGATGAAATACTGCCATTTGATTCTGTGTGCATCCTTATTTAACCTAATTCAGAGATAGCATTGAAAGCCTATGCACCAATCCTCTTCTAACTTGAGACCTATGCTAAGTACCTCTATGACCCTTACCCTAATGAAAGGCCTGTTCTCATTTGCTGGGAATGAATGTTTGAAATGTTAAATCAACTTTAAATAGATATTCATAAATGGTGATAACACTCAGGGACAGGTCCCTCAAGGCAGCCCATTTATCGAAGTCCTAATATCTTTCTTGCAATATGTAATAGCAGTTGCAAATAAAACCTAGAAGGAACAGAAATTTAAAAATATTTTGATTCAGATACTAAAAACACTATTCTACTATATTACAATTAACTATGTAAAATGCTATAATCGTTCATAAACGTCATAAATGTCTTAGACCCAGTTTTCCAATGTGACTACTCTGTTTCCAGATGGAAACTGGATTTTGAATATACAGAGGTACAGAACATTTTCTAGAATATTGGTGATAACAATATTTCACTTGAAAATGTATTCTTAAAAACATTTTTATATTTCAGAAAGACAAAGAGTATTTCCTTAGAATTTGTTTATGAACACAGAAACACTGTCCCTTGATAGTGATAAGATGCAAACTTTAAAGAATGGATATTAGCCTTGATCCATCTTAACTAAGCACTAAAAAAATCACAACTTCCATCTGACAATTCACATATTAAATATATAGCTCACAACAGAAATGAACATGCAAAGGATGAACTAGAAAATGGCCATATTGAACTTTATAAACTAATGACCTAACATTATTTATCAAGTAAATAATTATGGGTAATATATTTCTTACAAATGTTGTTTTCTATGAATCTAGACTTGTTTTCTTATGCTTATATAATGTTATACTTTTCACTGTGGTTTTACTACCATTATTTTAGCAAATGGTTAAAACAGATTTTCCAATAACTTTTTGATAAATTGGTTGACTGCTATAAAGAGACGAAATGAATTGTCATTGTTACACAGCACAGGGCAAAGTAAAATGCTGGAAGTCAAACATGGATTTCCTAAATACTGGTCTATTTCTGTAAATTTAATGGACGATGAGTGGCTTATCCAACAGACAAGACAAATGCTAAGGGCCCAGGGAAAGCAAACAAACAAACAAAAATTTCAAGAAACCCAACGTACCAAAATGTCATCACAGAAAAAATCAGTGCTTGTTAAACTATCTTCAACGTGAGTCATGGGAAAGATTTGTTACTATTATTATCTTTTACCTTGAATTCAGAGAGAAGGAAGGAAGAAACTAGCCAGGCAAATAGAGCAAAGAGTCCTCAGCAGAATTTCTGCTCTAAAAGAGCAGCCTGGAAGATCAGGCTGCAGACATAGATAAGGAAGCAAGTTCCAGCACAAAGAGGGAGCCTCCTGTGTAATTAGCAAGTTTCACATGCATACAGTGGGTCCCAGTAAGCACTGTGGGCCCTAGTGAGCACATTCCTTTCCACATCCTTTTTTGGATAAGGCAGCTAGAAGCTTGCATGAAGCTGGTGCCTGCAGCTGCACCAATAGAAAGAACTACCTTGGGCCAGTCACATCAACCATGGCCAGGCACATCACCTAAGCTGGAGTGGAGTAGCATAGTAATAGTTCCCTGCAACCTCAAAGTCATGGGCTCAAGCAAGCCTCCTGCCTCAGCCTCCTTGACTAGCTGGGACTACAGGTACACTCTACCATGCACAACTAATTTTTAAAATTTTGCCTACCTGCCTCCCACTTAGCACATGCACAGTGGGGGAAAAGATAAGCAACATGGACTAACTTAGGCTAAGGACCTGCCAAAAAGGTTGGGGTGAGGACTGCCAGAGAGTCACACCCTATGCAAATGACAAACCTAGTCCTAATAGGATTTTTTACGCCCTATGTAGATGAAATACTCCCTCCCCACTAACTTGCTTATAAAAACCCTTGCATTTCCCTGAAGAACGGCAACCCTTTTCCTGGGACTCCTCTCTGCAGCAGAGAGCTGTTCTCTTTCTTTTGCCTATTAAATTTCTGCTCTAACCTCACCCTTGGTATGTCCATGTTCTTGATTTCCTCGGCAGTGAGACAAAGAATTTCAGTGTCACCCCAGACAATGAGGCCATTTCAGAATTATCTATGGTTGTGGAGTGGGGGAATTGTGGCACAAGGTAAATTTTTCATAACTTACCACTTCTGAAGGCCTTAATTCATTTGTGTATTGGGGAACATTGATAGTGTTTTCAGTGGAAGTATTACAGTCTAAGTCCAGTAGGACTGGAATTCATCGGTAATACAGAAAATAATAGATTAAATTATTTCCATAAATTAGAAGTAGAAATGACCTCTACCATCCAAAAAGTATAGTAATACTTCCATATAAAAGTAATTTAACCACAGCATCTTTTGATGGACTGACCAATAAAATCAGCCTCTGGAGCAATAACAGCACAACATTAGTGATCCAGTGACAAACTTATCCACCTGTAAAAAGCTCAATGATCAAGTTCTATAAAGGGCATGGTTTCCTATCTTCCATCTGTAGGTTATAAAAAAAAATGACAGGCAAACTCTTTGGGAATACCTTACTGAAAATCTCATGGACAAATATACTTGTCTACTTGCCAATGTCCTGCCTTTCTGAAGAAAAAAAATGGTACTTTAAAAAGTCCTACAACTATAAGGCCAAATACTGGTCATTCCTGAGTATCACTAGCCTTCACCTTAACACAATGCAGTTAAGGTAAACATACAAGTTATCAAAAAATCTGAAATTTTAAAAGCAACCACAAGCAAACTAATTTGCAAAACTCATCTTGTAAATTCAATAATGTATAATACTAAAGTTTTCTTACATTTTCCTTTTTAGTATCAGAGTCTTCAGAAATAAATTACCTTTCCAACTTGGATCTGAAGTAACAAAGTTAGAAAAATTGAAGGAAGTTAATTAATCAAAAAAATTTAATAAGAAATTGTTGTTTTGCTCTATTTTTTCAGACTATGTTTCGTAAGTATGTAAGTTTATCTCCTTAACTAAGCCATAAAATAGTTCAAATTAAGAGAAAAAAAAACAGAAAATAATTTTAAAACATGGGGAATCTGACCATGTCTTCTTTTCTCAGTCCCAAGTATCCTTCCTCTCTAATTACAACAATGTTTCCTTTCTAAGGTATTCAATAAAAAGGGTTTCTAACTATTCAGTTTGTATTATACATACACCTGCAAACCTCCGGTTCTTGAAATGGTAGAGAATTTGCAATCCTTAAAATTAAGATTCCCATTAATTACATGACAATTATTTGTTTTGGCTGCATTACATGGAAGAAAATGTCACCAAGCAATCTATTGTCACCAAGCAATCTGATTGTTTTCCATTAATTGAGTACTTAGTAAATGGATTATGCTGAATCAGAACTTTACATGAGTTTCATCATTTAATCCTCACAACAATCCCACGAATAGATTACCATGATCACTGTCATGATCTCTGTGTAACAGATGAGAGAGCTAAGCTTCAGAGAGGTTGTGTATTTTGTCAACTATGTACAAGAGATAGGACTCACCTGCTATTGCGGTTTCAAAGTCTATCACTTTAACCACTGTTTTATAGCCACTCCTAGTTATCAGTATTGAAAAAAGATAGAGACTGTTTCCTCCATAAAGAGCTGGGATATTAACCTCACAGCATAGGTTAATTATTCCAAAATGTTTATAATGCCCCCTGGTGTGAAGTTCTTTATAAGTGTAAAATGCTCTAACCAGTTTGTGGTGACCTTTCTGAATACAAGGGTCAGTCAAGCACTCTGTACCTTGTCTCAGGTTACAAAGTTCCACAAGAACAAGTCAGACTATGGAGCAACAACACAGAGCTCTGCCTTGAAAAAAATTAACAGGCCATCTGTTCCATTCCAGCAAAACTGATGACTAAAATGACGGCTTTGTGACAATGCTGTAATATTTTAGCAGCCAGTCAGCAAATGCGTTGGACTTCCACTTTTAATGAAATTTATGAGAGGAATGTAAATAACTGCCTCTCCCTAAAGGAATAAGACATCTAATTGTAAGAAGAAATTCACCAGCAGAGAAGCCATTCTTGGTCTAAGATTTGAAGCTAATGTGCAAGCTGAAATAAAGCCATCACATAACATTGGCAAATCACGAGTAGAAACAATCATTTTATAAAGCAAACAAACAAAAATAAGCTAATCAAAAGATTTATCAACCAAAATTATACAATTTTAACCTAAATTCACTTGTGTAATTAAAAAAATGATTAGTGTTCCTAAATATCAGTAATTTGAAAATGTAACTGGGTGCTTTGGTATATTGTGCTCCTTTTCAGACACAGAGCTTTTGAGCAAACAATACCTAATATAATCACACAAATTCTTAAAATCACCTTTCTCCACCTTTTGTTTTTAAAATGAATTTAGAGAACAGAATAATGCCTTTATTTACTAGAATAAATATATGAACACCATAGTTTTTGCCAAATATCGAACTGTATATTTCTAAAAGAATTTGCCCTTGAGGTCAAACTTCTGACATTTTCTCTTATGAATATCCTGGGGATCATGGATAAAGAATAAACTAGAAATAATCTCCTAGTGAAATTTGTTTATCTTACTATATTTGAGAAAATTTGTATCACAAACCCTCTGCAATATATATAACTGGATAATTAAGGTATAGAAAATTTATTTGTAAAACATAAGATTAAAATTAAATTGAACAGATCCTACAAATCCAAATTAAAAACCCATATGTCCTGATTCATAAACATATAGAACACCGAACTCCAGCAAGGCCTCTATCTGAGGAAAAGAAATCTAGGCTCTATGCGTATCTCCAATTCAAGGAACAGCTCTCTGTCTTTTTCTGTTTTATATATTGAATGCCTTTGCATTTAGGACTTTAAAAAGTATGCAACCACTGTCACATTTGAGCCCAAGTGGAATATAATGTGATGACTTACATTAGCTATGACTTTGATAATTTTCTAGATGTGTTACAAAATTGAAATGCTCAGACACTAATTTTCTTTTCTATTAAAATAAATTTTTTAACCCACTTGTCCATGAAAAAGGATTAACAGTGTACATCATTGTACTACTGCAGAGGAAATAATTAATTTGCAGAGATATGTAAGGAAACAGTCTTGCAAAGATAAAGACATTTTTTCAACTACATATTTATTTATCCAGCAAATAACTATTGAATGCATAGGCACCATAATTACCACTAAATACTACCCAATATGGTTCTACAGCACTAATGTGACTGGACATATCAAATTCTTGGAATTATCTATTGGTAATTGTTTGATTAGTTTCAAAGCAACTCTGAAAAAGGCTTTAATCAGGACTCAACAAGAAAATTCACAGATAAAAAGTTCTTGTCTAGCAACAATGAGTTAGACAAAAGACAGACATACTGGCCTGCCTAAACAAATTTGTAATCACTGTATCTCTCAAAATTTTTTGCTTGGGAACACTAACTACTCATCTATCTATAGACAGAGTATCTATCTGACCTTTCAACATCTGTTAAAGACCAAAAGAATTCCTGTGCCTAAATGATGTTTCCAATAGCAAAACCAGGAAACTGCCAGATTTGCACAACCACCCCTAAATCCCCATGCTCCCTGGTGGAGGATTATCATGTTTTCTTTGAGTTCCTATCAATCCTGCAGTACTGTTTGTTTTGCTATGACTCTGGGAGTATTAGCATTACTCTAATGCACATTTGTAGAAAAGCACTGCCCACATTTTCTTTTTCTCCCTTCTTCTCTGATCATGTTTTCCCTCAGTCTTCACACCCATTCATCTACCCTTGCCTTTTTTACCTAGTTGAGATGGCTGATCTAGTCCAGTCAGGAGGATCTGGGTTGATTTTTAAATAGGATTAAGTTTGCTAGATAAAATATAAGACACCTAATTCAGTTTTAGTTCTAGATAAACATACAATATTGGAGCCAAACATATTAAAACTATTGTTTATCTGAAATTCAAATATAACTGGTCATCCTGTGGGTGTTAAATCTAGCAACCTTGAAGAGTATATATATCTAATATGAATGAAAATACTGGTTTGAGTCTGAAGGTAATTTTAACTTTGGAAAAAATTGTTATGTCAGGAAAATCTAAGGCTATGCCAAGAGCAGAAGTGATAGGGTAGGTGGCAGTGATTACTGGGGAGTCTGCAGGCAGCTTGAAATCATAGTGCCCATCTAAAGCAAGGCTTTCCAGCATTCTATATCAACAGCACAGGTATACATACATTTCACATCACAAGCTAGCACATATCCACACTCATAAAATCAAACTGATCATTTCTATTCTCTTCTCTACTTCATTTTTTAAAAGTGATCACAGCCCAATAAATTAACTTGATGAGTCACAAGTGGATTATGGTATCTAATGGAAAAAAAAAAACCCAAAAAAACAAAAAACAAAAAACACCAGTCTAAAGCAGAGGAATGCACTCTGTTCATCCAAAGTTATTTTGTAGTGCTAAGAATTTGATGAGTATGTGGTCAAATTTAAAATAAAAGTAGGCAAATCTGAAGAAGGTATAAAGCAGGCAGGAGTATTTTTAGATAGTTCAAGTCAGTTTTTCAGACAGATAAAAACAATTTGGAGATTTGAGGCAAATGCATTCAACACAGAGCAAAAGAAATGAAAAGTGAATGTGGTACAGAGGTAGGAAGTGAGTATTCTCCAAAGATAGGGAAATGGTACAAGTGCTAGACAGGCAAAAACAGCTTAAAAGAAGGCAAAGCATTTCACTATATGATATAAAGAAACTAGAGGAGGAAAACATATACAGGTAGCAGCATTCTAGGGCACCATCAGATGAATTTGGTATTACATCAGTATACATTAGTAGACTGAAGTGTAATCAAGCAGAAAATAGAATGTGGTTTATGTTAAATTATAATTAATTTTCGTTGGAAACTTGTTTTGCTTTACTGATTATATTTCAAATTCAGATATATTGATATTCACGAAAGAGCTTTATTTTATTATTTTAGCCTTTTATAATGATTAACATATTTAATCTGGAACCTTATTTACAATAATTAAAATAGCCATCCACTGAGTAAATGAAACCATTTCAAAAAAGAAATAGTCAAACTGGAGATGTATCCCTAAACTTGTGGGTGCTATTTTTCTGTCACTTCTTTTTATTTTATTTTATTTTACTTTTATTTTTTTAGAGACAGAGACTCACTCTGGCACTCAGGCTGCAGTGCAATGGCATGATCATGGCTCACTGCAGCCTCAAACTCCTGGGCAGGTGATCACCCACCTCAGCCTCCTGAGCATCTAGGACTAGAGGCATGCTCCACCATGCTCAGCTAATTTTTTTTATTTTTATTTTTTGTAGAGATAGCATCCAGCTATGTGGCTCAGGCTGGTCTCAAACTCCTGGTCTCAAGCAATTCTCCCATCTTAGCCTCTGAAAGCACTGAGATCACAGGCATGCACCACCACATTCGGCTATGTTATTTCTCATGATTGAATATTTGGCTGCTAAGGAAAAGATTGTCAAAACAGAGAATTCTTATATTAGATGAAAAAATAAGCAGATGGGCAATGAAAAATATCTTTTTCACACAGGTTCACTAATAGTAAAATAAAGAGAATTCCTAAATATTGCATTAAATAAGATAACTCAGCAAAGTCATTGTTTATAGAATTACTTGTGACATGAAGAATTACATTAATATACACAATTACTTACATGGGAGTGTGGAAAACCTCTTCCTGTCTTGATTTTTCCTGAAGAGTATGTGTAATATGATACATTTATATTTCCTTTGGGCCCTAGGGGAGAACCACAAAGAATGCCACTTTTCTGGTCTAGAGTTCATCGGCATGTTCACACCCTCCTAGGCTGCTATTGCAACTCCCTTGTTAAAGTTTACCTTTCTTACACACTGCTGGTCAGTGGGGAGCCAGCAATTCTTTTTGAATGCATATCCAAGAATACAGTTGCTGTAGCCGCTCAAAGCAGGCAATCATTAGCCACATTAGGGAGACAGAGAAAGATGGCGAAGATTTCACTTCATTCTGTTAGGGACTCCAGTAATTTGCATATCCTTCATGTATTTATGCAGGCAAAGTGCAGAATCTGTGAGATGATGACAGTGCACTCTGGATGCAGAATTAGTTGTCTGAATTATTGAATTGCTCGATAACTGGCAAATAAGAAACATATTTTTCAAAGGTACCAAGTAGAGAACTGGCTATGTGGTTTCTTTTATAAAATGTCTCTCAACTGGGAGTGTTTACCGTTCTCACTAGGTGATTTTACAAATAGAGAACAAGAAGGCGTTTTGGTTATCACAGTATCTGGGGGTTGGTGATGCTGAAAATTAACATATTATGGGATATTAAAAGGCCTGGAGTACTTGGGACAATGCTATTTGTCTGCCCCTAAGGCCTATATAGCCCAATTGAGAGACAACGCTTTAGACTATATCAATGATTAGACACTAATGAATATATCTGACCAAATATACCATGTCTATGTGTTATCTATTGATGAGAAAAAGCACAGAAAGATAGAAATTTCCTGTTCCAAATTCCAAATTCTCAAAAGAAGCAACTAGGTTACCGACTCAGTTTCTTTCGGAATTCACCCGTAACCAAGAAACTCAAATAGAGCTGAGGAAAGTGTTCACTGTGAGAGGACATTCCCAGGAAATTGAGGGTGGGGGGAGAATAGGGAGAAGAAGAGATAAATGGATAAAAATAGGTAAAAGCTGGCTCTTATCATAAGACAACTAAGTCTGCTGCTCATAAAGCTAGTGAATAATATTCTCAAATTTATGAGAAAATCATGAATGAAGACATGGGTGGGTGTTATCCATAGGTCACTAAGGAGCATAGTAGACAAAAAAAAGAAGTTAGCTTTTGATTACCTGGTTAATAGGGGGGAAAAGCAATTTAGAACATCTGTTACCCCCAAAACCACTCCATATTAAAAGAAAAAACCCATCTTTCTAGTCACCACATTTTTGTAATATCTATAATTTTTGAAGTTCGAAGCAATTATTATATTAAAACTTTACCTATATTATTTATGGCCCTAAAAACAACCTTACAAAATAATAACATGCCAACATCACACATGCAGAACTTACACTATGGGATTTAAACTCAAGTCTAGCTGGCATCAAAGCTGGCCCATTCTCTCTCCACAATCTCATGCCAGTCTCCTATGTCTTACATCTCCTTGCCATTATCTTCTATGCAAATTCATTACCTATATAGTAATTTATACAGGCACATACATGCAGACACTTTAAGAAATTTGGTCATTTTAATTTTTTTTACACTATCAGACTAGCAAGGAAAACAAACCTCTTGATCTGAGTGAGAATCACCCACTAGGAGGCATTAACCAGCTACTTTTTAAAGCCGCATTGGCTCCTTTTCACCACTAGGGAGCACTAAAGTAGTAATTTACTAGGCTGTCATAAAGAGCTAATGAAGTTTCTCCAAAAGGTAAATTATATTTCAAAGAATATTCACTGGGATATTATAATTTAATATAAAAATTATTGATGATGTGGTGTATGACATTAGCTGATGATAAACTTCTTTGGATAAGCTCATCATTTTTTTTGTCTCCACTACCAAGAAGACAGCTTCTGAATCTTAAAGATTTGCAGTATTACTCTGGCCACTGCAATGAGCAACTACACCCATATGAGATATAATTCAATTTTAATAAATGACAATAAGCTATTCTTTTGTTTTAGGATTGCTAGTTGATAAATTTAATTATCATGACGATTTATTTTTAACTGTTTCCTTCTGAGATGTTGTACACATTTGACAGTAATCTGAATAATATTCAGTAGCTGTAGTTAATATTTAGAAATCACTTGTGTAAAATCTATATATGTTTGTGTGGATATAGGGTGTGTGTGTATGTGTGTAACTAATAAATAAACCAATGTGAAAAGTAATGTGTTTATATTCTACCTCAAATGTGAGGTAGTATATCTATCTATATATCTATCTATATATATATTGTTCTCTATATACATGAGAATATATATAGAGAGATAGAGCTACATCTTTGTATATTTATATCTCTATAGATACATAGAGATATATCTACATATGTATATATAGATATGTATCTATATATCTAATAGACATATATGTATATATAGAGAAAAAGAGACAGATGGATACATATGTCTATATAGATACAAACAGATATAGAAAGATATAGATCAATTTATCTATAGATAGCTATAGATATATCTAGATATTTTACATTTATATAGAGAGATATAAATCAAAATAACCTAACAAAATTATCTGTAAAATACCTACATTTGAGTGCTATTTTATACTGCTAAACTCTCTAAGGTAAACTAGCTATAAAATACAATTCTAGATCACAGATCTATTGTGTAACAGTGTAAATTATTAATGAGTTCAATATTGGACAAAGTCTACCAAAAATTTGGACTTGGAATACTTCATTTTAAGTTTTTTCTATCTCTGTTAGACATTCAGAACAGCAGCTTATTTAAGGTACTCTAGTTTGTAATAATAAAATGCGGAAAAAACAATGGATCTGCATTAAAAAGGCAGGAACCTATATTTGTCTGTTGTGTTATTTTGCCTTAATTTTATTTCTACATTAAAGAATTTGGCTACAGAAATGAAATTAAGTTCTGAGCCTGATAGAGATTTTCTTCGCCCCTTTGCTTCAAAGACAACCTATACTTGCGCTTAGATCTGTGGCAAGAAAGGGAAAAATTCAAAAGAGTAAAAAGAAGTGAAAGAGACTCAAACACACAGTATTTTTATATTCTATGAGTGAATCATGTCTAGAGAGCATTTTTTTCTGAGAAATGTATGTAATTCTCAGTTTTTCATTTAATAACATTAATTTATTTCGAAATATACTCTAACATTTTTAAATATTTTGAATAAATATAGTTCCCCTTTTTTGGAAAATAAAGATTTTTCTATGGAGTTTGCTGAGACTTCTTCCTCATCTTGATGACATGGTTCTTAACTTTTAACTGGCAAACACATACCAAACGCTATTAGGTGTGATGCCACATTAGGACTCATATAAAAATCAGGGCTGGGTGCGATGGCTCATGCCTGTAATCCCAGCACTTTGGGAGGCCAAGGCAGGCAGATCACCTGAGGTCAGGAGTTTGAGACCAGCCTGACCAACATGGTAAAACCCCGTCTCTACTAAAAATACAAAAAAAAAAAAAAAAAAATTAACCATGCATGGTGGTGAATGCCTGTAATTCCAACAATTTGGGAAGCTGAGGCAGAAGAATCACTTGAACCTGGGAGGCGGAGGTTGCAGTGAGCTGAGATCATGCTATTTCACTCCAGTGTGGGCAACAAGAGTAAAACTCTGTCTCAAAAAATAAAAATAAAAAAAATCAGGCAGGTCCTGTTCTAAATGGGAGGTCAACAGATTGCTCTATGCCAATGACTCACATTTTCTTTCTATCTTACTCCTGACTTGAGTTAAATTTAGCTACAGATGAGAGACAGAAGCATGTATGTTAAATGATCATATAAAGTATCAATGACTGCTAGCAACTTAAGTGATTCTCCACCTTCTCTTGCCTAATGATATTTGAATTTTATATAAAGATACAGGGGTCAACGGTTTAACCCAAATAGATTGAGTTCTAATTGTAAAACTTGAGGCACTATGACACAGAAGAAAAATGTGCTTGGGACCAAAGCCTTCTTGGCATGAATCACAAATGTATATAGATAAACCCCTATTTTAACACTGTTAAGATCTGCAAACTCTACAAACTCTGTTTTAGACTATAGAATTACATCATATATGTGAGTGAATTGTGGCCTATGCACAAAGAGGTTAAATGTATTGTTCAGAATTCTTGAATTTGACTTTAGTGCTATTTTTCCACACCAAGATGGCTGCAAATTTGGTTCATTAGTCCCATTATAAGTTGACAAAAATTCTGAGAATTTTTGCGTGACAAACTAGCAGAAACTGGTGCAAGTTAGAATATTCTATTTAGCAATAGAGACAGTGAACCAATAGATATTCACTAAAAGAACTAGGCAAAAAATAATGCTAACTAGAGTTTTAAGGTTACGTGTCCTAGATATGACAGAATAAAGATTTTCTTTGTTAATCTTCAGAGTAAGGCTGTAGAGATTCCACACGAATATGTTACTATTCTACAGCATATCTCTGGAAAGGAATATTCCATTCATATTAAAAGCATTTTTTTTTTAAAAAAGAGCCAATTTTATTTTTTCCACAAAATTAATTTGAAATTAGTTTAACAGATTTAATCTTTGGGAAAAGCAAATGAAATAACTGAAACTCTCACAAATTTCATCTGGTAGGACAGCTCCTAAACACAAGAACTCTGGCCTTTCCTCATGCTTTCTTATAAACCCAAACTGTGGACTTTCAGGGATAGTGACACCTACAGGAAGCACCAAAAAAATGCCTGCAAGAAAAGTTATTATTATTCCTGTCTACCAACACAGAGGCATCAGAGCGGGCCTAGGAAATTAGATCCGTAATTGTAATTAGGGTAAATGATAGAGCTATGCTAATTTTGCTGCCTGTTCTTCTACATGAAACATGAGTAGTGATTGGACAAAGAAGGAGAGAAATAACACCAATCACAAGTTTACTATATGCCAAGCACTTTACACACAGTAACTCATTCATTTTAGCACACAATGTGTATCATTATCCACCATATAAAGAAAAAGAGTAAATAATTTGCCAAAAGTGGTACAGATACGAAATGAGTGTTAGATTTGAAATTTGAAACTGCGTTAGTCTGGCTTCCAGCCTATTTCCTTTTAGCTATAGCATATGTTCTCCACTCCTGACTTGAATGTAATTATTGGCAGTTATATATATGAGTAATACATGTAAGTTTACAATATCACACTGTGAGTTGTGTGTGTGTGTATGTGTTTATGCACAGATATATGCAGACTGTTTTCTCTATTGATAACACTGACTTTCCCTCTTAGTTCCTGGATTTCTACCAGTTAGTCTTATTTTACATGTATCAAGAAAGAGCTCTGAAACTTAACCCTTTGATTAGTCCCTAATTTAAGAAATGTGTCTGAACTCGCTTACCCTGTGATATAATACAATTGATAAAAGAAAACCAGAAAACAGTGATGTATTCACAGAAGATGAAGTTTTGGCAGAATTTGAGAAGAGTTACAAACTAGAAGACAAAACAGGATCTCAAGTTATTTTTATAATGTCACATCATTAATTTTGAAGTGACTTTCCAAATTGCTAACCACATCTGCATTCAGATTCTATTTTTTAGTAAAAGGATATATTTTAAGTTCAAACATGAGTGATATTGAATGGTCCTACCTCTTCTCCATTTTGTTCATGTAGATAACCAAGAGTAGACTATAGACAAATATATTGAAAGAAACACATTCAATGTACCAGTAAGTTAATACATACACAGATACAAATGTAGAAAAGAGACCTAAGAGTCACTATAATTCAATAACGACTGAAAAAATAATCATGATAGCCTTTACATATTCCTCAAATGTGTCATTTTGTGTGGGATTTTCAAGAGCTCATGAGAAATAATATATATACCCTCCAATTTTAGCTAAAGTCAAATCAGATTGCAATACAGTTTAAGTTTTATAAATGCCTAGATATTTCAAGGAATGATATACTGCAGATAGAAAAACCAAATGCATTCAAAAGTTAATCCAATATTAAAGGACCACCATTTCCTGCAGAATGAAAACATAGAAAGATTTGCAAAAAGGCAAAGTAAATAAAATGACCACTAGATCTATTGATAATATTGTTAAGACAATATGATACACTTTAATATGATTAGTTGTATAAGTATGGTTTCTTGGCCATGTAGGAAAAAGGAGAAAAAGAAGGTCAATAAACATAATCATTATGCATGCTCTATAAGCTAATGTTTAAGAATTAGAAAGAACTCCTAAACTTAATGGGAACCATTATAATTGCAATAGTTATCTAGCTAATCCTACCTATGACTAGCCAAATTCAGCATTAGTATTAAGAATTAAAGTCTGGCCCAACAGTCTATGGCCTTAATAGCACTAAACCATTCTATTTCAAATTACATTTTAGTTTTATGCCCCATTAATTGAACACTTTCATCACATTTTAACATTAGACTTAAATTCATTGTAGAGTCGTATGCACAGTTTCACTGGCACTGCAAGCAGTTCTATATTTTGTTTCTTTCCTACAATGAATTATTACTGCATAAAAAGGAAATGTTTCCCAATTAGAATTCTACTTAGAGAGATCAGAGGGAAAAAGTTTAGGCCAAAAAGAACCTTCACGTATTAGGAAAAGGTGACAACACTTTAGATGTGCAAATAAAAACTTGGGAAAAGAGAGGATATTCAAATAAGACATTCTCAAGAGGGATTAGATGAGGTTTCAGATTCTGGATATACTTTCAAAGGTTGTATCCCTACCCCAAAATGTAGAAAATGTCTTCCAAATATTAATTCAAAATTGTGTATACTGGAAACATGTTTATCAATTTATTGCAAGTGTTTAGCATGCATAATGGCAATGGATCAGATTCTCTACATTTCATTTAAGAAAACACGGGGCAAGAGATTTGGATTTAAATTACTGACTCATTTTGCATTTTGATTAAAGGTCTATAATAAATGCATTTCAAAGATTAAATTATTTTAAATTGCTTTTGGCACCTAAACAGATTTGACTTCCACACTGCTATTGACAATGAAACCACTTGATTTTTTCTTGTTATTTTGGTTTTTGTTTTTATTCATTTAATACAACTGAAATTATGCATCCCTAGCAAAGTCCTTTTACAAAGTCCTATCGAGTTCAGGTAGCTATTTCATGAAAATGCATTATTATAAGATTACACAGTTAGTGATATTAGTAGATCAATATACATTTCTTTTTTTCCTATTACTGTCCAGAGGAATAACCCTGGCTTAGGAGACAGGCAAAATGAGTATGTTCAGTAATGTTAGTCTATATAAAAATATCTCAAGAAGCTAGGCCATTATCATTAGTCATGATAAGAATGTCTCCTGGAATGTGTAAGTCAAAAGAAAGTTTATGTGGCAGATTTATGTAAGGAAACTTACAATAGTGCCTGCCCACAAACCATGCAATTTGGAAACAGCCAAGAAACAAAACCATAGAGAAGGAGGGATAAATACAACATGTATTAGGGGTTATTATGCAACTACAAAGATTCAATATGACCCTGGCAATATAGCAAAAAATAGTTATGAAAAAGAAGCTATTTCTTATGCTCAGTAGCTAATTTTCAAACATAGGTACCTGTATTTGAAACTTTGAGCATTTCACACATTTTTCTGTATCTGAAAAAAAAATGGATCCAGACTGATATTGTATATCAATATAGCTGAAAACAGTTAATATAAAGGTAGCCAAAAGCAAAATTCAATAAGAATTCTCAAAAAGGATATTATTCTCATTGCTGACAAAGTAATTCGGATGTACATTTCGCTCATATAGGAGAAGAATAATTTACTGTTCAATTTTCCTAGACAGGATGAAATATCTATAGTAATATGATTTTATAAAGTTTTTAAATAAAAAGCTAGATTAAAGTGTCTAGATCAAACTGTAGGTATAATTAGAAACTTTAGAAATAATATATTACTCCATTTTGACAAAATATATTTCGATATCTAACAGTTAATTAAATCTGCTTTTTGCAAAATTTATGACAAAAACATCATATACTTCCATTTTTAAACTTTCAAGGGCATTCGATCTATTAAAATAACACATATCTTTTAATAGTCTATCGTAGAAAATTAAGAAATACATACCCTTCAGGATAAATATATTGAATATAAGGTGACATAAGAAAATTACACAAAATGTTCTTACTCATTTTATTATTACTATGAACTAGAAAATACCTAAACATATTAATATGATTTGATGGAAAATAAATGTTGATAGTGGTGGTAGTATAAAAGTTCTTATGTTCCAGTCCACAATTCTTATGCTATGACTCACTGAATATATAATATTCATAATATAATATATAATATATGTTCCCATTTGTGGGTATTTGATTGGGACTACCACATATTACACATTTTTAAAAGCAACAACATGAAAATTCTAGAGACAGTTTTAAATTATATGAATAGATTAGTGAACATACAGCCAAAATAATTATAGTTTAAATGTTGGGCAAGACCATCATATGGCCTAATTTATGTTGAAGATAGAATATTTATAATTATCAAAACCATTTAAACAAGGATACGTAATATCAAGTCTCAAAATGCATGCTCTTTTTTTTTCTTTTTTAACTTACTGCTTTGTAAGTTCTCTTTTGTCCAGCATGTTTCCGAATTTGTTCTCCATTTGGCCCCGTTTCCACATGCATCGAATAAATAATGTCAAAGAAATCTTCAACCACAGCTACCCGTCGTAAAGACAGCTTCTCATCTACCCCTACGCCATCCTGAAAACAAAACAACAACAAAAACACATAAGATTAATAAACCAATTTGCATTTAATAAATAAATTGATTAAAACAAAATGTTTTTATAACCTCAACAAAATCGTCTATATAGGAAATATCAAAAATTCATGAATGAATATTTCACTATTTTATGCATTGCTTACATACAGAACTTGAAGAAACATGAGAGAAGACATTTGGCATAGTTAATATTGAATAAATCATGCTTACCCACAAATTCCATCTTTTAAGTTTTTATAATGACTTATTTGTTGCCATCAGTACAACTTTCTTAAATTATGTTAAAATATATTTTAAGGCCCAGTAATTTTTTATTGTAATAATTAAATTCTAGACATGTATTAATTCACCCAAACAATATTGAGTTGCTGGGTGCTGGAAGCTGTAATTTGAGAAATGAAAAAATGATACAGAGTTATCCTAGGTTATTGTATAACGTAGGAAAGAAAACATATTTACTATGCTATCAGTATTGGTCTAAAGAACTATATGTGGTCAAGGTTAAAAACATGAGCGCTACAAATTATCTGTGTGAAATTTAGATCTTCTACTTGGAAGCAGCATATTTTGTGCAAATCACTTAAACTTCTCTAAATTTCAGTTTTTCTCTCCTGTAAAACAAAGAGCCCACTACACAGAACTGTTGTAAGAATTAAATGAAATGATACATTTAAAGGATGTAATCCAATCTTTGCCATATAATGAATGCTCAGTAAATGGTGGCTCTTGTCATTTTCAGGACCATGATAAAAAGTATGCAAAGTACTATAGGAATTAAGAGAAAATATCACCTTCTGTTGAAGTAGATTCCAGGAAGAAGTATAATTTAACATAGGTTGGAGTTGGAACCAGGCAAAAGCCATTTTGCTGAGAAGTACAACAAAGAACAAAGAGTTTTCATGGATAATAGAGAGGAATTAAAACAAATAGAAAAATAGAATGAAATAATAAAGTTAATCTTACATGGCTGCAACATGAAAGGGCTTCCTGCTTGCAAACACACACACACATACACACATACACTCACACATACACACACTTCTTATTTGGACCCTGTGATATAATTTGAAGTAGTATAACATAACCATTATCCCCAGCATACAGCACAAGAGAATGATTAATCTGAGCAAAATCATTATGCAGTGAAATGGCAAGAGTTTATTGGAACAGTAACCCCAGTAGACTGAGCTCACTGCATAACCAAAAGTAAGTCACTTGGTGCTTTTTGTTAGTTTGTTGTTATTTATTTATTTTTTTTTCTGACTTAAGGTAGGCCTTGTAAGTAGTGGTAGCTGAAGCAACATATTCAAACAACTATAAATAGGAAATCACATGTTAGGTCAAACAGCTAAAAACACAATTTCATATGCCTCCTCCTGACCTATTCCCTATACCTGAGAGAATAACCACCTTTCCTAGGCTGAAAACTCAAATTCTAACTCTATCCACTAGTAAAACCACCCATAAAACTTTCTCTTCTTTGTTCCTAGTCATAAAATTTATAGTCTCCAGCAAATGAACTGAGAGGGTTCCTTTGCTGGAAAACCAAAAATTGTATAATCTTTTACACTTAGTCTGTATTTATTGTTTATGGCAATAAATATATATTTGCCCTTTAATTCATTCACATGTTCACTGATTTACCTAGCTAAACCCTCAATTGTGAGTGATGTGGGGATCACAGCCTATTAACTCATTTTATCAGTAAGTATTCAACAAGGCCCAGATATTACTAAACCCTCTGCTAGTAGCTGGACTTATCAAGATGTGTAAGACAGATAATCGAGCATTTATGAAGCTTACAGTTTAATGCAGAAAATAGGCATTAAAGAAATGATTGCTAGAGTAGCATATTAATTTTTTATGGATTCTCTAACAAGTTACTAAAAAGTGAGTGGTTTTCAAAAAGAGAACTTTATTTTCTCATAATCCTGGAGGTCGGAAGTCCAAAATCAAAATGTCCACAGAGCTATACTCTTTCTGGAAGCTCTAGGAGAGAATCCATTCTTTGCTTCTTCCAGCTTCTGGTGCTTGACAGCATTTCATGGCTTGAGGTTGCATTATATTACAATTGTCTCTTCTGTGTATCCCTCCTCTGTGTTTTTCTCTCTGGTAAGGACCCTTATGATGAGATTTAGAGCCTAATCAGATAATCCAAAGAAATCTTCTCAAGATGCTTAATAATATCTACAAAGGTCCTTATAGCAAACAAGATAATGTTTACAAGTGTCAAGAATTAGGACTTTGTATCTTAGGGTGGCCATTATTCAACCAACTACAAATGGGTATGAGTTAGAGCACAGGAGATACAAATTGTGCCATAGGAGCATATATTTGACATGTTTCACAATCACTTATTAACAGTCAACATTGTCTCAAGAAATTGGAAGTTCAGTGTTTGTCAAGATAATATTAAAATCACATTATTTAGGGAGGAAAATGGTCTATTATCTTTCTGTCATGTGGACCTGTTTACTCTCAACTATGAGTTAAGCACAATACACACCTGCACTCTATAAGTAAAAATCAAAAATGCCTTCAGAGGTTAGGTCTACTATATAAATCAGCCAAATATCATGGGTTAGACAGTAAGGTGTAATTAAGTCATTTGGAAACTGGAAGAAATATATTTAATGAGCTTAGAATTCAACAAACCCAAAGTTGGAAAATTGCAAAAAAAAAAAAAAAAAAAAAAGAAAAGAAAAGTAAATAGACACAGTACAGTAGAAATTAAAACCAAAGACAAAAATCTTGAAAGCACCAGGAGATAAAAGACCCATCACATATAAGTTAACCCCAAATACAATTAACTTCTCCAAAGAAACAAAGGAGGTCAGAATGCAACGGGATGACATATTCAAATTGCTAAATGTAAAAAACTGTCAACCAGGAATCTTATAGCCAGAGAAACCTATCTTTCAAAAATTAAGGTGATGGCCGGGTGCAGTGACTCACACATGTAATCCCAGCAATCTGGGAGGCAGAGACGAGCAGATCACCTGAGGTCAGGAGTTCGAGACCAGCCTGGCCAACATGGAGAAACTCCATCTGTACTAAAAATACAAAATTAGCTGGGTGTAGTGATGCATGCCTGTAATCCCACCTACTTGGGAGGCTGAGGCAGGAGAATTGCTTGAACCCTGGAGGCGGAGGTTATGGTGAGCCAAGATCACACCATTGCACTCTAGCTTGGGCAACAAGAGCAAAATTCTGTCTAAAAAAAAAAAAGAAAAGAGAAAAGAAAAGTGTAATACACCATCCCGGATAAACAAAACTGAGAGAATTCAATGCTAGTAGACATAACATACAATAATGCTAAAGGAATTTCTTCGGGCTGAAGGTAAATGACATCAGACAGTAATTCAAATTCACATGAAAATATCCAGAGCACCAGTAACACACTTGACAATAACAGAGAAAAGGGGCAGAAACAAAGGTGTATTGGAGTTTGGAGTAAGGAAATGATACCTTATGGTGATGCAGATCCACACAGAGAGAGAAAGAGAACCAAAAAGGTCAAATAAGAAAGTTGGCCAGGCTCGGTGGCTCAGGCCTGTAATTCGAGCACTTTGGGAGGCTGAGGCGGGCGGATCACGAGGTCAGGAGTTCAAGACCAGCCTGGCCAATATGGTGAAACCCCGTCTCTACTAAAAAATACAAAAGTTACCTGGGCATGGTGGCATGCACCTGTAGTCCCAGCTACTCAAGAGGCTGAGGCAGGAGAATCGCTTGAACCTGGGAGGCGGAGCTTGCAGTGAGCTGAGATCATACCATTGCACTCCAGTCTGAGCCACAGAGTGACACTTCATCTCAAAAAAAAAAAAAATATATATATATATATACTTTTCTACTTTCTTCCCTCAGCTTCTTTAAAAGACATAAGATTACAAACAGCAATAGTTATGAAAATATATTGTTGTATTTCAACATATATAGATGTTTTACTTGTGTGTCAGTTTTATGACTTATCAACCATATAAAAAAATATGTATCAGTCATAGAACAAAAAAGTGGGGAAAAAATAGAGCTATATAAAATTAAAATTTCTTTACTTGGTTGTAACCAAAATACTATATATCTGAAGTAGATTCTGATAATTTCAAATGTATATTGTATGCTCCAGAGCAACCACTAAAATATAATTTTAAAATACAATTAAAAAACAAAGAGACTCATTTCATAGTAATAAAAGGTTCAATTCACCAGACAGACAAAACAACAATCAACATATATGGACCCAATAAGAGACTCCAAGTGACATACACACACAGACACACACACACAGACACACACACACACACACACACACACACATTGATGAAGCAAAAACTAACAGGATTAAAGGGAGAAATAGACAATTCAACAATAATAGCTGGAAACTTAAAAGCTCACCTTCAAAAGTAGAACAATTAGGCAGAAGATATATAAGGAAATAGAAGACTTAAACAATACTTAAAAGTTTTAAAAAACTAATAGACATACATAGAACACTCTACAAAACAGTAACACACTTTTCATGAGAGATCTCATGCTATCATAAAACAAGCCTCAATAAATTTAAGGGATTGAAAATATATTTTACATGTTTTATGACCAAAATGGAATTAAATTAGAAATTAGTGACACAAGGATATTTGGGAAAACTACAAATATAAAGAAATTAAACAACATACTTCTGAAAACTAATTGGTCAGAGAAATCCAAAGGAAAGCTAGAAATACTTTGAGATGAATGAAACCAAGGACACAACACGCTCAAATCAGTGCTAAATGCCTATATTAAAAAACAAGAAAAATTTCAAATCAGACTTATGTTTTCACCTTAGTAACCAGAAAAAGAGCAAACTAAAATCAAGTAGAAGGGAGAAAATGTGTAAAAAACTGAGGAGAAGCAAATGAAATGGAGAGTAGAAAACAATGGACAAAATCAGCAAAACCAAAAAGCAATATGTGAAAACAACTTTTTAAATGACAAAGTTTAAGCTCTTCTTATATAAAAATGTAAAAAGAGGAGGGAAGGGAAAACTCAAATTACTAAAATTAGGAATAAAAGAAGGATCATTATTGACCTTACAAAAATTTTAAAAAAAATCACACAAAATAATAAACATGTGTATGTCAACAGATTACAATAAGTAATATAAAATTAACAATTCCTAGAAAGACTTAAATTACTGATAATGGCTGACAAAAAAATATATAGGCCTATCACAAGTATAAAGACAAAATTAGTAACTAAAAAAGCTTTTCACACACAGAAAAAGCCCAGGCCCAGATGGCTTCACTGAACCAAATATTCAAAGAATCAATGGAATTCATCACAAACTCTTTTAAAGCAATAGGTGACAAAACACTTCCCAAATTATCCAATGAGGTCAGTATTATCTTGATACCAAAGATACCAAATGTATCACAGGATAAAAAAGATATACAAAACAATATATTTTATGAATATAGAGACAAAAATCCTCAATAAAATACTAGCAAATCAAATCCAACCACATTTACAAGTTATTATATACCACAATCAAGTAGGATTATTCCAGAAATGCAAGGTTAGTTTAATACAATGAAAGGAATTAATGCAATATATCATATTAATACAATAAAGGACACAAGCATATTATTGTTTCCATAGATGCAGGAAAAAAAATCATTTGACAAAAGCCAACATACTTCCCTGACAAAAATTCTAAGTAAATTAGGAATAGAAAGGAATTTCCTCAACTTCATAAGGAACATCTACAAAAACCTCCCATAACTAACATCTTATTTAATTGTGAGAGACTGAATGCTTTCCTCCTAAAAATAAAAGCCACTCAAGTATGTGTGCTCTAGCCACATCTATTTAACATCACACTGTGAATCTAGCCAGGAAAATTAATCAGGCAAAAGACAGAAAATACAACAAATTGGAAAGGAAGAAGTAAAAATATCTTTGTAGATGCTTTGTGTGTCACAAATGACATGATCCCATATATAGAAAATTCTAAGGAATCCATTAAAAAACTGTTAGAACTAATAAATGAGTTCAAGTCAATATTAAAAATCAATTGTAGTTTTTATTAGCAATGAACAATCTGAAAATGAAAAAGGAAAATAATTGCTTTTATGAAGGTTTCAAAACACTAAAATATTTAGGAATAAATTTAGATATAAAGTTTAAAAAGTGTAAGATATACACTGAACATTATAAAACATTGCTGAAAATATTTCAAATGAGCTAAATAAACTGAAATACACCTTACATTTATAGAGTAGAAGACAATATTGTTAAGATGGCAGTACTTCAAACATTATTTTTCAGGATCATTGCAATCACTACCAAAATTCCAAATAGCTTTTCATGAAAATTGACAAGTTGGCCTTAAAATTTATATGTAAATTCAAAGAAACGAGATTAGACAAAATAGCCATTAAAAAAAAGAAATTTGGAGTTCACACACTTCTTAATTTCAAAGTTTACCACACTAAAGTCTTTATTAGATAGTGTGGCATTGGCATGTGAATTGATATATAGATCAGTGGAATAAAATTGAGACTTCAGAAATAAAGCCTTCCATTTATTCAATTCATCTTCAAAAGACATGTCAAAACAATGCAGTAGGAAAAGAATTTAACAAATAATTCCAGGACAACTATATATCCAAATGAAAATGAATAGTCAGGTCCCAACCTCAACACATACATAAAAATTACATTAAATTAAATGATCAATGTAAATGTAAGAGCTAAAACTAAAAATTTGTACAAGGTTACCTAGAAATAAATGTTTGTAACCTTGGGTAAGGCAAAGTCCTCATAACCACCAAAATTAAAAGCAACAAAAGGAAAAATTATAGATTGAACTACATAAATATTTAAAATGTTTATACGATGCAAATAATAGCATCAAAAAGTGAAATGACATCTCATACAAATGGAAGAAAATATTTGGAAATCATATATCTAATAAAGGACTTACATCCATAATATATGAAAACACAACTCAATAATAGAAAGTCAAATAACCCAATTTAAAAACTGCTAAAGAATCTGAACACACATTTCTCCAAAAAGATGTTTAAATGATAAACAAACACAAGAAAAAATGCTCAATATAATTCGTGATTAGATAAATGCAAATCAAAATAACAATGAAACACTACTTCACATGCACTAGGATTGCTATATTAAAAAATAGCAAGTATTGGCAAGGATCTGGAAAAATTGGAATCCTCATACATTGCTGGTGGGAATGCAAAATAATGCAGTTGCTTTGAAAACAGATTCGTAGTAACAAAAAGTTAAACACAGACTTACCAGATGACTTGGTAAGCCAAAATCATGTATATATGAAATACACACACACACACACACACACACACACACACACACAAACACACACATTCAAAAGGAGTAAGTTCACCCAAAGTATATTATACATAAATATTAATAGCAGCATATTTGTAATATCCAAAAAGTGGGAACTCAAATGTCCCTGAACTGAAAAATGTATAAGGAAAATGTGGCATAACCATACAAAGGACTATCTTTCTACCATAAAAAGAAATGAAGTACTGATTCACCCATGGATAAACCTTGAAGACATTAAGTTTCATGAAAGAGGCCAGACATAAAAGACCACATATTGTATGATTTGATTTATATGAAATGTAGAAAATAGGCAAATGTATGTAGATAGAAATGGGGCCAGATGCAGTGGCTCATGCCTGTAATCCCAGTGCTTTGGGAGGCTGGGGAAGGTGGATCTCTTAAGCCCAAGAGTTTGAGACATAGTGAGACCCTCATCGCTACAAAAATATAAATAAATTGGCCGGGCATGGTGACACATGCCTGTAGTCCCAGCAGCTCAGGAGGCTGAGGTTGTAGGATCACTTGAGCCCATGAGGTTGAGATTGCAGTGAGTCACGATTGTGCCCATGCATTTCAGCCTTGGCAACAGAGTGAGAAACTATCTCAAAACAATAAAAATAAAAATAATGAAATTAGTTTATTGTTTATTTAGAACTGGGGAGGAGAAAAAAATAAGGACTGGCTGTTAATAGCTACAAAGTATCTTTTAGGAGGGACAAAATGTTCTAAAATTAGACGATGGTGGTTGTACAACCCTTTGAACATACTAAAATTATTGAATTATACACTTTAATATGATTAATTTTATAATATGTGAGTTCTATCTCAATAAAGCTAAATAGTTGCTAAATAGTTGCTAATGGTTTTGGATTTTGAGTTCAAGGATGCAAAAAATAAAATGAGGAGGGGAGGGGAGGGGAGGGAAGGGGAGGGAAGGGAAGGAAAGGGAAGGGAAGGGAAGGAAAGGGAAGAAACCAAGTGGAGGAGCTCATGCAATCCAAATTCAAACAATCCGCAATGTAGAGTCAAGTGCAGAGTGAAAACAGAAGTGGCTCAACCAATACTGTAGTGGTGATTATGAGAGTGTTCTGGTAAATATTTAAGAACTGTCTCTTAAAAACATATATAATATATAAGGTTATAAACAGTACTGACATAAAAGATGTGTAACATAATTCATAAATGATAAAATATATAATATTTATTACTATAAATTTCATATAGGTGACCAATTCTCACAGAATACTTTCATTGATTTTTGCTGAACCCTTGTATATCCAGCCAACCTATGGTTTTGACTGAACTATTATATGGCAAATAAAATTCCGTATGAATCTTCAAATACTTTTCCCAATATTTTTTGTAATTGATACGGTATGTGATTTACTGTTAAATTATTTCTCACTGTTATACAAATTTTGTTCATTAAACTGAAACTTCTGGCCTGGCAAGGTGGCTCAAGCTTGTAACCCTAGCACTTTGGGAGGCCAAGGCGGGTGGATCAATTGAGGTCAGCAGTTTGAGACCAGCCTGGCCAACATGGAAGGCCCCGTTTCTGCTAAAGATACAAAAATTAGCCAGGTGTGGTGGCACACACCTGTAATCCCAGCTACTCAGGAGGCTGAAGCAGGAGAATCACTTGAACCTGGGGAGTGGAGGTTGCAGTGAGCCAAGCTGCACCACTTCACTCCAGCTTGGGCAAAAGAGCAAAACTCCATCTCAAAAAAAAAAATAAAAATAAAAACCTGAAACTTCTTTCAGCTTTACTAAGACAATGGACAAAATCATAAATCTGTCCTGACTTATGTCATTTGCTAATTTATATGTTGTATAAATACTTCTACCATTGTTTCTTTCAAGTTACCAGTGTGAAATCACCAAACGTGAACTTGAAAACAGAATCACAATAATCCTCCATTATATGGTATTTGCACCATAATGATACTATAAACTAGATGCACCACCTCAAGAGTATAGACAATATTACACTATATAAAAATAATTATTCATGATAAGTTTTGAGCATATATTCCCTTTTAATATTAATTACTTAATAAGTTTATATCATTCAACCTTTGGTAATTGCTGGGTTTCATAAATGGATTGCAAAATTTCCAAAAAGTTACCTGTTAGCTCTCATGAGTTAGTACAATCCAGCTCTGGGATATCAACATTTTTATGTCATTCAAGATGAGTAAATGACAGATTCACTGAATTCAGCAAATATTTTATAGAATAGTCACTGTGGTCAACCATTGACATAAAAAGCTCCAAAGAACAAGAACTCAAAAAACTAACTGATCTAATGTGACACTTCAGGGTGCTATAAAAAACATAGCTACTATTGAAAAAGCTTTACATTAAAGCTAATTTGATAGCAAAACTAACCAAATTTGTAAATTGAGTTAGTGATAGCAAGTCTGTGCTCAACAAAATGATTGCTTTATTTAATGTTTTGTTGTATTATATTAACACACCAAAATGATTGAAGGAAAGAAAAGGTAGGCTAAAAACGAGTTACCCCTTACTTAACTTTATGCTTTCTCACTAATTGCCATTTGGTAAGATAATATACATACACATAAAAATGTAAGGCAATTATATGAAGTTGACAAATGAGAGACACACATGCTTAGAGATACTAACTTTTTTATTATGATAAAATCAAAGTGTCATTTATGTTAAAAGGCTGACATGCAGTTCTCCATGATTCTTCTCCTTGTAGGATCTACTTGGAATATACTTTTTCTGAGTTTCAAATTAAACGTCTTTTTAAATTCTGAACTTTCACCAGTATGACGAAAACAGACGGAAAGAACTGATGCAGAAATAATCATTATGGAGTAGATCACTGTCCTGAACTTCTTCCTAACTCCCATTCTCCACAGGCCATTGTATCTGCTTTGGAGGTAATTTGGCAAGATATTGACAGACAAGAACACTGTTATAATGCTCAATTATACTAGTCAGATTGAAACAGGATAGTTTGCTGCATTTTCCAATTAATTAAAAATAATATTTGAAAGTCATAATTTTGATATATCAAACATCTACTGAAAGGTTTTTATGGAAATTGTAATAGAGAATTCAAACTAAGGTCAATATAGCGCACATTTTACCTTCTAGGACTCAATGAATGAAAATAGTTGTTACCTTTTCTAGTCAAAGTGTTATCAATCAGATATTCTAATGGGCAAAATCATCATTATAAAGTAGCTCGTGTAATAGCAATTTTAGTAAAATATTTACAAATAAAAGTATGATTTAAACTTTATACTTTATAAACAACAAATAAAAGAATGACATAATATAAAAGAGGAGATAATAAAATAAATATAAATTTCTAGCAATCAATTTTCAAGAGTCCTAAACTGAAGAATTTATAGAGATCATCTGTAAATAATCTAATTTTCACAAATAGTATGTTTATAACTCTAATTAAGAATTTTTAATAGGCAATATTCCTTGACATCTTCTCATGTATTTGAGTTACTATTTTTAAAAAGGAAAAGAAAAATATAAGAATTTTAAATGAACATTATCTCGGGGAAAAGAAACAACAGTACAAAGTAACAGTAGCATAAAAGAAAAATTCATTTTTAACTTAAAATACTTCAACCAAAAAATTTGTTTCTGTGAAAAGCAAACATATACAAAAATTATTAATTTTATACCAGCAATTCATTTGGAAAAGCAGATAAAATTTACATCTGCTCTTTCCAAAATTAATGATTTACCCAAGAAAATAACACTGAATTTCAAGTTTTTATTTCTTCAGTGAGATTATATATAATTATTTATATAAAATACTCACAATTGTTTACATAGAATATTCATCTTCTTTCTAGCACAAAAAGTCCATGTTACCAGGAGGCCAATCCCCATGTGAAAAGAAGACTAGAAAAACACCGCTTGGTCATATGTGCAGATGCTGGCTAAGTGGCTTTACTTGTTGGATATTGTCTTACAAGGGACTTTCCATCGCATCCCTTACACATGCTGTTACTTCCCTTAAAATATAAGTAATTTTCAATTTTGAGGTACTGACTAGCCATTTATTCAGGCTGCATGTTTCTCAGCTTTGTCATTATTTCACTGCTCTAGCACCTATTAAACAGTTTATATAGTAGCTTTTGGTGTTTTAGTCATGAAGTCTTTGCCTATGCCTATGTCCTGAATGGTATTGCCTAGGTTTTCTTCTAGGGTTTTCATGTTTTTAGGTTTTATGTCTAAGTCTTTAATCCATCTTGAGTTAATTTTTATGTAAGGTATAAGGAAGGGGTCCAGTTCCGGTTTTCTGCAAATGGCTAGCCAGTTTTCCCAACACCGTTTATTAAATAGGGAATTCTTTCCCCATTGCTTGTTTTTATCAGGTTTGTCAAAGATCAGATGGTTGTAGATGTATGGCATTATTTCTGAGGCCTCTGTTCTGTTCCATTGGTCTACATATCTGTTTTGGTAGCAGTACCATGCTGCTTTGGTTACTGTAGACTTGTAGTATAGTTTGAAGTCACGTAGCATGATGCCTCCAGCTTTGTTCTTTTTGTTTATAATTGTCTTGGCTATATGGTTCCTTATAAAATTTAAGGTAGTTTTTCTTTTCTAATTCTGTGAAGAAAGTCAAATGGTAGCTTGACGGGGATAGCACTGAATCTATAAATTACCTTGGGCAGTATGGCCATTTTCACGATATTGATTCTTCCTACCCATGAGCATGGAACGTTTTCCATTTATTTGTGTCCTCTCTTATTTCCTTGAGCAGTTGTTTCTAGTTCTCCTTGAAGAGGTCCTTCACATCCCTTGTAAGTTGTATTCCGAGGTATTTTATTCTCTTTGTAGCAATTATGATGCGAGTTCACTCATGATTTGGCTCTTTGTTTGTCTGTTATTTGTGTATAGGAATGCTTGTGATTTTTGCACATTGATTTTGTATCCTGAGACTTTGCTCAAGTTGCTTATCAGCTTAAGGAGATCTTGGGCTGAGACGATGGGGTTTTCTAAATATACAATCATGTCATCTGCAAACATAGACAATTTGACTTTCTCTCTTCCTATTTGAATACCCTTTATTTCTTTTTCTTGTGTGATTGCCCTGGGCAGAACTTCCAACACTATGTTGAATAGGAGTGGTGAGAGAGGGCATCCTTGTCTTGTGCCAGTTTTGAAAGGGAATGCTTCCATTTTTTGCCCATTCAGTATGATATTGGTCATAGGTTTGTCATAAACAGCTCTTATTATTTTGAGATACATTCCATCAGTACCTAGTTTATTGAGAGGTTTTAGCATGAAGGGGTGCTAAATTTTATTGAAGGCCTTTTCTCCCTCTATTGAGATAATCATGTGTTTGTTGTTATTGGTTCTCTTTATGTGATGGATTACGTTTATTTATTAGGTTATTTATGTGATGGATTATGTTTATGCCAGGCTTTGGTATCAGGATGATGCCGGCCTCATAAAATGAGTTAAGGAAGATTTTCTCTTTTTTCTATTGTTTGGAATAGTTTCAAAAGGAATGGTACTAGCTCCTCTTTGTACCTCTGGCAGAATTTAGCTGTGAATCCATCTGGTCCTGGGCTTTTTTTGGTTGTTAGGCTATTAATTACTGCCTCAATTTCAGAACTTGTTATTGATCTACTCAGGGATTCGACTTCTTCCTGGTTTAGTTTTGGGAGGGTGTATGTATCCAGGAATTTATGCATTTCTTCTATATTTTCTAGCTTATTTACATAGAGGTGTTTATAGTATTCTCTGATGGTAGTTTGTATTTCTGTGGGATCACTGGTGATATCCCCTTTATCTTTTTTTATTGCGTCTGTTTGATTCTTCTCTCTTTTCTTCTTCATTAGTCTGGCTAGTGATCTATTTTGTTGATCTTAAAAAAAAAAACTAGCTCCTAGATTCATTTATTGTTTTGAAGGCTTTTTCGTGTCTCTATCTCCTTCAGTTCTGCTCTGATCTTAGTTATCTCTTGTCTTCTGCTAGCTTTTGAATTTATTTGCTCTTCCTTCTCTAGCTCTTTTAATTGTGATAATTGGGTGCCAATTTTAGCTCTTTACAGCTTTCTCCTGTGGGCATTTAGTGCTATAAATTTTCCTCTAAACACTGCCTTAGCTGTGTCCCAGAGATTCTCGTATGTTGTGTTTTTGTTCTCATTGTTTTCAAAGTACTTATTTATTTCTGCTTTAATTTTGTTATTTACCCAGTTGTCATTCAGTAGCAGGTTGTTCAGTTTCCATGTAGTTGTACCATTTTGAGTGAGTTTCTTAATCCTGAGTTCTAATTTGATTGCACTGTGGTCTGAGAGACTGTTATGATTTCCGCTCTTTTGCATTTGCTATGGAGTGTTTTACTTCCAATTATGTGGTCAGTTTTAGAATAAGTGAGATGTGGTGCTGAGAAGAATATATTCTGTTGATTTGGGGTGGAGCGTTCTGTAGATGTCTATTAGGTCTCCTTGGTCTAGAGCTGAGTCCAATCCTGAATATCCTTGTTAATTTTCTGTCTCATTGATCTGTCTAATATTGACAGTGGGGTGTTAAAGTCTCCAACTATTATTTGTAGGAGTCTAAGTCTCTTTGTAGGTCTCTAAGGATTTGCTTTATAAATCTCGGTGTTCTGGTATTAGGTGCATATATATTTAGGTTAGCTGTTCTTGGGAAATATATACAAACTATTTTTTCCTTGAAAATTGAATTATTTAATATAAATATAGGGTTCATCTGAAGATTTAATCATTTGAGCTATCTTTTTTAGTCATCATTGTGGCTAATTCAGTGTTTGACTGCAATTGAGAAGTACAATTACATCTTCTTGCATTTTCCCTTAACTAATAGGCATAATCATTGTGTTATAGAGTAGTAAATTCCTTTTTATCCCTTTGGGGGTAGGATGCAGAGCTAAGCAAATAAAAATTAGGTAGAGAGATGCTAATGTTCATAGTAATTTTAATGATTAAAAATAGGTCAAAATATTTCTGTTGTCCATAGCCAACAATCTATAATGCATGAGTATACTGGAAAGAAATGCTAAAAGAGTAAAAATCTTTAAAGCCTTCAGAGATAAGAGTCAATCTTGTGAATAATAATCCGAGAAAATAAAAGGACTTTTATATTGGGAAAATTCTGGGAGTAGTAAGTTTGTTGGGGTACATGTGGCCACCAAGTAAGAATTTTTAACCTAAATACAAGGCAAGGAATTAAAACCTAGAAAGAAAGATTATTCTTTCACTACTAAATTAATGAGAATAGCTATGATAGTGTTTCAATCGGAAGTAAACATGAAGATTTAGCAAGTAAGATCTGTGAGAGAGATATCAAAACTTTGTTATCATCATACCCTGTGTTTTTATTGCTGAATGATATCCCATTGCATGGTGGTGCCATAATTTGTCTTTCCATTCTCCAGCTGATGACCATCTAGGTTGATTCCAGTGTGCCACCCTTTGGAGAAAGCTACTATTTTAACTTGTCTGTTCACTATATGACACTCTACACAATGAACTCATTAAGAGAAAACGCTTAGTGATCATTATTTTTAAAACGTAATACCTAGAATTGCCCCTGGTATATACTACATAATCAGCAAATGTTCAATTGAAGTAGAATTTATACCTCTATAACCTGGTTTATTTGCAGAATCTCCTTGCCGAAAGTTAGTTCATGCTGTAGGTACTGGGAGGTGATACCACATTATGCCCCTTTGAGGCAGACTATCATATTCCTCTATTTACTACCTAAGTTGCCTTGGGAAATTTTCTTACACTTCCTTGGGCCTTGGTTTTCTCATCTAAATATGAAGATAATTATATAATATATCTCCTTAATTTAGGATTAATTGAATTTTGCCCAGAATTTAATAAGTACTCAACAAATGTTAGTTATTACTTTATTACTGATAATGTGTTTCCTTCAAATATCTGACTAAGCCTATTACATGAAGAAAATGTTGAGAATAGTGCCCTCAAAAAGTGTGGAAGGAAATTTAAAGGCACCAAGAATAGCCAACAAAATATTAAAGGAGAAGAATAAAGTCATAGGACTGACACTACTCAACTTCAAGGCTTACTATAAAGCTGTGGTAATCAAGACAGTATGTATTGGCAACAGAACAAACGAGGATCAGTGGAATAGAATAGAGAGCCCAGAAATAGACCTACATAAATATACTCAACTGATCTTTGACAAAGGAGCAACAGCAATACAATGGAGAAAAGATGGTTTTAACAAATGTAGCTGGAACAGCTGGATATGCACGTGTGGAAAAAAGGAGTCTAGACATTGTTCAAAAAGATAACTGAAAATGAATCCTAGACTAAATGTTAAATACAAAAAAATATATACAACTTTTATCCTAGAAGATAAAACAGAAGAAAATCTACATGACTTGGGCATGGATACGACCACTTTTTAGATACAACATCAAAGGCATGATCCATGAATGAAAGAATTGATAAGCTAGACTTCGTTATGATTCAAAACTTCTGGTCATGAAAGACATAGTCAAGAGAAGGAGAAGACAAGCAACAGACTGGAAGAAGGCAAGCCACAGACTGGAATAAAAGCTGATAAAGGACTGTTATTTGAAATATACAAATAACTCATGAAATTCAACAATAGGAAAACAAACTGATATTAAAATGTACAAAAGATCTGAACAGACACCTCACCAAAGAAGATGCTCTACATCACATGTCACTCAGAAAACGCAAATTAAAACAATGAGATACCACTACATAGCTATTAGAATGACCAAAATTCAAAACACTAACACCACCAAAAGCTGGTGAGGATATGGAGCAAAAAAAAACATTAATTGTTCATAGGAATGTAAAACTTCATAGCACTCTGGAATAAAGTTTGGCACTTGCTGATAAAACTAAACAAACTCTTATCATATGACCCACCAAACCTATCCCTTTGTATTTACCCAAAGAGACTGAAAACTTAAGTCTACAAAAAAAACCTCCACACAGATGTTTATAGCAGCTTTATTTATAATTGCCAAAATTTGGAAGCAAACAAATGTCCTTCAGTAGATGAGTGAATATACTCTGGTGCACCCAGACAATGAAATATTACTTAGCACTAAAAAAAAATGAACTATCAAGCCATGAAAATACATGAAAGAATCTTAAATGTATATTATCGAGTGATAGAAGCCAATCTGAAAGGGCTAAACACTATATGGTTCCAAATATCTGACCTTCTGGAAAAAGGCAAAACTAAGGAGACAGTAGAAAGATCAGTGGTTGCCAGGGCTTATGAGAAGGGAGGGATGAATAGACAAAGCACAAAATATTTTTAGGGCAGTGAAACTATTCTGTATGACATGATATTGGTAGATAATGTCATTATACATTTTTTTCCAAACTCATAGAATGTACAAAACTGAGATTTAACCCTAATGTAAACTTTGGATTTTAATAATATGCCAATGTAGTTTCATTGATTGTAACCAATGTACCACTTTGGTGCAAGATGTTGATAGTGGGGGTGCTTATGAGCTTGGGAGGGCAGGGGATACCTGGAAACTCTGTACTTTTGCTCAGTATTGCTGTGAACCTGAAGTCTATTTAAAATGAGAGGGGGAAAAGCATATACTCTTTGGGGGAGTGAAAGCCTTGCTTTCCTGTGTGGCAGCAGAGGAAAGTTATTCTAGTGGATTGACGACCAGCTCGAGGAAGTTTTTGTAAACTATGCTTGATCAATTTTAAAATGAAAAATTCACATTAAATTAGAATATAATAATGAAATATTTTTATCCCTTTTCAGTGTATGTATCACTAACTTTTTTCAAAACAATTAATACTGAAAAATAAAAATCTGCCAAGGATAAGAAATGAAACATTAACTTATTTCAATATTCTTTTTAAAAAGAAAGAAACCTTCCATTATAAAATAACTAGAAAGAATGACTAACAAGCATAGTTTAAAATGCAGAGTTGACAGAGTCAGGTAAATTTCTAGGGTCATGTGAGCAATGAGCCACAAGACTTGAAACAGAAATGTTCATGTAAAAAAAGGACTCTTAAAAAAATGTCCATATGCAGTGAATGAATGAGCTACTAGGAAATCTGCCCGTTTGTAAATAGACATGACAAGGTGATGTGTCTTAGGTTTATTTGGTTCTTGGTTTGAAAAGAAAATAGTCTAATCTTTTGGGAAAACAATGGAGGAAAATTAATAGAGCCATGAGACCTCAGATTTAAGAAACACAGTGAATCGCACATGGGATAATTTTGTTTGTAAAAATTCACTCTTGCATACATTACTATGTATAAAACTGCAGATAACCACAAACTGATTATATTTAAAAAAAAAAAAAAAAAAAACAGCCAGGAAGATGAGACGGACCATCCTTATGGAACAGCAGTTTGTCGGACAGCAAACCTCTCAATAGTCACCAAGTGAGAAGGCAATACAATAATAGCTTTACAACTCTGAGGGCAAATGCTGATAAATGTAGATTTATATAATCAGATAAATTATCATGCAAGAAAGAGGGTTTTCTTCTGGCAAACACACCAAAAACATTTACCACCCTTATGAAGGGACTTAAAGGAAGTACCTCAGACAAAAGAAAATTGCTAGAAGATAATTGAAAGGGAATGCTAAAAATAGAAGTGCAATTTATTTGTAATACCTTAGAGACTTTCAGCAATTTTTCCCCAAATCACATTGTAATAGATAAGTCATATACTTAAGTAGTCAATAGTCAGGCATTATCATTACCAATTTTTAAGAAGAAAGAGAAGCATGGGACAGTTAAAATAAATTTGCCAAAATTAAGAGTTTTGCTCTTATATCTAGGAAACAACAGGGTTGTTTCCAGTTGTTTCTACTAAAAGCAATGCTGCTATAAATATTTTGCTTATATTTTTCATATACTCATATACTCATTTCTTTTCAATACATCACTAGGAGCAGAATTACTTGGTCATAAGGTATATTTATATTAACATTACACTACTTCCAATATTTATAAAATAATAACAAATCTCTAGAAGGCTCGAATCATGAAACAAGATGAACTTGTCTCTTAAATGTCCTTAATTCATATCCTCTTCCAATGTAAATTGAGTTTCTTTGTTGTGCTATTGCTCAGTTCCATATCAACTATTTATATTAAAACTATTAGGTGAAAATAATATTTGTTGAATGCTTAATATGTACTCCAGACTGCTACATACTTTACATGTATTAACTCCTTTAGTGTTCATAATAATCATCTATTATTCCCATTTCACAGGTAAGGAAGCTGATAAATAAATGAATACATTCCCTATGGTCAGATATCTAAGAAACGGAAAGCACTGCAAGATATAAATCAGTGAATATGGCACTGCCTGGAGATCATTTCAGTAGGTCAGGCCATCTCTGGAAAGAGTGATTAGCCAAATCAATGCACAGAGGCACATATGAATTGCAACGTGTATAACAAACTGTGTTAAGACAGAGACTATATTGTAATAAAGGAACTTCAAAACACTGTAGCTTAAATAAGACAGAAGTTAATTTCTCTCTCATCTAACAGTCCAGTGATCCACAGCCAGCATGGTAGCTCTGCCATCTAGAACATGTGGCTGCCAAGGTTTCCCAGATATTGTTATTTCCCAGCCAGAAGTAAAAGTGAAAGTAATGTAGAGGAAGTAAGTCAGATCCATCACTTCTGGTATGAATCACTGGCCCACACTTAATCATACAGCCATATCTAGAGCTGAGGCAGGCTAGAAAACATAGTCAGAAGATTGGCCAAAAGGAGGCAGACATGTGTCCAGCTAACATTCAGAGGATTTCATATACTAAAAGGACAAAAACAATGAATATGAAGAACAATTCATTTACTAGTCAAATCTGTTGAAAACATAAGACACGTGCAAAGATGTAAGGGGAAACAGCTAGAAAACAGGTTAAATCAACAGGCAGAGGCTGAAGAGAGTAACCTAATACAGTAGTTAATGACAAGTCTTTAAAAAATAATTGAAATATAACTAAGACAAAATTCACAAAATGTAAGTGTAAAGTTTAATGAATTTACACATTAAACACATCCACATACAGATCACCAAGTTCCAGATATAGAAGAGTAGCAGCACCCCCACAAGCTCCTTTTAACTGCTTTCTAATCACTCATCTTGCTTACCTCCCCAGAGACAGCTATGACCTTAGCTTTTCAACATAGATTCGTGTTGCCTATTTTGTTGTGTCATTATGTTTGTGGGATTTATACATGCTGTAGTGTGTAGCAGTACTTTTTTTATTGTTGCATAGTATTCCATAGTAAAATATGCCATAACTTGTTTAACAATTTTTTTCAGGAAAAACATTAGAGTCACTTATGGTTTTTAACTATTAGAGATAATATGCTATAATGGTTTCATTTGTGTTTTTTTGAGCACCTATCACTCATGTCATATAGAATTGCTATATACATATATGTACATATGTGTATATGTATATGTGTGTGTGTGTGTGTGTATATATATATGTTCAACTTTTGTAAAACATGCTAAATAGTTTTTCCCAAGTGGGTGTATTAACTAAATATCTCTCTAGCAGTACCAACATTCTGATTGCTCAACATTCTCACAAACACTTGGGAATGTCAATCTCTTTCATTGTCGTCATTTTGATTAGTGTGGATAGTGGTTTTAATTTTAATTTCTCTGATGACTACTGAGGTTGTGAATCCTTTCTTAGATTTATTAGTCATTTGGACACCCTCTTTTGTTGAATATCTCTCTTCGTCACTTGTCCAATATTTTATTGGCGGGTCTGCCTTTTTATAATAGCTCTCTATAAAGTCTGAATATGAATCTCTTGCCAATTTGTAACTTTCTTCTCAGTGAAGAGCTTTTGAATTTTTGAATGAAAGGATGACAAGAGCAGCTCCATATTTTGAGAAAATAAATCTGCCACAAATAAGTGAAAGCTGATCGGAGAGATGTTAAAAATGTAATATACATATATATTTGAAAAATATGATAATCTAATTTAGACAGAGGAAAACAACAATGAAAAGAAAGGAAAATGTTAAAAGATAAATTTTATAAAGAATCACTGAGTTATTCAACAAACCAGAGAAGCCTTGATAACTGAGATACAGACCATTCATGAAGGACAGTAATAACTTGATAAAACAAGGCAGTCAATATTGTCTAAGTTGGGAATGCAGGAAAACTTAAATTTGGAATTACTGTCATGCATTGCTTAATGATGGTGATATATTCTGAGAAATGCATTGTTAGGTGATTTCTTTATCATGCAAACATCACAGAGTGTTCTTGCACAAACACAGATGGTATAGCCTACTACACACCTAGGCTGCATGGTATATTGCTTCTAGGTTACAAACCTGTACAGCATGTTACTGTACTGAATATTGTAGGTAATTTTAATACAGTGGGTATTTATATATTTAAATCTAGAAAAGGTACAGTAAAATATAGTATTATCATCTTATGAGACCATCATCATATACACCACCCATCCTTGACCAAAACATTATTATGCAGGACATGATTGTACTAAGGAGTGTTTCCTATTGAATTAGCAAGACATAAAGAAAATCACCAAGTAGTAGCAAATCTCAACTTTTTCAGCTTAAAGGTATTCTATCATTCTTGTCATGATTAAAAACTTCATATCCATTTTCTTTCTAATCACTCTAACAAGAAGAAACGATTTAATGCAGGCTCAAAGAAAGCAAGATTAAGAAATCAGAAAGGAACAGAAAAAGGTTTCCTATAGAAGGGTTTCCCCAAGAAGGAAGATCTGAGGAGCAACTATCTTGGATGTCGGTCAGAATATTTCCCATTCCCTTCCATGCTAGCCATGATGCCCTTCCTCTTCTGATTCTCAGTCTTACTAACAAGTTTCAAGGAAAGGCTGCAGAACTTCCCCTGCATTATCTTACATCCTCTATCATTTTTCATTAGCAGCAACATCATCATCTAAAATTTACTGAGCACTTGCAATATACTGTGTATTATATGCATTATTTAATCCCCATAATATCATGTAAATAATTATGTATTATTCCTATTTTATAGCTGGAGAAAATGAAACAGAAAGGTCAAGCAGTTTGTCCAAGTGACACTGCTAGTAAGTCATGGAGCATGGCTACGAACCAAGGCAGCTTAACTCTGGAGCCTACTTTCTTAACTATTGTTCTCTACCTTCTCCTTGTCAGGTAACATGTAGATATCATTCAGTTAAGGTTCTAAAAGTATAAGAATCATAAAAATTAGGATGTATCAGTAAAGACTTGGGATGTGGAAAGCCCCATACGGCATGGAGTGCTCAAAGGACAGAAATGAGACTGACACACAATAGTGAGTGATAAAGACAAAAGACCACTGAAAATACCTCAGGTCTATTCACTTGTCTCCCTCTCTACTTCCGTACCACTGTCATCGCTGATCCGGAACACTTCCATTGTCTTTAATCTCCTCTCCACTTCCAAACTGTCACCATTCCAATTCATTCTCCACCGTACAGCCTAATGATCATCTATAATTATGAAATAGTTCAGCCACTCTGAATAAAAAATTCAATGGCTTCCCGCTGCACATAGTATAAAATCCAAATTCCTCATCATGGCCCACAGAGTCATGCAAAATCTGTCCCCTGCCTCCTTCCCACACTCACTACACCCCACTGTCCCCTTCTCATCATGTATATTGACTTTTATGTCATTTTCTTGAATACAGGAGGCCCTTCCCCATTGCAGGATCTTTGTGACTGCTATTCTCTCTACCTGACCTGTTTTTTTCTCCAGCAACTTACATGTTTGGATTCTTCTCATTCTTCATTCTGGTTTAACACATAAAACTTTTTTGGGATCATCCTGTCTAGAGTGCTCCTCTCAGCTCTTCTTTATCATATAGCACCTGCTTTATTTCTGTAGAATTTACCAAAAGCTGAAATTATATGACCTGGTAATAAATATATTAATCTTTCTTTTCTACTAGAATAAAGCTTCATGACACTGTCTGGCATATGGTAGATGCCAGTAAGAAAATTTCATTAAATATTGGCTCAATAAATGGTCCTCATGCATCTGATCTTGTATAATTAAGGGCATGGGGTCATTAACTGAGATATGAAATACAATAAGAAAATCAAATTTTGGATAGGAAAATGGTTCAGTGAGGCACAGGTTGAATTTGAGATGCCTGCAGGTAAGATCTATAGAATTGTCCATGAAGTAGTTCAGAAAAAGGGGTCTAGAGCTCAGAGAAGTTTGCACAAGTTAACACAGATTTAGAAGACAAGAGAATAAGATGCCAGATAAAACAATTGATGTGGACGAAAAGGCCCCGGAAAATCTGCAGAATGAAAAAAAAAAAAAAATCAGATCAAACTACAGTATTGAAAAAGGAAAAGAAAAAAGTAAAAAGACTGAGAAGGGATCTTCAAATAGGTGAGAGAGCACAAGACGACGGGAAGAGATTTTCAAGGAAAACGAGAGGTTAGATCAACAGGGTCAAATTCTTATAGGAGGTTAAGTAGGATGACAAATGAAAGGGACCATTCGATTTGGTATTTAGGAAGCCTGGTGACCTTTGGGAGAGGTAGGAACAGGGTAGATTAGGACACTGAAGATAAACATGGTTCGAATTCATAGCTTTACCCAGGGCTTGCACTATATCAAAATCTCTTTTAATGGCTTTGAAAACACTATGACACAGAAAGTGTGACAAAATGAAATTATTAAGTATCCCACCTATCAGCTTTAAAAAAAAGAAATAGTTATCTTGCATTGTTGGGATTTTCTAAAGAGGTAGTATCAAAGTCGGCTGAAAAGGCTTGTCTATTCAAACTTGCAGAACTATGTAAGGAAACTCATGATTATCAGTAGAAAAAGCTACCAGGGTGCTTTCAGAGAATGAAAGCTTTACCATATATACACTCAACAGAAAAGAAATTTGAGAGCAAGGGGTTGTGACCAACAGCAGTTCACAGAGCCTGCCAGGGTATGGCTGGCAATTCAAGATCACAGATGCCTCCATTTGCTCTAATCAGGGAGAGTCCTTTTTACTAAGTGCATTTATGTCGGTAGTCAGTAGAGATGCATCTATGCACTAAATCTCGCACCTGAGCTGAGTGTAAGTAGTCAAGTATTTAATTTACCCCCCACCCTCGAGTTCAAAGACAGAGCCATGTTGAAATAAATCCCCTTGCAAAGTCAAAAACTGACCTCAAACACAGATGGATTAGAGCCCAGAAAAGAGATTTTAGCACTGGCATATAGAACTGGAAGTGAGATGGGGAAAGAAGGGGCTTCTAAACAGCTTGTTCTTTACGTACTATGTACCCAAATATTCTGATATATAATTGTTCTACTCATTTGTCAAAAAGTGTTTATTTCAGGGGTGCTTAGCAGCAAGAGAACATTCCTATAAAATATCTATATATCCTGCTAATGAAAACTAGGTATTCTACATATCTGCTGTAATAGAAGAAGCACACTACTTTTAAAATATATTTCTTCTGATAATTAAATAGGGCCCATGATAGTGTTTTGTAGAATTAAACCGGCTGCCTGCTAACAGAAGAGGCGTGGCAGACGGTATAAAAGGAAGCGTTTTTCCATCCTCTAGACCATTTACTCTGGAAGATGCTGAGATACAAAATGTAGAATGGAAAGCCAAATAAAGAAAGGCATGGTAATGGAACAAGGACAAATGTTGGACGTCTGCCCTCTCACTTCCTGTTTGTGGGAGACAAGCGGTGGCAGCTGCTGGGTTAGAGTCCCTGGAAGAGATGATGGGGCAAAAGAGAGCTCGGGTTGCTGTTTCTACTTCAGCAGCGGCGGCTAGAGCAGCGGGTACAGGTGAGGTTGCCCTGGCGGTGTCCATAGCAACGCTGGAGGGGGTGGCAGGGAGAAAGGCGCCCTCCACCCTGCCAGCCTCCTCGCCTCCCCCGACCTGCAGGCGCGCTGGGCGCTCTGGGCGCCGCGCTCCGCGAGGGGGAGTAGTGCTCCAACCTGCGACCCTCCGCCTCAGACATCACAGTTGCCGCGGCAACGGCCGGAGGAGGAAAGCCAAGGCTTTTCTCCCGCTGACGTCCCCCGCCCCCAGTACCAGAGTGCTGGAACCTGGATGAGATCCGCGTCCGCTCCACCCGAGCATGAGCTTGGGTCTCTCGGAGGAGCAGGAGACGCCGGCTCGAAGCCGCGGGCCTGACCCTGATCCGCGGATGCCGCCTCCGCCGCCTTCTCCTCCCCTGGGTGGTGGGGGATAGGGCCTGAGAAGCACAGTCACTGCCGAGTTTGAGCACGTGACCTTCCAAGAGCCTGAGAGTCCCCTAGAGAGCGGGCCCCACCCCAATCCATCCCGCCTCGCTGGAGGGGTTCCTCTGGCTTTCGTCCTTCTCTTCTGATTCCCTATGTCCCAACCCGAGCAACAGCAGCACACTCTCCCCAGTCCCTTCACTCCCACCTAGAGTTATCTTGGAGGACTAGAACGCCGGATCCGTTCTCCCTTTTCTCTACCCTTCCCGGGCGTCTGGGGAGCACAGGAAGGGTCAGAGGCCTTCAGAGAAGGTGGCCCGCTCAGACAAGACCAGGGAGAACCCAGGACCCGACCCCGCTCGCTGTAGGCCTCTCAGCTGGAGAGGGGTGCGGGGCCGGGGAGTGGGGTGGGGTGGAGTTGTCAGGTGGCCATATCCAGTCATCCCTGGCATGGTAAACTAAGTGCCCAGTAGGGGCACCCGTAATGGACTTCAAAATTGCATACAGTAACAGATTTTGCTCAGAGCCCAACTGAATCCTGTTTTTATTTACTGGAGCAAAACAAACCCAGGTGGAGAAGGGTGGTTCTTCCGGCAGCTAAGTCAACGGGGACTCTTGCCTCGCTTTCCAATACATCAAAAGGAGGAAATTCTTGCAAGAAACCCTATCGTTTAGCTGTGGACAAAGAAAAAGGCAAAGAAACAACTTTTCAATTCCATACGGATTGAAAAAATGAAAAATTTTTAGGGCAGTTTTTCTAAAGTACACAAAATGGATCTATCCTCTTCTTGAATAATATTTAATATTTTATTGTTGTAACCAGGGCTTTTCATGAAAAGAGATTTTATTGTGATATTTTAATGTCATTCTCAAAATTTTAAAATTAAAAAATATTGTAAGTAATAAATGTGTTTCTGATTGTATATTATATACTTGATTTTCCAGGGATTAATGGAGATGCTTGTGAATCTATGTATCATTGAATGGTTGTTGGCTAACTAGCACCTATGGTAAAGATAACCTTTAACTGGAGAAAATGCATAAGGAAATGAAAAGCATTTGCCAAATGGAATTAAATGTAATATTTTGTTGAAGAAATTTTTAAATGAGTTCTTATATATGTGGTCATTTAAATACTAAAACAAATAATCTTTAATTAGAGTTTTAAAATTTTTTAATTGGCACAATAATTGTAGATCTTTATGGGACTCAGTGTGATATTTTATACATGTGTACAATGTGTAATGATCAAATTGGGGTAATGAGCAAATTCATCACCTCATACATTTATTATTTCTTTGTTCTGGGAACAGTCAAGATCCTCTCCTCTAGCTATTTATAAATATACAATACATTTCACCCTGCAATACGATAAAACATTAGAAGTTATTCCTTTTATATAGGCATAATTTTGTGTCCATTAACCAACCTCTCCCTATCTTCTCTCCACTTCACCCTTTCATCCTGTAATAACCACTCTTCTACTCTCTACTTCTATGAGATAAACTTTCGTAGCTTCCACATATGAGTGAGAATATGTGGTATTTATCTTTTTGTGCATGGCTTATTTCACTTAACACAATGTCCTTCAGGCACAGCAATATCGTGAATGACAGGATTTCATTCCTTTTTATGGCTGACTAGCATTCCATTGTGTATATATACCATATTTTCTTTATCCATCTGTTGATCGACACTTAGGTTGATGTCATATCTTGGTTATTGTGCATAGTACTCCAATAAACATGGGAGTGCAAATGTCTCCTTGACATTCGGATTTTCTTTCCTTTGATATATACCCAGTAGTGGGACTGCCATTCTATTTCTAGTTTTATGAATACCCTCCATACTATTTTCTATAATGGCTATACTAATTTTACATTCCCACCAACCTTGTATAATACATCAAAAGGAGGACAATTTTGCAAGAAATAAACACTATTGTGTTTATTCCCCCTTCTCCACAACCTCTCCAGTATTTGTTTTTGTCTTTTTGATAATAGCCATTCTAACTGGGATGAGATGATATCTCCTCTAGGTTCTGATTTGCATTTCCTTGACGATGAATGATGTTGAGCCTTTTTTTGCATATACTTGTTGGCCATTTGTACGTCTTTTTTCAGGGGTGTCTATTCAGATCATTTGCCCATTTTTAAATCAGATTATTTCTTTTTATGCTGTTGAGTTGTTTGAGTTCCTTGTATATTTGCAATATTAATTCCTTGTCAAATGTGAATTAGAGTTTTGAGATTAGATATATGCCTTAAAATACCAACTAAAGTGTTACCTGATTGTTAATTTAGATATGTTCTGGTGTCTTTGCACTGAAATATTCAACTTTATAAGGCAGTCATTTCCATAGATTATTTTTCTAAGGAATTTCCCTTCAAATGTTATTCAGTATATAGGAGATTAGTAAAGGTAATATTTATTTAATTTTTAATTTAATCATCCTCCAAACTTCTAAACTATCTGCCAAACTATTTCTATGCTGGCAGAAATCTACTATCTCCCCAAACATATTACCCATACCTCAAGTGCCAAATTTGCTCATTTTTGCCCACGCTAAATGCAAATGTATATTTCAACTGAGAGACAGGTCTGTGTATAAATTAAAGACTGTGTATAAACCAGTGTTTAAAACCTCAGTTTATGTCCTTAGTATCTCACAGCAGATAGGAAAGAATCAGAACACCCATGTTCCAGAGTGTAGATGTTTAATTGAATGGGAAAGTAAGTAGAAAAGCTTTTAGTCTTCTGGACTGCTTCTTCTGCCATTTGAAAAAGGTTAGCCTAGCTCACCACCCTTTGTGTATTTCACATAGCATTAGAAACCTCAGTGGGTATGGCATGCTTTCCAGCTGGGTCTCAATGTTTGCATATTCAAGTACTGCTCTATTTCTGTCAATGCACAATATACAGTAGGACAGTAAATTATAGAGAGTAACACAGATCTTCTTATGAAAGCTTTTAAAATGAATAATTATCTTATTTGATATTAGTGAACACTAGAATTAAGGAGACTAGAAAAAGAGAAGAGATGATTTTAAAGAATCTAGAAACAGATATCATACCCCAAATATGTAATTAATAGTAGACATCTCTACATAATCAAACCAGAGGTGATTCTTTTCCTTTCTTCTGCTTTTTTTCTTTTACTTTTAAAGAGATATATAATAAGCAGATATTATTGAATAATAATAATATATTTTTTAAATTGATACATGTTTAGGTTTTTAAAAGTATGACATACATTTCTTTATTTTAATAGATTATTACTAACAACACTATTTTTTTCAATATTTAAGAATCTTTAAGTTGTAACTGTGTACTAGAAAAAAGCCAATAGAATAAAAATTTACAAAATATGTCTTTCCAAAAGTTGGGAAATTTTCAGATTCTTAAAAACAATTACAGGGCCAGAGAAACTTTAATCTCTAGCTTAGTCAATAAACAATATTATATTACAAGAAACTGTAATATTTACATATTCATTAACATTTTGATAAGATTTTCAAATTTTAAAAGCATCATAAGCTGACAGTTTTTATCCACTGATGTTTCAGAATATAACCACATTATAGTTTATCTGAGCCAGTGGATACCGAGGAATTTATAAGTTGGAGTCAAAGTATTTGATGAAAAGGCATTAATAAAACAATAAAAGAACAGCATAAAAATAGCCAACTTGTAATTCCCTCTCAAGAAGGTATGCCACTTTAAACAATGGATCTTGTATCTGGAAATGAAGTAAGTAAATAGACTTTGTCTAGAAGAGGGAAAAGGAGAACTGAAAGATATTCGTGTTTTACAGAAAGTAGATAATGTGAAAATTTGTCTACCTCCATTTCCCCAAAGTCCCATTATCAAAGATCTATCATTTGAACTGGAGCCGGCGGTAAATGTCCATAAATGCAGTCATGTCACTACCACAGTACAAAAATATTAACTAAAGCTCATTCATTTATAACAATCAAGCTGTAACTTTAACAAATATGGAGTAATTTACATGCAGTTGACCTTTTGTGTCTGCAAGTTCTGCATCTGCCAATTCAACCAACCACGGAATGAATAATATTTGGGAAATAATACAAAA